>NC_063220.1:3716150-4441984 GCF_020740725.1 Corvus hawaiiensis
CTGGATGGTGTAAGATCAGTGTTTTACGCTCTTTGGATTGTGCAAATGGTGGGTTTGGTTGTTTGCATCAACTGCACAGCAGCAAAATAGCGAAACGGGATTAGGGGAGTGATTTGGGGAAAACGCTGATTTCAGTAATCAGATTTGAGTTGCAATCTGTCTGCTTTACAAGGGAATAAGTCTGTTGGGGAGGATGCCAGGAGGTGAGGCAGGGCTCATGGTCAGGACAGCTGGGCAGTGCTCTATGAGCCTGGCTTGCAGTTTGTGTTTGAAGAGCCTCCTTGTTGTCCAGCCTTAGCTTTTCTTACCTAAGCAATAGGTAAGGATCAGGAGGCATGGTGTGGCCCTTAGGATTTCAGGGCAAGGAGCTGTCTCTCCTTCCTTGCAGCCAAATCTTTGCCTTGGTTTTTTTTTCCCTAAAGGGCTCTGCATAGATTGGGAATCATGGAGTAACTGGGGTGGGAGAGGGGCATCCAGGGGATTTCACAGCCGTAATGATGCTGGAGAGGCTTTTTCTGCTGGACATCTGCTCCCAGCTGGTCTGGGGGCAAGGGCTTCTGTGAGATCAACCCTGGAGCTTTAATGAGCTCTTCTTTCAATGTCTTGGTATCTTCAACATAGGGGATGTGAGTCCCCTGTTCAAATGGAGAATTCAGAGGAAACTTCATAAATTTGACTGAAATACTTGTGTCCTCGTGGATCACCTTGTGTACCTTGTGTGCTTCTGACAGCGCCCGTGAGCGCCCCATCCTGTGAAACCCCTCTGTGCTGATGAGGAGCAGAGGGGCACCGACAGTGTTTAAGATCCTAAAACAAACACTCCCCTCAAGCCACCACCATCAGGGTGTTTTTTGGGCGGTGCTTGCCCCTTGCCCAGTGCATCCACCCTCTGGGCAAGTCCCCTAAAGCTGTTCCTCTCTCTCTCTCTCTGTGCAGGGAATTTTCCACACCCCGAGGCTGTCCCTGCACATCCCCCGAGGAGCCGGCAGGGCCCAGCCTCTCCTGGGGGAACATGGACTGAAAGAGGAGCTTTGCCAGCCCCCAGCTGCCAGCACCCTTTGCCTGGACCCTGATGGACTCCGAGGCAGGACTGCATTACCATGGTGATGATCTTAACCAAAACTCGGGAGAACAAAGGTGCTGACTCTGTAACATGCAGGACTGAGCTGGTAAGCTTTGTGAAATCTCTGTTCAAAACTGTTTTACTGCCAAGAACTTTGCTGTAGATTTGTAATAAGGGTTTTCTTTCCTGCAGGGATGGATCTTTAGATGGTTTGCAGCACTGATTTCTACCAAGCTGCACTAATATCCAAGGAGCAGGTGATTTGTAAATGATTGGAGTGCTGTGGCTTTTGCATACGTGGATTTCAGTAAGCACCCAATGGGATAAACAGTACAAAAAACCCAAATCAGTGCTGTGAATAACACAGGTGAGAAGTTGCTTCACTGACAGTGAAGAGATGCTCATCATTAATAGGAGGATGAGCAAGTGGGAAGCAGACTTAAGTGGGAGATGCTGAAGGGCAGTGCTGTGGTAGTTAAATTGGCTGTGAGCCTGGAGAGGTGCAAATCCACCATGCTGAATGAGCAGGCAACAACAAAAAAACAAGTGAGGGGCAGCAAACAGACTAAAGGGTGCTGTGAGGGGTGAGTGTACCTGTGGTAGGGGCAAATAAGGGATAACATTGTCTGGAGGCAGGGTCAGAGCAAATGAGGAATAGGTGCAGGGTGATGGAGAGCCATCAGAGCAAGGCTGGCTGTGGACATTTTCCCTCTATCCTCCTGGAGAGATGGGCATGGTCTGAGAAGAAACTTGACCGAGAGGCAGGGTGCACTGAGAGTCTCAGATAAGGGCATGCAGGAGCACAGCAGGAAGCATCTGGCAGGATGAGCTGTAGATGGGCATTCTGAGCATAAAAGAAAGACAAATGCCTGAGTTTGCTGAGGATGGCAAACTGTCCAGCTGGGCTCCCCAGGCAGAGAGCACAGCGTGCTGGGGTAAAGGCAGGCTGCCCTGGCAGTGAACGGCAGGGGAGAAGGTGAGCAAGCCAGAAGCAGTGGAAAATCCTGCCTTAAAAGGGTGAAATTTGGGAAGGATATTGATACATTAAAAGAGTATCATTGCTGCAGTGTTGGCTCCTGCTGGGAAGGCAGCATCTCCTGTGGCTGCTGCTCGGGGTGGGAAGGGGAGAACCTGAACATTCAGCACCAGCTGTGCCCTGGGAAGTGTGTGGGACAGGTGAAGGGGAACTGGCTGCAGAGAGGCAGATGAGAGTAATTTCTTCTACTCCTAAGAGAAGGGCTGGGTGCTCAGGCTGTGTGATGGCAGGTGGCAGAGATGCAGAGCTGTAACAAAGCTTTGCCCTCGCGTGTTTGCCGAGTGCTTCCCGCAGCTCTGGGGCTGGGTCACGAGTGCAGGGATAGTCCTGGGTACACAAGGTGAATTGCTGGGTTGCCTGGACTGTTAAATTGGGGCAGACAATCACAAGAAGGCTGATGCACTAAAGAAAGCAAGAGTTTTTCTGGTGACTTCATGGGGAAGTGAAGAAAGCGAAACCCAAAGGAAATGAATGTCTGAGCACTGGGGCAGTATCACCTGCCAACAGCCAATGGGCTCGTTCAGTTCAGCTCCCAGTTTGGTATAAAGACAAAATTCTTACAAAATGGTAATTATACTCAATATGGGACATATGTCAGATTCCTCTCCCTCCTGCATTTGCAGACAGTGTCTGGTCTCTAGGGCTGGCACACAGATGTGCACTGGCACAGCCCCTGCCTTCTCTGGGGCTTGTCCCACTTCCATCTTTGCCCCACTTCGGCTGCTCCTTGGAGACAGCTGCCTGTCCTCTGTGCCTCCTGATTAATTCTACTGATGCATCATAAGGTGGGGCTTGACAGATGGAGATATCCCTACTCTGCCTAGAAAAGTGGCACACGCTCCAGAGGTGACTGACCCTTATTTACCTTCTCCACATCTACACCCCAGAGTTCTTTTAAGCCTCCCTATCCCTCTATATTCAGTATTTCCAGCATTCTGTGTATGAAGTGGGATCCTTTATTGGATTGCTCAGGTGCCATCATTTGGTTGTTTGTTATTATTATTATTATTATTATTATTATTATTCTCATTATGCACTGGTGATGCTGGCACAGAGAAGCTGTGGGTGCCCCATCCCTGGAAGTGTCCAAGGCCAGGTTGGATGGGGCTTGCAACAACCTGGGATAGTGGAAGGTGTCCCTGCCCAGGTGGAACTGGATGGCTTTAAGGTCCTTTCCAACCCAAACCATTCTGAGATTCCATAGTTAATGTGAGCAGGCACATGTAAAACATGGCTCAGGAGGGAAGGTGTGAGTGCAGTGGCCTAACGCCAGATAAAACACAATTATGGCAGTGCAGATGAACGTGGAGGCCGTGCTGGTGCTTCCCTCAGATGATATAAAGCCTCAGTCAGATGGGATGGTGTTGCCAGGATAGACACTTCAGAAGCCAGAATATGGATATTTTTAGGGATAATAAAGGAACAATTCGTATGAACGTGTGTTTTTGCAGGCATGGCTGAAATGGCATGCAGCTGTGGACAACATATTGATTTATTATATGTGAACCCATCCATGCTCATTTTTAGAAGTCTGATGGTGTCTCTTATGCTGTCAAGAGGAAAATTCTTGGGAAAAAAAGAATGTAAAAAGCAACCAGGATTATTTTGTACCCATACAGTGGCATTTCCCCCTATTTTTAGTGCAAATCAGCACAGTCTGAGCGCAGACTCCCCAGAAGTGCTGAGGTGAGGATGCCTTTGCCATAGAAACACATTATATGCTTAAAAAAGCTAAATAGCTGCTTTGTACCTAGATGGGAAGGCCTTAATGGCTTGGATGAGGTTCAGGATACCACTTTTGCTGCTTTCTTGCTCAATCCAGGATTACCACTAAATTGCAGCTCCCATTTTAGTTTCTCCAGAGTTTTGGGTCCTGAGGGATGGGGACCTTGCTGCAGCTCTTCCCTGAGGTAAGGACTGGTTGCAGGACCCTTGATCTGCAAGCTCAGGCCTTGACAAGGACTCTGCACAGCATTTAGTTAGAGGTGATTTCATTGAGGAAAGGTGACTGGGTGTGTTCCCTGGTCCCTGCCGGAACGGGGCCATGGAAGGCTCTCCTTTGCCCAGGCTGGAGGCAGGGTGGTGTCTGGTGCCCAGGTCGAGTCTGCAGGAAGTGAATAGTTTTTCTGGTTGTTTGCAGCACACTCCAAAGATGAGTCAAGGACCTACCCTCTTCTCTTGTGGCGTGATGGGTAAGTAATAGAAACTTCTCTCCGTGTTTCCTCCACCTCCGCTCCCGCTTCCTCGTGGCAATGGGTGGGAAGATGTCCTGACTTCTGGATGTCTCCAAAACCACTCCCCTGAAGATTCTGGGGTCGGCCCCCACAGCAGGGATGGAGCGACACCCACCCCACCACACCTGTGCCACTCTCCTCCCCAGAGGTGGTTGTTGTGCCCTGTTGCCATTGCTGAGTGACTTGCTTATCTCCTTTCCCCTCCCCTTTGATACATCTGCTTATTTTTAGAGTTACTCTTACAGCTGAGATTATAAACATTGGGGGTCCGGCGCTGTGTTTGAGTATCCAGCCCATGACTGTGGTTCTTGACTGTTTGCATGATGCAAGCAATAAACAACAGCATTATCACTAAGATGTTCTACCACCTGGCACAAAGTGGTTGGACAGACCTCAAACAATAAGGAAAACGTCTAATTTTTGCCGTTGACAGTAACCATGATATAAGATGTTTGAAACCTTTTATGTCAGAGCTTGCTATCAATTTTTATGCTGAACAGCCACCAAAATGGATGGAGGATTGGTGCCTTGGCCAATGATCCCAAAAAGCTGATAGTGCCAGAGGATGTGCTGCTGTGTTGTGCTCTTTGGCGTTCGTAGCGGGAAGCCACTCACTGGATGAGGCCTCAAAACCCAATTAAAATTGTAGGTCAAGTTTGAGCCAAGCTCCTTGCTGTGAAAGCCAATCCTGCACAGACAAAGAGGCTGCCCCTTTTCTTCATGGACACAACTCTCATTAGCGTTAATGAGAGCTGGGCACATGCTCTGACAGGAGATGTCTCCCAAGCTCTCTGATAGCTCCAGTCATTGGGAGCGTGGGGAGATGCAGAGCATTTGTGGGTTTTTTCAGATGAAAATCACAAGCTTCAAAGTCAAGAAGGGATAGAGACAGCCTGTTCCCTCTCTCCTGCCTTTCAAACATGAGTGAGGAACAAAGAACCCAAATCAGATGGTTTTGTCTTGCACTGTGGCACTGGCAGGCTCTTCAGCAGATATGCAGTCTCTGCCTAATTGAGAAGCAGCTTGTCTTTAAGAGCTTTTACAAAGCCTTCTGAGTTTTCGTAGCGCTGCTGTGCTGGTCTTCATGGCTGCCAAATTATCCTCCTTCTGAGGGAACTGAATGTCACCTCCTTGACCCTGGCTTGCCCTGTCATGGTCTCTGTCATGCCCAGTCAAGAGGAGCCCATCCTTCCCTTGTGTGGAGGGCACTGCTTGGCTTGGGTTTCATTTTAGGCATCTTCCCTGAGCGTTCTTCTTGATGTCCCTAAATGTGGGCCATGATCACAGACTAATCCAGTACCAAAACTTGCTTGACTTTTTAAATAAGTTACTATTGAAATGCAAAACTGGGGGAATATTTCCTGTCAAAGGGCCAAGGCCCTGTTGGTGGAAAGCACTGAGATAAATAAATACAAAGAAATTTGGACTGGTAGCACAGACAACGTGAGGCAAGGACTCACAGTCCTGTGCATGCTGGAGGTCTGGAGGGAAGTTGCCTGATTTTTCTGGGGTTTTAGACAAAAGAGGATCTTAGAAAAGAATCTTTCTGGTGCCTTTGGGGCGAGGGCAGCTTTGGGCAGGAAAGCAGCTTGTTTCTGAACTCCGTGGCCATGGGGCAGCAGGGGAGAGGGAAGCCCAGCCTCTGCCAGGGAGAGCATCAGCCACACCCTGGAGCTTTCCTCACAAGGTACTAAACACTGCAAGAATCTGAAAATGGATTATAGATCGTAACCAAACTCGGTATACTGAGTAAACATTATCAAAGACTTGATATATTGGATGATGCATGGTTAGGTCCAATTCTCAAGGTGACCTAAATAATCTTTTGGTTTTTAGATTTGTAAGAAATATTTCTGCCAGTGAAATGATAATATTGCTAAAAAGATTGGGTTTTATCTTTATATAGCCCTCTGCCTGGAGGAAGATTAAAGGTGAAATGCCTAGAACTATAAATTCAACAACTTCTGCTTTCCCTTCTCCTTGATGGGTCCTTGAAACACCCAGGAGTGAAAGAATTGTCCTGTTGATATATAGCTTGGGGTTTTTTTCCTCCTTTTTTTCCCTTTTCCTTCCTCAGCAGTCTCCATGGCAGGTCCCCAGTGAAAATACCAGTGACTGTACTAGAAAAAGTGGCATCTTAGAAAGTTGGTTCATTAGGGTGGTGAGGGTCTGGCACAGGTTGCCCACAGCAGATGTGGCTGCCCCATCCCTGGAAATGTTCAAGATCAGGTTGGATGGGGCTTGGAGCAACCTGGGATAGTGCAAGGTGTCCCTGCCCATGTCTTTTCCTATCCACCCAAAGCCAGAAAAATTCCAATACAGGAAGTCAAAAGTAACAGCATCCCAGAATGGTTTGGATTGGAAGGGACATTAAAGCCCATCTCATTCCACCTCCTGCCATGGCAGGGACACCTTCCACTATCCCAGGTTGCTCCAAGCCCTGTCCAACCTGACCTAGTAAGAGAAGCTCAGTAGGTGTGTGCTGACAGCTGTGACCTCCTGTTTTCTGTGTAAGCAAGAAATTATCTCTGAGGGAAGCTGCAGGCAGGGTTTTATTGAGGCTGTGACAAGGTGCTTGCGCATGCAGGATCCCAGTCCCAGCCCTGACTGTAAAAGGGAGGAGGAGGAGGAGGATGGCTTTGAGCCCATCAGGGACACATCCTGCACTCATCCTCTGGGAAGAGCTCTTTCCAAAGCAGCCATCATTTCCATTTTCCCTTGGAGGGCTCTCTCAGAGTTTGTCTTCCTAGAGCGCTGCAGCAGAGCAGGGTGAGGGATGGAGCACGCAGGTCACCTTGTCTGTCCTTTGGCACTCTCACGTCACTCCTCCACCACGTTTGGCAACACCATCATTCCGAGCGTGCCGGGGCAGGGTTGCAGCCTCGGGCTCACTGTTGCACAGCTCTTTCTTGGAAGTGGCTTTTCACCATCCGTGGGTGACAGAGGAAAGCCAAGAAACCAGGAGAAAATTCCTCGTGGAATCATCAAGGTTGGAAAGGACCTCCAAGATCATCAAATCCAACCTTGAGCCCCTTCATGGGGGTGATGGCCCTTGACTGCATCCTGAAAGCACCTGCCAGGCTTGCATGCCTCCTCTTTCTAAGCCAGGGTTTTCTGGAATTTCGGGGTTGTTTTTGGAAAGGCCGTCAGTGTAGAGCACCTTGGTGCACATTCGAACACAGTCACCCTGCAACGAGAAAAAGCTGCGTGGGGAATTCTGGTGAGGTGCAGCTGGAGCAGGGACACCCCTCCAGAGGATCCCGTTGAGGAGCTGGGTACGTTTCACTGTCAAGGTCGGGCATTTCCCTCCCCCATGCAGGCTGTTGGCACGAGGAGCCCACAGGTGTGTTTAATCTCCCGAGTAGATTTTGGGGCTGTTGTTTTCATTTACCATTGAAGCACAGATCTGCCCATTGTATTTTCATCTTATTTCTGCACTAGGAAAGCTCCCTGGCACTGCCATCAGCTAATTACAACCATTAAATGCGTTCCACACTTAAAAATTATCTCCTGAACATAAATAGGGGGCAGTGGAAAATGCAGGCTGCCTTTTCCCCTGTGCACAGGGACTGTGAGACCAAAATTCAACTTGAACAACACGGAAAAAAATGGGAATTGGATGTGCACCTGTGCGCAGACAAATGTTTGGGTTAGGTTCCAAACAGAATTTATCTGCCAAAAAGGATAAGAAAAATTGATTGAAACCCCTAATTGCTTTACAAGTTGCCATAATAAATTATGTATTAATGTAAATTATTTCATGGGAAAAGAACATAGAGGAAACTTGAGCAGAAGGATCATGCATTATGTATAAAAAGGAACTGTAAAAATATTATAGCAGCACATTTGTGTCGCTGTAGTTAAAGTTGTGTCAGCGTTTTGGTTTTACACCCTTCTCTGTGGTTATGAGTGGTCATTAAAATTTACTCTGTGTCACCAGAGGAGCACAGCAGTCATTTAAAAAGCCCGGGGCCATCGCAGAGCTGCAGAGTGCCTGACTTGTCCATGTGCTGCTCCCACAAATCCTGGAGCTCAGCGTTTGGAAACCTGGCTGTGATGCTCTGAGGGTGGATCCTGTTCTCCATGGGGCAGTGCAAAGCTCTCAAGGATGGAGGACAACACCCATCTCCCCAGTTTTGGGATGTGGCTCCAGCCCATGAGCACCACGAGGGTTCATTTGATGTGGCGAAGGTTTTTTGAGAGAACAGCTGGGTTTTGTTAAGGTGTCAGTGCTTCTTTTTGCAGTTTTAAGTCAAAATCCAGAAGTAAGATGCTATTTCATCCAGGGACCCATACAGCCAAGAAGGACCTGTTTAAGCAGGGCAAGAGCCCCTCAGGCTGCACTTACACCGTGCTCTGGTTGTCTTTTTGTTTTCCAATAGGCAAAGGAGAGTTTTACAGCAGGCAGACCAAGGGGTTCTCGTGGTGGGTTTTATCCTGGAACAAATTGCTGCCTCAGGGTGAACCAGGCTGAGGTTTGTAATTTAAGAAAATGAATACATGTTTAACTGCAGCAGAATTAATGGCTCCAGTGCAATTATTGTTATCAACGTGCACAGGATGGGAATCTTAGCCTTCAAAAATTGAGCAGAAAACCAGCAGCTTTTCCTCAATAAGGCTTTCCAGAATTCTTTAATTATACCCTCGGCTCTTAGACTACCTTATTTTCAATTTGTTTCAGGGCAACCTGCCTTCTATTTGCACTGAAAACTCATTTTCTGGGCTACCTGGTATTTTGGGACTGGTCAGTGATGGCTGGGGGCCTGGAGGGGCCAGGTTGTGCCAGCTCACGTCGTGCAAGGGGAAAAGCAAGTAATTGCAAGCTGGGGCCGGGGACAGTGGTGCTTTTGCCATTTTCTTTGCCAGGTTTGGAAGATTTATAGCTGTTTGTGCTGAAGCAGGGGTGAAAGAGGAAGGTGTCCTGTATCCTCCTCACCAAGGCCTTTTGTACAGTCTCCGGCCAGAGGATTGTGGCAGCTTGCCATGAAAAATCAGCTTCTATTTCTGTTTCTTTTGTCTGCTGACCTGACCCAAGAAATCTCTCTGCTGGCAACGTAGTGCAGAGGAAAAATAATAAAGATCTAAACATAGATGGAGTTGTCTAGCACAGATTTCTCACTTTTCATTGTGTTTATTAAAATGAGGAGAGCAACAGTTGAAATGCCGTGCGGTTAGTGTGGGCAGAGCCAGGCTGCTTGTGGCTGGAGCTGTTGTGGCAGCAGCTGGAGGCAGGGAGAAATTGGAAAATAGGCCAAGGGTGGTGCAAGGGGCCCCAAATCTGACCTCCCGACTTGAAACCTTAGTCGGAAGCGTTCTGCACTGTTGCATCTTCCCTACCAGGCTGGTACCTGCAGCTGCGGGCTGGGCACGGCTTTTAATTCATCCTTCAGATGTCTGACTGGAAATACCCAAAAAAGCCCCCCAAAATATTGCATGGTTTAGATACAATCATGTGAAACTTGGCAGCGACGGTTCTCCAGCACGGCCAGGCTCTGTTTGCAGCAGCCAACGACAAAAACAGGCACTGGTGAGAGGCTGTTGGCTGATGACTTTTTTCCACTGCAGCAGCCGGTGGGGTTGTCCTGCCATGGTTTTCCTGTTGCGTGTTGAAGGTGTATCTGCGGAGAGCCCTGTCCTTTTCAGGGCAGCCCAGCCTGGAGGGTGCCTTGCTTCCTTCTTTTGTTGTCAGGGGGATGTGTGCAGGAGTGAGATCATCCTCCTTAATCCTCTCTTCAGACCTGGCTATCGGTGGGAAGCTGGGGAAGGGTCTGGAGCACAAGTCTGATGAGAACAGCTGAGGGAGCTGGGGGGACTCAGCCTGGAGAAAAGGAGGCTCAGGGGGCACCTTCTCATTCTCCACAACTCCCTGACAGGAGGGTGCAGCCAGGTGGGGGTCTCCTTCCAGGTAAAAAAGTAATAAAACAAGAGGAAACTGCCTCAAGTTGCACCAATGGAGGTTTGGATTGGACTTCAGGGAAGATTTCTTCATGGAAAGGTTTGTCCAGCCCTGGCACAGCTGCCCAGGGCAGGGGTGGAGTCCCCATCCTCAGAGGGATTTAAAAGCCCTGTGGATGCAGCCCTTGAGGACATGGGTTAGTGGTGGCCCTGGCAGTGCTGGGTTAATGGTTGGACTTGATGATCCTAGAGGGCTTTTCCAACCTCAACGATTCTATGTTTTTTAAACTCAGCTGTAAATTCAGGCAATTATCAGTTGTGGAGCCCAGGACAAACCGCATACATCTGAGACATGATTTAGCACAGAAATAACAAATAGCCACAACATTTTATACTGCTGAATTCCCCTTAGCTAGTGCAACCTGGAATATTCAGAGGCATGTTTTTATCTTCTTCTAGCAGTTTTGCTCCTGCTGGGACTGTCACTTTGTCTCTCTCTCCATCTACACCACGCAACCCGCTCTGCTGGCAGTTCGGGAAACCATATTCCAAGAGTTAATTAATTTGTACTGGAAAACGTCCCATATGCTACTCTTTTTGTTTATGGACGTAGAAAGCGAGTCGCAGAATTAATTAACGCTAATGCCTGTGCGTGTTGTTTTGTTGCTTTTTTTTTTTTTTTTTTCCTTTCCTCCTTTCTGAACCAGAAAATGACAGATGGAGAGATCTCAGCAGGAAATGTCCACTTCAGCTCGAGCAGCCGGGCGCCAGCATCTGGGACTGCCTGTCGGACAAGGGCGAGGAGGGCCCGCGCTGGCCCAGGGACACGGCCGGCACCTGCTCCGTCACCAACCTGATCAAGGACCTGAGCCTCAGCGACGCCCACGGCAACCCCTCCGCCCCTCCCAGCAAGCGCCAGTGCCGCTCGCTGTCCTTCTCGGATGAGATGTCGGGCTGCGGGACCTCGTGGAGACCGCTGGGCTCCAAGGTGTGGACGCCGGTGGAGAAGCGGCGCTGCTACAGCGGCGGCAGCGTCCAGCGCTACTCCAACGGCGTGGCCACCATGCAGCGGAGCTCCAGCTTCAGCCTGCCCGCCCGCTCCAACCCGCTCTGCGGCGAGCAGCCCGCCCTGCCCGGCCGCCCGGGGGGCCAGCCCAGGAAATCGGCTGCCGGAGGGCACGGCGGAGACAGGGTGGACATGCAGAGGTCCCTGTCCTGCTCGCACGACCGCTTCTCGGAGTCCGGCGCGCCCTCGGCCAGCAGCACGCCCGCCTCCACGCCCGAGCTGGGCCGCCGCGCCGCCGGCCTCTCCCGCAGCCGCTCCCAGCCCTGCGTCCTCAACGACAAAAAGGTCGGCGTCAAGCGGCGGAGGCCGGAGGAGGTCCAGGAGCAGCGGCCCTCGCTGGACCTCGCCAAGATGACCCAGGTGAGGTGTCCCTGCGAGGGGCTCCGGTGTTCTGTGCTTTGCTCAAGAGCCTTCGGCGTCCTCCAGGGTGGGTCTGTGGCACGAGGGGTAATGTGGGTGTTACGGAGACACGTCCTTCTGTCCGGACAGAATCACCCGTTCCCTCCCAGATGGATTTCTTTAGCAAATTCATGCATTTCTCTTCCACACTGATTTTTGCATGCCGAGTCCACCGTGTCGTCATTTCCTTCTGCAATGGGTTTTGAGCAGGAATATGTTAAACCCCACATTTTTGAGTTCAGGGAAGATGAGCCCTGGGCCTGCCATGGTGAGATGAAGGCAGCACCCCAAGGCACCCAGCCCTGGCTCCATCAGGTGCTGAATTCTTACTGCTACGGGCTTTGCTTGCTCTTAGGCTCTGTAATTTTCCACTCTGGAGATGTTATCACGTTTCATTTTCGTTGCAAAGACAGAGCACAACCTTCCTCTTCGATCTGCTGCACAGAGCCAGATAACAGATCTGAAGCACAAATCAGCAAGGATTTTGCTCCTTGGTCCTCTCCCTGCTGGACCAAGTGACTGGACATTAGCAAGAGACAGAGCAAGAGGCTGCATTGAAGGACGTTTCCCTTCCACACTCACGAGATTTCCTGCAGTTCTATGATTTGACATTTCCCACATCAATAATTTACAGTCACAAAGTCAGTGACACCATCAGCTGAGTGTGGGATGGAGATAATGAGGGGTGTGAAGGCCCCAGGGCTCTCGCTGTGGGAGCAGGGGAAGCCTGGCCACCTCCCAGGATGGGCTGTCACCTTCTGCTGGCCTTAGAATTTCCCCCATAGTTTCAGTTCCATGTGGTTGCCTGCTGTGCTTCATCCCAGAGTCACCCGTGTTGGGAGTGTTTACCCTAAAGGTTTTGTGGCCTGTCTGGTGCAAGGCATCTCCTTGTTGTCTGCAGGGAAACTGCTGGGAGAAATTCACCAGGTGGGGATGGAGAAACAGCTGGGAAACACCCAGCGGGTGAGATCCAACATTGTGTGTGCATTTTCTCCTTACAAGAACATGATATTTTATGGTGTTCTGTGCTTGGCAGTGCAGAGGGTGTTTGAAGGAGTGCAGTGGTACTGGAGGAAGAGATCATCTTTTCCTCCCCCAGAAGAGCTTAGAGGATAAAAAGGGTGAAGGAATCACATATTTGGTGAGATCAGGCAAAAAACATTAGGATTGCTCTTGTCTTTTCATAAATCACAGCAACAACATTTATTATGCCAAGCTTATTTTATTAGATAATAAGCAGGATGGACAGTCAAAACCACGTACATGTGTTGTTATATTTTACTAGCCACAGGGTGGAATAGCACAACTGCTGCCTCTCATTCTCTCTGTACAAGCAGACAAGCATCATTTCACTTCCCTGGAAGTGTTCAAGGCCTGGTTGGATGGGGCTTGGAACAATCCAGTCCCGTGGAAGGTGTTCCTGTCCATGGCAGGGGATGGAATGAGATGGGCTTTAGGGATCCTTTCAGTCCAGACCATTCTGTGCTTCTCTGGTGTGATGGACAGGGAAGGAGGACAGTGTCCAGGTTCTGGCTGGACAGACCTTTGTTGCCCTCTGGGGATGTTGTGAGGCAGCTTCTCCATTGCATCAGTCCAAGGGCGAAAGTTTGTTGGCTGGGAAAAAAAGGGCTTGGCCACGGAGATCCTGAGGGTCAGCAGGAGCTTCCCTTTCCCTCCAGTGGATGCTGAGTCCAGCAATTATGTTTATAATTTGGATGGCCATGGCTTTGACATGGGTGGATGATCCAAGGATGACAAAAGATCTAATCACTTGGATGTCCAAAAGCAGCTCAGTCCATGTTCCTGGAAAACCCTCATCTTGAGGAATAGTTGTGTTTTCTCTGGCTGCTGTCCTCCACATCAAAACATCTTCCAAAGTGAGAAAGCAATGCCTGAACACTCAGCATTGCTCAGTGTTGGGGTGGCTCATCCTCTGGGAGAAGCGATACTGCAAGGAAAGGGTCTGGAAGCTGCACACTGTGTGGCACATGCACTGTGGGAATGGGGAAGGGGTTGCCTGGTGCAGCGTCTCTCCTAATGCCAGGGGGCACCCCCTCTCGCAGCCCCTCCTGTCCCTCTGGTCCAGGCTGGGTGGCCGGAGCCGCTGCCGAACGCCCGGTGGTTGCTGCAACCAACAACAGCATCACTAAGGAGCTCCCCAGTGGGATCCTGGCCAAGCAGGTCCCATGGATATTCTCAGTTTCCAGGCAGGAAACCCAGCCGGGCTCAGGTGCCCATGGGACCCCTCAAGGCAAGGATGTGCTGCTGGGTGTGGGGTGGCAGGGCTGGAGCAGAGTGGGGAGAAAGCAAATCCGTGCAGGGGCCAGGGTTTCAGAGCTGAGGGGTTATGGAAAGCAGCGCTGGCAGGCGGCTCTCGGCGTGGGAGGACTGGCACAGAGGGACGAGCAGGATGAGGCAAGTCACGGGGAGCATTCTTGCCTTTGGTGGGGCACGGTCAGAGCCCTCCCTGGGATGGGAATGCCGGGAAAACCAACGAATTCCTCGTGGGGAATAAGTGTGCTCGAGAAAACCCTGCAAAGTTGGGTGATTTCAGAGGAAGAGCTGAAATAATGGCAAGTGTCTGTGTGGCTGCATGTGTGCTCAAGTCTGGGTTTATCTGGGATAGAAACACCTTGTGTGCAATGGGCAAAGCAAAGGACACCCAAGGTGTCCAGACTGGGCTTTCCAGTTATCCACAAAGGATTTGCTTTTCAGATGGGGAAGCTGAGGCATGGGGCATTCCCTGAGTCCCTGGGTGCTTATGTCAAGGTGGGAACTGAGCTTTGAGGTGCTGGGTGCTGGGTCAGCCTCTGGCTCTGGCAGCAGATCAGTTAATTTTTCACTTGTGCTGGTAACCACATGTGTTTATGGGCCTGAAACCCGGTACCATAATCAAAATAAAAATAATTTGACCTGAAAGAAATGTTTTCTTCATACCAGGAGGGATATTTAGGCCAGGCAGGAGGGGAGGGAGCCTGTCCTGGAAGCAATTACATGGCCACATAACTGGGCTAATTAAGCTAAGTTAAGCTGGGAGGGAAAATACTTAGGAAAATATTGCCTTTAATTCCTCAAAATCCTCGTTGTGTCTCTTCTGTCTGCAATTCCCATAGCCCAGAGAGGGGAGGTGAGCCCATATCCCTCCCTCTATTATTTACTCATAAACCAGACAGGCTTCAACTTCGGGCAGAAACCAAACCATCCACGTGGTTGTCATTGAAATAGCAACAATTTTTAAAAGCCACAGGCACCATGACAATCCTTCTGCTCCTTTTAAATGCCCATGAACTCTTTGCCTGGTGCCTCTTTGCCTTCGAACAGTGGGGGCCTCAGTCAGGTGAGTGAGTGACAATGAGGTGTCATTTAATTATCCCAAATCCTGGAGGCAGATGAGGTGGGAAGAAGCTGGTTTCTATTCTTCACCCCAGTCAGGAGGAATTTGGGTACCTGGCCTGGCATCTCTGACCTCCTTAACACAAGGACATGAACCATCCTCTCCTTTCAGGGTAGGGTTTGGGCTTGCTTTCCAGCCTCAGCTTTTATTCCTCCTTTTCATGTGAAGCACAAGCCCAAGGAGGACAACACCACTCCTCCATGATCCCAGCAGTTGTTCAGAGTGTTAATGAATCTCACAGCTTGCCCTCCTTCCTAGGCACAGTGCTCTTGGCCTCACAGCCCCAGGGACTGTGTCTGTACTGGTAGGCCATGATCAGAAATGGCTGGGATCAAATTTTTCCATGAATTGGGAGGTTTTTCAAAGAGCTGGTCTTTCTTTTTCTGATGTGGGTACATCTAAAATAAATGGGAGATGAGAAGTGTCACAAAGGTGACAGGAGGTGGCTGATTTTGGCAGGGATGAGTGGATTTACCCTTTGCAAGGCACTCGGAGAAGCATCTGGGTGAAATAGGTGAGAAAATGGATTTTCTAAAATAAAAGCACACTCTGCCGGGGATGCGGTGTGATGGAGGGACACCCACTGGGTTTTCCTCTCCCATGATCTGGTGCAGTTCTTCTCCAGAGGAACTTGCCCTGGCCCACCTCCACATCCGCTGCTTTCTGACATCCTGGTGTGAACATTTCCTGGGATCTGGGATGCTGTGTGCCTCAATGCCTCGTGGCAGCACAAACATTGGGTTTGGTGGCTTGGCTGAGTCATTGACGGGAAGCCGAGCCATGGGCCAGCCCTGATGTTGGTGTGTGCAGATTGCCTTCCTTCCCACAGGCTCTGGGCAGCTGCAGGGGACACATGACACGTCCCTCACATCGACGACTGCCACCCTGAGTGGGAATTTGCAATGATGTCCGGCTGTGGCCATGCAAGCCCTCGCTATCTCTTCCCCGTTCTGCTTCCTGCTGTCTAAAATTTTGATGTGGTGGTCACTGAGAGATTTCAATTTGTGTTAAGACGGTTCCAAACACAGCCATCCTTTTTACAGATGTGGTTTTTAAATGGATAATTTATTTATATATATATGTGTGTATGTATATATATATATATATATATATATATATATATAAATATGTATAGAAATAAATGTTTAAGGCCAGATTGGATATCGCTTGGAGCAGCCTGATCTAGTGCAAGGTGTCCCTGCCCAAGTCAGAGGTGGGAACATGATGGCCTTTGAAGTTCCTTCCAACTCAAACAATTCTATTTTTCTAATTTTATATATATGTATTTATATATATATGTATTTGTTCAACCCAGCCATGTTCCCTGCAGCGCAAACCCCGAACAGGAGTAGCCCTGGCTGGAAATGGAGGGTGGTGCTGTAGTGTTTGAAAATGCAACTTTCCATGAAAAGAAAGGCACAAATATCTCAGTGGCATATAAGGCATTGCACTGCTGACAGGAATTGTCAGACATGATGAGAGATATTGGTTCCTCCCAGTTGTGGGATCTGTGCACTGGTAGCCAATGAAGGCGTGGAGGTGGCACCCTGCCCCATTTCTGATGTCTCTACAAGGTTTTGGCTTCTCTGTGAGCCTTCAGAGCAGTTGAAGTTTGAAGAGCTACATCTCTCCTAAAAATCCTGTATTCCTGGTCTTTTCCTCCTCTCTAATACCCATTTAATTTTCTACAGAGGTTGTACTCATGAGCACTGAGGGTTCCCAGGCAGCTGGCAAAGTGCTTCTCCTCCGTGAAGCTCTGTATTGTGTAATGTCTTGCAGTATATGGGACAGAGAGTAGCTACTGTAGAATAAATAAGGCAATCAAAATACAATATTCCCTTGCATCTCCATGGCTTATGGAGAGCATCCCGTGGCTATGAGTTCACAGATGGCTTCTTCCCTGTGAGGGATGGGTGTATGAGAGGGTGCTGTCAGCAGTGGACACCAGCTGAGGAGGTGGTGAGGGTGAAGCCCTGGGTGTTCCTGATGAGGGTGAGTTATAGAGAGGACTTTGTGCCTGAGGGATGCCTGGTGTGGGAAGGGTCTGGGCACAAGGGGACCATTGACGTTGCTCCCTGGCTGCCTGGACAGACAGAGCCTTTCACGGGGTGACTTCACTGCCCTGCGAGGAGCACGTGCCTTCAGAGGATGGAGTCATCTGCACCAGGAATCACAGGAGCATCCCCCTGAAATGAGCATGTGTGGTTCTTGTGGTTTTCAGGGTTAAAATCGGCTTCAGCCTGGGCTGGAGATCCTGAGGGTCTCCAGACTCAGTGAAGTGTGTGATGCTCACCATGGCTGGGAGCCTGGCTGGTCCCCCTGCCTTGTTTTCCCTTCAAAACTTTGGAATAATGGCAGTTTCCATGAGGATCCATGCACAAAAGAGTCTGTACACTCCCAGAGCTGAAGTAAACAGCCCACCAGTTTGAAATGTTTCAGGCTGATCTTGGCACTGAATGGGAAGAAGTTCCAAACTACATGGTGGGAGAAGGGACCTCTCCTCTCTGAGCACCCAAGTCTTTCCTTGAGTGGTAAAATTCTCTAATTTTCACATAAGAAGATTTTCTGTTTGAGTTTTGGCACCTTTCAGGCTTGCTGGAGAGGGCAGGAGGGGTGGCAGTGATCTCAGTTGGCGTCAGCACCCACTCGAGCCGGTGACAAATATTTCCAAACGCAATGATAGGCGAAAAACTGGAGGTTTTAAATTCCATACGTATCCCAGGAAATAGTTTGCTATTGATGTAACTTCTGAGAGAGATTCCAGCTTCCAAGCCCCAGTGTTTTTTAAATAAACAGGAATGAGAGTCTGCAAAGGTCAGTTTGTGGCTTGGTGGGAAAAAGCCTTTGGTTCAGGATCAAAAGAAACTGGCTGGTTTGAAGGTTGGAGGGACACCTTCCACTATCCCAGGCTGCTCCAAGCCCCAATGTCCAACCTGGCCTTGGGCACTTCCAGGGATGGAGCAGCCACAGCTTCTCTGGGCATCCTGTGCCAGGGCCTGCCCACCCTTACAGGGAAGAATTTCTTCCCAAAATCCCATCTAACTCTGCCCTATAGGAGCATAAAGGCATTCCTTCTTATCTTGTCACTCCCTTGTCCAAAGTCCCTCTCCAGCTCTAGTGCAGCACCTTCATGCACAGGAAGGGGCTCTGATGTCTCTCCCAGTTCCATCCCATTCCATCCCCTGCTCCTGGCTGTATCTCCTGCTCTTGCCTCCATCCCCTGCTCCCAGCTCCATCCCACCACGAGGCCCAGGGATGCAGGGCTGAGTGTTGCACCCGTTGTTCACACTCACATGGGAGGACAGGGCTGGGAACACAAACAAAGCTTGGCAGTGTCTGTCCCAAACATGGACAAAATCCAATTGTATCCCAAGGATGCACATCTGATTCACCACGTGCTGATTAACCCTCCTGTCCCCAGGCTTGTGTGCTGTGTGACTCCAAAAAACAGCTTGTAGAAAGCACAGAGATTCATCCTTGAAGGAGTCAGCATGCTCAAAAGTGGCATTTTGGCTCAAAAAAAGCCAAAAGGGATTTTTCATGGTTTACAAAAAACCCCCCAGAACTCTAGGAGCTACTGGGTCAGTTAGGAGCTACTGGGAGTTACCTGGAACCACTTGCCTTGCAAAACTCTACCAAAGCGTTTCAGGAGGCAGAGCATTTCAGGAAATGGTGCTAAATAAATAATAAATAAATAAATACTTAGATAAGGGCACTTCTATTTTCCTTTCCAGAGAAAGGATGCTCAGGGTTAGCCCGAGGTCGAGGCTGTGACAGATAAGTGAGGTGTATTTCAAGTCTGCATTGGATTTGCAGGATGTCTTTGTAGGTGGGGGCAGTGGGTGCAGGTGCCACAAACTGTGGATTTTCAGTCACCCACAATATGATTTTATCCCTTTACTTGCTGGTGTTCTCTTTGCAGTGCTGCTGAAACAGTGACTTGAAGTTTGGTTTTAATTTTATAAGGTCCTGCCTTATCATTTAGGCCTTGAAGTGAGAACCACAGTGGCAGAACAGAAATATTACTTCTATGCTGAAAATTATGAAGTATGAAAATGGAATAGGGCTGAGAAAAAAGAATAATTCCATATTAGTGATGTTTCATCCTAACTTGGGACAAGTCAGATCACTGAATTTCCCCAAAGATGAGCCACTCCAAATCCCGACGTTTTGCCAGCTCTGGGGACAAGTCAGGTTCGGGCTCACCCTTTTCTACTGAAATCCATGGCATTGCAAAAGCATCACTGGGAGAGCAGCCCTGCCCCCTGCCACTGTCCCCACCAGGCTCCTGGCAGTGCTGAGTGTGTCAGCGTGAGGGGCTGCAGTGCTCCAGGGATGCCCTGCCACATCCCAAGAGGATGCAGAGGAGAAGGCAGAGGTGAAAGGTTGGGAAGGGCAGCCTGTAAATAAATAAATACACAGTGATCACTTATGACCTGTCTGAGCAAATGGATTTCTCCAGCTCTCAGCAAAGGGTTCGGTGTCTGTTAGGGAAAATATTTGTTCTGGGCAGGAAATGAGGGTTTCCTCCAATTATCATTATGAATAGGAAGGGGCTGGGAGGCTGTGCTGGGACTGAGTCCCCACGTGTGGGATGCTGTGCTTGGGTGGGACAGTTGAGCCCCAGAGTGTTCACTGCTCTGATTCCATGCATTGCTGTATTTCTCCATGATTTCTGGGATTTGTCTCTCCAGCATCTCCCTGGGGCTCTGTAGCACCAGAGGGATTGCCACTGGTGGGTCATACAGCAGCTTTTTCTTTTGCACTTACGGAATCTCCCTGAACATCCTCAGTGTCACTGAGGCAGTCACACATCTCCAAAGACAAGAGCAGAACTGTGAGTAAACCCAAATTATCTCCACAGGCTCCAAAGGCAGCATCAATACTAATGACTTAAAGCCTCCTTCTTGCTTTTTATTTTTTGTTTTGTTTGTTTAATGCTGTGGTGTGAAGTGACTTGGGAGGATAATAGATATTTCTGAGCCTGCTCGTGAAAGCTGTTTTTCACACCAAACAGAATGAAAGCAAAATTATCTGCTAAAGCTTTGAATGCACCAAGTAAGCACTGGTGCTTATTGCAAAATGAGGATTGGGGCTGAGTAAATGTTGTTCTTTAGCGAATGAGAAGGGAAGAGCTGGGAAGGCAGACCCTGAAAGCCAAGGCAGGAATGTGGTACCCACTGGGAGCAGGGCAGGGAGCCATCCCCTGTTCTGGGGATGCTGCTGCAGGCACGTTCTGCAGCACCTTGGCCTGGTGGAGGCTGTGGGGCTGCCTGAGAACTTCTCAATGCCTCCATAGATAAAATTTTAAAGGAAAGAGAGTAGCAGATGAGTTTGAGCTCCCTGACAACACTGCATCTAACCCAGCTCTGCTCTGCACCAGGCACACAGGCTCTGTTTGCTTTTCACACCCCCCATCACTGCCTCCTGTGTTTTCCTTCCTCAGGTATTCCAGCATTTCTTTCCCAACACTTCATCGCTCAGAGGCTTCTTCTGTGGGAGATGCTGGTGAGGCCTGTTTGGGGCATCACTGAGCCTGTAATGTGCTTGTGCCAGTGCTGTAGCCTGGACCTGTTGGCAAAGCTGCTGAGATGCTCCTTGGTTATGAAGAGGAGAATTGGTTGTTGGAGCCTCAGGGTTGAGCCATGCCTGCTGCAGCTCTCTCCTCATGTCCCTTCCATTCCCACTCACCAGGAAACCGTCCTGGGGATGGAGTTGGAGGAGATCGGGGGTGCCTTAAAGGCAATGCAGAGCTTTGAACCCAAATGATGTGTGTGTGTGTGTGTGTGTGTGTGTGTGTGCATGGCCCAAATCACACCAGCTGCCATAATGAAGTTCTGCAGAGCTTAAAAACCAAATCAAACCCATTTTTCAATCTCATTTTCCAGTCTCAAGCACCTGGCCCTCCTCAGCAGCACGGGCGAGCGCTTTCCCTGGCACAAATGCCAGGCAGGATTTACTGTGATGCCAATAACCAAAGCATTTCTTTATAATGATACAAAGATAACAGCTCAGGCCGAAGGTGTTTTACAGGAGATGTTTGCCTTGGAGAGTGATTTAAACCTGAGCCAGGCAGAGAATCCCCCAGTGGAGGTGACTTTGCTGGCTTGGAGGGCTGGCAGAGGCTCATCATTCCCGCATGGAGCAGCACCGCTCGCTGCCTGCTTCCCCCTTCCCTTCTGGCACCAGGTTATTTTCAGCTTTCTGAAGCAACTGTAGCCCACTGTGCTAACAGGAGGTGATGATAGCTTGGGAGGTAGGGCTGGTGCTGCTGACAGCTTGTAGCGTTACACCTTTCCCAGGATAACTGCGGCAATCACCTGGCAGGGTGGAAAGAAAATAAAAGGTGTGTGAGCAAAAGCCATGATCACCTCAGGGATCACAGTCCTGCTAATATTTGTTCTGGTAGACCCACTGTGTCTGCAGGGACGTGTTTTGGGGAAGAGCTCACAGCTGGGTGTTTTACCACGGGAAGAGCCGGACAGAGGAATGTTGCTGAGGGATTTCTCCAGCTTGCTGTCGGGGCTCTGCAGCCTCCAGCCCCGTCCCTGATGGGGACACGTGCCTAAGGGGCGGGAAAACCTGAGGAAAAGGATGGATGTGAGGGGTGAGTTGATTTCTGCAGCCTTCTCTGATTGTAGCCTTGGTCCCTGCACAGTGTGGAGCATCACGAGACTCGGTGGGAAAGAGAAGTAGCCTGAGCTTGGTCACCAGCACGCAAGAAGGGCTTTTCTCTGGAGCAACCCTGCAGCTTATTCCAAGTGTCCAAGCATTTCTTATTTATATTTTTAGATGATTTTTCAGGTGCTTGCATTAGCAACTCCTCATTTTCTCCCTGGGGGCTTGCCCAGCATGCTGGATTAAGGCAGCTTTGGGAAGGGTTGGGGGAAGAAAAACCAGCACCTCAAATGGTCAGAAAGGGGTCTCTGTGGTCAGTAAAGGTGTTTTGGGTGTAAGGTGTGTTACAGATGCTCATGGGTGAAGTCAGGATGGCCAGAAACACCTCCCAAAAGCCATCTGTGTTGGATTCCCACAGTTTCCCTGAGACCAACAGGATTTGAGGTGCCTGATACTCCTTTTTTTCTGGCACTGGAGGCCAAGGTTGTGGAGAGGCTCAGAGGGGCCCAGGGCTGCCTGGCCATGGGGAACAAGCGCCGCATTGTGCCACCAGCCCTGCTCTTTTCTGACATCAGCGGAGGACTTGACTGCCCGGTTTGGCCAGCTCAGCACCTCAGCACGTGCTAAATTCACCCAATAAATAAAAAGTGAGCAAAGGACTCCAAAGGGTTGAAAACAGACGCTGCATTGACGGTGGTGGCTAATCCACGGCTGTTCCACAGCCAGCCCATGGAATGCTGGCTTGGTGATCGCCGTCCTGGGGGCACTTTCCCGACCCCAGCCGCCGGGAAGGTGAGCTGTGGGATTTTGGGGCAGCCAGTGCCTGTGAAAACTTGCTTTCTGAGCTGTCAAACCTGCCTCAGAGGTAGTGCCTCTGCCCAGCACCCTCCACACGTGGCCTTCCTCCACCAGCAGCTGCCGCAGTGCCGGCAGCGCCGGGACCATTGGAAGGGGTTTTCTGTCTTCTTGCATTCTCTGGAATGACTCAAGGCTTGGGTTGCAGCGTGTGTGGATTTGAGCAGGGAGAAGGAGGCTGTTGGCTTGGTTGTCTTGCCAAAGTCCCATAAAATGCAAAATTTCCCTGAAAGTCAAGTAACTTCATGGCTGTTCCCTGAGACATGTCCAAGCTTGGAAACGCTTTTCTTTTGGATGGGAAGAATGTGCTGTGGACTTGTTGAATTACTCTCCAGGCTGCATCTTCCTTCATTCACCACCACAGGAATCACTCATCTCCTCTGAAGCACTGCAGAGCATCTCCCATCCTCTCAGGATGCTCTGTCCCACCTGCAGCAGCCCAGCATGTCCACACCTGGGTACCAGACCCTGGGAAGTGCCTGATCCAGGAGATGAGCTCGATTAAGAAGGAGAAAAATTAACATTCCCAGAAGTGCCAGAGTTTTGTTTGTAGAAGGGATTTGCACTTCTGAGAGGGCTGTTGACTTTCAGGAGACCTAGGCTTTTCAAGTGCCTGAATCACTGTTGGAAATATGCTTGCAAATTTTGTGAAGTGCTTAGGAAATATTTCTGCTATGTCCTCGGGCCTTCTCCAGTGGTAATTATGAGTTGTCCATTAACCACAGCGTGCAGCGCTCTGCTTGAAGCTGCTGCATGCTCAGCACCCAGAAGACAGAGGCACGGCTGGGATCTAAAAAATACAACCATCATGACGTGAGGACTGGGTGCAGTTGTGTAATTAGGGAACAAATGCCCTTTTTTTCACACGGGCTTGGGGCTTGTGGGTTTTTGAAGGTTTCAGAGACTGAAGGCCATGTGTAATGTAGCTTCCCCCAGCTTGGGCAGTGGCCAACTCCTCTTGGGGCAGCAGGAACTTCTCTGTTTAGATAGAGCAGCCTCTGCAATGACTTTTTTTACTGTGTGCATGGGATAGTGCAGCACCCAAAGCCTCTGGGCAATGGTCCATGGGTCCAACTCAGCACAAGGCCCTTTGATTTGTTAAGAACTGATTGGGGCGTGATGCAGAACCCCTGCATCTCCCTTAGGGGCCGTGTAAATGGGTGATTTTCCTTCATTTACAGCCTGGAGTAAGTTATTTTGGTGGAGTTGCTCCCAGCTTACCTGGATTTGAAAGGAAAAAGCCTCAAGCAAATGTTCCTAATTCCTAGGGAATGCCAGTGGGGATGTTTTGGAGCAAGGTTGTGTCTCAGGCTGTGTGTTTGGTCCTGAATTGCACCAGCCAGAGCAGATACAGGCAGCAGCGCTGTCTCTCTGTGTCACCAATGCTCTGTTGGGTACTGAAGCTCTCCTGGCTCCCTCAGCTGTTCCTGGTGCTCCAGATCCTTCCCCAGCTCTGTCCCCTTGTCTGGACATTCTCCAGCCCCTCAATGTCTTTCTTGTCATGAGGGACCCAAAACTGACCAGTAACAGGTGAACATCTCCAGCTAGTGAGGGGGCTGCCTTCCTCCCAGGTGTTTGTTGAGTTCCCATTCAGGCCCATCCCATGGGATGTGTCCAAGCCAAGTGTGTGAGAAGTGAACACACCATCACACGCTGGCTTGATGAGAGACTCCACAAGCTGCTGAGATCCTCCTCAGTCTCCTCCTGCTCAGAGCACACACTCTGCCACTGGGATGGCCTCGTTATTTCCATTGGCACTCAGGAATGAGGGTTTAGTCTGCTCTTTTAAAAACCAGCCTGGGCAAAAGGCATTGCCTGGCAGGTGAGCACGCTGGTGGCCAGAACATCCCCAGGAGGTTCTGCGTGCTCTGCTCCAGGGGGTTTGGAATGCCTGCGTGCTCCTTGTCATTCTCAGAGCTTGAAACTGTTCAGAAGACGTGACAGCACATAAACTAAATCAAGTTTCTGGCCAAGGTAACCAGGCGTGGAGACTATGGGAACAGAGAACTGTGCTTGCATGGTCTTTAGTGAGGGGAACAGCCCTGATCCATCACAGAGGAGGGTTTAGTAGGACACAAGCTCCAGCTACTTAAATGAAGGGCTGAAGTTTCTCTTGGAGAAACTTGTCTCTTTCCAACAAATGGAAATGTTGTTGGAAATGTTCATTCATTTTCGGTGAGCTCTGTACTGCCCTGCGTAACTGGGTGATGCAGGGGGTGAAGATGGTGAAGGGACCGATCCAGAGTAGGCTGGGGATGGTTTTGGTGCTGTTGCCTGTTGCAGGGGCAGGAGAGGCACGGAACCTGCCATGGATGGAGAGGTGGGGCTTTGCAGCATCTGCCCATCTCCTGGGGACCTGCTGGCTGTGAGCTGAGTGTTCCTGCTGCTCTGCTTGCTTTCTGTTGGGCTGGGGGAGCTGGGTTGGGAAGACCCTCAGCTCATCTGGCGTAACTTCCATCCCAGCTTCAGAATTCCCCCCCCTCTCTAACTCACCTGCCTTTCTGCCCTTGCCTCTGCAGAACCGCCAGACTTTCAACAGCCTCACCTGCCTTAGCACCACGGCCGAGGACGGCTCCCAGCGGCTCGCGGGCCCCCAGCCATGGACCACCGCGGCCCCGGAGGTGATGCCGGGCAGGACCCCCGCCTGCACCCCAGTCCCGGAGCCACCGCGGGCCAGGCCTGACAACCGCCGGGCCAGCAGGGATGACCTGTCCTGCGAGGAGGAGGAGGAGAGTGCCGGGAAGGAGGAGGACAGGGCGGCCTGGAGGAGTGGCGGGACGGGCAGCGAGAGCCTCTTCCAGCTGGACGGCGAGATAGACATCGAGCAGATAGAAAACAACTGAGGAGGGAGCAGCTCCTCTCGCCCTGGGGTCCGGGGGCTGCCAGCAGAGCCGTGGAGGGCTCCTCGTTGCCAGCGAGTTTGTGGGATTCTGTCACTGCTCTCCTCCTGCCAGCTGGAGGGGATGAAGCAGCTTTGCCAAAATTTCATCAGGTATTTAGAGGAATTCGTGTGCATGCGTGTGTAAATCTTGAAATTCTTTGTAACTACTGTAGCCAGAGATCAGCCAGTCAGAGGAAAGTGCCTGTCCCACAGGGAAACCAGGCACGGGGATCGCCAAAAACTTGGAATCCACGAGTAAATGGCTTTTGCCAGGGTAGGGTTGGAGCTGATGGAGCTGGCCTTGCTCCCACAGGTGCCAGCTGTGCTAGTTCAGAAAGGGGTGCACAAGGAGAAACCACCACCCCTGGGACTGGAGAAAGGGAGGGAAAAGCAGAGTATTGAGATTTGCAAACCGAGCCCTGGCTGGTGTCTGCCGGGGCGGCTGCAGCTCCTTTTCTCCGGCCGCATCCCGGGCGGCCCCAGCACCCACCTCGCTCCCCATGTCCCTGGCAGTGCCGTGAGAAGGAAATCACAAGTGAAGTGTTTTGCTTAAATTTAATAATGGCAAGAGCTGGATTATTACTCCTTTATTTTTAGTTTTCCTTTTCCTGATGGGGAATTAAACAGATCCCTGGCCCATGTGGGGCGGCATCCACAGCAGTGCTTGCTGGGCGCTGCTCAGGGATGCTCAAATGCCTTCCTTCCCTATTTTTTTTCTTTCCAGCCCCCTCTCTGAACCCTTTTGGGAAAAAAGCCCTACTCAGGCTTGGTGCCACCCTCATTTGGGTTCCCAACACCCTGTTTTGGGCAGGGCTGGGCTGTTTACCCATTTACCAGCAGCTGTGCCCTCTTTGCTACCCAGGGCAGGGCTGCCACCCTCTTTTTTCTGGCTTTACTGTGAAGGGCTGCACGCCCGAGGCACGTCGTGGAGGGGTTACTTGACAAAGTCAGCTGGCAAAAGGCTGAAAATCCAGGTAGCAGCACTGAAAGCTTTTCCTCTTCCTGTGCCTTTTTTAAGCACAGATAAAGTGGTGACCATTATGTTTGTACGATATGAATTCTCTTTGCTAAAAATAAGCTGTCCACTTGCTAACAGGTTTAGAAGGACACCTATGGTTCTTTTCTCCCTCTGTTTGGTGGTTTGTTTTTTTTTTTAAATTTGTTTGTTTGTTTAAAGCTCTAGGAAAGCTGTACAAATGGCTTCCAGCATCTTCTGGATTCCTTCTGTTGCTTCCTTCAAGCTCAGGGGTCACTTCCTGAGCTTTGCAAAAGCAAGAAGGGAAAAAAATCATTGATACCAAGAGCAGTTGAAGACATGACATTTTTAATGGGGTTCAGAACCCCTGCTGGCAATGCCTTGAGGGTCCATAACTCAGAAAGGCTGAGAGCTGCTGGTACAGGTTTCATTCATCATTTCTGGTTATGTTAGTGCACTTTTTTCCGCCGTGGTTTGGGATGCGTGCAGCATCTCCCGCCACAGTGGAACCCATTGGTTGTTACCCCTGTCCTGGCACTGCAGAGGTTTTGCTGGTGGCAGTGGTCATGTCCACTCCCTCCAGGCAGGCAGGACGAGCCCCAGATATTCGGGGAGGGGATGACAGGGATGTCTTTTCATTTTGGGGAATCCTCCAGCTCTTTTAAAGTGTCGCTTGATGCATCACTTAGAAGAAAATATATCCTGGGTTAACTTTTAGCCGTCCTGTTGTGGAAGGTGTTGCTGGGCTCAGACTCAGTTTTGGGAGGGTCCAGCCCTGCCAGTGTTTCCCAGGCTGCTGCCCCTCTGTCCGTGCCCCTGCAGTGGCACCCTCACAGCACAGTTCTTGGCTTTGAGTCTTCCTGATGCTCCATCCATCCCTCCCCACCGCTGACACATCCTGGTCTCGGGGTGCGCAGGTCCCGCTGGCCACAGGCACCTCCTCAGCTGAGCAAAAAAGGGCAAATTCACCCAAATCCACGTGGGGCTGCTGCCACAGAGCTCCAGGTGGGCTCTCACGTGGGCATCCCCAGGGCTGGAATTCCTAAGGGCTTCTGTTTCCTTTCCAAGGGCTGCTCCTGGTGCCATGCTAACCCCCCAGAGTGGGAAGGTGGCCCATGGGCTCAGCTGTCCTGGACGTAGCCGTAGCATTCAGTTTACATTCAGCACAACCCGTTTGCCTTACTAAAAACGCTTCTCCAATGAGTCATGGCCTTACACTGGGCACGTTGGCGTAGGCACAGACTACAGTTAGCGACAGTTTTGAGGCCACGGTGGTGTTCTGTTGGGTATTTCTTGTTGGGTTTGTATGATTTCATGTACTTATTCTCAGTTTAAGAAAGCCTTACTTTTAAAATTTTTTTTCCTCTCTCTCTCTCTCTCTCTCTCTCTTTTTCTCTCTGTGTGTAGAGGTAAAACATTTGTGGATTTATATATATATAAATATATATATAAATAAAGTAATTAAAAATATTAAATATAATATAGTATGTGCCTCAGATTCAGGGGACATCCTGTTGATTGTAGAGTCAGAAGTGGTGTTGCTCCCCCGGCAGCAGGAGATCCGTCTCCCATGCTGTGGGGAGAGCAGGGCATCCCCAGGGGGTCCTGCTCTTGGTTTGTAAAGGACTTCACCTATTACACAGATGCTTTGGGAACCCCCCAGATTCCCTGGCAAGTCCCTGCCGGCTGCCAGAATGTGATATTAAAGTAATATGCAGACAAGGGATGTTATTCCTTGCTAGGTAGCTAAAATAGGCTCATTATTGTGAAGAGACTAAGTGGCTGCTTGTCCAAGGTGTGACCCAGTCTGGGCAGCAGCCGTTTTGGGATGACACCAAAGCTGTGGCAGCAGCAATAAAGGTTCTTCATCCTGAAAAAAAATAGGATTTTGATACAGAAAGTCTTAGCAGGCGCACGGGAGTTTGCTGTGTGTTTTGCAGATGTAGCTCTTTGAGCCTGCCCTATGAAAGAGTACATTAAAAAAAAAAGAAACCAACGGAAAGAAGTGTTTGTAAAATAGATTGTAATTTTTCCACGTGCTAGCATAGCCTGTTTGGCCAATAAAGTCGTGTTTCAAGTGCATTGTTTAAAGCTCCTGGCTGCCCAGGCAAACAGACTGATGTAGGATGTTCTAGGATTGTAGCAGTGCTTTGCGGCGTGTGTGGGTTTGGTGTTCAAGAAAGAAAAAGAAGAGGATGGCCAAATAGAAAACAAAACAAAACAAAAAATGGGAAGAAGAATAAAAACAAAGCCTTCTGAAGCTATGACCTGTAGTAGCCAAGCCTCGCTGGCAATTGCACAAGCGCCGCGGGCCGTGCGTGTCCCGGGAGGGGCTGCCCAAGGTGTCCCCTCCGGGGCGGGCAAGGAGGCTGCTCCTGCCCCCTCCATGACTTGATTGCACTAGAGCAGCTCAATCTCAGGAAATTGCTTGTTACTTTTACTGTGTAAATAAAGCTTCCTGGTTCAATAACCCCTGGCCCGTGTCTGGCCTCTCTGTGCTGTCCCCGTGGCTGGGCGCGTCTGGGGGGTCCGGGGGGTTGGGGACATCGCTGCCCCTCGGGGATGTGGCAGTGGTTGGAGTTTGATGGGGTTGGAGGTTGATGGAGCCCTCTCCTCTCCTCTCTTGGCTGCACCTCCTTGACATCTCCATGGGTGCTGGGAAGGGCTGTCCCAAAAAATGGGTGGGGGTCGGGAAAGCCCTCAACCAGGACCCTCCCTCGGGGTGTCTGTGTTAGAAATAGGAAGGGTGTCCCAGCCATGGGTTGCACTGGAAAATGGACATTTTATGATACTCACATGCAGACAGACAGACATGCTGCACCCTCCCCATGGTGAGGGGACATCTCCCATGCCTCCCCCCCAGACTGTCATTTAGCTGTAACACAGCCAAAGATAGAAACAACAAAATGCAAACTGAAGTGCCAAGCAGCACCTCCTTCTTTGTGTTTAAGGACAGACAGAATATCTTGCCTCTTAAAATAAAATCTAAACTCAAGCAAGGCCAGGGTCCACAGCAGGCCAAGGGCACATGGGGGTGCTAAGTAAGTTCTTGGGGAAACAGGGCAGTTCTCTCCCTGCAGCCTTTGTAACCCAAAAAGGAAAACGGCTGCACTTCCTCCAGCAAGCAAACAGTGTAAAAAGTTTCATGACAGATGGCAGGATGTTTATCTGCCTCAATCAGATTGAAGTGATAGGCTTAGTATAATAGCAAAAAAAAAGGAAGAATTAGGGGATAAAAAAGAAATTCTCAGTGATCCATCACAGCCTGAACGTTTGACCAGGGTTTACAGCATCCTTCCATGTGTGTGGATGCTGACAGTACCATACACTTTGGCTGAACCACTACCCCGAGGACAGAAGATGCAAAAACAGACCAAAAAATTGCACTAAGGTCATTTTCCCAGATGTAGTTCATTTTATTAGAACTTAATTCCTGGCCCCCTTTCCCCTGCTGTCCCCAAGGGGTGCTGTGCAGCTCCAGGGCCAGCTGGTAGCTCTGAAAAACAAGTGTTCCAACACTCCAGAAACAGGGAGCATAATTTTGGTGTCCTTCAGTGAGCGGGGTTGTCTTCAGCTGTTGGGATTGCTGGAAACAGAGCTGGAATTATCCTTTACCTCCTGCTTGCAGAGAGCAGTGGCTGAATGCAGACAGTGGCCAGCACACACTGCCTGAGCTTATGGATATATAAATATCTGTAACACGAACATAATTACACGATTTCCATGATGCCTTGGGAGATCTGAAACAAGTTAAAGCCCAAAAAGTCTTGCCCAAAGCCCAAGAGGGTGCAGAGCTGCTGATACATTGATTAAAAGAGGACTGTTGCCTCTAAAAGGTGACCCTTGCGAACACTACCATGTGTCAGTGAGGGTGGGCAGAGGACTTGATGGAGCAACTCTTAATCTTTAATTTTTTGCCCCATTTTGAGCCCCTTCCATGCTCTTGCCAGGTGCAGCATGGCCAGATGTTACCACACACACTGCAACAGCTGCACTGCAAAACTGACAGGGAGAGAAACTAAAATCCCCAGGGAAGGGCTGCGATGCCAGGAGGCAGGGAGCAGCTCCTTTTAGAAATCCTAATTCTGATTAGGAAAGAAAAGGCAAATCTCATTCCTGTCCTAGCACTGGATGTGCTGAGCGCTGCTGGCAGCAGGAGGGGGCTGAGCTGGAGCTGAGCTGGTGCAGCAGATTCTCAGCAGGAATGCGGGGCAGGATCAGTCCCAGGGGGTGCTGAGTGAGTACAGAATCCTGGAATCCCAGAATGGTTTGGGCTGGAAGGGACCTTAAAGCTCATCCTGTTCCATCCCTGCCATGGGCAGAGACACCTTCCACTGTCCCAGGCTGCTCCAAGCCCTGTCCAGTCTGGCCTTGGACACTTCCAGGGATCCAGGGGCAGCCACAGCTTCTCTGGGCACCCTGTCCCAGGGCCTCAGCACCCTCACAGGGAACAATTTCTTCCCAATATCCCATCTAAACCTACCCCTCTGAAGCCATTCCCCCTTGTTCTATCACTACATGCCCTTGTGAAAAGTCAGTTTTCAGCTGGAGCTGTGTCTGACTCAGCTCTGACAGCTCCCTGGCACAGGGGAGCCCCTGACTGCACATCCAGGATTTTAATGGGGAGAGATACAGGAAACCCACATCCCCTCCCACACAGCCATGGCTGCTCACAAGACCCCCCTCCACAGAGGGAAGGCAAAGCCCATCGGTCCCATGGCCTTTTCCAGCTTTTCCAGGTAGGGAAAAGCATTTCAGGTCCTGTAAACATCCCTGCCAGTGCCGATCCCACTGAACACAATGACAAACAGGCCAGATCCAAAGGACAGGGTTTATTCCTGACAGGATGGTGCATTTAGTCCCTAATGTGTTACTTGATTCCTGTGCCCTCACCCAGGGCTGTTCCAGACGGGCTAATCCTGGCAGAACCACGGTCACTGCCTTGCCAAGGCATGTGGGGCTGTTCCCCTCCCCAGGGTTTCTGTGCCACCCAAGGCACACACAGGACCCCGGGCCTTGGTGGCCTGCATCGCCCCCAAGGACATCCCCCATCCCATCTCAGGCACTCCAAAAGGTTCAGGACATGTGGGTTAAGCAGGTAAATCCATCCATGAGGGGGTGCCTGGGTTCCCCCATTTCCCACCTCCAGGCTGGGTCCCCAGTGTGAGCAAAGATAAAAAGGGGGAACAGCTCCCCAGCATCACCCCAAGGAGGCTGAGGCCCCTCACAGGCACCAAGGGGCCTCAGGACATTCAAGACCGGCCAGAGGACAGCAGGTTTGATGCTCCCTTGGATGAGGTCAGTAGGTCATTTTAGAACCACTACATGAAATGTTTCAGCAGGCGGCTGCCCACCACCCTGGGCAAGGCTGCGCTGGGCTCACTACGGTGAGGTGGAGCTGGGAGAGGATGAAGTGGTTCCACGGAGGGGCTGCCCGTGAGGGCTCATCCCTGCTCCTGCTGGGATTTACAGCTGCCGGAGGATGATGTCCACAGCCTCAGCCAGGTTGTTCACGTAGGCGTCAGGCTTCACCTCGGGGTGGTTTTCATCGGAAGGCCTGGAAGGAGACAGAGGGACACGGCTGAGCAGGGGCAGGATCCCAAACACGCCCCAGGTCCCTGGCCATCCTGCTGCCCACAGAGCCCAGGCAGCGCCCATGGAGCACCCCTGAGGTTCACATTCCTCCCTCTTCTGTTTGTTTTCCCCTTTCTCTCTCCTACACTCAGGTCTTTCCCACATGCCCAGGTAGATCCTATGTCCTTTGTGCAAATGAGCTGGGCTAAACTGCAAAGCCTCAACTGGAAGAGAACCCCCAATTAGTTAATTAACTAATCCAAGTCAATGCACTGCACTTCTTCATCCAGACAGGGATCGCTGTAAGGACACCTCAGTGCAAGCCTGGGACCCTACAAAATTACAAATAATTATTCTCCCATGGTTTTTGTCAAGAAATAGGTAAAGAAAAGAACAATTCCCTTCCCTCGAGACACAGAAGGTCTTCATATCCTTCCAGTGAAAAGGAAGGTTCTGTCAGGGTTTAATTTTGCAGGACCACCATCTCTTGAAGACTCACCAGTGGCAGCTGGAAACACCACCAGGAGAAGGCTCAGTCTCACCCTCCACCAAGTCACCACCCCAAAGCAGAGTGCCTTGAAGCCATTTTTTTGCCAATACTTAATTAGCGGCACTGAGCTAACGAGGTGCAGCTGCACAATCCCATTTTGCTGATTCAGCAGCAGTGCTGGTGGGGAGGGGGGCAGATGTGGGAAGCAGAAGTTTTCCAAACCTCATGGTCCTGTTATGGCTCTTGGGCTGAGAAAGCCAACAGCTGCTGAAGGGAAAACATATGTACTTTATATGCTTAATGACCTTCCTTTGGGAGAGAGATGGGAGCCCAGTGTCCACCTCCCACCTCTCCTGCTCCCTGGGAAAGGCAAACCTTTGTTTAGCACAGCCTCTCCGTGGGGAAGATGCATTTCCCATTGGATGCAGGGGAGGCAGAGAGATTATTATTATTAATTATTATTATTAATGATGTGCAGAATTTGGTGAGCACTTGTCTGTACAAGCACCAGATCATTTCTTCAGTCCCAGCACTGAAGCTCCCCAGGGCTGTTTCCTTCCTGCTCTTGTCTCAGCCGTGCTCCTCACGTCCAAGCACATGAGCTCCTCACAAAGGCATGGCCTCTTCTGGAAGCCCACACTGTGTGCTTGAGGCTTTACTTGCTGCAAAGTTGCACTATGAACTAGGAAAAATAAAATATTTTTATATTTTCAGCTGATGTTCATCTTTCCTTGTGTCACCTGCAAAGCCATGCCCAGCACCAGGCTCCATGAAACAGACTCTGCATCTTACTTAAAAGGTGGATGGGTCTTTCTTTAAATAGCCAAATGCTATCTTGTTACAGGCTAGGGATCAATGAGAATAACAATTATGATTTTCTGAGGCTTTTCTCAACTGAAAAAGAGTTTGCTGATGGAGAAAAACCTTCAAACATAAAGCAAGTAAAAATCCAGCATGTATCCATCCCTTCAGTGGTGATTATTGCTCACTCCTGATTTAACCAAGTGGCTTTGATGAACACAAAAAAAACTTTGGGCATACAGTAAAACATCAATTTCTTGTCACTAATCCTTCATTTGAGTGGAGAAATAAATAAAGCAAGGAACAAACCTTCTCTTTGCATTTTACACCCTGAAAAATGTTCCTTTCCTAGATTACACACTATGAGAAAATTTTAAGGGCTGCTTGAAACGAATGCTTCTACAAGAAATTTTCAATTACACAGCACTCTTTGATCTATTAAAAGGATTTTGTGATTAATATCTGTGCTGACGACACAGAAATCCATCTGTAACTCAGCTGCTAAATGCCAGTCATCAAGGAAAAGCCCTGTATACACTTAATGTGTCCTGTGAAAAGGGCTTGTGTGTATGTATATACATATATACATGAAATAAGGTATTTTTACCCATTTGCCTGAATACCCTGGGATCACAACACACTCCTGGCTCCACTGAAGTTAATATTAAAACACAATAAATAAAGTTGTCTGAACTCTGTAGGAAAGCAGACAGCTGGAATAAACACACTTCCCTGCTCTCCTGCCTTTTCCTAGGGCTGTGTGTGGAGCTTTTGTCCCTGTCAGTGCCACCCCAATTCCTGTTTCATGTGGCCCCTTCCTTTGTCTCACAGGCATTTTGTGGCTCACAAAAACAGCCGAGGGATGGGTTTGTTCCCCCTTCTGGCTCAGAGCTGCTCTTGAAGCATCTGACGAAAGGGAACTGCAAGCAATAATCCCCAAACTCTAATGCCAAGAAACAAAGCTCCAAGTGCAGCAAAACAGCTCAGGAGTCCAAATCTGGGTGCCAGAAGTGAGGCAAAGAGAGAGCCTGTACCATAAAACCTCCAAGCAAACCCAAGATGCTGGAGGATGAGCCCTTATTCTGTTGTCCAGAGGGAGCAGAGACTATGGCTCTACATCAGTCTCCTCTCTGGGGAATTTGGGCTTTTTCCCAGGAAAAGCCCCAGCCACTGAGAGTCTTAAGATGCCCTGAGGTGGAGCAGTGCTCTGGAGCTTGGCCCTGACGTTCTGGGCATTGCTTTGGTACGTCAGAGCCTCCCTGGACAAGGTCATTGGGTGCAGGTGGAAGCTTGAGCCAAGAGCAGATCTTGGTCTCACGGGCCCAGCTTGGCTTCTCTCTCAGTGACAACAACCCTATGGCAACTGCAGGTCACAGAACTGACAGTGGAGGTTACTTTTTAATACTTTCTTCTTTCATATTCCAGAAAGAATAAAAAAAAAAACCCCAACAAAAAACACAACCATCTAAAAATATCTTTAATTTGCTAGGTCAGTTGAAGAAGTTAGCATTGAGCTAACTTTAGGATAGGCTCCTTCCGATTTTTTTTCTCACATGGGACTCTGGCTGCAGAGAAGAGCATAAATCAAAATGACAGAAAATTATATACTGCAGCTGAACATTGAGCTGTCAGCACTGCTGGCCAGTGCACAAACTCGCCTGTGAAAAATCAGCTACAGCCCTGGGAAACACTCTCTTCCGTAGAGCAGGACTCCTTGGAGTGGCTGAGCACCACAGCCTGGATTTGCACACAATTTTCCAGCCCAAATTGGCCGTGGCACGGTGAAATGTGGCACTTCACTTCTGCACTGCCTTTGGTGGCCACCTCGCTGGCATACAAAGGGGTCAGGGAAAGGAGTGGCTTAGCACAGGATCCCTGTGAAATCCAGGGTGGTCCTTCCTGGTCCCTAAGGGGAGGGACACAGGGTAATGTCAGGATTAGGGAGAACATGTTCTTCAAAAGAAAAGCCACCCAACAGGACCGGTGCATCACAGCACATTAACAATATGAACTATTTTTAACATGATGCAACTCAGTGGTCCTGAGGCTCCAGTTACTCGTGTCCATCAAATCCTCCTCAGGAGATGACAAAACATCCTCCTCTTCCAGGGGCCATTTATCACTGTGAGGGCTGCAGCAGCTGAGCAGCTCTGTGGCCCCTTGTGCTCTGAGCCAGACCCTCAGCCCATACTGAATGTTAGTTCAGATCAATGCTGCACTTGGAGGCATCAGGAAGCAGCAGGGTGCTGCAGGAAACTGGCTCTGCAATTTTAACTCGTCACTTGGGAGGAGAAGCTCCAGCTATCAGGGAAACTCCAGTATCAGAACGATTGACTTTTAAAAAGTGATGGCTTCCTCCTGATGAAGCATAAAACCAAATTGTAAGCAGCTGATTTGAAAAATCTGCTTCTGCAAGAGTAAGAAGGTTCCCTTACTGTGGGTCAGATTTCCACTTGGATAAGTCTGTCCTGACAGGCTGGATTCCCTGGCTAGACTCAGCTGTCAGGAATTGATAGCTTGAGTTGCTCCAACTTCTGTGCAATTTTCTGGGATGGTTCAGCCAGATGCAGCTGAACATCTCTGAGGGATGAAGGGATCTGTGCTGGCTTGCCTGGTCCTTTCAGGAACTACTGGGAGTCTTTGAAGCAAATACAGGGAAGATGATACGCAGAAAGATGGCCCTAAATCCACAGACTTTGAGTTAATTCTTGTTTCCCACACCAGTTGGGATTCCAGGTGTGGTCTGTGGGTTGAAGAGAGGATTTGGATGGTGCTGTCAGCCAGTTCCAATGGCACTTTTGTGGGGAATCACTGCTGGAAAGGGGATTGGACCTGCAGAGTGTGGAATGTGGCTGGGTCCTACGAGCTGGGAGCCAACCATCCCACCAGGATGTCTGACCTCCAGGTCTGCCCCTCATGCTGTCCTAGGAAACTTCACATACTGGTTGGAATGGCCTTCTCAGAGCCTCACTTGTGCTCTTCTCCAACAAAACATGGGGAACAAAAAGGAAACAGCTGGATTACTGCATGGGCAAAATATTTAACTGCTGAAAGCCCAGGTGGAGGTAGCTGACATGGACAGTCATGGCCACAGGGATGGGAACAGGGTCGGGATCCAGCTCAATCTGAGACCTGCTGAAACTTGACTTGGGAGAGTGAGAGCAGATGGGGATTGATCAACACCTGATCGGTACCACAGGTTACAATTAGCTCTTACACAGCCCTCTAGAAATTGGGGTGGGTAGGGAAAACACCAAGCAGGGCCTAAGCAAGGCGCCAAAGTGTATCTGAAAAACACAAATGATACCACATTCCAGTGCCACGGAGCTGCAGTCATTTGGCAAACCTGATCCCAACGCTGCTGTCCCACTGAGCTCCCCAGCAGCACCACCTTCTGTCACACAGCAAACCCCACCCCACAGCTCACCCTCTGTTTGACCAAGGCATCTCTGTGTCACCATTCAGGCTTCCCACTAACTCCCTGATTAAACAGCACCAACTCCTGCTCCATAAAATGAGATAAAAAAGCCTGAGACCATTTCTCCTGACAGCATATTCTTCAGGGGCTCTTACCACGGCTGTAAAACATGCGAGACTGGGTTTAACAAGGTTTTCTTTATGAGGAAGGCAAACAGACACTGTAACCTTTGCTGGTTGATTTGGACAGATGCAATAATTAGACTTGGTGCCACGAGTGAAAGTCTTTTTTTTTTTTTTGGGTGAAACATGCAATTTAATCGGTTTGGCACTGAAACCCCAGATAAATCACAGTGACAGGTCACTGATGGACAGCTGAGGGATGGTTGCAAAGCACATTTCCTGAACATACAGTGAGAGACAAACCTGCACCGAAGTCAGTAACAGCATCTAGGGCTGGAGCAGCTCTCAGAACTCCAGGGAACCCCATATCTGGACGCCTCTCATCACAGACAGCTCTCCCTGCAGTAGGAAGAGAGGCTTTTGTGGTTAAAAAACTGGATTTTGGAGAGCTCCAAGCAAAGCAAACCAGTGTCAGAGCAAACCAGCATCCTCCACTGCTCTTCTCTTGCCTCCCAGAACTTCACACGCCACTAATTGTGTTTAATTGTGACTCATTTAAATTCAAGCATCCACAAAGGGGTAGAAATTACAGCCAAATTGTTTGCTAACACCTGAAGGAAGTCTTGGGCTTGTGACTTAATTGTTCCCATTTATGTTAAACTGCTGCAGTTGTAACTGAGCAGAATAAAGCAGCTTAAGTACAACACTTCTTCAGGCAATGTATCTCAACATGTAGAAAATATTGAGGGCATAGAGAGTTATCTTTCTTCATAGTTTACCTAAAAATAAAATAAAATGAAATTGCTAAATGCTAGAAATCACAGAATCACAGAATGGTTTGCCTTAGAAAGGACCTTAAAGATCATCTCGTTCCATGGGCAGGGACACCTTCCACTAGCCCAGAGTGCTCCAAGCCCCATCCAACCTGGCCTTGGACACTTCCAGGGATCCAGGGGCAGCCACAGCTTCTCTGGGCACCCTGTGCCAGGGCCCCACCACCCTCACAGGGGAGAATTCCTTCCCAGTATCATATCCAACCCTGCCCTCTGGCTGTGGGAAGCCATTCTCTCTTGTCCTGTCACTCCATGCCCCTGTCCAAATTCCCTCTCCAGCTCTCCTGCAGCCCCTTTAGGCACTGGAAGGTTGCCATTCCCCAGATCCATTTTTTTTTGCGTTTTTTTGCATTTCAAGATGTTTCTTGGGGCAAACACTTGTACTTTCCAAACATACACGTGCTGAAAATTTAGTTGGAAGTGTTGTTTAATTGCAATTAGTTTGTTTCTAATCAGTTGGCTGCATGGAGATGCTCTAACCACAGATCTCAGATACACAATTCCAGAAATGACTGCATAGAAGAGGCTGCTGAGAGCTCTGAGAGGGCTAGAAGAGGTGCATGAGGAGCACTTGGTGTCCCTGATGCACTCTGCTCTACCACGTTTTCCACCAGGTTTTTTTTGAACTGCCAAGATCTGGTGCAGGACATCACTTTGGGAAGCAAGGAATAGGTTGGAAATGGGGATTGTAACTGCAGATATGAAGAGGTTTAGGGAGAGCAAGTGGGACTTTGTCAAAACACAGAAGTTAAAGGAGCAGAGGTGAGAGAACAGATCAGGAGCCGGAGGCTGGCAGGAGCAAAATTCTGTGGGTATCACATACAAAGCTTGGGAGAGAGTCAGCACAAGCATTTCCCATACCACTCTCCACAGGCATGACATTTACTCGTGGTGATTGCAAATTAACCCTTGAACAACCCCAGCTCCTGGCATTTCTGCAGGATGCAGTGCACCCTCCAGGCTCTGAACACACAGTGCTGAGGAAGCCGATGACGGCAGCGTTTTCCTCCGCCCATCCCTATTTGTTTTCTCTCTCAGGAAACCCAGCACATGTGAACATGCCAGATTAAGAGCTCGGGAGATTAAAAGTCCTGAAAGTCTGTGGAGAGGACATATAGAGATCCATACAGTAAGAAACAGGCACGAAGGAAGGCAGGATGGTGATGGGGAGACGTGATGTGAACCGCTGCTGCCGGGACAGAGGGTACTCCTGGCTAAATGCTCTCATGTCATTACACCAGAGCATGAGACTTTATTAGTACTGACTTCTTTCCCCTACCTCCAAAATCCTTCATGGAAAAATGCACTTGAAAGTCAAGCTGGTTTGAACAAATATTTAAACAAGCAGAGCACTGGTGTTCTGGCATCTGGGCAGCAATTTTCCTGTCAAAACTGCAGAGCTCTCTCATCTTGCACAGCCAGAGCAGTTCAGCAGGGGCCAGGCATTAAAAGTGTGCATACCAGCGTTATGGTGGAGGAGAGGGAGCAGCACACGTGCCTGATCTGGCTTTGGACTGGTTCCCAGCCTGCTTGTCCCAAAACAGCTGCACACGTGTCCTGGGAACAGCTGGTACAGCAGGGAGAGCTGGAACCTGGTGGGCACAGGATGGAGGGACACCCAACCAGCCCCTTCTGCCTCAAGGGGCTCTGGTCCCTTCTTCTCTGCCCACAATCCAGGTACCTTGTGGGATCTGAGCTGCTGTGGTCCCACCCAACCCTGAATCCAAAGGTGAAGCCACCGTGGCTCAAAAGCCTGGCTCCATGCTGGGTGATAGATACTGGATTTGATTCCTGAGAAGACAGAGGTGGAAAGGAGTTACTGCATCAGGGACTGCCATCCTCAGCCCCATGGAAACCATTTCAATCCATCTTATGCAGTGATGGAGTGCATTGGTAATATTTGTTCAACCTACTCTGTCAGGCCAACCAGAACAGCCAGAGGTGCACATTCACCCTCAGTCACCTGGGGTTTCCCATCAGGCTGGCCCAGACCCATTTCATCCAAAGCTGTCTATCCAAAACCAAGATGCTGTGCCCAGGCTGGTCACCTGAACCTCTTCAGGAGCCTCGTGCTCAGGACAGACAGGTCTCTCTGTGGGGAAAGGGAAAAGTATACACAGAACCATAGAATTGTTTAGGTTGAAAAGGTCTCGGAGATCATTGAGTCCAACTGTTCCCCCAGCACTGCCAAGGCCACCACTGACCCATATCCCCAAGTGCCACATCCAACAGGTCCCTTAAATCCCTCTGGGGATGGGGACTCCACCACTGCCCTGGACTGCCCTTTCCATGAAGAAATTGCTCCTGATGTCCAACCTGACCCTCTCCTGTCCCAGCCTGAGGCCGTTCCGTCTCCTCCTGTCCCTGTTCCCTGGCAGCAGAGCCCGACCCCCCCCGGCTGCCCCCTCCTGTCAGGGACTTGTGCAGAGCCACAAGGTCCCCCCTGAGCTCCTTTTCTCCAGGCTGAGCCCTTTTCCCAGCTCCCTCAGCTGCTTCTCATCGGACTCGTGCTCCAGACCCTTCATCAGCTTTTTTCCCCCCTTCTCATTCATCCCATGTTCATCCCAGTTTCTTAGATAACAAGTCTGGATAGGAAATAACCCCTGGAAGAGATGATTCTTTTCCCTACTGACTCTATTTAAACCAGATGACAAGCTCATATCCCAGAGCCAGCTCTCAGACAGCCAGAGTTAGGTGTAAAGAATCTGTCTAACTTTTAATAAAGTTTAGATAAAGTTTAGTGAGATAAATCCAACCCCTTGTGTTCCTGCAGGCTGTGAGCATATGGTGGAAATGAGCCATGGATGCCAGGCATGGTGGTGTAAGCACAAGGACCCCCAGGCTGGGCTGGGGTGCACTGGGGGACCAGAAGCTCTGACTGTACATGTGGATGCACCAAGTGCTGCAGTGCAAGCACAGCACAGCTGTTTCCAATAAAAGCAAAGCCTCCCTCTCCCCCTCAAAAGTTAAAGGCACATTTGCTTGTTTTCTGAGAAAATCTGAGAATTGCCCCTGCTCTGCCAAACTATCCAGTCTAACAGGGTGTTTGCAAGCACTCTGAGACTCAGCTCTGCCTGCTTGGATTAATTATTGATGACCTGCTCAGCTTTGCCAGATGACCTTACTCAATTCAGTAGAAAATAATTTTAAACGCCCCTGAGAAAGAATTTGGACATAAATATTTCCTTTGTGCACACACACAAACAGATGTGCATCTTAAATGGAGCTGATGCATTAGCTATTAATCAGACTTAATATTACACAGGAGTGAGAAAGATTAATTTCAAGGGTTGAATGTAAAGCTCAGTGGTGCTCAGACATCTTACTCTGTTAGATACTTTTAAAGACCTTAACCTAAGAGAATATTTCATTGCTTTCCTTTAATACATCACTTACAAAATCCCTATGAAAGGTGTAAAATGAACGCTGGCTTCTGCATTTGCAAAGCATCTCATGGAGATTTAAGTCACAGGACTCTGGCAGATGCAGATTCTAGCAAGAAAGGAGCTTTGCAGATTATAAAAGAAAGAAGTCTTAATTTAAGGTTTCAAATGCTGTTTGGAGAAGTTTGATTTTAAAAGTATTAGGCCAGATTGGCACTGATAATGCAACCCTCGAGACAAGACACTCCAAGTTACAGCTTTAAAAGACTGTTTCTCACCAAAGAAGAATTTGAGCTACCCTAAGGAGAATAATATTTGTCTCCAGATGCTGCTCACTAAATCAGCTTTAATTTTAAATGAGAATGAAACTATGAGCTATCTGTGCCACTCCCAGGAAACCCAAGCAGACAGACATGCAGCCAGTTCTCCTTCCAAAGGGCAGGAACAGCCAACTCAGACACGTGTTGGGAACCAGCACCACCCTGCTCCAAAACCTTTCTCATGTGGGAAGCCAAAAAAGCACCTACACTGGAAAATTCAGGCACAATTTATATTTTTGTCTGCACAGTTGTCCAGCCTGGACAAGGCAATGGCACGGAGTCTGTCTGACTTCTCTTTCCAGACCAGATTCCAGATAGGAATATTACATCCGACCTCACTCAAGGATGTCAGGAACCCACCTGCTTCTAAATGTGCTCATGCTGAACTGATATAATAAAAGGGAATCTATATTTGGGCTAAACCCCAGGAGTTCTGCCTCCAGTGCACGATTTATGCCCTCTGGAAGGGTTCAGAGACACCTGAGCACGCATGGCCCATCCAAACAACTCAGCCCTGCTCCTCAGAAACTCCTGCCCTTTCTAACGCAAAAACTTTGCTACAGTTATTCCAAATTGTGGCTCATTTGCTTAAGCCACTCTGTAAATGAGATCTTCGTAATCTTCTCTTTGGAAGTTTGCATGGCCTGAATGTCTGCCTGCTTTCCCTTCCATGACCACAGTGCCGAGGAAACGAGACTTCATTTGCTTGGGATATAGATTTACCAATATCTGGAAGTGTTCAAGGCCAGGTTGGATGGGGCTTGGAGCAACTTGGGACAGTGGCAGGTGTCCCTGCCCATGGCAGGGGGTGAAACAAGATGGGCTTTGAGGTCCCTTCCAATCCAAACTATTCCATGATTCTCTGAAGTGATGGAGCTGATCAGCTTTGCTTTTTGCTTTGTTTCACAGATGAAAGGAAAAACCCAGATCTGCTGAGGTGTTGAGCAGGTAATGAAGGAACCTTGTGCCATATGCCTGCAGCCTCTAGGATACTGAATGGGGTCGCTGGGGAGTAAGATCCTAAATCCAGCAGAAAACAATGCAGTTCTGTATTGACCAGCAATAGCCAGCCCACACTGGATCCCTTTTATTTTTCAATAGGCAATGGGGACCTCAGGCCAGGCTGCCTCCCTGCAGAGGAAGGCAGGATGTCCTCTGCAGATTAGGCTCACAAAGGTGGGAAGCTGTTCAAAGGATGAGGACATGCTGCGTTTACGGGCTGCGCTTCGCCCAAGGATCCCAGGCTCCTTGGAAGTGCTGCAGGAAACGTGCAGCAGCGCTGCCCTGGAAACCAGAGTGCTGCAGGGAGGCAGCAGGGATGGCTGCAGCCTCTTCCTCCTCCTCCTGGCTCTCTTCCACCCAGGCAGGACACGGGAGGGAAGCCAGTGAACACATTTTTCAAGGTGTCAAACCACATCTAGGCTCGTGCTTAGGAAAGGATTACGGAAAGCGCGCTGAAGTCACATTGTTGGTGTAGGGATTAGAGCCCCGCGTTCCTGGCGCTCAGCCTTCTGCTTGGACACGGGGAACAGGCTGAGGGTTGTACCTGCTTCCTTCCAGCTCTGAGCTCCAGCTCCTCAGATGCAGGCTGCTCGTGTGTCCTGCTTGCTGCGTGCTCAGTGCAGACTCAGAGCCCACCCCCGGCTGAAGTCTTCCAAGAGTTTGGTCAAATACCAATTCCCAGTCATGTCAACGGGGATTTTGCTCTATGCTGTCAAATAGATAATCCCAAATTTGCAACAACTGAGTGATGAATACTTGGGTTTGGGCAGTAAAGCATTTGGGATGCTTGGTTTCAGTTCAGGGAGTTGCACAGGTTCGGTCTGAGTCCTGTGCTAACTTGCACACCCTCCAGCATCATTTTCTCTGTCGGTCCCTGGCTCTCACTTTCATAAATACAATGGTTAATAAATACTATGGCCACCTCCAAATAGCTTTTATAAATTAGTTTTTGTGGGACTGACTGAACATTTCCCATGGGAGTTTATTGCTGGCTGTTATCACACGTGCAAACCACAGCCTGGAACAACAAAATCATCCAGCAGGATGAGTTTGTACCACACCTGGCACACTCAGAACAGCACCAGCCACCACTGCTGCTTTCAGACCCTGCCACATTCACTCTCGTAGGGCTGAGATGGTTTCTGAGTCAGCTCTTCATGAGCTCCAAGACCCAGAAGCCGAGGATCAGGCTCTGAAGGGTGCCCAAGTGGGCTGGGAATGAAAGGGGTGCCCAGGGGCTTCTCCACCTCCAGTGTAGTTGACAAGGCTTTCCCATTTCTTAGGATCAGACTGAACTTGGGACATTTCTTAACCATGAAATCAACAAGAAAGACTTACAGCTTTAGAACAGAGGAGGAAAAACCCCAAACAAACAAGAGCAGTGGCACAGTAACTGCTTCACCTTCTTGGTATCTGCAGTATTTGCTTTTATCTGAGCATTGTGGCAGAGACCAGTTTCCACCCTTTGCATCAGCATCAAGTGAGGACTGATCCTTTGTAGAATGAACAGCCCATAATGAACAGCCCATAATACTGGTTTTAGCTGTGCTTCTGTAACCCAACCTGGCTTAAATGAAGTTTATTTACATACCATGCTCGATACCTTTGAGAAAATCTACTACTTAAAATACTTCAAAGGTCTACTTTGTACTGGAGGTGGGACAGCCGAGGCTGTGGTCTGCAAATATTGCTCAATTCTAAAGGCATTTCAGGGTGGAGATATTTGTCTATGGAGTTAAAAACAACCCAACAATAACCCAATCCCTTTCCAGTTGCATTCAAGGCAGCACAGAGCAATCCATGGAGGGCTGATCAATCCTCTGCTGTTTTTTCTCAGTCCAAAACGAAGCAGTGGCTTGGGGGGTGTGTGTGTGCTATGTAAGTATAATATATATAAAGAATTTTTTTGAAACAAACCACCCAAGTCCTTGCGTGGCAAGGGCTTTACTGGATCATAAAAAGGGAGACTTCATCAAGTAAAACATTAAAGGAAATGTGCTAACTTACAGCACTATACATTAATGCTCAGCAATGTAAAGAGTTTAATTGCCTGTTGCCTTCCCACCATAAATTACTACCTGCAGCTAATGGAGAACCTTCCTCCAGACCTGTTTATGCACCTCACTCACATTTCATACTTTCACATGGATGGAAAAAACAGCAAGGCAGCCTGGAGTTGACTGAAGTCCCTGCAAATGGGCATGTCCTGAGAAAGTAATGAACATTTAAGAATACCACATGTGTTTGGTATAAGTTGCTTGAGCAGCTCATCATATATACAGTACCCTGCAGGTTTTATGATTGTTTATATCTGAATTTAATAATTAGCCAGTCAATGTTAAACCATGCTGCCGTTCACACCCAGCTGTTTCCTCCCCAGGAAAGGGCACTTCCTTCTTTCGGGGGAAGAAGAATCATAGAACCATGGAATGGTTTGGGTTGGAAGGGACCTTAAAGACCACCTAGTTTCATCCTAGAGAAAGGGGCAGGTGGCTTGAAGGAGGAAGAAAAATTACCCATCAGAGGGATGCAGAAAAGCAAGGTGACATTTGGACCTGGGTTTCACTACTCTGCATCTGGGAGATGCTAGTTAGATACAAACCCGGAACAACAAGCCACAGTCCCAACCACCTTCCCAAAGGATTAATTAAGGAATCCTCCTCCCAGCCCCCATTCAAAAAATCTGGCTGGAAACTAAGTAACAGCAACTGTTTACCCCATTAGAGCGCTGCAGTGAGAAAGGACAGCCTCCTACAGCTTCCCACAACTTCGGGCAAGATAAACATCTTTGTTGTAAAGCAAGAGCCTCTCCAGTTTTATTGACGGAGACAGAAAGTACCAGAGAATGGGAGCTGCTGAATCCAGCCTCTGATTAGCAATGAAGAACTTGGAGAGGGGCAAGGCTCTGGGCACAAGGTCCTCCCCACTGACTCAGAGAAAACCTTCTCACATAAATTAGCCATCCCTGTGATTTTAGTGCTTGGCTATGCCTGTGACAAAGGAGCCTCATGGGGCTCTGTGCAGCCATCAGATTCAGCCCTTCCAGCCCGAAAATCTGGGGGAAGGTCCAGAGGGCTGCAGATAGACCTGTGCCCCACCTCACCACATGGGGACAAGCCCCAGGGTCACCCACACAGCCCCAGAGGTGCAGGGAGCCTCCAGGATGCTGCATTGGGCATGATCCCTTTGGCTTGAACTCCAACCAATACCTAGAACAGGATGGGAGACAGGCAGGCTCTGTGCATGGAGCTCCCCAGCTTTCTGCTCCAGGCCCTGGGCAACCTGGGCTAGTGAAAGGTGTCCCTGCCCATGGCAGGGAATGAGATGAGCTTTAAGGTCCCTTGCAGGCCAAACCAATCCATGATTCCTCGTGCACCATGGGCGGGGGTCCAGCCTCATGGAAGCCTGGGGAGCAGCACCCACCTCCACAGCAATGCTGTGATTTACTCTGGCAGATGGAGGAGAGATCAGATCAGGCATTTTCTCTACAAAAGGCGTTGCATAAGCCCAAAGGCTGCTCATGGCAGCAGCCCATGTCCCTAATCGAAATCCGTGATGAGGCTCCGTGCTCGGGCTGAGCTGATGGATCCTCCCAACACGATGTGCCCAGAGAGGTTTGCAGAACTCATCTGACACTGCTGAGGGCTTTGCTTCCCCCCACATCTCGTTCCCCCATGAAAAGCTACAACTGAAAAGTCCTGCTCCTTGGAGGGAGTGCTGGTGTTTATCAGACGGTAACAATGAGTACATCATGAAATCATTTAATCGTTCTCATTAAATGCCTTGCTGGAGAGCAGCCCTGATTTATGGACACTACGCCGTGGGTATAAATAAAGCTGCACTTTGCTTCTAACACATCTGGTCAAGAAAATTAATGTTTTGTTTTCCATAACCTTTGTACTCTCCCCTTCCTCTGCTACTATGGCAAAGCTCAAGGCGTGTAACTTGATCGCTCTGGGGAAGAGGAGACACATCCAAGGGCTCGCAGGGGCTCAGCCCAGCCACAAGAGGCAGCTTCCCAAGGGCAGCCCTGCACTCCAGCCCTCCCGGAGCCACCACCCTTACACGTGGATGTACCTCCCTATTTCAAAACAAAACCCCGAGCAGCCTTGCCTCTCGTGCTGGAAGTGTTGCTGGAATGGCCTATCTTGGTAAGTTCAGGTCCAAGAAGTACTGATATATTTAGCGCCGCTGCATAACTTTCCATCCTTGGAAGCCCAGTACTCCTTTTTCTTTTGTGGCCAGGGAATAGGACAAAAGCCACTCAAACCAGATGTACATCCGTCTCCAGAGGAGAGGAAATGTGAGGCCGCTGTGACACAGGACAGTGGCCAGAGACCTTTTTTAATGCTTATATTAACCACGCCCCTAATCCTTAGCAAACACTTCATCAGTTGCACAGTGGGTTTTTTTCAAAAGATCTTTTAGTCCCAGCACAAGGTGTTCACTGAGCACAGGGAAAAATGCACTTCCACGCCAGGCAGATGTTGAGGAGGCTTAGGAGAGAGTAATTTTAAACAAGGACGGGGAGCAGGGCTTTGCAATCATATGGTTTGCATCTGGAATTTACAGGCATGATAATTTTATAACCTTCTCCTTGCAGTTTTGAAGCAATGCAATTATTTTTTGCTGCTGCAGGGACAGGGCTGCAGGAAACATCCCCCTGCATCTGACAACTTTATGTGGCCCTGAGCCTGCACCCTGTGCTGTAAAACAGGCAGTGGGAAGCTGGCAGAGCCAGTGGGGTGCATACGGGCACTTGTATTTCACAGGCATTAAAACACGAAGTCTTAAAATCGACCAATTTGCTTCTGCTCACAGCCAGGCCTCTTATATCTGGCTGATTTTACAGTATATATGAGCTGTTCTTCATAAAAGTCACTTTCTAGTGACTTCCCGTACTTCTTTTCTGGTTGAAACCAAGAAACCTCTTACTCAACCACCCATTTTTCATGTGTACATAACACATGAGGCTGCAAAATGGCTGCAAGAAGAGACTCTCGGGCAGGAGGACTCAAAGCACTGAGACAGCTAAGAACAAAACATGAGAACATCACCTCTAACCATAGCAGGAAATGTGGGAAAGATAACTTCTTTTTAAGAGTAGTATTTTTACATTTCCACAGACACAGCCCCAGCATGGTCCCAGCTGTGTGCATATTCCAGGCACTAACTGTGCATGGACTCACAATCTGCCCAAACACAAACCTTAGCTATCATCAAGTCTAGCCACAGATTTGGCCTCTAAACACGAAGAAATTAAGAGCTTTTCCTTGGGAGGCAACGCAGAGTTTGGCAACCACTATTGAGTTTCAAACATTTGAAAGTAATTGCTAATGCACAAAGAAACTGGAATTGAGGAGAATTTTCCCCAGGTTGGACATCAGTGCTGGTTTCCACTCCAACAGCTATTGAAGTCAGTCAGACTCAGTCCAACATGCCCTACAGAGATGTCAGCACTATCCCCAGAACACGGATACTCACAGACACATACACGCATTTGGATGTCTATTTCTCTGTAGGTGGGGAAAATTTATATTCAATTACCTTCCTTTAAAATGATACATAAAGCAGGAAGACAACTTGTTTCAATAGGAAAAATTTATTGGACTAGTTTCTAGGGTGTATTTATTCTTAATATAAGTTTTTGCTAGGTGATGGATTCAGATGAATCTGACCTAAAGACTCTGGCTCTTCCCTCCTACTAGTTCCTGTCTTGATAATTAATAAGGATTTGATTTTTTTCTTGGAATTTAGTTATGTAAAAATACATCAGTTTTGCAGAGGTCATTAACTCCAGGGCTTCTGCTGAGCCACAGGGACTCCATGGTTGATCTTGGGCTGGTGCAAGTCCCAATCCAATTTTTTTTGCTATGAACCTTTGTTTCATTTTATTGCTCTTTGGGTTTATGAGAGAGGCTGGGAAGGAACAGAGGACATGGAGAACCTACTTTTGCTTCTGACACTGGTGTGTGACCTCGGGTACATCACTTGGCTTTGCTTGGTTTCCACAACTGAAAAATGAGAATAACAACACCCTGCTCCTTTGTGTGAGCACCTCAAAACTTCATTAGGCGAAGAGCAGATACAGAAGAGTGAGGTATTTCCAGTCCCTCCAAGATTAGGCAGGGAGAAGGTTCAGAGTGACGGACGAATCTGTGGCCAAAAAGAGGACGGATCAGTCACAAACTGTTTGGGATGATGCCCTGGCCAGCTGGGAGCCACAAATGGATTTTGGCATTGACTTCAAGAACATCAGAGTTTGACCTTCCACACTGCAGGACCTCATCTGTAAACCAAAAATAACAGGATTTCCGTCTCCCCATTCCCTCTCGCCAACATGGATTTTGCATCCCTTAAGGACAGACTGTGTCTTACCTAAGGTGTTAAAACTCAGTTTTGGTAGGGAGCTGGAGGAAGACTGAAAGGCAGTGAAACAACCCTGCATGGAACACAACTGTGGCACCCTGCGGAGAGGGTGAAGCGCCGCCACCTTCCCAAAAGTGTCCCCAGCTGGAGGGAGCTGCTTTGGAGCTGAGGCCAAATGGAGGCACAGGCACACACACCCTAGGTGGTACAGCCACTCAACCACATGTCCCAAAGGTGACAACCAGTGCAAACGAGGCAAGAAGGGTCTTTTGTATGCGGTTCCAGCAACGAGAGTTTATTCCACGCTTGGATGGTCCAGGGACAAAAGACAGAATGAAGGATGAGGGTGTAGGTTTATATATGGGGCCGGTAGGGGTGGGTGAAACACCAGAACCAACGGTTTGAGGGCAGGGAGGCGGAGTGAGGGTGGAACAAAGGTACAACAACCAATGGGGAAGTAGGAGGGGTGGGCAGGAGAACAGAAACCGATGGGAGAAGCAGAAGAGGGGAACTTTCTAGATGGGGACCAAACAAGGTATAAAGGGGCAGGGGCCAATGGGCCAATCCAGAATACAGAAACAGCATACATCAACATAATGAAACAATGCATGGTGGGAAGGCTCCTTGTGCTCACCACAACCTTGGGGGCAGTTCAGGACTTAGGGGCTGTCCCACTAGCAGACCTGTTTTGTCCCTGGGCCAACTGGCCCACTGGTCCTGACCAGTGCAGTCTCACACACTGCAACACACAACCAGCACCACGAGGACAGAGTGAGAGAAAGTAGGGAGGAGTTGTTTGTGAGTCATCACTGAGCCCCGTTGGGCCGCAGCAGCCACGTGGTGGGGGCACAGCAATTTCCGTGATAAATTTGTCTGTAAAGTATGGGATAAACCCTGGTCTCTCTGAGCAGCTTCCTTTGACTTGAGTGGGAATTGCTTCCTCACAGCAGAGAGCAGAATTTGCCTGTCTATGTGTAATGATAAAAAAGAGGGAGGAAGAGCCTTAGACGATCATCACAGAAATGATCTTGGCCTTTCTAACACTGACACCAAGAATTCAACTGATAAGCCCCGCTTGTGATTGCATGTCTGCCAGCGTAAATTTAGAAATTCAGGTTGTTGGCTTGTGTGCAAGGATGTTCCCTGCACAAAGTTTCTACTAAATGTTTACAAAAAAGCAATGGCCCTGACTTCCTTCCAGCCATACCCATGGAATCACAGGATTGTTAAGACTGGAAAAGACCCTGTGCAAACTCCTGGCCCAGCAACACACTGGGTCCTTCCCCCTGGACTAGGGGGATGGCAGCAGCTACTCCTCAGAGCAGGTACTTACAGTCACTGCCCCAAGGAAGGGAGCTGCTGCCAGGAATTAAAGGTAGCCAACCATTCATTCCTTGCTTACTGTAAATATTTTGCAGCCAGTAATTACAGCCTGTTTCAATCTTCCACCCTACAAAAAGCTCCCGACTCCCAAGGCAGGGGCAATCCAACTGTGACTGCTTCTTCCAACACCTCCAGCTTCCTTTTGGAGTTCTTCTCGAGTTCTCCAGCCTCCAAGGGACCACGACCAGCAGTCTGACTGTCCCTGAGGGAGGTGGTAGCTCTGGCTTTGGCCACAAACAGGCTGAGCCACTTCTTGCCCAAACAAGAGAATCACAACAAGCAGCCACCTCAGAAAGAGTTAAAAGGAAGAGTCCTGCTAACGCTTAAGTGTTACAAATCTTTCCAGTTAAAATAAATTATTCAGGAGATGTCAGCCTCCCATCAGCACCATCTGAGCTACATTTTTAATAGTTCTGTGCACTGAACATGTTCTGTCATCATATCAGTGATACCGAGCTGCGAGACAAGGACGGGGGAAATGCGAGCACGCCGTGAACACGAAAGACGGAGCTGCTTTCTCTGAAGGGTCATGAAACACACGTTGCTCCAGCCAGGGGAGGGAGCAGTGGAGAGGAGTCAAACAAACAGAAATAATGCACTGACTTCAGGAATCATCGCAGGAGCTTCTTTGTTTTCCCTCAAAAGCATTATCCCACCTGATGGATAATTCACCTACCACCTTCCACTGCTTTAGGTCTCATTTATTGTGAATTAATCCACTCTGTGGCTCCACCAGATTTTTCCAAACATAAGCTGGAATCAACACCTACCCTCGAGTCTGCTAACTTAACAATGAAGAGTCTTGTGCTCCATGTCTCCAGGAATAATAAAGGAAGGGAGCATTTCTCTTTGCCTCATGTTAAAATAATCACCTATTTACCCACTGACCCATGTATTCATTATTTGTCCAAATCACAATCCACTTGGCCAAACCCTTCCATCTCCCATCCCTCTTTCTGTCCCAGAAGAGAGGAAGAGGACCAGATTTCCCACAGGGAAGCTGTTTGGGGTAAGTAACCTATGAGAAGAGTCTCTTGTCCTATTGAAGGGAAATGGGCTGTTGAGGAGTGACCCCAAATTCCCACTCTTCTTGCTTCTGAATAGGAAAACAATTTTGCCTCCAGTGCTGCAGCTTCAGCTGGTTCAGCTTCTACCTGAGCGAGAAGGAGACACAACAAGCCACTGCATGGCTCTTGCAAATCAAAGGGCAGAAAAGGGATGGGGATATGGGAGATCCACAGCCTCCTCCAGCAGCACTGGGAGGTGCATCAAATCCCAACTTCTGAGGAGCAAACACCACCTGTGCCTTCTCTCTTACAAATGAGAACAGCTGCTGACACAAGCGTAGCAGCACCTCAGTGAGTCTGGTTTGCTTTTAGGCTGAACACAGTAAGGTTAATTAAGGATGTTTTACTAACTGGTTCTCCCAAGACAGACCTAGATTAAGAGATGGCTGTTCAGGCCAACAAGGCAGCATACGGAGGATGGAAGAAAGGACTAAGGTTTGGCAGGTGTGGTGGAAAAAATGCAGCCTCTTGTTCATGGCTCAGAGGTTCCGATGAGAGAGAGGCATGAAATCCCTCTGGATGCCCTCACACACTCCCACCGCTCACCTGGCACCTCCCTGGGACTTGAAAGAATTCTACAAAGCACAAAAATGCTGCGGTCAGTGCTGAGTGGGCCCGATGGCTGAGCAGCCAGCAGAGAGAACCTGTACGTGCCCAGGCTGGAACGAAGAAAATCCAAATGCAAATATGCCAAAGGATCGCTTGCAGGAGTCAAGTACCCTGAGGAGTGGCAGGATGAGCCTTTGCCAACACAGTGGTTTCTGGGAGTTAAAACTGCGCCCAGAGAAGAGCTGAGTGATGCCACCCACCCCAGAGAGTGCAGGAAGGGCACTGAAGCCTGAAGGTACAACTGAACTACAAGCTTGGAGCAGCAATGCTCCTGCTCGTGTGAAAAAGAGAATAACAGCCCCTGCAATAAAGCCAGAACTCCATCAATTTCCCCATTTTGATTTATGCCTGCTCCCTCAGCTGTAAAACAGCTTAACTCCACTCACCTGCGGCAGATGGGTTTCATCTGCCATGGCTTTGTACCTCGTAAACTTGGATGCAAGAAGGATGAGCTGGCCCTGTGGTCAGCATGACAACACTTGATAAAGCCTGATCTGCATCCTGGAGAGAATCCATCATCCAGGCTGGAGCACACAGGATACGAGTGTGGGCTGAGAGTCAGCTACTGTGTGGATGCACCAAGCATTTGGTGGAATAAGGGTGACGAGAACAAGAAGCCTGAGCCTGCTTACCCAAGGACAGTGATTGTAACAGGGCCTGTCTTTACAGCATACAATGCACGTTCCTGCAAGACTGTCATGTGCCACGTGAGGAGGGACATCTGGGAAAATGCCTTCCTTTGGATACCTGGGAGGGTGAGGAACCCTCATCCCATCAAGTGTGAGGTGAGCAGAGCACCAAGATGGAGAAGCAGAGCAAAGAGGGGGATGGCCAGCTGCTGTTTTTTGGGAGCAATGCTGCCCAAGGTATCAGGGAGGTCGATTCCCTTACACGTCTCCTACTCACCCCGTGGAAAAATAGTTTATCTGACATTCACAAAAGAAACACTGATCTTTTCCAGAAGTACTGAGCAGTGGACCAGTACCAAGATCTGCCACAAAGAATTAATTCTGGGCCAGGTCCAATACTGGCTACAGTTATGGTACCTCCAACAGGAATTGTGCTCTTCTAAATGGAATTTCTGGCAAGGATAAAACAGTCCCTGCAGCACTCATCTCCCTGAGAAAAGCACATTTCTGAGTGCCCTCTGGAAAGCTGTTCCTTTTACTTTCCATCCACTCCAGCCGTCCCACTCGTTCCCTGGGAGGCTGAACACAGTTCTAGGTATTTCCAGACCTGGTCTGTGTTAATAAGAAACTCAACCATAGTGCAGCAGGCAGAGGTGCAAAAATGCAGTGACCTTGTGAATAGTGAAGACAGACCCAACCCAGAGCAATTTGTGTTGTTTGGAGCCAGCCTGGCAGTGGCTGCATTAAGAAGGCATGGACTTGAATGTGGAATGTGTATTTGCTGAGAGTAATAAAGCCTGAGCAGGAAAGCTGGGGCTGTTGAGCCTCCTTCCCTCTCTTGGCAGCCTCAAAATTGCTTCTGGTTTATGACTTTGGGGGTGAGAGCATGATCAAACAGGTGGGCTGAGAGGTGAGCAAGGGTTTATCCTGCCATCTGTCCCCAGAAGTTGTGTGTAAGAAATGACCGACAGCGATGGAAGAGGTAGAATTTGGAAACATCAGCAAAGCTGGGGTCAGGTCCAAGCTGGTGCCCACTCTGGCCAAGCCTTGTTTTTCATTTAAACTCCTAAAATCAGTTGCTGCTAATGCCCTGAGCAGCTTTTTTGGATTCTGTGAAACACTGATCTGCTCCAAGCACCCCATGTGATGGCTGCAGCAGTGGCTGGGCTGGGGGCCACCGAGGGTCCCCGGCAGAGAGGGCTCCCCAGGAACACCCAGACCTGGGTGACTGCTCTGCAATCCCAGGAGATTTTGGGGCAGAGCCAGCCTGGCTATACCCCAGGGAGATAACCCCAGACAAAGCCCTTCTGCTGGGGAGCAGGAGGATGCACTGGTTCAGGTCCTGCCCAGTGCATGAGGCTGCCAATGTGGGAAGGGTTAAGGTAACCACAGTCCCAGGCTTGTTTACCCCAAGCATTAGAGAGGGATAGTTTGCTGTGAACACACTGATCAATATCTCCCAGCTACTAGTTTAATCAGGATTAAGTGAGCAGCTATTAATTTTGCTCTTTTCCAACAACCTTTAGCCACCATGTGAAAACATTTTTCCCATCACAAACAAATTAACCTTGATATCATCTATCCAGACATCTTAAAGGAACTTAATAAAGAAAACCCCAAATCAAAACACTAACAAGAAGGGCCAAGACCAATAATCTGGCTTTAATTAGAAGTTTTCCAGCTCGCAGCTCAATGAAGCAGTGGCAGGAGTGCTTGCTCAGACCCAAGGTGTGCTTGCCTGGCACATGGAGCTGGGTGTTGGGACGAGGCTGGATGGACACCTGCAAAGCCACTTCTGAAGTGTTTAGAGTCCTGAAGCATTGCGGAGGAGCAGGGCACAGCCACCAGCTCCCCAGTGCCCCCTCCCAGGCCAATGTCAGAGCAGAGTCACCTCCCTGGAACGTGGCCAGACACAGGTGTCCCCACGGCAGGACAGGTTTGACTCCTCAGGCACGGTTTTATGGCTAACGAGGCAAATCCCGCAGCCCTGGAGCGCCCAGCAAACGCCAGGAAATATTTTAACAGCCCGACTGGTGCAGTCTGCAGTTCACCCGCAGGCGCTGAGTATTTTTATCAGTGCAAACTGCTTCTCCTCTGAAACACATCCACCTTGGGCAAGGGGTGGCAGGCGGCCACCCGGCCCAGCGTGCGGCCACGCATACAAACACGCCGGAGTAATTCAGCCTGGAGCTCCTCGGGATTGAACTCCCCGGGCTAAAGGTGACAGATGCTTCCAGCTCCACGAACAAACGGCCACGGCACAACCGCTCTGAAGAGTCAGCTTCTGCTGTTTGGTCTTCTTTTCCCTAAAAAGTCTCTTATTCTCATCCACAGGGTGACTCATGGAGGAAGAGAACACATCTTAGGAAGAAGGGAAGCAGGACGCACAGGAGCCCAGCTCCGAGCTTTGTAAGAGCCCTTTCTCTCAGCTATTCTGCACATGGCAAAGGCACCAGAAGTTCTCTGAAAAAAAGGATGACAGACGGGGCTGGACTTTCTTTCCAAGCTTCCTCTGAAATCACACTTGGCACAGCAGCCCCGGCCTGTTGAAAGAGCATGGGAACGTGCGTGGCAAGAGCTGCTCTCAGGTTGGAGCTCTCTGGGCTTTTCTAAGCCATCTGGGCTCTGATTTAGCTTGCAAGTCTGTCAGTCCCAAATGAAAAGTCAGCTCCTAACCCAAGGGTTCAGCTCGGGGTCGACAGCAGAGGAGTGTCAGAAGAACTCACTCTTTAATCCTCCTGGTTAGCAGCCGTGGGGAATGGCCTTTACTATCGCAGAGGAAAACTCACCTGATCCTTTCCCATTTCCCAACTCCACTGCCTCATCTAGCTGGAAAAATTCTGCTATTTCCCCTCTGCTGGAAAAGGAGGGAGAGACCCAGTGCAGGCAGAGCTCAGGAGCTGATGATTTTTGCAGTGCTGGGTTACAAAACGCTTCTTCCAGCCAGCAGAGCAAGGCAGTGCTTGAAATGCTGCTGCTTTCCCTCCAACCATGAACCTGAACTCCCACCTGGATTAAGTTTCCTGCTACTATTCCCAGGTAAAAACCACAATGGCCAGGTGAAAACCACCATGCCCAAGTGGTGAGCAGCCTTAGACCAAACAATTCCAGTGCAAACACCATCTGCTGCAAATCCTCATCCTTTACGTAACTCCAAAGCTTTGTGAGATGCAGGGACATCTATCTCCCTCTTTGCCCCAGGTGGATCCAGAGAGGTCCTCGAAGAAGGGACAAGTTCCAGCCACGACTCACCAGCTGGTGTGAATTCTGCCCTCTTGGTTACTCTGTGCAAGCCACAAAGACCTGGCCATGGGGTGGGGAAGCACGTCACAAGTGGTGACAAGTCTTTCCAGAGCAAACCTCAAAACTCTTTCATTGCAGAGCTCGGCTTCCTTCCGCACAAACCATCTCTGAATTGCAAGGTGACACCCAGCCCTGATTAACAGATGTGTGGCTCTGGGCCTCCACCCTCCCAACTTGTGTCAGGAACGATGCTGATATGAATTTAACTGAGGAGCTATTGTTCAGAGCGGGCCACGTTAAGCCGTATTTCGTCCAGAAGAGAGAGATTGGAGGGAGGTTGGCACATGGCAGAGCAGGTTCAGATAGCACTGAAGGTCAAGCCAGCTCCACCGTGGAGGGCTGGAAGCTTTCGGTGCCAGGTAGGATTGTGGATAAAATCATGCTCTCCAAGGACTGCGTATAATGCGGGTGACAGGCATTACCCAGCGCTGCCTCTGGGAATGGTAAAATAAGGCTTTGCAGTGTTTCTTTAAAGATCTTGGAGAGTTGTACAAACATCAGGGAACCAAATCTCTCGGTGCTCCCAGGGCGCAACACAAATGGGCTGGGATAACCCACCGAGGCAGGTCTGAAAGTGCCAACGACTCTTTCCTTTGTTTTACTGAAAGGGAAACTGAGGCCCCGGGGGAGTCGAGCCAGCGTTTCCTAATTTGAATGCCTGATGTTAGGCAACTCATCTGCATGAAGAAATAATTTATAATTTTTACTACAACTTCTTTTTTTTTTTTTTTTTTTTTAATCAGATTAAAGTATTACAAGGTTGATCCCTTCCAGACAGCTTGGTTTGGCTGCACTGTGTTTCAACACTTGGATTTTTCCCACAAAGACACCACTACTGTATTGCAGAAATTTGATCATAGGCCTGCACGTGCTTACACAGAAAGCCTTGAAAATGGCAACACCAAATAAGTATTTCTCACAAAAACAAAAATTCCCTTTGAATATTACAGCTGTTAGATAAAATATATACTTACTACTCTCTAATTAAGAAAGCCTCTGAAACTTTAATGTGTATTGCCCTTGATGATGTGGAAGCAAGGAAGAACAAAATCATTAGAAGCTGAATTATTCTAGCAGGCTATTATCATGGTGTAATCTTATTAAAGAAAATTCATGCTGGTGTAGCCTCTTACCTTCACCACTTACAGAAGAGCCATGTGGCGTAGTTCTGAGTGCACAGAGATAATGAAATTACAGTGAATTATGTGGCCTGTGTATGGCAAAAGGAGCATAATTCCATCCCTTCGAGGAGAGATGCTGATTTTTCTCAGGGAGGCGACACCAGTACTACTCAGTTACTGTGCATAAAGGGACTATTCATCATTATCTGCAGACGAGCAATTTTGGAGACGATCTCGGGGCTGCCAGTGCAGAAAGGCACAGCCTGCTGCCACGGCTCGGCCCACAGCCAATGCTGCCTTCCACAGCTTCCAAGGCCTTGCTGGCTGTGGGTGCCTGGACCGGCCCTCTCAACACCCTGGGCACTGCCAGTGTCCCCTGACACAGCCACATGGGTGATGGAAGGTGTCCCTGCCCGTGGCAGGGTGTGGAATTAGATGATCTTTAAGGTCCCTTCCAACCCAAACAATCCTGTGAGGGAGGACAGTGCCCAGCGCTCCGGCCTCCCCACGGCTCACTCACCACGGCTGTCCCTGGAGCTACATCAGGGTGCTGCACACAGGGCAGGCAAATCCCACCTGGATCGGGGTGATGATGAGGACAAAGGATGCCACAAGAGCCCAGGCACAGCAGAAGGCCAGAACAATCTGTCAGCAGACGTGGGGGAGCTGACCTGGCCCTACAGCCCCACTTTCCACCAAAACACCACCGTGTAAAACGGGACAGATCTGAGCTGGTCCAGCCCACCACGATGCCTGTACAGCTCTATCCAGCTGAGCTAGCTATTTGGGGAGACGATGGGTGGCACCATGGGGTTTGGGGTTTTGGGGCCAGCTGCTGTCTTTCCTAACCAAACTCTACAAAAGGAGTTTAGCTGGTCATGAGTTAGGGACACACAGCACAGGACACATGAGGACAGCTCTGCTCACACCTCCCTTCTTGCGTACATTGTCAAGTGTGAGAAGTTTGTTGTAGGAGGCTGGGATTATCCTGCTCACTTAACTTTATGTAAACTTTTCAAAAATAACATTTCATTTCACCCTTTTACTAAAAGAAACATTAGCTCGCATTCCTGTTTCGCAGATGATCACACTTGACACTCTTGGGAACGAGGAGCTCTTTTAGCCTGTGAGATGCCTCTTGTTCTTTTGGGTCTGCACATGTGTCCAGGTTAGGTTTATCTCAGCTGAAGTGGATTTCCTTTGTTTTATTTTTCTTTTCCTTTTTTATAATATCTAGTTTATGGATCTGTGAAAACAGCCATACGTGGTTGGCTGCAGTTCTGTTAAACACTTGAAGATGTTACCCAGCTCCTCTGTTTTCAGTGCAGCTCTAATGCATTTACTCTGCTTTAACAAAGCCTTAATCTTAACCCTTACTGAATCTGTGCAGGGTTCAGTGTTCACCATGACTCCCTGAAACAGCCATAACACCAAATAAATTTGCCTGTTCCTGCCTGGTTCTCAGCACAAATTGCAATTAGTGAGCAAGGGCTTCACTCGAAATAATTTTTCTCCCATTGTCTACCCCAAAGCTGGAGCCAGGCAAGAAATTGGAAGAGATTGAGTCTGGCAGCAGAGTAGTGGAAGGCACATCCCTGCTCCCTGCTGTGCTCCTTGAGGATGTGTGTTCAGAAAGCAGGAGGCTTTAGCCACGAGAGCCATGTATTAACACCCTCTGAATAGCCTGCATTGCTGTTCTACAAAAACCCAGGGAAGGCTTTTTATCTGAAACCAGAATTGCATGAAAATTAGCTGGAGCTGATGAAGTAGCATCTGTGGTATCTTTTTTTTAACCCTGCTTTACCTCTCCTCATCTCAACATGTAAATCCTGTCGCTAACGACATTAATGATACAGGAACCTCAGGAGCAAAATCTGTGCCTTTTGGAGGAACATAGAGCTGGAGTTTTCTCAGTAAATCGCATTCAGGCTGCTCAGCTGCAGCATCCTCCTGCTCTCAGGTGTCTGCTAACTTCCCTCATTCTCCCCAGGGTTATATGTCCATGTTTGCATGCACACAGATACAGACTCATGTGCATTTGAGGCTTCTCAGTGTCCTCAAGTCCTGTCTTTATCTTGAATCAGACTGAATCACCTTAGAATTGCAGAAACATTTTTAGGTTGAAAGACATCAAAGAGTCCAGCCCCAGCACTGCCAAGCCTCACCTGAACATGTTTTAAATCCCTCCAGGGACGGTGACCCCACCACTGCCCCAGGCAGCCCATCCCATTCTTCTCCTCAACTTGTCTTTATTTCAGGGTGTTGAGTTGTTTGGACGTGGCCTCTTCTGGCTGCAGGCTCTCTCTGTGCTGCCACATGAGTGACATTATCTTATGCTGATGAGTTCACCTTACAGCATCTTCTGTCCCTCCAGCTCCTGGCAGCCTCTTTAGCACATAATTACGTTTACTCCTTCGATGCTACCTCCTCTCTGCTCAGTGGGTTGGGTACCTCTCTTTGCAGAGGTGATGGTTGCAATGCAGCCCTCACTGGGCTCAAACCCTCTCTGCCTTGCTTGTAAACTCATACCACAGACTTGGATATCAGGCAAGCAGGATTCCTAAATCAAAATTCTCCAAATTCTAGTGTAAAATCTCCTCCCTCTATCAATGCAGGGCACACCCAGGCCTGTACAGTCAAGGACTTGATACACTGAGTAAGCATCAGCTACCGACTGGGTTAACATGGCCAGTTAAGGCTCTCTAAAATGGGATTATCCTGGAACTGCAAAACTCACAGACGTTATGTCACTGCCATGGCAGGGCTCAGCAGCTGTACAGTGCTGTCAGGAGGGTTTGGGATGATCCCAGACTTACCATTCAGGCAGTGATTTGGGTAGAGGGAGGTGACCAGAGCTGCCATAAAAACACTGATATGCTGCTGTGTCACAGTCTGGGGGGAGCTGTATGGCCCTTGTTACAGATGTGTCATTGGAGGTGCTGTGGCACCAAGACCAGAAGGGTTTTCATTGTCAGACTTGTTGCAAGAAGTCCCACACCTCAGTCCTGAGTTGGTGTGAGGTGTTGCCGTGTGGCTGTGCTGAGCTTGCTTTGCTTCAAGTGTGACCCAGATGAGATATTGTGAAGACAGGAAGCCTTTAGTTCAGACTGGTCTAAGTGTCACCTCACACGCTGCTTTCTGACACCCTGACTCATAACCACACGCTCTTCCTGAGCTCACACATTTTCCTCCCCAGCCCTGCCCTTGAGCAACTGCTGCTCTTACAGAGCCTCTTCCCTGCTCCTCACGGCCAGGAGAGCAGGAGGGAGCTGCATATTCCCAGTTCTCCCTGCAGATCTGTTTGTCTGCTGGGGGGAAGCCAGGTTAGAATGCAGATACCTTCCACCACAGGGGCTATGTGTCCAGCAGCAAGTCTGGCCTGACCATGCTGGAGCCACCTGGAACATTGACATCTGCTGGGCTTTTCCTCAAAAATCAAGCCCTGACACCAAATTTACAGAAATTATGCACCAGCTTGTCAATGCCTTAATTGCCCATGTCTCGCTGGTAGTTTTGGGATCCTGTTCCCCTTCAGAGGTAAGTTTGCATTTCCCCTGTGCCCTCCCAAGGACCTCCAGGTGGTTTAGAAACAGGAGGGGTTACTGAAGACAGCTGAAGGTCACAGCTGGGAGAAAAGGGATCACAGATATTTGAAAATACTTTTTTTGGTGGTTGGAGAGGCCTCAGAAGCAGTGACTTCTTGACTTTGCAAACATGTCACTTCTGGTAGGAACTGGGTGGAGACACCACCTACAGCAAATGGCTTTCTCCTGCCCCAGGCAGCATCCAGAAAAAAAGAAAGGGCTGTGTGCTTTGTCTTAAAGAAGAGCAGAAACAGGTGCTGCCAAAAGAGTGGAAGAAATTAAGTCCAGTGCTTTCCAGGGAGAACACCCTGTTTCCAATCCCTTCTTCATCCGGCATTAAAAACTTGGATTAAAGTAGGTCAGTTCCTCTAGAGCTGCAAAGGTGAGAGGCAGAGCTGTAGCACGGCCCAGGCAAGAGCTGTGAGCCCTTCCCTGCTTAGTCCTGACCCCCTGAACTCCTGGCATTTCAACTTGAGCTCTGCTTCACTTTTCTGATCACAGGTTTGCTTGGCCACTACTGTTATACCAACACTGAACACCTTTTCCCTGTGGCTGCTGGTAGCAAGGTGTGTTGTTTAATCTCTGTCCATCTATTGCAAGGTAGTAACAACCCCCTGGCTCTACTCTTTGTGACCAAAACAAGGCAGAAAATGGTGCAGAAAATGGTACATCTCGCTCAGCAATTAAATACGCAGAAAGTTCAGCATTAGAAGTTGTCCCCCTCTCTTCCACAGGCCACAGGGTTGGAGGGGACTGAGGAAGTCAGGATTGAGGAGGGGTAGCATGGAAGTAACAATCCAGATCGATATTCACTCTGTTTCTGAGAGCATAAGAAAATCTTATCTGGATGCATCCTTTGAAGCAACCTGAATTCCACTTGGATGAAGAATCTAATTAAGTGCTGCAGGCTTTAGACAACACATTAATATTTTCAACAGTTTGATCCCAAACAGCCATTAAAACTCTTTCTGATATGTGCTAATATGTGTTACACGTTTTTGTTTTAATTAGAACAAGATTGTAATCCATACTTCAGTTAAGTTCATTACACTTCGAATCTTAATGCAATTAAAAGACCAATCAGTCATTAGCTAAGTCCATTGTAATTAGCATTTACAGAAAACTTTGAATTGTGTGCCTGTCCTTCACGGCAGGTGATGAGGGGACTGAGGCCTTTCTCCCTCATGATGCATATCTCAAGCTCTATATTTTGTGTCCCTAAGTCACAACCAGCTAAACTCAGCTTGTAGAGGTTGCTTAGGAAAGACAGCAGCTGGCCCCAAACCCCCAAACCCACAGTGCCACCCATTATTCCCCATCCAGCTCCACTGGGCTGTACAGGCCTCATGGAGGGCTGGCCCAGGCCAGGATGGCATGGTCAGATCTGGCCAGTTTTATGGTGGTGTTTTGGTGGAAAGTGGAGCTGTAGGGTCAGGTCAGCTCTCCCACATCTGCTGCCAGGTTGTTCTGGTCTTCTGCTGTGCCTGGGCTCTTGTGCTCTGTCCTCACATGTCCTTGTGTTCTCCACACCCCATCATGAACCATCTGGCTCTGACTGATCACCTGCCCCTCACTGCACTCCCTGGCACAGCTACAGACGAAACCTTCCTATAAATCTCTGCAAAATCTGAAATGTACAGGAGATTGCTCAAATCAGGTTGAAAAGCAGCATCTTCTCAATGCCCAGCACTCCAGCCAGGAAATGTGCTGCTGAAACAAGTAGATGAATTTTCCAGACTTCCCCAAAACCAGTGGCCAAATCTGTGAAGCTCAGGAAGTGAGAGCCCTGTCAGTCAGGGAACAGCAGCCAAATGTTTCTGAGAGCCCAATAAAAGAAACCTTTGGTGCCCCTTTCATGGCCTCAGCACAAACCCAAGCCCCTCTGGCCTCATATATATAGATATATATAGATATATATAGATGGGAACAGCATGGTAACTAGACAAGGATAACTCAAACTGGAGCTGCTGTGGGACAACTTCCACATGGCTTCTGTAGAGCACAGGCTCCTTTTATCTTTTCCCATCAGCCAGACTTTGCCCCATGTTTGGGACAAGGCTCCCCCCAAGAGGGGTGGAGAGGATCCCCCTCTACCCATCCCCACCTGCCCCCAGCTCTGAAAACCAGAATGCAGGATGTTGTTGCAGGACTATAAATGGTGAATTGCATGGGCTGGGAAGGATTATTTATTTATTCCTTCATTCCTCAGCGCAGGCAAAGCCAAACTCTCCCTGTCTCCTGGGACTGCTTGGAAGAGCCAAGGGCTGTGGACTGGTCCCTGGGGTGAAGTCCCCAGGTATTGCTGAGTGAGGTGTTTTATTGTGTAAACCTTCCTGAAGCTACAAACAAGGAGTATGTTGGGACAGAGGGTTTGCCATTGCACAGCAGCATTCTGAGAGCACACCCACCTGTCCCTTCTCAGCAAAATTACTAATACTGTAATTTTTTGTAGACTTCAAGGTGCCTGATAAATCTGTAAGTTATAAAGTGTCACCTGGAGAGGTCCCTCCTACCTCCCCTTTCACTCTTCTCAGCTTTCCAGTTCTTGTAACCAGGATAACACCTGAATGGCCCCAGGCACTCTGATCCCTTCCTGCAAAGCATTGAGTTTGTTTTCTTTCAGCTTCATTCCTTTATTCCCCCTTCTCCCTGTAATGCCTGTTCCTCAAGCTCTGCTCACTCATTCCCAGGGAACAGGATAACCAGTAACAAAGTGACTGGCACCTTTCATTATTTTTCCTGGGAAAGAAACTTTACCCCGGCAGGGCAGCACTGTGTGACACTGGGCAGCACAGTGTACATCCCACCTGGAAAACACGGTCCAGCTTCATCCTGTGAAAGGGATTTAGCTGCTGATATTGGAAAATCTGCCAGCATTCTGGGCTGAGTTTGTGTCTTAAAAGCCATGTGCGAAATCTGTAATTATTCCCTCCCTCACCACTCTGCAGCAGGAATATTTTAAGAGCAGATGGACTGCTCATCCTGGAGGATGCTGTTTGTTCCCACCTGAGGTGGAGGCCAGGGGCACACCTGGAGGCTCCCAGCTGGCCCTGGCAGGCATCAGCCTGACTGCCCCTTGCAGCCTCAAGGGTCCACCAAGGCACCAGCACCCTCTGAAAGGTGCCACCAGTGCCAACACCACTTTCAGCACTGCAACGTGACCACGCCACAGGAGCATCCACTGGCCCGGCTGAGCTTTCTGTTTGCCACCTCAAAGCTCTCAGGAGGGCTTAATCCTGTTTTCAGATCTAATCCATTAAACAAATGCATTATGCAGATTTGCTTTTCTCCTGGAGCTCCAGCAAAGCTCTGTCACATCTACTCTGTAAGACAAGATTTTTGCAGTGGTTTTGCTCTGAGCACAGAACATACCAAAAATCTGCCTGGGACAGACCAACCATCCTTCAATTTCACAGACTTTTGCAGCAGGACCTCCAGCCACAGACAGTGCCCTGTGCCTGCCACGCTCTGCCTCCCTCAAACCTCACCCAACAGCCCAAATCCTGCCCATCCCAGCCTGAAGAAGCCAAAGTCACCTTGAGCAGGTGAAGACTGAAGTATACAGCCCAAAGTACATGTGGTACCTATGGCCTAGTAAGGAAGGGAAGGTAATTCTTTTTTCTCTTTTTGAACTTACAAATAGAGCAGAAGACAAACCCAGTGGGAAGAAATCCCAGCTCTTTCCTTTTAATTGAAAATAGATCCATAAAATCTTGCTAAGTCTACTGGCTAATGCAAGCACTGGGAGGCAGCTGAAATATACCTCCCAAGGGCAGGGTATGTTACAGCCATTACATTTAAAAGTCACAGGGGTCTAAGTTTAAAAGTAAAAACTACACTTATGTTCCCTCCTCCTGTACTCACTCACTGCTCCTGATCTCCTTCTGCTAATGCAGGGAACCTGATTTTGGAATAGTCCCAAAGAGATCAGAAATAATGGTGAGTCAGTGATAAAGTTTTAAAGATGTGATGTGGCAGTGATTGGATTTTCCAATGTGATGTGTCAGCTGAAGTCTCACGGTGTGCTAGACCTGCTGGTCGTGGGAAATCCCTACAGGCTGGAGTCAAGAAGGGATTCCTTCATGTCTGGTAGATCAATGAGCTCCAGCAACTGTGAGGTCTCTTCACAGTTTATAAATAAATAAAGAAAAAGGAAGATTTAATCTCCCTATTATGCAGGGCAGTGCATATGCAAAAATTACACATATGAATATAAAGTAAACTAAATTCAGACATCAAAACCCACACCTGAAGGTCTATAGTTAATTTTTCAATGCATTTTTCAGGTGAGATTATGGCTGAATGGCCAGAGGTGAGCAAAAAGCACCCAGTCCCTACAGCTGGGTGGAAGACTGGGCACCACACTGGTGTGTGACATGGGACATGTCACATAACCATGAAACAAAAGAGAAGCAATGCAGAGATTATCTTTTTTAAGGAACTTGCCTTTTTCACAGGAACATCTGCTCCAGAGCTGTTGGGAAATGGGGCTGTGGGGAGTGGAACTGTGGGAAAAGAGCCCTTGGAGCCAGATCCTGCAGGGGAACGAGCTGTCTTTGATGCCATCTACTGGAATGGTGGCTCCAGGGCCTGGGACCTGCTGCTCTGCTGGAGACCACAAAATGAGGGCTTGTTTGCATTTGGAGCTGGATGCTGCAAGTGGGATACAGCCTTGGAAAGGCTGCCTGGCCAAAGTGATGCTCTGCAGGATCCATGGATGCAGTGGGACTTCCAGCAGCAGTGGTTTTCAGAGGATTTCCACACAAGGAGTGCTGGTCCTGTGAGCCCACGGATGTCCAGGAAAATCTGTCAGGGAGGCAGGGCCCAAGGAATGCTGTAAGGCCTGATCTGCAGGAGATAATGGCATCCCAGGAGTGGAGAGGAGGGAAACAGCAGCTCTTTAAAGGAGGAAGGGCTTGCCCCATTTCCAGCTACAGCCCAGGGCAGGTACCAGACTCTGAAATCACACAAGGCTGGGCTGTTGCCTGTAAATGACAGGAGAAGCAAGATTTGGATGGTATGTCAGAAATCCCTAGGATTTTCCCATGAGGATGGGCCAATCTTCATCAAGCCACAGCACAGCACCACCTAAGTCTTCCTCCTCACCCATGTGCCTTTCAGTGCACCAGCCCAGCTTATGACAGGAAAAGCAAGGCTCAGCTCTCTGCTTATCTCACTTGTGCTGGTGCTGCTGCCTCTCTGGTGCAGCATCCCAGATTGTCTGCAGTACCAAAATCACCAGATTTTGCTTTATGCAGACACTCTGCAAGACAAAGAGACAACACTTGGGTGCTTTTTGAATGCTAGCTATTTTAGAAAGATGTTAAATGCCGTATTTCACTTCCTGGGGTGATTATTTACGGGAGGTTGTGCCTTTTCTTTAAGAATCACAGCAGGTATGACCAAGACTGGCCCAGGATTGTTTTTTTCTCCTGTCCCAGTAATTATGATTTGCGGATAGGAAAATGCTGATGAGTGTCCCCTTGGATGGCAGGCCCAGCAATCTCAGGATAAAGGACATTTCTCCCACACTATCTCCCAAAACAAGCTTGACAACATAGCGACAGCCACGTGGCCTGGCTTCTCCAGGGAGGATCAGCCTATGCTGAGCCCTCTTGTGGCTTTACAATAGTGCTGGGCCTTTGGAAAGGTTCTCCTTCATTCTGTTGTACAAAAGATCCAGGAAACAAAGGGAGGGAAAGAATTGGCTGCCATTGGGAAGGAGGAAAGGTGGTGGCAAACAACATGCGGTCGGTGAGCAAACTGCAAACTCGGATAAACCAGGAGAGGAAACTTTTCTCCTGTCTCCTGTAACTACATGAAACTTCCCTGTTATTTGAAAGGACAGCTGGCTGAACCAGATAGAGGAGAAGCCTGAACTAACAGCAGATCTTCATCATTCCATGCTGCCAGTATCTCCAGTCCAATAAATACACAGTCCAACCAGCTGGCCCCTGCATTCCCGTGCCAATAGGTTGTTCTTTATCACTATTTGTTGCTTGTGCACAGCTTGGACAAGCAGCAGAACCGAGAGTTTTCAAAGGGAGTGAAAAACGTGCCTGAGAAAGTCACTTGTCTGGAAGTAAAACCCCTTTAAAACAACATGGATTGTTAGGATTGAATTTGGGATTTGTGTGTAACTGGTGTAACTCCAAAGCCAGGACCCACCTCCACAGCCCACTGCTGGTGGGGGGCTCATTCTGCAGCCTGTCACTTTCTCCTGAAGGGACATCACAGAGCACAGCATCCCTGGGAACCCACCAGGACCCCCAGCACATTCATCCCACACCCCACAGTGAGCAGGGCTGCAGAACATCACATCCAACTGCTTCTTGTGGCCTCCCAGCACAGAGGGAAGCAGAAGGAGGAATCAAGGCACACTTTATAAAGAAAGAAACAAATAAATAAAACCAGGAGTCTGAGGCAAAGAGATAGAGAAGGGAAAAAAATGAGGAAAATGACAGGATGAGTAAAGACTAGACACACCTGAGGTGTAATAAGGGGAGGGGGTTGACTGAATCAAAAAAAGGGCAAATTCAGTATATTCTGTTCACAGGGCCACATATAGCCCTGTTTAACAGGTTTTGCTGCCTCCAGCATTTCCTGGGCATCTGCCACGGAGATCTGGGCTGCCTCTCCATCCAAACAAATGGGATTGATTAAATCCTATCACACTCTCAAGGATTTCTACAAGCAGGCGCTCTGTACATTTGCAACGCAGCAATCTGACCAGATTCCCCAGAGAGCAATTGCTATAGAAAACTGTTGTTTTACTGCCTTGTCAATCCTCTAGGAGTTTCCTATAAAGGCAGCAGCTCCTGGATTTACTTGGCAATCAGCCTCTTTCCCGAGGATGGCCACCTGGGATGAGTGAGTTTGTTCTGCTGTCAGGACAGCCCGGACGCGATGCTCTGCGCAGGGGGCTGCAGGATGGGGTTTGTTTCCAGCCCCTCCCACAGCACTGTGAAATTCTCCCTTTGGAAAACACAGCTGCACGTGAGCTGGAACGAGCACCACAGCTTTTTCTGTCTGTTCTTCCTTGAGTGCTGCTCTCTTGGATAAAACCCACCTGGCCATGTGTGTGTGTGTGGGTTTCGCTGAGAGCAGGGCCAGCACTGAGCTTCCAGCCCCGGATTCCTCTCCACCTACAGAGCCCAGCAATGGCTTGGTTTGCTCTACCCCCAAATGTCTTCCTGCTCCTTTCCCTCAACACAGCCTCATTCCTCAGGTAAAGTCAGGAGGGTGATGACAGCCCATCCCTGAGGCACTGGGGGTTCAGAGAAGAGCCTGGCTTTTCCTGGGAAGCGATGCCTGTGAGGTGTCCCCACACCATCCGAAGGGGGCTGAGTGGGAACAGCTCAGCCATCAGCAAGGGGGTCCCTCCCCAGCAATGTCACCCCGTGCAGGAGGTGGTCTGGGAAGGAGAGCAGAAGTGCACAGTGCCAGCATCAGAGAGGGGATTGAGGGAAGTTTTCGATTTTCCTGGTTTGCCCAGAGCCACAGAGAGATGATTTCTGCTCCCAGGAGAAGGGTACAGAAGACCAAGAGCAGGCAGCCAGCATCAGGAGGCAGCTGGAGCTGCTGGCACTGGTGATGTTCCCCTTGTACACCCTCCCTGAACCCCGCAGGAACAGCCCATGCTGGGGCTGGGACAGAGATTCCACCTAGACCCCTCAACAACAGGATTTGGGCTGCTCACAAAACCGCCTCCCTGAGCGACCCACAGCCAGGCAGGGACAGTCAGTGGGACAACACCAGGGACCTGAGCTGCAGAAACTGGGAGCTGCAAAGCTGTTTATCCATTCCCATCAGATCCAGTGGCTCCTTTCAATCCAGGAAGCATCTGCCTGTACGGAACGATGCTCTGCATTATTATTCAGCCTGGGTAAGGTTTAAACGTTTATATGGCAAACTCCACCGCTTCCTTTTAATTGTCCTTTCCTTCTGGTGACAGGCTGTGCTTTGGCAGGGACAGAGCTCCTGGGAATGGCCACACAAGGGTGTGGGAGGAGGGTGCCAGCAGCAGCACTTTGGAGCTTAATAATGTTCACTGCAGCTGAAGCAGAGGGTCCAAGGCATGGATGGAAGGTAAGGAAGTTACTTCATCCCACCCTCTTCAACCACCCTGTAATGCACTTCCCAAAACCTTCCAAGAGCAACTTCTAAGACACACCATGTTAACATGGCATGAAAATCCTCTACCGAGACAAAGCACAAATACTGCCACAGCATTTTGCAGCTGAAAACTATCCCAGGTCAGGATTTCAAGAACAGCCCTGCCTCTTGTGACTGTGGGGTGTGATGTTTTAAAAGAAAAAAAAAAAAAACCAACAGGAAGAAAGTGATACATGTGGGAGGTGCAAGACTTTTTCCAGCTCGTCAGGAATGATGGGAAAGGCTCCCCCTGGCTTCAGACAGGGAGAGACCAGAGCTGCTCATCTCTCCAGCCTGATGACACTGCCAGGTACAGAGGGCAACACTCCCTCATCCCCAGCTGCTGCACAGCTGGCAGCACGAGCCACAGCCACTGCCAGATCCCTCACTGGTACCATTTTTGCCAAGGCTGCAGCAGGAAACTTGTGAGATACAAAGACCTCAGGAAGCTGCTTTGATTTCCTAGCCCTCAGAGCTGCTGCTGGCTCCCGGGATCAGCAACCTGCCTACAGGAGGGTTAAATGTGGAGCAGAGCTGGCACTGAGGGGACTTGCTCTGCTCTGGAAAAAGACAGGTACATTTCTGCTGCTGCCCCATTGTTTTCTCAAGCAGAGATTCCTTCCTCTGTTTCGCTCAGGCCTACTGTTTTGTAGCTCCCAGGTGGCAAAGCACAGATGTTCCCTCATAAACCACTATCCAACAGCTCACCCAAACTTTTCAGGACTTGGACGCCTGCAGAAATGTGAGTCAGGCCCCAAGGGATGGCAGCACAGGAGCTGGGAGCATGGGACTGTGAAGATACTGCTTTGGTAAAGAGGCTTCCTGATGCACCCCCAAACACATCCCAAACCCCTCCTGTCTCCCTGATTACCTGTCCCACCTGAGCTGGTGGCCTTCCCAGTGACAACACCACAATACTGGTGACAGGGCCCGCTCTGTGTGCTCCTACGGAAGGGGAAGCCAGAAAAAGCCTCCACGCTGGTTCAGTCAGGCAGCCTGAGCTAATTGTGCATTCCACTTTCAGCAGTGGCCAGTTGCTGACAGTGGTTTAGGAAAATGCAGGAGATTTTATATTAGAATTTGTGCCCTGAAGGAAGAATGCCTTTTGAGTTTTATTAGGGAGAATTTGGCTTGTGTCTTGAAGCAAGAAGGCCTAAAGTGCTACCGAACCCCTTGGACTAAACCCCTGACTCGGAAGGAGGCAAAGGAAATTTTCCTTCTGTCTTTGGACCATTATTTTCATCTTTCAGGGTCTGTTGTTTGGAGTTTTGTGCGTGCTTGCAAAAACTCTAAAATCCCAAAGTGCTTTAGAGCTGAACAGGGAATCAAGACTCTGCATTTCAGCTCTCCTGCTGCACTGGAAAAGACACTTTCATGGTAAGGAAAGAGTAAATATTCAGCCAAAAGGTAGCACAGCTCATAAAGCCACAAACGCAGACAGGCCTAGAAGTTATGAATTATTACAAAAAAGACCAGAAACAATTATTAAAACCCAGCCCAGGCATTTTCCTCTATTTTTAAATAATGGCAGCAAAAGAAGCTTCCAGGTCCAGAGCTCTGCTCCTTTACCTGTTTTTTCACAGATTCTGGACAACCTCTGTTCTTTATCAAAGCCTGTATTGTCCTAAAGGGATTTTCCCTCTTGTGCTGCTATTCCTGCATCCAGCAGAGGTTTTCAGTTTTGATAAGACTCTGTGATGGACAGGTGATACCCATGGCTTGGCACAGGAGGACTACAGTCAGCTCTCCAAATATCCAATACTTTGACCTTCCCTGCATGGGGAATTTCTGAATACATCTTGCCTCTCCTTACAGAGAATCATGGAATGGTTTGGGTTGGAAAGGACCTTAAAAACCATCCAGTTCCAATCCCACCTACAAGCAGGGACACCTTCCACTTCCCCAGCCATCTGGGGTTGCTCCAAACCCCATTCAGCCTGGCCTTGGACACTTGCAGGGATGGGAAAGCATGCAGGAAACAAACCACAAATATTCAGGAAAGAAAAATGGGCAGGTCCTGAAGAGGGAAAGGAAGAAACTTTGTTCCCTTCCTACCCACAGCTGAGGCTGGCCAGGTACTCCTCACCTGCAGAGTCCAGTGGAAGGAGAATGTTTTGAGTGGCTCCAGCTGATGTTTGGCCTGTGCCTCCCTGTGCTCCCAGCTGCATCCCCAGTTCCCACAGCCTCCAGATGGTGACAGTGAAAATAACCAGAGCAGCCCACGCCCACGCAGATGAACTCCCAATATTTACATTGCCAAACTGCACCTCCATAAATCTATTAGATCCCCTGCCATAGGAAAGGGTGTTAAACAAATAGACAATAAATTTCAGAGGATTTGGTAAAATTAGGATTGTCGTTACTTTTCCATTCCAAGAAGACTAATCTGGGTTATAATTATCCCAGCTACATCCAGGCTTTTCAATAGCTCATACACTGATAAATGAAGCGTTCACTCTCACAAATGCCTCTCCTTCCTCTGATGGATACAATGTGTTCCAGATGGATGGAGAAACCTTTTTTTTTTCCCTTTTACACTTGCTAAGCTATTTCCAGGTTCCAAAGCACCACAGGTGTAAATCAGCAGAGCTCTTCCCATTTACTCCACTCCTTAGAGCAGCTGAGGATCCAGCTCAGGTTATTTCTAACCTTAAAATCATGAATTGCACATAGGTGATATAAATGTGTGCCATAAATGAGTGAGGTAAGGAAAAAACCCCACCAGACAGACACAAAAGGCATTAATTGCACAAATCACTGGGCCTGCCAGCCCCTACAAAAAGCCACTTTAATTAGGCTGATTGAAATGCAGACAGGTTTTTTTTTTCCCCTTTCCACTGAGGTCTTTGTACCCACTTTGTATGAACAGGAGCCGGCCTCCACATCCTCAGCCAAAACCTGTCCTCTCGCTCCACTCCCAGGAGCCAGGAAACTGGGAAGAGCCATCTCAGCAGAGCCTCTGTGAGCCCCGAGAGGAGATCAGCACCTCTGAGTGATGCACTGATGCCTGATGGAGGGAGACAGAGATGCTTTTGTGATGAGAAAGGTCAGTGCTGCCCCACAGAGGAGCGGATTCTCCCTCTGCTCTGCCACACTGTTCCTCTGTGATTCCCAGGCTTTCCTCAGGGCACTGGGATTTTCTGAGCGCCTGCCCAGGGCCAGCTGGGAGTCCATCTGCAGCAGGGCTGAGCCCACATGATGCCCCTGAGGTGGTCACGAGTGGCATTTCCAACATATGTTTGCACAAAATGCTCGAGTCCTTTCAAAGTGAGCACGTCAGCACCCAACCCTGTGGCCAGTGCCAGCTTTAAGCTGTGCCTCTTGGCCCTGTGTGCACAGGGAAGGATCTCAAAGCTCTGCTCCAGAAATAAATGCATCAATGTTTGTATTTCACGACCAGAAAGACACGGCAGAAAAACACACGTGACTGGAGAGGGGAAATGTTGCTCTGTGAGTCCCCCCACACGTGTGCGATGGGGAGATGAGGATTCAGCGTAGGGAAGGGGATGTGAGTGTTTCATCAAGCACTGCTCCTCAGAGTAAACACACAATATGGCTCAATTCATGCTGTAATGGTCTTCTGACATGCAGCATTTTTATCTGAATGTTATTTGACAACCTGTGCTACGTGCAGCAGCGCTGGCCAGCACCGTGTGTCTGCCAGCGCCTCTGGCCACTGTCTCACAATGCCAGAGCCCAGTCCCTCCTCCCAAGCAAGCCCCATCTCCAACTCTCCCTAAAAACCACAGGACAGACATCTAGGGGTGCACTCTCAAAGATCTCTAAAAGCTTATGCACATAAAAGTACAGCTTTGTACAAAACTACTGTATCATGAAGCTCAGGGGCTGTTGAGAACAGAGCGATCAGCCATGCCAAAAACTGCAGCAAGGGACTTTTCAAAGCAAAAGCCCATTTGTTTTGGTAAAAAGCAACTCCCCACCTCTCCACATAGTTTAAGGATGACAAGGAAGTTGAGTGTTTGCTAGAACATCTCAACCAGCAAGGAAAAATAGAAGTGCTCCGTCTGCAAGGATGAGAGCTGGCTCTTCCAGTGTGTGCTCAGTCTCACGTCTGTCAGCTCCACTAACACTCCATGAAACCAAGGGTCTGTGCTGGAGCTGCAGCAGGACTGGCACTCACTGCTGGAGTACCAGATTTATCCCAGCCACTCAGGTTCAGGTCCCTGCCACTCACTCCACTGCTCCAGTGGGGCTGTTCCCCATAAAGAATGCCAGGGATCAAAAGCTAAGAGGTTTCACAGTCTGGCGGCAAGTAGAGATTCGTCTCTGGGTCAGAGAGGCTTCAACCTTTCAGGCAGAAAAGGGGTAAACCATGGAAAAATTGTTCAAGCTCCTCTCTGGGCCATGTACTTAATGCTGGCATGGGAAGTAAATTCCTGGCCCTGCCTGGGCTATCATCTGCCTTCCACAGGCTCAGCCAATGCCAGTGTAGCACCTTTGCAACTGCAGCCACGTCATTTCCTAGCAGACAACCAGAAATACCCTCATGCTTACTCAGACAAATCCTACCCAAAGGCTGCTGAAGTGAGAAGCAGCTCATCTGTGCCTGTTGCTGCGACAGTGTCTACAAAGCAGCTTGTCTGTAGGAGAAGTTTCACTGCTGTGATGATCTAAAGGTACTAAAACCCCAAGAAGGAAGGGTTGGCATGCCTGAACCCTATTCTCAGTCTCTAACCAATAAAGTGCTTTCCTATCAGATGTCTACGTTGACATGGTAAAACTCTTTCCCTCTTTTCATTATCAGAGCTGGGTGAAAATGCCCAGCAGCACACATGAAATCAGCTCTTGACACAGTGTTTACAAAGCAACAGCAGCTTTATCAGGTCCTCTGGGGACCCAGAGACCAAACAGTGCCCATGGTTGTGCTCCAGGCATCCCTGCTATAACAGCATCATAAATGTGTAATGAGAATTTAAAAGGCAGAAGAAAGAAAACAGATAAAGGAGACTGCCCATATCACACTCAGCTTTCATCATCTGAAAAGAGCTGCAGATTTCAGCATGTGCTCATCAACGCTGAGGGAAAGGTGTCCTCATTAGAGCATGAGCACAGGAGCTGCCTGGCAGCACCCAGAGGGAGAAGACATCCAGTTTCAGAGGAAAGCTGCCACCACATTTTATACCCATTGTCACTTTTAGAGAAGACAAAGCAGCTTAGCACAGAAGCATGAGGAACTGTGTTCAAGCAATTTGAAGTTAGAACAACAACAGCAAGGTCATCCATGCCACGTGAGCACAGATTTGGATCAAACTCCTGAAGGTTAGCCTGGGGAAAGCTGCTTCAAATTTCAGAGAGCTGAAACCAAGGAGTCAGTCAGTACCTGGCCATCTCAGATGCTTCCACGACCACCATGAGCAGTATCCATGCACCTGCAAGTCTAAATCATGCAGACTCAAACCACAGCTGTGGCCAATATCACCAAAACCCACTGGGTAGGTTCACAGTCTGAACCTTGAGTGCAGCACAGTAACTTTTGGCACACTTAAAGGAAAGTGTCATCTTTACAGGACAGACTCAGCCTGAATAGGACCTTATCATCTGTCCTCGAGTTATACATGGACAACACTCCCAAAACTCTTCTCCAACATGGAAATCCAATCCTGTTCCTCCCCCTTCAGGCCTTTCCTTCTCCATTCCCTCTCTCCCCTGATTCATGGCCACAGCAAATGTGCTGCTTGATTATCCGCTGACACGTGCATTTAGCACTTCTCCACGGAAAGCTTTTCCAACTTCCCCTCTGGATGATGTCACTCTGGCTGGGCGCCAGGCTGGGTTTTGAGTGAAAATCCTTCACTTTGGGGTCAGACACCCTCCTATTTTTAGGCCTGGACCCAGTGTTGTGCAGCCAACAGCTGAGCTGAACAGTTCTCGTCATTCCACAAGTCTGCGGGCCGTGTCCTGCCCCACAGAGCCCTCTGAAAATTCACACAGTGAGAAATGTGTCCCCTCCAGTCTGCACTGGGAATGGGGATGGAGAACAGCCCTGTGGCTGCAGCCTGTGAGCTCCCATCCACCCACTCAGCTCTGACAGCTCCATCACCTCACTCTGCCTCCCCAAATTCTTGTTAGTGCCACTAACCCATGTCCTCAAGTGCCACATCCACAGGGCTTTTAAACCCCTCCAGGGATGGGGACTCCACCACCACCCTGGGCAGCTGTTCCAGGGCTGGACAACCCTTTTTGTGAAGAAATTTCCCCTAAAAGCCAATCTAAACCTCCCCTGACACAGCTTGAGGCCATTTCCTCTTGTCCTGTTGATTGATACCTGGGAGAAGAGACCAGCGCTCACCTGGCTGCACCCTCCTTCCAAAGTAGTTGTAGAGGAAGAAGGTCGTCCCTGAGCCCCCCCAGCTGCTCCTCATCCGACTCACTGCACTAATTTCCCTAATTGCAACACCTGATCAGCCAACGCCTGTGCTGTGCCCATTTAAGCAAGTGATGTATTGCTGTGCACAGAGCACAGTTAAGCAAGGAAAAGCTTTTGAGATGAGCTGCAGATCCACGCAAAGAGCAGCCAGGCTCTCCCTGTGCTCCTCACAGACGCACATCCCTGGTTTTTAGGGAGGCTGATGGCTGGAGTTTAAAGGCCCGACAGGATGCAGGCCCCACACAACAGCACCAGCCTCGTGGGCTGAATGAGCTCATCTCAGCAGGGCTGAGGGGTAACCATACCCGCTGCTGACAGCGACTGAAAACCACAGACAAGTGAGAATTGTAATGGTTTTGGGGCAAAGTGTGAATGTGAGTCACATCCCGGGCCAGCTGCAGGCTGTCTGCACCCAGCCAGGAGCAGGGCAGCGCTGGCAGCCCGGGGAGCCCTTCTGTGGCATCGCACTCCTGCTGCTGCTGCTGCACACGAGCACTCACACCAGACACATCCCAGGCTGCAGCAGGCCTAAAGCTGGCACTGTTGGGTGCTTTATTTTTAACTCTGGGCAAGTCCCATCACGCCTCCCAAAGGGGATGAAACCCAGCCCCAGAGGCTGCTGGAGGGCAGCAGTTCCCGTGCCTTGTGGCTGTTCCCTTGTCCTGAGCAGGCTGGCAGCCCCTGTCTCCTGCACCCCAACAAAACCTGTCTGCATCCCCTCTGCAGCTGCTGGAATCACAGAATGGTTTGGGCTGGAAAGGACCTTAAAGCTCATCCAGTGCCATCCCCTGCAATAGGCAGGGACACCTTCCACTATCCCAGGCTGCTCCAAGCCCTGTCCACCCTGGCTGTGAACACTTCCAGGGATGGAGGGCAGCAACTCTGGGTTTGTTGGTTAAACTCACTCATAGAGAAAAAAATAAATGTCACTGGCTAAGCCTGCAGGGACCCTCCAGCATCTGTGGGCACACAGAACAGCATTAAAACAGGAACACTCAGGTGGTTTGTGCTCACAGGGTGCCAGCAAAAGGCACTGTTCTGGCACTGCTGCTCCTGAGCATGTTTACAGCACGAGTAAGGGCCCAAGCCAGATTAAATTCCAGATATTGAACCATTTGCTTCAAGGGAGTTACATCAGCAGCTGACTTGGCCTGTCTCTCTCTTATTTGCTTCTCCCTCCCTTTGAAAACAATGCTTTGCCTGGGTTTTATCAATCAGAGCAGTCTCTCTGAGAGGACTCCATGCACCAAAGAGCCTGGAGGATATTTAGCTACAGGAAAAAGATAAGCAGAGAAGAGGAACCTGCACTTTAAAAAAAAGGAAATCTCTAGTGAAACCCAAATTGTGCAGCTGTCCCAGCTGTGCCCTTTCTGCAGCACATTTCAGCACTCTCATTTACATTTCCACAGAAATAAAGTGATTTTCCATTGGTATGGAATTCATCAACGTTGTCAAAGGCTGGACAAGCTGATACAGCTCGGCATTCTGCAAGGGACAAGTGTTGAGAAAGGCCTCTTCCCTGGGGAATCTTTCACTGCAGCCTTGTGCAGGTGCTGAGGAAAGGCCTCTAGGGATATAAATAAGCAAGGACCATCTCCTGGACTGTGCTGCTTGGGTCATGGGTGCTGCGGTGACAGAGGGTGCTGTGCAGAGGAACACACCCTGTGGAAGGCCTGGAAAAGCCCTGAGCTGCCTCCTTTCAGACAATCCTGCCCCCAGCACCACCTCAGCTCAGGAATTGGGTCTGCAGGGAGGAGGAAAGGCTTTGGACAAGCAGCTGCCCAGGGCTCTGGTGTTGCTCAGGCAGAGGCAGAGCGCACGTGGCTGTGCAGGGAGGGTGGCTGCCAGCCCAAGCTGGAGGAGCACGTACTGCCAAGACATCGAGGCACCAGAGCAAAAGGGAATGAAAGCAGAAAGGCCATTAGCTTTGGATGCTGTCAGAAAGGGCCTGGAAGTGGTTTAGTCCCACACATCAAGACCAACTGAGCCACGTGCCCCCCGCCAGGTCCCGCTGCCTCTGGTTTCAGGTAGCAGATACTGGCACCAGCTCCTCCTCCTCCAGCCCTTGATCAGCTTTAGAAGAGGAGAAATGGAAACCTGAGCTGTCTCTGCTGGTGCATGAGCTGGGTGGATGTGAGGCAAGAGGGAAGCAAAAGTGCAGCTGATGTGGTCACTGCTACCCTGCTTTGCAAAGTGCACACTGCCTCCCTTCCTACGTGCTGGAGATGAGAGTTGATTAGAGTGGGACTGCTGAGGAAAAGTCAGTCATTGGACAGGCAGAGAGCAGAACTGTCAGACTGATGAGTAATACCACTTTTCCTCACTCACCCAGTCCATTCCTCCTTTATTTATCCTACTCTCATTGCAGATTGATCTCTTTCCTGATATTCAGACTGATTCTTTCAGAACAGCACATTAGCACACAGCATGGCTGTGTCCTGAGCACACTCTGCTCCCTCGAGGTTTATTATGCTACCAACAAATAAATTGCCTGCTAATAAACCTCCCTCAAACTCACACTTCTCTTTTAGACTGAAGATAATTAAATTTATGCATGAGCTACTAATTTCTGTGACTGGACACTGGAATATACTGGGAAGATGTAAGGCTGTGATCAGAAGAGCACGCTAAGGTACTGCAGTATTTACTCTGAGCGCTGATTGAAATATTATGGTAACCAAATTGTGGTCAGGAAATTGATAAAAACATGTGAAGATCCTCACACGGACAGAGCAAATCATGATCTGAATATGCAATAAAGGGTGACAAGGCTATGCCTTGGGACTGCCTGCAATCAGTTATCACAATCAACTTGCTGACACCAGCTTTAATAAACATTGCTTAAGACATTAACCAACATGAATTAAAATACAGCTTTTCACAGTGCAAATATGGGTTGGAACTCTTTCCATTTAATACTTGAAACAGGCTTAATTATCAGGATGTGAGGCCCTAAGAATGCCTCTGGTTGTGTCACAGGACAAAGGGAGTGCCTCTGCCTGCTCGTTCTCATTACACACTGGTGGTACCCAGGAGATGGGAAAGAACTCATAAAATTGTTCATCTTGGCTGGGTTAGTAACATGGAGCAAGAAAGGGAGGGTGGAGGGATGCTCCTTCCCTGCAGAGCAGCAAGAGGTGACTATTTCTTCACAGAAGTTGTCATGAGCTTTCAGTGAATTACACAGTGACAGCAGTGAATTTATCTATGTGTGGACATTTTTTAAAGAATACTTTTATAACTTCATTTGATGACACAACCTGTTTTTCTCAATCCTTAATCAGCTGCTGATGGCAGCTTAAAAGACTTCTCCTCTGTCCCAACTTTTGTCTTGGTCATGTCTTGATTTCTCTCCTGGCAAGCCAATTTACCACCAATTCTGTGTGTTTTCTTTAATCAGGGAAGAGGAACAGATCACAAGCCACTTTATCAAGGAAGTCAGGATAATTATTCCCAGGGGATAATTAAAAAGCAGGGATACATGAAGTAAGTTGACCCAGTTCTCCTGGAGAACAGTGGCAGAGCTGGAGGGAGATGGCAGCTCTCACAGGCCTCCATCCTTTTATCCTCCATCCCTGGAGAATCCTTGATGTCTGTAATGAGGCACCTCAGGGATGTTGACTCTGATGTCAGTACCAGCCACAGCCATGAGATAAATCCCTAATCAAAGGGAGGAAAGCCCAGGTGGGCACCGAAAGGGGATGAATCCACACTGCCAGATTCCAAAGCCACCCCAGAGCTCACAGGTGAGCAGGGGCAGTGGGCAGCACTGCCATGAGTATTCCTGGCTACTGCCACACACCAGCAGTGGAAAGCTCTTTATGTACAAATCAGGGAGAATGGGGGAAGCAATTCTTACCCCCTGCCAATACCCAACCGTGAGCTGACACACTGATGCACCTGGAAGCTGTTTCCAGAGTTACAAGGAGACACTTGGAAAAGCCTCAAAGTCATTTTTCTCTGCTCCAACTTGCAGGCAAGAGGAACGAGGATATTACAGAGCATTGCAGAATCAATAGTTATTGTGGGAATCATTGGTTTGATGTCAAGGCCAATTAGCTGCAAGTGGAATTAGCACATACCCTGTGCGGGAAGACAAGAACATGTTCTTCCCTAGATGGGAAAGATGTTGGCTACAAAGGGCCAGGTGTGCACAGAAACTCTGGAATTGGCATCACATTTCCCCGTGCTGGCAAATCTCACAGCCCTCAGGAGCCTGCAGCAATGGCCTGATCCATCCTGGACATGGGACAAACTGAGAGAGGACAAAGCTGCAGCCCAGAGTGACCCTTTGCCCTCAGACTTCACACCTAGGAAAGGCTGTACTTGGCCAACAACTACTCACCCCATGTCAGGTCACCCCAACACACCCATCTTATCCCCTCACCTTCCCATTTTGCCCTGACTTGTGCCAGCAGAAGTTTTATTCCATGCAGCAGACAGGCTTTATAGCATTTCTTGGACTCATCTATGCTATGCCTGCTTTGGCTACTGAGAAAGAAGAGTTCAACACTTGAAACTGAGGAGGAACAGCCAACGTGTGTCATATTAAAGCAAACAGGCTGCACAGATTTTAATTAACTTTAAGGATCCAAGAGAAGCAAGAGAAAGGAGCCAACTTGCAGGACTCCATGCAAGGTGGTGCAAAACTGAACGTTTTTGCAGCAGCTTAAACCACATTTTGAATCTCACCCTGAGAGCAGCCAGCAGTGGAGAAGACTTTGCAGAGGTCAGGAGGGTGAGAGCCTGGGGAGGGGGCAGTGCCAGGGCATATCCCTGCATAACCTGGGTTGGCACTGGGCAGGCAGCAGACCTCAAAACCCACAGAACTGTAGAATCAGAGAGTATCCTGAGCTGGAAGTGACCCACAAGGATCATCCAGTCCAGCTCCTATCCCTGCACAGACACCCTGACAATCCCATCCTGTCCCTGGCAGCGCTGTCCCAACGCTCCTGGAGCTCTGGCAGCCTTCGGGCCGGGACCATTCCCGGGGAGCCTGGGCAGTGCCCAGCACCCTCTGGGGGAAGAACCTTTTCCTAAAATGTTCATGTAAACTGCACTGAGCTCTGAAATCAGGAGAGCTGCCCCAAGCACACCTGTGCACTGGAGTTGACAATGCCTGCCAGCCGGGGACAGCCTTGGGGTGAGGATGGAGGGAGACAACAGGGCCCCTTCCAACCCAAACCATTCTGTGGCTCTGTTACCAAAACCTGTGGCAATCCCACGACACCAGTGCTCCACAGCCTGGCAAACCCCCGACACCTCTGTGCTTTAGAGCACTTCTGGACAAACAGCCTTAGCTGGTGGGGAAGCCCCAGGCTGTGGCTGACAGTGACGTGCACGAGCCAACGATGCCATCCAGAGGTGCTCGGGTGCAACACAGAGCTCTGTGTCAGCAAGGACTAAAGGGGAAGACAGAACCTATATATGATCTTATGTATCAAACTTTAAACTAACCCCACCACCAAAAAAACATATTTTATTTATTTTTAATTTATCCTGCCAATCACTTGGGTTTTTGTCTGTCTCTTCTCACTGTGAGTCTTGATTTTCTAAGTGTACTAAATAAGCCACTCTTAAAAATATAGATACACCTCTGACCTCTCCTGGCAAACAGGAGTTATTTCATTTTACTCCCAGTTGTTGACAGCAGGCCTGGCACCACATGGGGAATTGAGAGAGACACTCATCTGTATTTCACTGCTCTGCAATACACACGAGTTGAGAAAACACCAACCACACATTGAAACAGGAAACACAACAGTGGAAAACAATCTTTGTTCCCCATCTAGAACAGCTGCTGACTCCCCTTCAGCTGTGAAATCATGACTCACGACTTGATACAAGAAAATGTTTTTCTAGCATATGATTATACATATTTATGTGTGTGTGTACACAGAGTTTATGTCAGCTGCTTGAACAGCGTGGCTGTGGCATCACCTGGGGCATACTTTATGATGGGCAAAGTATGGAACAGGAGAGCTCTGGTCAGTAGCAAAGATCTAATTCACCTTTGTGTGCAAAGATACCTTCTTCACTGGCACCTGAATCTGTGTGGCAACGAAATGTGGATTTGCCAAGTGACCCCATTAGTATCAAAATAAAATCAACCACTGAGTCCTTATTTCCTCCATTAGGAAACTAAGGGGATTAGAATCACAGAAAGTCCTGAGTTGGAAGGGATCATCAAGTCTAGGTCCTGAGACTACAAAGATTAGATACAAATAATCCCAAAAGCACAAACTATATAATAACTTCTTTAATATTTGATATTTTCCAAGCTTTATTCAGATAAATATGTGATTTTTAGATGTACTATCTTAAAATTATAGAAAATACAATATCCTTGTACCTGACTTTTTTTCCTCAGAAACCATCACTTACTGGTCCATTAGAATTAAGGCACTGGGTATTATTTTATCACCTTATACAAACTAAAAAAGAAAATCGAGGAGCAGATTGACTTGAAAATGAACAAAATAACTTTTTAGACAGTTTATGGCAAGCATGACTCTCATGTGCTGTATCTCTCCCCAAAGGAGCATCCCTCTTTTACAGTCTCAGTATTTGAAAGGGAAGAAAAACTGTGAAAATACAAATGACATCAGATGACAAAGGGTGTGGCTGAACCATACTACAAGGAGGCACAGTTAAGGATAAGAGGAGATGGTTAAAGGAGATTTTGGGTGTTGGGATCAGAATGTCAAACAGTGGGACAGATGTCTGCACTGCATTTGGAGTCACCTTGAGCTGCCCTCAAACCTAACCTGGCCCAGGCACCTGCTCAGCACTGGGTCATTGCCTGGTTAGAGGTGCACTCGGGGCCCTCCTCAGCAGCTGGACTTGTGACAGCTCAGTGAGAGCTCAGGATCATGGGGACACCTGCAAGGGAAGGGTTTGCAGGGCTGTTTGGAGAGATGAGTGACCCTGCAGCAGGATCCTGCACTCTTGTGAGAGCTGGGGAAGCAGCTCTCGTGTTTCAGACACCTCAGTGCTGAATATGTGTCTGGAGGGAAGAGCAGACATATGGAGCCCTTCCTAAAGCTGTGAGAGATGACCCCCAGGGATGGCTGAGTCAACAGTCTAATTTTATAACCCTAACCCTGCCACGGGTTTCACGCACGTCTTATATCAAGTGTACAACGCTTTCATGCAGCAGCAGGAAAAAAAATAAGCAAACCCCAGGAAATACACCAGTCTATGGGCTGTGATGAAAAAAATACAGCAGTAATTTGGCAGAAAATATTTCTTCAAAAGATCAAAGACACTCTTGTCTTCTCCTTCCTGCCACTTTCACACAGCGTTTTCCCAAAAGAAAGTATCATCATCCACCCAAGCCTCTGCTGCACGAGGAGGTGCTTGTGCAGACAATAAATGCAAGCCTACATTCACACCAAGGGGAAAGGATCTGGAAAAGGCATGGAAAAAACCTGGCCTTGTGGCTCTGGTTTGGATGTGCAGGGTGGGCACTGACCTGTACTTGCCGGTCCGCACCTGCAGCGCTCTCATCCCGCACTGCTGGGCTCCCCCGACATCACTCACGATGTCATCCCCGATCATGATGGCCTGTCAGGACAGTGAAATACAGGAAAAGTTCATTTCTGCCATTTGTCACCCTCCCCTGACATAACAAACAGCTTGATTTGAGGTTTAATGCTGCCATCGGACAAATTAAACAAGATAATATTGTCATCGTATTGATTAAAAGTCATCCTACCTTGAGGGTAATTCATGCCAGAGCTCCTCCAGCAATATACTGGCACAGCACACACCTGCACAATTTGTAATCAATCACAGAAATCAAAGGGATTTTGGGCACAGTTCAAAGAAAATGGTGAGTTTTATGAAGTTAGGCTTCTTCTGTTCCTAACAATCCGTTCCTGCTACGCTCCAAGCAGCTTAAATTAAGCTTAGCTTCTTAAATCTGGTGTTCTACAGGCTAGTCAAAAGCTTAAGCTTGTAATCACTGAGAGCTTGATCCCAACCTGTTCTCAGGTTGATATAGAAATTTGGGAAGTCACTGTAAAATGGAATTTCTTCATTTTTGCATAATATGACACGATGTGTACAGGCCTAGCATGGCTTGTGTTACCATCAGCTTAAGTACATGCAAATATTAATAAACAAAAGTGAGTAGATTACCAAAGAAGTAACTGGTTGTGCTAAGATTTGTCTGGTGTTTGATAAAAACAGAGTACAAAAAGCACCTTCCTGCCTCTGATACAGATATTTACTAGATCAGAATGTATCAACCAAGGGGTCCTTTCTGTTGACAATCACATCGACAAAATTTCAAGTGCTTATCAACCTGCATCACAAATTACCACATTTATTTTATTCTTCAAACTTAAAATGCTTGGGGGATGCCATTTTATAGTTTCAACAAAACCCAGTATATGCACAAAACAGTGATTTTCCATTAATGATCAAAAAAATCAGCTTTACACCTCCCAAAGGTGTCCTGGATTATTCTGCAGAGAACAGAGGCAGCACCTAAAACTGGGGAAGCACAGATCTGAAAGTCTGCAATGTGGTTTATCAATGAGATTTTTGCACCTTTCGTATCAAAGTTGAATTTTAGCCAAAACAAAATTAGTTGCATCTTTAACTATTTGATTTTCATCTTGATGAATCAGCCTTTTGCTTCATAAATTTAACTGCCTGGCTTTCACAACCACAGCACCTTCCAACTCCAGACATTCCTGCCTGAATTTCCATCCCTCCCCCAGCTCTGATCTGCTGGGCAGGGCTAAACACATACTGAGGAAGAATAAAAATACTAAACCTCCAGAGCTATTTTTATGAATTTTCTAATTGCAACAGGATCTTCTCCCACGTATTACTGAGCATGTAAAGGAGATCTCAGGATAGACCTAAATTTTCTGAGAGAATTCATAAACCAAACTGAGCTACAAACGTGTAGCTTCTCCTGTACATAGTTCACCTTTCCTTACTACTCTTCCAAACCAGCAATCCAGCACAAAATGGGGAGAAAATGATGGGTTACATTTAAGTAATTAGTAAATAAAGCATGTAAACGTGGATAAGGAAAAGAGAATCATCCCACCGTTGCATACAGAGAACCTGGCAACACCACCCCCAGCCAACCACCATTACCAGTTCCCCCCAAACTGCTCCAGGATATTTAATCATTGTTAACCATTGGCTTTAAGAGATTATAACCCCCTTTTCTTCCAAAATTCCTTCCACCACCTCCCTGAGGGTGAGAGGCAACAGAGCTGCACCACCTGCATGCCCTTGCTCAGCCCGAATCCTGACATTCAGGATGAGATTTCTGAAGCAAAGACAATTTCAGTCCTGTGTCCTCATAACCCTAAAAAGAATTTCCCCTGACCAGGGGAAAGGGCAGAGCAGGGCAGCCCACTAAGCACTTTCCAGCTTGCCAGGACTGTATTTTACCCCATCCAGGGAAGTTTTCCTGCAAGACTGGTGGCTCTGGAAGTGCAGCTGCAGCTGAGCAGCGATGCCTGTCCAGGCCAGCTTGTGGCACACGCATACAGAAATGTGCTCCAGCCCCCAGGGATTTCACAGATTTACTATCGGTGAAGGGCAATAATCACTAAAGGAGGAGCAATTATTCCCAAATCATTTAGGATTTAAAAAATCATTGGCAAGAAGATAGAGGTCAAAAGGTGTGCTGTCAAGGGAAATAAAAAAACTCTACCTGTCAAACCTGGGTTTAACTTCCTCTCTGACTGCAATATGGTAAGAAGAGAGAGAAAGATATAAAACTGAAAGGTCACATACCCACTGAAAGCAGGAATTAAAAGATCTCCATTCGTGTTCACATTTTACACAGGGATCACACCACTTATCTGCTCAAGCCTTCTGCAGAAGTTTCTTTTTTAGATTGGTTACAAATTAACTAAAAAGAAGGGGAAAAATGCAGTGAGTCTCTGAGTTTTAAGACAAATCATCAAAGAATGAGGATGGGTGTAATTTCTATTTCCCTGAGCTGGTGAGAGGTGGTGTGTGGTTGTACACACACAGTAAATAAAGCACATGTGAAAACACTGCTCTCAAAGGTCCCCATCAGACTCAGCCCAAAGGGGCAGTGAGAACACAGGAGATGAACATGACCTCCAAGAATTTAGGGGTGGGAAGGCAAAACATAATCCCCACAGTCAGCAATGCCACTGCTGCTGCCTGTGCCACAGACCCAGAGCTGCAGTGAGGTGAGCAGCCAAAACTAATAAATCTTTAGAGATGCTCTTGGGGTGCTGAGGGGGAACCTCAGGTAGTTTTTGTCTGCAGAGTTTCAGCATTCATTAACTGATCACAGAAAAATGTCTGATCGGAAAAGGAATCACAGAGTAAGGAAATGAAGGAGGGAGAAGGATGAGAACACCCTGATTTGCCCAGCCCTGCTTGTGTTGCAGGGCAGTGTTTACCAGGACAAGCTCAGATGTTTTGGAGGCTGGAGCCCATGGAGGATGCAAGCAGAGAGATGCACAGAAGGCAGTGTGCTAACTCCACCAGAATATCTAGCACAGAGAATGCTTCCAGAGTCAGACATATTTATGCCTAAACAGATTTTTTGCTACAGATTTAATAACCTTAATCAAGCTAAATGTACCAGGACTATAAAGAGATAAAGCTTATACACCAAACCTTGATTAATGTATTAAACCCCTTTACACAAGAAGTACAACAGATTTACTTTTCTCCCTGTTCTCCTTAGCCCAAGGAATAATCTCCCAGGCTTCAGGATCCCACATTACTGCTAATTTTAATCTTGTTTCTGTCTTAGAACTCCAAAGGTGCAGGGCCAGACAGCTCTCACTGAGCTTTCAGCTGGACTGAAGCTTGAAACTTCCCTTGGCCACTTTTATTTTGGGATGGAAGATCTTGCCCCATTGTGACTGGTGAGCAAGGAGGGGACATTGGCACAGGAGCAGGTCCCCTGTGCCACCCCCAGGTGACCTCCCTCTGCTCTCATGCACCACTAACTCCCACCTGAGACTTGCAGGAGGCAGGAATGGGAATTGCTGAACTACCAGTAGTTTATGGACTCCAGCACGACCTGCCATAACTCCCATTAAAACAGGATAATTTGCTACAGAGAGAACTTTTTATGATTATATAAAACTACCAGAACCTTAACATTATTTAGGTTTTATTGTAAAGCTGTAAAAATCATCCACTGTTACAGCTGCCTTAAAACACATGAATTAGGCATTTCAGTAACCTTTAAGATGTGTTATTCTTTGTCATAGTACTGAATTGTCAGATAGGTCTGGTTACCTCTAAGAGGTTTAAATTTCCAATCTATTAAAGTAATACTGGCAATCTGTTATTTCTAGGCCATTGAGGAAAGGTTAAAATGAAAATTGGACTTTGGGGAGTTCCTCTTATTCTAAGTGCAGGCTGAAAACATCTCAGCAGCAGAAGGCAAAGTCAGGGTCCCAGTAAGAAGCAGTTATCAAGGGAAACGACTGCTGATAACTTTATTGATTAAAGCAGCTTGAGGAATTTCAGAATTGCCACTGTCTCAAATTACTGTGGTGAGACAGCTTTATTAAAAAGGTATTTTTCATTAAAAGCCAAGTGAAAGAAAATTGTAATATGTTTTCAAAAGCATAGCTCATCTAAAATGGTTTAATGATGGCATGGATTAAATGCATTCCACAGGTGGAATAAATTATTGGAATAAACATTTCGTAAAAGCAAAGGCAAGTAAAACCAGCCCCTGTCATGTCACTACAAATGCAGATTAAAATGGAATGCAGTGCATTACAGGAACTTACTGAAGTGAATATACTGAGGTTTTATTACCGGGTACCATGAACTAAACCAACCTGCAAATCCTTCTCCAAAAGTACATTAAAGTTGCAAGGTCAAGCACTCAAAAGTTAGGAAAAGATGTCAGAATTAAGGCAGTTTGCTTGGCTGTAATTTGTTCCTCCTACACATGTGTAAATCATGATGCAGGCTTTAACTCCAGCAGTGTGGATTATTTTTTCCATGGTAGAAAGCATGGAGTGACTGGTGCCATTATCCAGTGATGTCTGCTGCACTCCTTGGTTTGGCACACACTTCCTTCATCTCCAATCTCTCTGAGTATAAAATACTATACCCACATTAGAAAAAAAAAGCCAAAACTCTGACAAAATACAAAGATAGGCACTAGTAGCACCACGGCAAAAGCAGAGAATGAGTAAATTATCTCTCCTGGGATAATTCCTGCTTTTCTGTACCCAAAACAAATCCTCCTGAAGCTGATGGGAACCACTCACTGGGGCTCATCCTATGGGACCATTTTTGCCAGCCTGGTGATGCATTCCATCAGATTTGTTTCCTGGGGCAAGGATTTAGAGACAGGAGTTCTGGTGTTGCATCCCTGTAATGGTGCCTTCCCTCAGTGGTCCTGGCAGTCCCTGAGCTGGGAAAAAGTGTCTGAGGAAACTGCACCTCCCTGCCTATGGAAAAGGGAAAAACTCAGCAGTAACACCTTCCCTCCTACTCCTGCACCCCAATCAACTCTGAGAGGACACACAAACCTGTATTTGTGTGATTTACACAAGGTATCCAAGGGCTGAGCTCTGTGGCTTGTGGGTTTTTTTGTTCTTTTTTTTCTCCAGATAGTTTTTCTTCCAATGCTACTCTGAGTCTGAAAAGGATTTTGGGGTTTGCTGGTTGGATGAATGGATTGAATGACTGCTGTGGCTGCACCTGGGATATTCCAGGGATAGTCCAGACTGGGCTATCTTGTTCCTGGGAAAATATGGACAGACTGAAGGGAGTACAGAAGAAAGCAGAGGGACTGAATGAAGGGAAGCAGCAGAGCTAAACCACACAGTTTAAGTAAAAAACAACTCCTGCAATGATAACAAGTCTGGAGATAACTGGATGGAGAAAATATTCAGGAAGGCAAGCAGTTATTTTGGTTGTTAACTAGAATAAAACTAGAAATAAGGAGATGCAGTTTAGAAGGGAAATATCCCGATAAATCTCAGGAAAAGCTGCCTTCCCACAAAACCCACTGGGCTGAACACCACCCCCAGGGTGCTGACAGTTGTTCAGCTCTCTGAAAACTACTCTGGACAAAACATTAATAACCGTGGAGCAGGGAACATTCCTGCATGGGGAAGGAGATGGATTAGATGGCCCACTAGGTCTTTTCCATCTCCCCACTCTGTAATAAAGCAAAACCCAAGCACACTCTGAATTACAGGGCCATAATTTCATCTCCAGGCTCCAGGGACCTACAAGCCACCCAAACTTTGCTCCTGTTGTTTATAATGTCACCCAAACCCCCCTGATGGAATTATTGTGTTGTAATTCACTGCTGTTTGTGAGTCTTCTCATACCCATCCTTATGTGCTGTGTGACAGAACAACAAATCAATAAAGAGGAGCTGGGAACAACTACAGAGAGGGGAAAAATGGGCTGTACTGAGGAAGCACGACACATTCAGCATGTTTCTGGAAAGGCAGGAATACAGGAGGAGGTTTGGGGTCAGTCAGTGCTTCCCATTCACCAAAATGACAAAATATTTTACTTCTGCCTTTCCCTTTTACTAAAAAAAAAAAAAAGGTAGTCAGTGTGACAGCACAGGAAATAAATGACATTTTGGGATCAATCCCACCACCCTGCAGCCTCCAAGCAGACTGCCAGACACTGGGGCACCTCTGTTGCCTCTGCCAAGCATTGAGTCCTGGTCACATTCTCCTTCAGCCTCTTTTGTAACTTTTCAAAGTTATAGCAAAGCAGGAAAAAGCACCAGTGAGCAGAAATACACAGCACAGCCCGTGGTTGTGGCACCTCAACCTTACCTGCTCTGGTGGAACTCCCAGCTCTGCCAGGGCTGACTCAAAAAACCTTTTTGCTGGTTTCCCCACAACCTCAGCTTGGATATCACAAGCATACTGGGGAAAAAAAGAGAGAAACACAAAAAACGCTGATCAGAAAAGGATTTGTTCGACTCTATAAACTCCAGTTATAAAACCTTTGTGATTATGGATTTTTGCCCTTAAATAACACAATGGATTAGCAGGTGAAGGTAAATATCAGAGAATTTGGATAACAGAAGTGTTTGAAGTTCTCTGGCAGAGGAGAAAATGCTCTTGAAACACTTCAAGGTACAAATCTTTCACATTCTCCATCACTGAGTAATCTTCAAACCCAGTTCCAGTACTGCTCATTTTGTTAAGAGCATCACTCTTACAGCAAATATCCTTTATATAAAACTATCAAATGCACTGGAGGGCCCTAAAAGATTTACAGGATTCCTTCAACCACCCAATATAATTTTAATGATTCAAGTGAAAAACTGAGTTTCAAATCTGGGTTTTGAGAAGTTACATTTGAAAAAGGAGATTTTAGAAGTTACATTTTCCTGCAACTAAATATCAGTGCTATGTTGAAAAAAATTGTTTCTGGCTTGTTCCTAGACAAGTAAGAGCTTAGCAGGTAACGTGGACCTGAAGGTTTTTCCTGGGTATCCTGCACACAATATTCCACTTTTCTCTTTTCTGATTCCTCCTTTCAAGGGCCTCACTTGCAATAAAGGCACCACAATGGAAAAAGTTCACGTTTTAAATAAAACAAATTTAAACCAAAAAAGGAACAAAGGCAGAAAATAAATGAATCCGCCCATCTTTAGAACGCAGCAAATGAGTTTCAATGTGTGGAAACTCCCTCCACCAAGGTGAGTAATTACAGAAGATGACCCATATTTATCCCAGTTGCTCTTTTAACAAGGTGCACAGGGCGAGTAAGCATAATTCAAGCTATAAAATACCTCTAATGCCTTCATATATGCTCCAACATCAAGTTTCAGACCATCGGTTTCTTTATAGTAGCGTCTGGAAATGAAAGTGATAAAGTTCCCATGAAATGAAAACGCTGGCAGTTAAAGACAAAGAAACCACATTTTATTATTTCTGGGCCTTTATAGGTGTCCATATGGCTGCATAAAAAGTCAAGTAATCAGAAAATCCCAGGCCTTGGTTTAACACCAGGAGTTAAGGAAAGGACAGGCTCAGGACCATGCAACGCTTAGGGGAAGGATCCCAGACCAGAAATCCATCTGGGAACAACTTCAGTGGTTCAAAGGGATTTCAGTGTGCTTAGACCAGGATGGACTGGGCTGCATTTTATTGCACAGTGACAGAGACCCCCTGGCAGGTAAAAGATGAGGGCTGGCACCAACCAGCAGCTGTGACCCTTCGCTGTGTCTGCAAGGAGACCCCAAACAGGATCATCACTGCTGTCTCAGCCCCCAACACAAGGAAAGCCTGTTTATCAGGGCTAAGAAAGCCCTCCAAGCTGAATTTTGTTCCTCCTAAAAATGCTCCCGTTGCCATGAAGCTCATGGAATTAGAAGGTATCTTCAGAGAGTTTTTCTGGAATAGCAATTCACATTCATACAGGTCTTCCAAGCTCCGAGCAGAGCAAAGATAGGTTTCCATACAACAGGAAAAAAAGGTAGGATGAGCAGTCAGCTAAGATTTTATGCCTTATCCTTCTGCCATTTTCGATTATTCAGCATAGCCTTCCTTTAAAATGACCACTTGACCTTTGCTAGAACAGCCATTAACCTTCTATAGTCTGGTGTAAACAGCTTAATTTTCTGACAGTGGCATGACAGAAGAAATTACAAAGCCAATTCCCACTCTCAGCCCAAAACAGATGCTAAATGTAAATCACTCCATTTCCAGGAGCAGGGCATTCTGCTTCAGTGACTCTGACACTTTTGTTTTCTATAGAATGAACTAAAACTTCTCCCAAACCCAACCTGCTGGCCCAAGGCAGGCACCTCGCTAAGGTCCACCCAGTTGTGCTGGTTCTGCAGGTTAAGAATGAAGCTGGGTTTTGTACGTGGCCCTTTGCATCAACGAGGCTTCTCCAGGCAGGAGAACAGTTCTCACATTTTATAATCTCCCTCCTTTGAGTTGAAGAACTCACCAGAGAACTTGTATTCATGTTACCTCAATGATCAGCCATTAAAAAACAATATGCTCTTGGTGAAAACTGAGCTCTGAATATCCCAAAATCTTTATTTTTTTAAATGAAAAATAATATTTCATAAAAGTAACAAAAAAGAGCTGTTTATATTAATGAATGACCAAATACTTTTACATGCACAGGGTAGAAAGGCATTTTTGCATTGATCACAATGCAGTTCCTAAACAAAGGTTGATTCTATATTTAGTTTTGAAATATGGTATTACACAACACAAAATTTGATTTTTTTTTTATTTTATGTACATTAGCCATTCTCCTGTTGGCTGAACATTTTCTCCTCATCCTTCTGAGAAACAGTAAGGATTTTTCAGCCCTGTTGGAGGATTAGAGCATGAGTGTCAGGTAAGGCAACACAGTGAATTTAACTGCTCCTTCCCACTGATAAGTTCTCCCCTGCTGGATCAATAACCCACAAACTAGGAAGGGTTTTCATGCCCATTACAGTCTATTGAACCACTGAGCAAAGTTGTCACTGCACTTTCCCCAAGATAAATATGCACAGTCTCCTTTAAACCCATGCATCACACAACAGATAACGGTAACTCCTTGGAGGCTGTTGGGATTTGTCATTATTCAGCACAGGAATTAATAACTTCCTGCTTGAAATCTGTTTCTTTCACTATGAAAAATCATTTATATTCAGTTCAGAGAGGAACACGTGGCTACAGGCAGCAGTTAAACCAACAGTTCTCACCTCTGAGATACTAAATACTCACTCACTTGGGGGTCACACACCAAAACCCAAACTCTCCATTCTTATGAGGTTTTGAGGCTCTCTTAAAACAACAAAAGTCCTCTTCATTGACAGATCCTGATCAGATCAGGCTCTCAGCAGAGGCACAGATTAAAAACTGAAAAATTGGTACTGTGAGTGCTCACATTGTTTTTTGGCCTTCATTAAAGATACTATTAAAAAATGCAGAGACTTCAGACAGAGACAGAGCTTAACTCACCCTTTTCCAAGGGAGATCAAAACAGGCTTCTCCATCCCAATCAGAAGTTGGAAAGCCTTATTAAGGTTTGCATAGGTGAAGTTTTCTGCTGCATCTCCAAGAACCACGCAGTTCGGGTTTGTCTTATCAATCTCAGCAAACTCAGGGATAAGATCTACAGAAGGAGGAAAAAAACCACAAAATCACAAATCCCTCACCATTGCAGATCCCATGGAAGCGATGGCATTTCCCCAGATTTGTGTTTCCCTTCACGCATGACGATATATGAATAAATAAATAAATCCCGCTCTGAATCAAGCGCCCTTCAGACACCTATTCGTCCATCCTAAAGCAAAGAGGAAAACAGAGCATTTCCCCTCCCTCCCTCCCTGTGTCCCTGCAGTGCTGTCCCACCATCGTGCACCAGCAGGTGTGGCCTCAGGCCACGCTCCTTCAGCAGGCGACAGGCGGCCGGCGCGGGCGCCGTCACTTCGGCCACCGAGACGTCGAAGCCCATGGCCCGCAGCTTCCTCACGAAATTCTCCCGGGTTGCTTGGGTTTCGTTGGTGCAGAGCTGCAGCTTCAGCCCAGAGGCTTTGATCCTGTGGAGGAACAGCAGCAGAGGGGTTAAGGAGACAAAGAAAAATGAGATGAGAGTGTCAGTTCTGCGAAAAAGGTGAAGATATTCCAAACCAGCAGCAGGATCCTTTGCCATAACCAGATGCAGCTGAAATCCTGACTCTGGGCACTGCAGCTGCCAGGTAGTTCAATGATGTTTTATCAACACTGGGGTAGATCCCCTTACACTTATCATTAAATCTCTCACAAAACCCCTGTGCTGTTACTTGGTGGGTAATCCTGAAAAAATCTGGCACTTCAAGGGATTCATTAGTAAATGTTTACAGGTAAATGGCTTCTCAGGGGATGAAAACATGGCCACAAGTGTCCAGAAACAAGGACATGGTTCCTGTGGGTCAGTACTCTGCAAAAGTTGTGCTGTTGCCCCATTCCCTAAGTGTCCAAGGCCAGGCAGGAAAAGGCTTGGAGCAACCTGGGATAGTGGAAGGTGTCCCTGCCCATGGCAGGGGCTGGAATGGGATGAGCTTTAATGTCCCTTCCAACCCAAACCATCCTGTGATTCCGTGAACCCCCTGCAAGCCCTCTGCCTCTGAGCAGCTCTGTTTCCTGATCCAAGCAGGCGACCTGCTGTGGATGTCCTCAAAAAGCCTCTTCCCCAAGATGAGCTGTCAGCTGTTTGGAGACCCAATGTGTTTCAAAGTGGCCACAGAAAATCAGAAACAGTGAAAATGTACCACAATTAAAAGAAATACACATTTGCCTAAGGGACTGTCACTCAGCTCCTCTAATATGTGAAAATGCCTACTTTTTGTCAGTATTCATGTGAATTTGTGCATAATTACCTTTGAGGATCTGAGCTCATGCAGGTTCAGATACCTAGGTAAGTCTGGAACTAGGCTTCTAAATTCTTATAAAAATATTATGACTCTTCTTTGTATTAAAAAGAAAAAAGACTCTTCTCTTCAGGAATTCCCTGCATTGCTTCTCAAGACTACCATACATGTTGGGTGCATTTTGTAGGGAAGATGATCTCAATTGGTTGGTGCAAACACCAAAACCACTTCGAGACAACAGATCTGATGAACTTTCCATCAAAGGATTCTTGGAAATCCGGTCCTGACCCAGAGAGCCCCTTCTGCTCATTAAAACTGCATGCCAGTGTCTTCTTTAATAATGCTGGTGATTCATTTCTTTCTTATTATTTGTCTTTCCTAATCATAGATATGTGAATTATCAATTACACTTAGTGGTTAATTGCCCTTCATAAAGATAGCTTTTCTATTTTAAATTAGGCAGTTAATATATTGTAACTAATAGCATCCACTTGTACATTATAAATATATCTTCATTGATTGGAGCACTGAATGTGAGATTCACTCTCAAGTTAATGAAGCAATTGAGTGAAGAAGTGCAGGGTGTACCCAGGGAATAATTATTGTTAATGAATTATGATGTGACCTTCTCAGAACAATGAACAATTGGTGTGACAGTGGGATGACAATATTCCACATCTGTTATTCGAGACACGGTTTCAGCTGGAGTTAAAAAGCAAAGCAGTGTAATTTGGACACACAACAAACTTTAACAGAGTGTGCCGTGGTTAAAAAAAAAAATTATTCTAAATGTAAAGCCTCTCTGCACACTCTCAGGGGAAAAAAAAAATCCCATGATTCACAACTGCCTGGAAGTAGGCATTTGTTGAATTAGAATCTACTTTTTCTCTTCCTAAAGGTCAAAATAATGAATCCAGGGACAACACCAACAGACAAACCAGCAGCCTCACAGGTCAGCTTGGTGAAAGCATAGATTCAGTTTTCCTGTATTACAAACTTCACTTCTTTCTCAGCATTTTAGATGAAAACCAGACTGACATTTCTGAAAGGACTGACTAAAGCAGGAGGAGTCTGGACACTTCATGCCTTTGTGGCCACCAGCAATTACCACCCCAACAAATGAGCTCAGAAAATGTTTAGGATCAGGTCTACAGTGAGTTAGGCCAAGCTGGACAGAAAATGGGAGTCATCTGGTGACACTTGAAGAGGACTTCCAAAAATATCCTGGAACACTAAATGAAAGAAAAATCCACAAAAACTCTAGACAATACTTATTTCTCTAAAAATATCTTTCTGATGAAAAGCCACCTTTTCCTTCCCAGTTAACATCTCTGAAAAGACCCCCTGTAACCTCTCTGCCCAATCCTTGCACAGAACAGGCACACTCACCTGCACATTCAGGATTACACACAGACACACACTGGGATGAATCCACCCCTGGATGCTCAGCACAGGGATGGTGACCAGAGCCTGCAGGCCAGCAAACAACTATTAAATCAGAACTTAAACAATTAGGGAGAGCTTTTACCAACAGCTCTAAGTGGGGGAAATCCTGGCTCCAATCATGTTTATAGCAAAACTCCCCCTCGGTTTCCCTGGTCAGGCAGGTTTTGTACCAGGAGAAACTAAAAGAGGTGGCTTGAAGGTGTCTGCCAGGTGAGATGCTTTGCTTGGTGAGTCTCCAGGGCTGCAAAGCTTCAAGGAAAACCTCTAGCCTCTGAACTGCTCACACTCCCAGCAAAGCAATGTACTCCAATTTCCACTGCTGGCAAGTGTGGGGATGTCAGGAGAAGAACTAAGAACAAGATTTGTAATGTGATGTCCTATAAGATAAAGAGCAGGGGATTAGGTACTTGCAAGTACACAAGAATGGGGCAGTGGGAGATGAAATACACAACACACGTTTTATCGAGATCTCCAGCGTATTACAGATTTATCAGCAGGTCTGTTACAGAAGCACAGGCACACCCAGGAAAGCCATGCAATCAGGCCTTCAGCTGACTTCCACACATCATGGCCATGCTAAAGATCCCACCTGAACTCCATAAGCACCAGGAATTGATCCTGATTAGAGCACAAGGCGAGCACACGGACAGGCAGCACTGTGCAGGGACCCAGCATGGTCCAGGTAGTTGTGGACATCCCAAAGCTGCCTCTCCCTCCCTGTTTGGGGCCATCAGCAGGCTCAGCATCAGACAAATCCACTCAATTTCCAACATCACTGCTCATACCACTCCTAATGCCCACAAGCAGGAACGGGGGAGCTTGATGAGCTTGATTTAACCTGCATGAGGGGAGAGCAGCTTCTGACCTTCCAGGGTGTGACAAATGCCAAACCCAGCTAAAGTGGCGAAAGAAACTTCTCAGAGCCCTTCTTGGAGGGGCTGGCAGAGCAGGCAGGGCAGCAGGGAGCAGATGGAAGGCTCAGTGTCCCCTCCAGCTGTGTGTCACACAGGCTGTGCTGCCAGCGCCTGCTCTGCCAGGGAGCTGCCACAGCACACAGGCACTGAAGGGAAAAGTCACAAAAAGAAACTTCCAAGCCCCCAGTTAAAAGTGGACAAATGAGCACTGAGCTACCACACCAGCCTTACCAGAAGAGGGATTTAAGCCCACTCCAGATCCAAACAACCACTTGGTCACCCAAATGATCCCCAAATCTCCACCCAGGGCACCCACCTGGCTCCAGGCACGCCGTGAGCACCTGCCCAGGGGAGAGGCGGATGTGAGGGGTTTAATTTCAGCCCTGAGCTGCCCCTGATGCCTCAGCAGCTCTTTGAACTGACCTTTACCTCGTTCTGCTGGAGCAGGACACGGGGCTGAGTGACAATGTCCCACAATGCAATTACCATGCGTCAGATGAGCCGGTCCCTTACAAATCACCTCGAACTTTACACATCTGCTGGCTGTCAGCATCTGCCAGGCTCACTCACCCGAAAATAATGAAAAAACTCTCATTATTGTTCCATAACAGGTAAAGTGTTAGGACAATTATTAGACATCCTCACTGACCTTGTGCAGACTTAGCCAACTGCCCTTGCCAACCTTTATGGGCAGCCTTTGGGCACATAAAACACAAAACCTGGTTCTTTCAGATGATATAAAGGTTGTGACACCCGTAGGAAAAGCAATGGTCCTGGAATCTGGGCTGGGAACCACCACTCCTTAAATTCACATTATCCTGCACATGGCTGAAGCGACTAAGGAAAAGGTATAAGGCTGAACTTCAGATTTCCCATCTTTCCCCACTGTCTTTTGCAGTGAAGGTTCTTCCTAAGACAGGAGCAGGGGGAAAGCCCTGCCCACAGCCAGAGGTCCTGTGCAGATGGGCGGTGGGGCAGAAAGCAAAACCCTGGAAGAGGCAACAAGCCTGAGCTTGGAGACTGTCCAACATCAACTTCAAAGGGGCTTGGAAATGAGCTACATGAGATTTCCAGAATTGGCTTTTTATCCTGCTTTTGGTTTTTCAGAGTGCTTTGGGGTTTTTTTTAATTTCAAAGAAAGCATGTTGAGCACTTTTGCTATTTGACTCTTTGGCATCAGTGGACAAATACCAGTGTGCTTCAGTGTAAACCTGTCAGCACTCTAATACTTTGTCTGGAACACAGGGAATCAACAGCACCTGCAACCAAACCACAAAGTAAAAGCAGGACTTGTGCAGCAACACCATCCTCCCACCTGGGCAGGGCTAATATTAGTGCCCTCTGCAAGGGCCAGGGTGCTGGTGCTCCAGGTAAAACATCTAAACATCTCCTGATCTTGCAGGCTTTTCCCAGGAGAACCTACCTCCCTGGGAGCATCACACACACCTGAGGATGCAAAAGGGTTTTCTGGCTCAGCACTGGCTCAGAGCAATGACCCCTTCTGGGGTCCAGCTGTGGAAATGCCTGCTGGGGGGACAATACATTTGCTCTGCTCAAAAAGTGTATTTTGTGGCAATCATGTGCTATCTTCTCTCTGCAAATCTGTAATCCTGCCATTCCAGTGGCAAAGTCATTATTTCAGAAGCCTGGAGGAGGCCATAAGAGCCTTTGCCCATCCTTATATGGCACAAGCCTCTCCTAATTCCATGGAAACACTGAATTCCCTGCTGTTTTTAACTCAGTGGGTTCAATGCAACCAGAGGGCTGCAGATAAAACTCCAGGTTGTTCGTTCTCTACCCCAGTGCCCAAAACTTCTCGTTCCTCTGATTTCTGCCATCACAGCACATCCAAACTGCTTAAATCTTACTGTCACGTCTCTGATGCCACTTTGGTCCCCTGATCTCTGGTGTTTCCCTTCACTGATGTCCTGTCATTGGTCCTGAGTACAGCCAGACTCATTAAAGCCCTGGTTCTCCGGTGATCCAACTTTCTGCTCCACGTAGCAAGGCTGCCCTGACAAATCCTTACACATGGCACTTTTTGGCCCCAATCCCTCCTGCATTCCTGTGCCTGAAACTCATCTCTACATCTGCTATCTCCCGAGCACAATTTCCTCTCCAGACTCATATGGCTCACCTCTCTCTAAATATAGAAGGGGATCATTTGGAGGCAATCCAAAGGAGGGATTGCAAAAGGGATTAAAAAATAGGAGGGCATTACCTTTGCACATGAATAAAAGCAGATTAATAGGCACACATGAAGGAGCCACAAGAAAGAGGCCAATGTTACTTAAGGGTGGGCAAGGGTGACATAAGGAAGGGTGCAGTTATAAAAGTAAAGACTCTGGAAGCATCACTCTGAGACAGTGTTTGACAGCAAAAACTGGAAAAAAAAAAATCACTAAATTGTAGCTGAAAGCACAATTAAAAACCCACCAGCACCTTTATTTAGGTATTTTGATAATGTAGAATTTTTCAGAGGTAGAAAGAAATCCTGGAAGTTGCACACTAAAACAAACACAAAGTCTGTGCTGTCATGAATTCTCTGCAAAGGCCATCAAATACAGCTGGATACCAGAATTACTGCACAAATTATCCGGCACCATAAATCATAGTCCACCTCCCTGAAGAGCAGGGAGGACAACAGATCTGCAGGCAACAATGCACACAACAGAGAAATCTAGAATTCAGTATTTAATAAAAATAACATGTGCTTTTGAAAGGAATCTGCAGAAAGGAAGCACAAAGCAGAATATAAGAAAAATCTCTCTGGTCCATTAAGTTCAGTTACAAGATGCATTTAAGGCTGCAGATTACCAAATCAGCTTAATGTATTACACCTAAAAGACTTTAACCACATTGCAAGTGGTTCAATAAGTAAACTCCAGTAGACCTTAAGTAGCTGGTAAATCTCCACTTTGGGAGCTGTCAAAGAAAAAATCAGATCTTTGGGAATTCAGTCAGCATGAATCGGTCTGGAATATATTTATTTACATTAAGCAAAATCTTTTTATAGACAACATAGTGAATGCTACTCCAATAGCTTTCATTCTGTGCAAAAAGAGGGGTCCCTGCCTGTGGCAGAGGGTTGAAACTACATGATCTTTAAGGTTGCTTCCAACCCAAACTATTCCATGATTCTGTGAAGCTGCTAATTAAAAATTAAAATTTTTAATTTTTAAAACTCCATTAAAAATTAATTCAAAACCAAGTTATCTTTGACAGGGTTGAATTCTCACTTTGTACACAAACAGCACTTGTTTGTAAAGAAGGAATTCTATTTCTGAGACCCTAAAGGTTAATGATGTGCAAACTCCAAAAATGCAAGCACTTACTCCTGCAATTTGTGCAGATAGCAGGTGAGCACCCACAACTTCAGGGACACAGATCTTTTTAAAGAAATAATGAACACTGCTAATTAGGAAAGCAAATATGGGCTAGGAACACCCACTGCTCTCGGCACACTGAGACCACAGCTAATGTTACAAACTGGAGAGGAGCTGAGACAACTCTGCACCCACTGAGGATCAGTTCCTGGCTCCCTTTCCGGCTCTGCCAGGGAACAGCTACATGACAATAGAGAAGAGCTTCATTTTTTGTGTCTCTGCTGCTTCAGGAGGGCAGTGACACCTGGGTCACTGGGTTCCTTTGGGTAGAAAGCACAAAGAGAGTCAAGTACAAAAAACAAATGAACAGATATTTACACAAGAGTCTGTATAGTTTACTTGAAGGTCTCTTTCTAGGAGGAACAGCTCCTTTTCTATCACATGTCCCGAAGGCACAGCAAGCCTTGGAACTCTGAACATCTGCACAGCCTGTGCTAAGCCACGCTATCTGCTGTGATAACAAAGATTTCCTACTCCTTGTGGCACACACACTTCCAAAGGGCTCTTTGTGAGCTCCCAACTCGTCTGAACCCCCACACCCTGAATTGTTTTACAGTCCCAGTTCCGCTTGTTCTCCTCACAATCTTCTCCCTGTTAGACTCTCCAGGTATTTTATTTTAACAGGACTGTCCAGCTGCTCCCCAGCCTCCCTGCTCCCCAGATTTCCGCTGCCCTTTTCAAGGGCTCTGTACAAAGCTGTGCTAACAGATGCACTATCCCAGCCCAACAACAGGATGTTGTAAACGTCCAGCCACTGTGTGCTTTTCATATGGATATGCTAATGGACACACTATCAGCACACAGCTGTAAATGCAAATGCCAGAGCACAGCCTGAGCATCTTTTATGGATGTTTAACCACCTTCTGTCTTGTAAGGGACCAGCTCCCTGCTATTTGTAAGATAAAAAGCAACTAGCTCACCTCGTGTCAGTGCTGTGTAAATCGATTAAGACAATAACAGCACGGCACTGAGGCTCTGTTAGGGCTGGCTCCAGGAGAAGCCTTTAAGTCACCGATGGCCTTTCTGATCTTGTCCATGGGCTTTCAGATCGGCTCCAAAGCATCTGCCAGTGAACTGCACGCGCTGGGAAGAGATGGGTGGAGTTTACTAAACTTTCTCAAAGATATGCCACAGTAAATTAAATAATCAATAAATATTATCTCTTAAAAGTTTAAAAGGATATGTTATCGAGCCACTTTTGGATTTTTTTTTTTGCCACCCACTGCTCTAAAATCCCCACCTAAAGATAACAACAATAGTCCCTGGAGAATTTAGAGACATTCCTGGCTCCTGGGTTAAGCCAGGGGTGTCAATACCCTTTGGCACATGGGTGCCTGGCTGCCACAGGCTGGATGAGTAGCAAGGATCCAGATTCACCTCATCCCTTGGGCACAGGATAAGCTCTGCTCTGCTCAACAAACACTCCTGGAGTTCACCTTCTCAGCCTCCAACCCACCAACTCCCTCTCAGAGTGCACTGGGTCCTACACTAGTTCACAGGTAGGATTTATCAGGGCTGCAGGTACACCAGCAATAAATAAAGCATTCCCAGCTGTTACACTTTGCGTTTCACCACAGGTTATACCAACTATTGATGCCTTCCTCACGAGGGTCTCTACAGCACTGGGAAGTTACTGAATGTCACCTTGCTCAGGGTGTTCCAGTGTCCATCAGCTTCTCTGGCCATGTTTCTGCTCCATCTGACTGTAACGTTAGCTAAAAACAAACAAACAAGAGGGAAGCACCCCTCTGCAGCCATCACAAAGAGAAACCAGGCCAAATTCTGCTGGCAGAAATTACATTGCTGCTCTCTCAAACACCAACTCAAATAACTGCACAGCAGAATTCGGCTGAAAAAAAGAGAAATAATGCAGCAAATGTAGTTTTAAGAGGTCAGAATGGCTTCAGTCACACGAAACCACTGACAAATTAGTATGTTTACTTATCATTTTTACTGGAGTGTACTATATGTTGTTACACTAAGGTAATTGCTGTAATGGGGGAGATGATGTCTGAAAATAAGAGGTCAGCTGTCATGTTGTACGAGTCTTTATCTGTACTATGAGTTATCAAAATGGTGTTTAAAATTTCTGTTGGACGTACATATGCACTAAAAGATGTTAGACAGTTTTTTTAGCAGAGGACCGCAGCAATTTAAATTAGTTATAAAATTCCTTTCTATATGCAATTTTGACTCTTTAATTGATTAAAAAAAAGGAATTAATTAAAAAAGAGCTCCTTTTAGCCTTGATCCATCTGCTTGAAACGACCCAGCTGTACTGTGATGCAGACACAAATATTAATGACCAACTGGCAATAGGATAATGAGTCAATAAAGATTTTAAATGGTGTGAGCCAGAACAATTACTAACCTAATAGGCAGATAAATAAGCCTACTTGACTTTACCCAAGGAAAATGATTATTCTTCACCACTTACATTGAATGACCTGAACAAAGTGGTTTGGTGGGGTTTGTTTTCCCTTCCTGGCACTTTTCCGTTCTGCTGTCCCCAGTTCCCACAGCTACGACCACTGCTTCTCCACTGCTCACCAAATCCTGCCCAAATGAGATCAGCCTTTCCTGCACAGCATTCCAGAGACAGTTGCTGGATTGCATCTCCAAACTCTCCTCAAAGACCCTGCAGCCCCTCCTTCCACACAGGCAGCCAGGTCAGATTAGCTGCCGAGGGCTTCCTGTGACTAAAAAGGGCTTAGACATTTCCAGGACTTCCAGAGAAAGCTCATAATTTCCTACATTTAGCCCAAGGCCAGAGTTTTACTGTTGTTTCATCAGCATATTTCTGATGCTACTGTAAGTTAGACTGCAGTTTATGTGGCCTCCATGCAGGAGGTTTCAGCAAATGCAGTGACAAAGGTTATTAAATAACAGCCTGCAACCCGGCAGAAAATGAAGTTTAAAATCTAGGAGCAAAAAAAACAATGTCAAAAGCATCTGGCGATCCACAATACAGGTATTATTGAATATGTCCTGGTTTTTAAAGGAATGATCTGATCTCTGACAGCAATAATGCAGTTTGTTATTTATGCTTGGTTTGGCCATGCCTGGAGGCCTTGGCTATAATCTGGGCTGTCCCAGGCTGTGCTCTGCACATGCACAATCCCTTGAAAGAACCACGTGCCACAGGATTTCAATAGAAACAACTTTTCCCTCTGCCTAGTTTCACTGAATTCCCTTGGAATGCTACTCTCCCCTTGGCTGTCCTGGCATCTGCAGCTTCCCCTGGCCAGCTGAGCACCACAAACTGGCCAAGAGCCTCAGTAAGCCTTAAACTTACTTCAAATATTGCTCTCTGACAGCACTGGGAACTCTGATCCATCTGATAACACCTCCTGTGCCTCCTACATGTGTATCAAGAAATACGAACAAAGACACAACTATGCAAAAAAAACCCCAAAAACAAAAAACCCAAACAAACAAAAAACCCAAAGCAGCAGAGTTCTGTTATTACCACTTCAATTGGATCATCTCCAGTTCTGCCTTTCCATGGTGGTTCCACCAACACTTAGGCACATATTTAACTAACCCATTATGATTAATTTTACTGGTTTCAGTATTTCTTCCTGCGTATTTTCCTGCCCAATAGTGCACTTGTCCCACGTCTGTGCTGAGTGACCCCGGAGGACAGAAGCTGCAGAGGTGCTCACCAAGCAGCACTGTCAGTATTTCACACGGGATCAGAATTTAGACATTTAAAACATTTTAAGTGGGGTACATGCAGCAGCACAGAATCACAGAAAGGTTTGGGTTGGAAGGAACACTCAAGTTCCAATCCCCTGAAATGGGCACGGACACCTTCCGCTATCCCAGGTTGCTCCAAGCTCCATCCCGCACTTGCCACGTGAAACAGATCTGGATTTTCTGCAGTGTGTGAGTGAAACACCACACACAGCCAAAAGGCTCTTCCAGAAATTCACAACCACACAATCAATACTTGTCTTTCAACAAAGTTCTCCCTGCGGCCACTGCTCTCCCCTGGCCCCATCCTGCTCCTCTGGTCAAGCAAGGCCAATACAGACACACTGCTGAGTCAACCTAATTAATCAAAGTTAGTTAAGTTACTTAGCTTGTGTTACCTTCACAGCATCACCCAGCTAAAAGTGAAGGAGTTCCCCACCTGTGGGCACTGGGAGTGGCTAACCAAGACCACGCTTTGCCTTTGAGTCACTTCCAAGCTGGGCAATCATTAACCCCAGCACAGAAATTCTCCATTACTGAGTTGCAAATTCCCTGCAAGAAGTCCCAGCTAATTTGACAGCAAAGTTAATCAATTTACAGAAGCTCTGTGTCTGTGTGGGTAATATTTAATAAACGCTTACCAGGGGATAGTGCCAGATCTCTCACCCACTGCCAGCTCCTGCCACATGTGCAGTGACAGCAGCCAACACAGAACCCCGCGCCGTGTGCCTCCTGCACCGCCCCAGCCTCCTCTCCCCATCAGCCCAGGCTCTGCGGGCTCCCGTCGCCTAAATAACCCGAAAAAGCACCAAGCTAACCCCCAAAAGCTCCCTTTTCCTGTCCGGGCCTTACACAGCACAGCACGGGCTGGACTCCAACCACCTTTAGGAGCTGCCCTTCGGTGCAGCCCCAAGCCCACGCCGCGCTTTGGGGACTCCCCCTCTCCGCGGGTCCCCCCGGCCGCCTCCCACCCTCCCACCCACCTGCGCACGGCCTCGGCCGAGCCGGCGATGGGGACGCCGCCGTCGGCACCGCTGTCGTACAGGACCCCGCTGACATCGAGCAGCAGCCCCCGCACCGCCCGGGCCCAGCCCCAGCTCGCCATGGCCGCTCCGCTCCGCCCGCCCCGCTCCGCGCCCGGCGCTGCCGGGAAATGCAGTCCCGGCCTCCGCTCCGCCCCGGGAATCCGAGCCGCTTCAAACGCCCGGGGCACGGGGAAAAGCGCGGAGCAACTGCGGCTGCCCCATCCCTGGAAGCGTTCAAGGCCAAGCTGGGTGTGGAGCAACCTGCCTTAGCGGGTTGTATCCCAGCCTATGGCAGTGGAGTGGAATTAGACGATCTTTAACGTTCCTCCCAACCCAAAGCATTCTATGATCCATATGACAACCAAGAAAAGAACCTTCCACTGACTCATCGTATAAAGAATTTTACAAACACAGATAAGATTTTATCAGCTGTGTTCCAGCTTTACAGATAGTATTTTTTTCCCCCAAATATCTTCTCCTCGCTAATGCCATCAATAGCACACCACGACTGCCAGAATGTATAAGGAGCTGTGGGGGAATTATAGTCCATTTTGTTTTAAGAAAAGCAGAGGAGCCTTGGCAGCATTGATTTGCATCACCGCTTCTGGAATAGCCTCTGGCTTCTCCCTAAAGATAATATCTAAACTGTGAAATTCATTAAATAGACTCAGAAATGGATCAGGTTATTTAAAACAACATTACTAATGGCACAATATCTCAGCTGTCTGCAGCGATAGTGAACATTGTCTTGGATAGTGTTATCAGTCCAGGACACCCGCTATGAATATTGATCCACAGCTTGTTACAGCCATCACTTGCCGTCAGGACAGGTCAGGGTTGAAACCCACCTAGCATCAAAGCAATTTAAAGACAGCACTTGGGCTGAATTTTAATGCCTGAGCTGGGAAACGGACCAACTTCAGAGTGCTGGAACTAATCCGCGAGTGTGTGCCTTTCCACATGCATGTATGTTTGCAGGTTGTGTGTATACACATGTGAAGATGATGATATTTGAAGATGTCTGCTAACTCACAGATTAATCTCAGTGCTGCAATTTGCCTTCTCAGCTCCCACAGACCCAACAACTCAAACAGAAGTATTTATAGTCTCACATATACCAGATTTTTTGCCTAGTTCACCACTTCCTGCATCCCCAAAACCAAGCTTTAGCCACCTTTAGCCTGTGTGTGTGAAGTCCTCAGGCCAGAGCTCCCTTCTCTTCTACATTCTTGTGGTAGTCTACCCCAGAGGCCGGTGCCAAACGGGCTCTTGGATAATTAACACAATTTCAATCACATCTCCCTTGCACATCATCATCATCTCCTCTTCTTGCTCTCCCCTTATCTTAAGGCCTATGCCAAGAATTATTTGTGAGCCCAATTCTGCTGAGGCTTAGACCGCTGTGAAGAGAAGGAGGGCTGTGCTCTGCATCGTTCCATAGGAATAGAAGCAGGGGGAGTAGCGGATTCCTATTGAAGGCTGCCTGCCCTGCCTGAAGGATGCCTTTCCCTAATCTATCTAATGATTTGTGGCACTGCCAAATGCTGAACTACTAAGGAGAGGGAAAAGCATCCCCTGAACAGATACAGGTGTGCCAAAATACACTGCAAACACGTTTTCAATAAGCAGGGCTGGCTAGAAGTGGTGACGGGGCTGGTGCACGGTGGGGAGGCTTGGCCTGCTGTCACCTACCCTGTCCCAGTTATAGGTATGAACAGGCAACAGAGTGTTTCCCCCCAGGACAAGGAGGGTTGCTCAGGGGTTTGCTCAGGGGGCAGGAGCTCCTCCAGCATAGGCAGGTCTCAGTTTCCCTCCATACTAACTGGGAATAGTGTGAACACCACGGGTGAGTTGCAGGAGTTTGGCCCAGAGTCTGAACCACACTGATTCCAAGCTGTTCCCAAACAAAAAGCTGCTCGTTTCTCCCTGAGGACCAGGCAATAGCTTGACATCTCAAACAGTGGCTGCTGGCACAGGGAGCGCCTGGAGCTTGGATCCTGCCCAGTGCAGCAGAGGGATGCAGGAGCCATCCCTCGTCTCTGGGTGCCTCTGAACACAGGGCTCACCCCGCTGGACCCGCACGGAGCGGGGGAGCTGCAGGTGGCTCAGCAGAGGGCGAGGGGACAGGCGCAGTCGGTGGCTCTCCGGGCCCTGGGGAACATTAGCTGCCGTCGGTGCAGCCGCATCTCTGCTCCGGCAGAGGACCCGGCTCTGGTGCCAGCTGCTCCTGGCCGCCCCCGGCCCACCTCTCTGCGCGTTTCCCCCCCAACCCGGGGCAGGTAACGGGAAAGCCCCGTCGCCGGGAGGCTGGGATGGAGGGAGGCGCCCGCTGCGCCCCCGCGGAGCCAGCGCGGCGGGGAGGGGGCGCGGGGGCGGCGTGCCAATGGCTGCGCTGCCCCCTCCTCTGCCCCCACCCCGCCGCCGGCCCCTCCGCCTCCCCGGCCGACCCTCCTCCCCGCCGCTCACTCCGCGCCGCCAGCGCCGAGCGTGCGGCTCGGGAGCGGCCCGGCTCCGCGCCCGGCGCTGCGCTCCGCCGGCTCCGCGCTGGGAGCCAGCAGGTCTCCGGGAAGCGCGGAGGGTGGGGTGGGATGCCGGAATGCCCGGACCGCGGGGCCAAGGCGGCCCCCATCCATCATAAAATCTCCTTCTCCATCTTAGACATCCTGGATCCCCAGAAATTCAGCAGAAGACGCGAACCGGCCGCGGGGAGCTGGGGCAGCGCCCCCCGCTCGGGCGAGCGGGAGAAAAGTTTGGGAAGAGTTGAAGTAGGAAAGGACGCTGCTGCTCCCGGCAGCGGGAGGAATAAACTAGAGGCACATGGTAGGAACGCGCTCGAGTTTCTCCGGCCGGCGCTGGCGGGGGCGCGCAGGTGGAGGCGCCGGCAGACGGGGACCCCCGGCCCCGCGCCCGGCGGGACGCGCTCCCCGCGCGGGGTCCCGCAGAGGCGAGGGAAGGGGGGCTGGAACTGGATTTTAAGTCTTGATGATGCAAAGGGAAAAGTTCTCGATATCCGTGTGCCCTGCCCGGCTCCTGGAGTGCGGAGCATCCTCTGCCGCCCGAGCAGGAGGGCGCACATCAGGGCGCGCCGCCGTCCCATCCTGGCGCCGGACGGCTCTTACCGAGGCACCGCACGGGTTTTTCTCCCAGCAAGGGCGGCCCCCGGGCGCTCCTTTCCCCGGGGCCGCAGCGGTCGGCTGCCCCGGCCCGCGGGACGGCCGGCTGGGTAATTGCTCAGCCCGTCCCCACCGGAGGATGCCTTAGCTCCCGGTGATCGATATCCTATTACCGACTCCCGCCTATCTCCTGCCCGCAGCTTGCAGGTGCCCACTTCAAACCTCCTTCCCCCGGCCTGATCCTAATATTGTTCGATTAAAACTTACCTTTAATAGATGACATCTATCGATCTGGCCCTCGCAAATCTGAAACTCCATTAGCGCAGGGATGGGGAGGGGGGGAGGGGATTTATTTCTCTTCAGAAGGGGACTTTAATAACTTCTTTTTTAATTGGTAAGAAATCCATATCGACGGCTCCCCCCCTCCCCGCCGCGGATGCGGTGGCACAGCGGGGGACGCGGGGGGGTCTCTGGCACGACGGGCGGAATTTTTCTCCCCTTTATTTTATTTTATTTTTAATGATTGCTCTTATGTTGGGGGGAGGGAGGGATGTGGGAGCAGAAGCGCGGGGTTCGGAGGGGGGGCCGGGAGGAGAGTGCGCTATCCCCTGACGAGCCCCGCGATCTCACCTAGATGTGCACGCCCCGCCGGAGAGCGGCGCCGAGGACGCGGGGCAGGAGCGCGACGAGGAGGACCCGAGCGGGGACGGGACCGGCACCGGGAGCCCGCCCGGGCCGGAGGAGCCGGGCTCGCCGCGGAGCGCCCGGCGGCGGCGGGCAGAGCCGGGCTGCGGGAAGCCGCGGCGGGCGCGCACCGCCTTCACCTACGAGCAGCTGGTGGCCCTGGAGAACAAGTTCCGAGCCACGCGGTACCTGTCGGTCTGCGAGCGCCTCAGCCTGGCGCTGTCCCTCAGCCTCACCGAGACGCAGGTGAAGATCTGGTTCCAGAACCGCCGCACCAAGTGGAAGAAGCAGCACCCGGGCGCCGACGGGGCGGCCCCCGCAGCATCCCCCGCGGCGGCGGCGGGCGGCGGCAGCCCCAGCCCGCCGGGCCCCGCCGCTCTGCCCTTCCAGACTTTCCCTTCCTACGCCGCCGCCAACGTGCTGGTGCCGCCGGCCGCCCCCTTCCCGCTGGGCGCTGGCCCCGTCGCGCCCTTCCTGAGCCCCGCGTACCTCGGTCCGTTCTACGCCCCGCACCTCTGAGGCGGCAGGGCCGGGGCAGTCCCCGGGAGCCGGGAGCGCACCTCAGCCCTTCTGACCCAGCGGGGAACACCGTCATCGCTTCTGCTGCTTGCATGGCGATTAGAAAGTGTAAGAAAGTTGATTTTTCCTAGGCGTCACGGCAGCATGCTTGACTTTGACACACAGAGAAAAAAAACCCCCACTGTAACCACTGGATTTTATTAGCACATTTGAGATGTAATTATAGGTGTTGGAGATGGGAAAAGTAACCCTCTTACACGCGCCTGACACTAATTCCCTGCAGATTCTTCTCCAAGTTCATTGTTAAGATGCTCCTCGTTGCTGTTCGGCTTGCCAGCACATGTCTGAAGCCTCGAGGGCTCGGGAGCTGTGGCACTCGTTAGCACTGCAATGATCCTGATGCTGATGAGGGTGCAGGCGGCCGTGTCGAATCCCAGGGATGCTCGCCAGTGAAGACGTCTCCAGGCTCTGACTGTGCTCATGGGACTCTACTGAGCCCTGTCTGACCCACGTTTCATTATCGTTTCTGAAAACTGCCAGTCGTGTTCTTGGCACCCTACCTGGAGGAGAGTTTTTGTTTGGGAAGGTGCAGGAAAATGCAGCTCCGTGTCATCAAGAGACAAGAAGGAAATCTGCCTGGTCAGTGGGAAAGAGTTCAACTGCTGCTCATGTCCATGGCCTCTCTTCCTTTCCCTGCATTTCATTCCCAGTGACTTCACAGGTTTTGGATAAGAAGTCTAAAGATCATTCTTTTTGCAGAGAACAGTTGTTCTTGTAATAACACAGCATTAGTGCCAAATGAGGCAGAAAAGAAAACATAAATCAGAGAAAATTATTACATTATTCATTTCTTTAAAAATGGGGCATTTGTGGTAGAAAGTAAGTAAAACACAGAATTTCCAGCATGCTGAGACCTATTTTCCATAACAGAGAAACACACGCTTTTTCTGGTTTTGCTTTTTGGAGCATTTGTTAGAAGGAAAATCACATTTCATTTTCATCGTTACAAGCACCGGAATGAAAAGGAATTTTAGCTGGGGGCTCATCTGTCCCTGAACAGACGGGAAGTAATTGGTTTAAAAAAATCTGTTTCATGCAGTTTTACAAATTATTACAACACAGTATTCCAGACTGTATCCTCTTGGTCTCTGACAATGCTTTAAAGTACACATTGGCTCTCCAACCAAAAAAACGTAGCTCATAAATCCTATCTAGCTCTTGTGATGGTCTAAATAAAAAGAGTTTTTAAATTATTCCCCGTTTAATTGTTTTTAATTGTCCTTGGATGAAGCACTGTCTTCTTTGTGGACTATTTGCCCACCTGGTGTGGATCTTGATGGTCCCTGTGTTGCATGTCAGTGACTGTGGGTGATACTTCATCTCCTCCAGGCTGGCTGTGAGGAGATGATTGATGGGACGGACAAGCCTCTCTCGCAAAAATCACCCTCCTGACTTCCAGCTTTGCAGGAATCAAGAGTGTGAGAGCCACAGGCCTAAGCCTGGGCCAGCTGAAATGACCTGAGGTTGTCTTTCCACACTGAGAGGAGGAACGCAGTGTCTTCTCAGTGATTTGCAGAGCTATTAACAGAATACAAAGTTCACCTCAGGTCACAGGTTTGGAAGTCATAACTGCTGTATGAATTTGTTTACTTGCAGGTTAATTAAAGTAACCTCTTAACCTTAATTTAAGTTAGAGTTACAAAAGACGGGGTCATTTCAGCTGCTTGGGGTGCATCCAGAGCTGCCTTCCTTTCTGGCCGGGCAATCAGCAGTCCCTGGAGTATGAGCCATCAGGTCCTCCCACTGCTGACAAACTGTGTGTCCGTTTCTGTCCACCTGTGGGCAGTTAAGAGCTCAAGCCCTGCAGGAAGGGAAAGGCATTCCTGCAGGCTGGTCTAGTCTATTTTCTCTGCCTCAAGTTAGGACTAACTAGACTTAAATCCTCTTGACTATTCGTGGCCTCCTACTTGTGATTGTCATCAATGTCCATGCAAAAAAGAGGTCTTGATATCACTTTTCTGTCACTCTAAGAGGTTCCCAGAGCATGATACAGTTGGTTATCCACAGTGTACTGAGATCCCTGGTAAAAGACAGGCTTGTGCCCTGGTATGGTCATATGGTTACTTCTTTTCCTTAAGAAGTGTAAATCGTACCAAAAAAGCCAGGAAATGTTACAAGTCAAAATAAATAGTATAAATTTTCTCTTCCTTTAAGATGTGGTTTTTGCTGTTCATAAACCTTTCAAGTCTCTGCACTGCCAGCAATTTTGCCTTTGCCAAAACTGCGTTAACTGTACAGGAAATTTCGGTTCCTATGCAAGATGCTCTAGCCTTTCTATTTTCCTATCACCCTGTTTAGTCACTTCTAGCCCAGATTCCCAAAAAATGTTTTACGGTTATTTCCAAAGAATATAGCAGTCATGGTCTCCACTTTGCATGACTTGCACCTCTGCATAGCATTGGAAGGGGGATACAAACCAATGGGATGCAGATTTTGTGGCTCTGATCTTGGGCCACCAAAGCTTTCCTGGCTAAATGCTTCCAAGCCCTTCGGACAGACCCTTCCCTCCCTGCTTTGTTGAGTGGGGGCTGCTTGGGTTGGTGATTCTTGTTAGGGATGTGGTGACTGGGAACTTATTCCAGCTGAGGTTCCAAGCAGTCCTGGGAACAGCACTCGCTGTCAAACATTGTGTTGAACGGATGAGGCCATTTGCACTGGTAACACTTCTGGAAATGCCCCACTGAGTATCCATTATCTCTAACAATTCTGAATAAAGATTTGTGCAATATTTTCAGGCATAGACAGAAATTGACTTTACTCACAGCTGAATATAGATGTTAAAGAGAATCACATGTAAGTCCTATGTGTAAAAAGCAAAAAATGCATCTATATTAAATTAAAAGAGCTTTGAATTCAAATGATCCAGAGAGAACAGGAAAGTTAGAAGCCTCCCTCATTCCTGGGCAACCTGATCTAGTGGGTGTTGTCTCTGCCCATGGCAGGGAGCTGGAACTTGGTGATCTTTAAGACCCCTTCCAACCCAAACAATTCTGTGATTAGGCACCTGACAGTGTCTGCAGTGAGCAGGCGGCAGCAGCTGGGTGTCAAACTGCCCAAACTACTGCCAATTCTGAGTCCAAGAACTGCAAAATCACTTTGGAAACCGAATTCATTTAACCTGATAATGAAACAAGTACATGGAGGCACACTGTGACATCACAGGGAAAAGTTATAAATGTCAATTGAACCAGACTTTCAGATCTGTACTTAAGAAAAAATACCCACAACAATTTGTGCAGTTGGGTTTGCAAAGTTAGAAGAATACAATGAAAAATTAAATACATTGAGGAACTAAAGATAAAATGTATTTATTGACAGGTCAGTGACCAAGCAATTTGTTGAAGGAAATCAATGTGATTTGTTGTGTAATACATGACTGGAAAATTAAACTAAAGTCTATTCCTTCCTAGCAATCTCTCCCTTATTCTCTCTCTCATTATTATTAGGACATCTATAATAAAATATGTGCTACCTACACACAGGTTCTTGAGGTGAGAACAGACTCCCCTGTTTTCCACCTGTGGATTTTTCCTCACTGAAGTCAAATAGGACCATAGAGAGAGAGCCAGAGATGACCCAAGACAAGGAGCAGAGAGAACTCAGAGGTCTCCTACTCTTCCTGCTTCTGGCAGAACTGTTCCTTCATAAGAGAGGTGACCACTGATTTTTCTGGTCACAGTGGAGCATGTGAGTCACCTCCTGGTGGCAGCAGAGGTTGAGAAGTACATGGCAGTGACCTCTGGCAGGTGTCCTTTTGGCCATCCATGAGCCCACCAAGTGGTCAGGTGACTCAGGAATGAATGAGAAGTGTTGCTGTGGTCCTAAACACCTCTTAGGAATGAGATCAAAGTCTGATTTTCAGCAGCTTTACAACTCACAGGCAGACAAGACATCCTGCAAAATATTTGGTGGGTGAGATACTCCTGAAGAAAAATTGATAATAATGTTCTTGCACTCCTAGGCCTGAACACTGTTTTTGTTTTCCAGTATGACCCTGTATCAGCAGAAGTCACCTTGCTCAAATCTTTACAGCACTTTGTTTTCATGGCATACTCACGTTGTGGGCCCCATTTCTGGTAGTGCACTCAGTAAAAGTTTCTGGGAAGATAATGATGTACAACTAATTTATGAGCTGCCTGTTACAGGTTTGTGTTGTGCTCTCAGCTGGCATCCTCACCGCGTTGTTCACAGGAGCTGTTCTGTGGTGGCTGTGATTCATGTAGCCTGTAGCAACACCACCACTGCTTTCTACTGTAGCACAAATATTAAACTCCATTTCTCTTAGATTTCCCCCTTCAAACACGGAGTGTTTCCAAGTTATCTTCTTTCTCAAGTTGATCATGTCTTTTTCTGCGTTCTGTGTAATGCCACAGGAAAACTGTAATTAAAAATGTGGCATTCCATGGGGCTTAGGCACGCTGTAACACTGCAGAGGGATTTTAGCAGTATTCAAGATTTGTGCTTTTCCACTGAGCAGCCTCTGACAGACTGGAAACACTGAGTAGTACCAGATCTATGTACAAGATCAATAAAAATAAAAGATTTTACTCCTTTCTACACATGCTGATTTATTATAGTAGCTTTGATCATAAACAACTGCTGTTGTTTAAAGAACGACGCATTAAACATTTATTTAAAAAAAAAGAGAATATATGAAATCACAGACACTTTGCAAAATGGGAACCTTAAAAGATGTCAGGTTTTGTATCTGTGGGTCTCTAAGAACCTGACACAACAAACTGAGAGTCAGGTAAGTTGAAACCTTGTCCTATCAGGTGAGGTCAGTTCTGTGATGATGTCCCAACATCCAGTACCTCCCGTGGTGTTTGTGGGTAGCTGTGGATTGACAGCATTCCTTATCATCCAGTCCCTTCCATGGAATTACCCAGCAAGTCACAAGTATTGGTGAATTCAAGAAATGCTGCAGTTCACTGAGATTGCTCCAGAAGAGCAACTAATCCTAGAACAGTTTGTGTGGGAAAGGACCTGAAAGATCATCTAGTTCCAAATCCCCTGTCATGGGCAGGGAACTCTGATAGGCAAGCTGCAGAGAGCAAAGAATGGATTCAATTCTTTACTAGTTTATTTGTCCCTTCTATGGAACAGGCACTTAAGAGTTTAAGAATAGGTAATTTCTGTCAAGGTCTTCCTGAAGATTCCTTCCTTTTGGCAATATGCTTTCCAAATTTCCATATCTCAAGCTGTATGGTTTTTGAAAACAATTATGATGAAAGAAATTGTCTTGAAACAATGGATAGAAAGCAAATTCCTTTGTCCTAAGATACATCAAGAAAACCTTCAATTTTCTGAATTATCTAATATTCTAGAAAAATCTAAGGATAACTTGAAGTCCTGACTGGGGAAGTGCAGGAGTGCCAGCACATCATCCTGGGGTAATAAGAAGTGGCATGTGATGCAATAGGTCACCTTGCTGATCTTTCACCTCAGTGCCGGCAGGTTAAAGCCTGACCTGGTGCAGGCATTATGTAACTTGTCCAGTGGCTGACCACAGCAGCCCTGAGGTCGGAGCTGAGTGCTCACCATTTAGCAAGGTTGGCAATCCTGGCTGCAGCAATGTCACACTCTGCAACAGCGGGGCCAGTGGGATGTGTCATGCTGGAATTTTGAGAAGTTTCCCAGGTCCTGAGATAAAGCATATCCAGATGTTCAGTGCTCAATCCTGAGATTAACCAAATTGACAAGGTATTTATTCTTATTACCCAGTTAGATGTATTTATGTTCATTTTCTGTGTGCTCTCAGAGCTGCCATCTGGGCCAGATTTTCAAAGTCAGGAGAACATGTAAAGGAGTTTTTCCAGAAATCATTGTTCTGATAAAATCCAAGAAAGAAGATTGGAATTTAGGAAGCATCAGGTCCTCAGGATCCAAATCAAAATACATTTGTTCAAGGAAGAAGCAAGATCACATACAAGGCACTTGAAAGCCTGAAATTTAAATCAAGTCTCACTCCAATTTTCTTTGGATTTTTTTATTTTAACATTTCTGAGTTTTATGCTAGAAAATGCCAGTAATAAAGCTCTTTTAATCTGTCTTGGGAAGCTAAAAAAAGTTGTTTTTCCCAAGCTCTCTCCAAGTCGTGTCTTCTTGGCAGTATGATGCCCAAGGAATGTGATACTCAGAAGAAATATGTGTAAAAAGGCTCTCTTATTTAATTAACTACAAGTTCAAGGAATGAAAGAGCTTATAATTTACCTTTGGGTTTCACATGGAAATAAAATGTCTCACCTCATTTGTGGAAGGCTCTGGATGTAGGTATTGTTGAGTTGCAAAGGAAAATAACAGTGTAAGTTCAAACATGGGGAACAAAGCCTAAGTGAGGAGACAGCAATTTAAACTCCTTTGATTCTATAATTCAGTTATCTATGCTGTCATCTAACAAAGTATAATGGAAATCTTTGTACAATAAGCCAACAGACAAATCAGGGAGGATAAGTATGAACTATAGCTCAAGGTTTATATTGCAAAAAGAACATCAGCTCTCAGGGTTGTTTGTGGTGCTTTAAGCTCGGTTAACTAACACCCATCCAATAAAACAGCATTATTCTGAGGGGGCTGTGCTATGCTTTGCCAAACTATCTTGAAAGATACGAGCTAAAAGAGAAATGTCTAAGTGGACTTGAGAGGCAGATCTGCTTTGCACACATTACAATTTGTTGCTGCACTGTTCTGACACACTGCACTGTGAAATATTCTAGCCCTGCTGCAGGAAAGACTAACGTTTCTTGTCCTGCAAGATATGTCTTAACGTAGAGTTCTACTTTCAGTAAATAACCAGAATAACACAATCATGGGCCATGGCAAGCCATTTTTCTATATAAGGCACTATGAACAATCCAATAATCCCACCCTGTGTCTGAGAGCATTGTTCAAACACTCCTGGAGCTCTGTCAGCCTGGGGGCTCTGACCACTGCTCTGGGGAGCCTGTTTAAGGCCTGACCACTCTCTTTTCCTAATATCCAGTGTAAACCTCCCCTGACACAGCCCCAGCCATTCCCTTGTTCCTGCCCCTGGTTACATAGAGCAGGGATCAGTGCTGCTTGTCCTCTGCCCCTCATGAGGAAGCTGTAGGGTGCTCTGAGGTCTCCCCTCAGTCTCTTCTTCTCCAGACTGAACAAACCAAGTGACCTCAGCTGCCACTTGTATGGTTTCCCCTCCAGACCCTTCATCATCTTGGTAGCTTCCTTTGGTCACTTTCCAGTAGCTTTCTATCTTTCATTGTCAGACTGGGACAGAAGGTTGAGCTCCCCAGGGCAATGTTAACTGCAAGGTTTGCCTTCAAACCTGCCTTTGACTCAGAAAAGTGCCTATTTCTCATTTTTGCTGAGTGGCAGCAGAGTTTCAACAGGAGGAGAAAGGGTGAAGCCTATCCCTGCGGCTTTGCTACAGGTGGGAAGAGAGGTGGGACTGTCCTTGTGCCAGCTCTGTAGATGTGTGCTGGTTTTAGGTAATGATGAACTTGGACCTCCTGGCTTGGGTGAACTCCACATCCAGCCTGTGCTCTGGGGTGAGGAACTGCCCCACGCCACTGAAGAATTGAACACTGGTGCCATGGGGCAAAACATCAACTCTTAAAGAACCCTGGACATTTCCTGCAGCATTCCTGAGACAGTGTTTAACTCGAGTGAGGGTCCTGCAATCCTGCCAATGCTTGAGCAGCATGTGAATCCCTGGCACACGTTGAGCTTGTGCAGCCAAACCGACACACAATTCCCTTTTATTTACTCTACCTCTAAATAACCACAATAAGTGGGATGCAATTCCTCAGTCTCTTCACATGCCTAATTCCCAACGACTTCAATGAGCATTTCTGCCAGAGACAGAGCTGCGGAATTACTCCTAACAACTGGCATGACTTAACTTGTTCCTCCTTATAACTTTATGGTTTACTTACATGTCAAATTGTATTTTCTGGATTAGCAGAATGAATATAATAACCCTCTTTCTTCAAGTAGGTCAGAGTTTTCTTTTGTTCTGCAGGGCAAATTACTGTAAAATGTGAACATTTTGTGTATTCTCCTTTCCATAGTTTGGTTACTGTCATGTGGAATCTTTTAGGTATCCACAGGTAACTAAATAGTACACATCAAGCTTCTGCTTTCCCTTTTTCATTTACATGGAATACTATATCTAGCTGAGAGATATCCCTTCAAGATCTACAGTAATAGCTGCTACTGTGCACAATGTGAATGGTTTAAAATTCCAACTTGATAGCATTTAAAGAAGAAAAGCGGATATTTTCTATGTCTTCATAATAAGTACCAAAAACAAAGGAGGAAGTAAAGTGAGCCATGATGCTGGTCCTATATAAAACTCATCAGGCTTACATTAAACAGAACTTTGAAGGCACTCTCAGGTCTTGATTAACCAGATTCCACTTTGCGAGTTATTTCATATTTATACGTTTTCATCTCAGAAACAGTCTGTATCAGCTTTAAAGAATACATTTACTTATAATGTCTGTGCATTCCATATTATGGCTGTATCTTCTTCTTTCAGACCTTACAGAATCCAAAAGCAAGCAAGCCCTTTCTTGCTTGTGGGTTGCTTGTTTGTTTATTTACTTGTTTTTGAATCTCTGCCTTCCAGACAGGGCTCTGCTGTTTTCCTGCATGTCTGGCTTCTGAAATTGCCTCTTGGGGCAGTTTTCCTCCAGCTCCATGAGGTAGAGCTGAACCCGAGATTCAGCACTTCAACTGATCTTGGTTGCCTTTAGTTTGCATTCTTTATATTTTTAGATGTATATTTCCCTTATATGACAGGTGCTACTTAATCTTTTGGACAAGCTTTGTTCTTTCTATATTTTTCTGCTTATTCTGAAAAGAAAAGGCTGGATGAATCTTAACCAAGTTGGAGGTGACCTTAAGAACAATAGCATTTAAAGGCAGGTGAAAGGCAGCTCTTGAGTTGAGTCTATGGAAGATGAAAGGGATGTAGCTCCCAGCATGTTATTTTTGTGGCTAAATAGGTAGAAGGCATCATTAGCATGACTTGAGCTAACAGATAAGAGATCTGCCATGATAATGAAATGCCAAAGTAAAAAACAATCCAAACTTAAACCTATGTTTCTTATCTGGGAAAATCCCATTGATCTCATGGATTGCAAACCCTGAACCGTGTCCTATAAGGCTATTTAAGAAACGTGAGCATGCAACTAACAAAATTATGCATTTTTTTTCCTTACACCAGAGATTGTAGAATCATGTCTTGAGCTGGAAGGGACATTAAAGATCATCCAGTTCCAAACTCCCCTGCCATGGGCAGGGACATCTTCCACTATCCCAGGCTGCTCCAAGCCCTGTCCAGCCTGGCCTTGGACACTGCCAGGGATCCAGGGGCAGCCACAGCTTCTCTGGCCACCCTGTGCCAGGGTCTCCCCACCCTCACAGGGAGGAATTTCTTCCTAATATCCAATCTAAACCTACTCTCTGTCAGTGGAAAGCCATTCTCTTGTCCTGTTACTCCAGGCCCTTCTCCAAAGTCTCTCTCCATCTTTCTTGAAGGCTCCTTCAAGTACTGGAAGGCCTCAATTAGGTCACCTCAAAACTTCTCTTTTCCAGGATGAACAATCTCAATTCTCCCAGCCTTTCCTCACAGCAGAGCTGCTCCATCCCTCTGATCAACCTGGTGGTTTCCTCTGAACTCACTCCAGCAGCTCCTCATCCTTCCTGTGCTGGGACCCCAGAGCTGGATGCAGAACTCCAGGTGGGATCTCACCAGAGCAGAGTAGAGGGGCAGAATGAGCTGGGACAATGTGTAACACTCAAAGCAGAGAGGTCACCGCTTATTCTCAGCCTTAAAATGTTAGGCTTTTCACAAAAAATCATAGCTTCATCTGGAAATAAAGGGGTTTCAATTGCTCCCAGATAATAACTGCCCCCGGACTTAAGAAACTGGGCACAGTACCATTGTGTATTCATTCAGCAGTCATGACTCCAAAATGCGTTTTGCAATTTAGCACCTAAGGCACAATCTTTTGGTGCTTTATGAACTCATCTTTGGCAGCAGATGTAGGGCACTATTTGCTGGCAGAATTGGGCTAGTAGGAGACACAAACATATTAACAAATTGAGCTCTCTGCGTGTTTATAAAGAGCTCAACATCATCTGTTCTCCTCCCAGCCCTTGCTGCATCAAGCGGACTGCACATTGGGAAAATTTTCTCCGAGGGTGTTGTTCTCTAAAGGCGTAAGCGGTGCTGCTCCCTGACATCCAGGGTTTGAGCAAATCTGTTAGAAGATATGACAAGATTTGGGAATATTTTCAAATGGCTCTCTTTAGCGAGGGGAAGATATGCAAATTCTCTGTGTGTCAAGTGGGATACCGTGGATACCATGTTTTCTTTGTGGAAGAAATAAATTCGTTTCCAGCATTGATAAATTTGTCAGGGCGATTTATGGACAAAGAGCAAGAGGCACCGAGAAGTCATCACTGCTAAGACTGAGGGGTTTTATGGTTTGGTTTTTTTGGGTTGTTTTGCTTTTTTTTTTTCCCTAGTGAGGTGGGTACAATAAAAAGTGAAATATTACTTGTTTTCTTCTGTAGTCTGGTCTTGTGAGATCCAATCTGGAGTGCTGGAGCAAGCCCAGAGGAGGCCACAGTGATGATTACAAGGATGAAACACTTCTCTTATGAGTAAAGGCTGAGAGAACTGGAATTGTTCAGCCTGGAGAAGAGAAGGCTTCAGAGAGACCTTAGAATCCCTCCCAATGCCTAAAGGGGCTCCAAGAGAGCTGGAGAGAGACTGTGGACAAAGGCATGGAGGGACAGGACAAGGGGGAATGGATTCACACCACCAGAGGACACGGATAGATGGAATATTGGGAAGGAATTCTTGGCTGTGAGGGTGGTGAGGCCCTGGTACAGGTTACTCAGAGCAGCTGTGGCTGCCCCTGGATCCATGGCAGTGTCCAAGGCCAGGTTGGACGGGGCTTGGAGCAGCCTGGGATAGTGGAAGGTGTCCCTGCTATACCTGGCAGGGGTTGGCATGGATGGGCTTTAATGTTCCTTCCAGCCAAAACCAGTCTGTGATTCTTTTGGACAAAACCAGCACGTATTTATGAAACACACCTCGCAGTTCCACTTGAACGTCCTGATCTTCTGGTTACAAAACGCTCTCCAGGTGTAATTTAGCTCGAGGAAAGGTCAGGGTTGCGCTGGCTTGTTCCAGCCTGTCCCTGCTCACCTGCTGGTCCCAGCTCAAAGCTCCTGGTCAGAGCACACTGGGTGCTCCTGGACCTCACTCCCCCCACATTCCCCCCTTTTCTTCCAAGGCAGCTGAGCCTGCAGTTCGGGGTTCCATCAATGCCCTTCCACGTGGAGAAGGGCAGGGCACGGGTTCGCTGGATGGACCGCGGCGGACTGGGGGGAAGATTGGTACGTGTAGGCAAAAACACCTGGCACAGGAGCTCCGTGAGAAACTCCTTAGCGACCTTAGTGTATCCCTGGCTGTTATTTTGAAATGTTTTCTGTTAGCCATATGAAAAAAAAGATCGGGAAAAAGCTCATGCACATCTTTTGTGAAGAGAAAGGTCAGGGCTGGGCACACACAGAGCACTTGTCATCACATCCCTGGGGAACCTGCAGCCGCCAGCGGAGCTACCACCACCATACCACACACTTCCCATCCCCGGGAGTGTCTTTCCAATTCCTCTCAATTTTTTTCAGTGCTCGCCCTTTTCTACAGTGACTTCCCCGAGGTGCGGCTGAGCGGTGACAGCGGCGGGAGGGCGGTGCGGCGGAGCCGGGGGGGGGGTTCATCCCGCCGGGGTGTGTGGGGGTTCTGTGACCGCAAAGATTGCTGCTTAGACTAATTCGGCAGAGGGGAGCGGAGCCCCGGTCTGAGGGACGGAGCAGCCGGTGTGAGCGATGGGGGAAGGCGGTGAAAGACCGAGCGCCGGGACGAGCCCGTCCAAAGGCCGGAGCCCTCGCTCTGAGGGCCGGGGGAGCGGCGGGCGGGGCCCGCGGGCGCCGCCCCTGAGGGACGCGGACGGGCAGGGCCCTGGCTCGCGCGCGCCCGCCAATGGGGAGACCTCGCGCCAAGGGGCGGTGCCGCCGCGCGGGGGCGGTGGCTGCCAATCAGCCGCGAGAGCCAATCGGCAGCCGCGATTCCTGCGCCGTCAGGCGGGCGGGGGCGGGGCGAGGAGCGGTGACAGTGGCCCGCGGCCGCATCCGCCTCTTATCCGCGGGCCCTGGCAGCGGCAGCACCTCCGGCACCTCCAGCAGCACCAGGTACGGCCCGTCCCGCTCTCGTGGGCCATTCCTGCTTCTCGCTGGGCCATCGTGCCCTGCTTCTGTCCCGCAGCCGGGGAGGCTGTAGCCGGCCCCGTCGGCAAGGCCCCGGGAATGCTGTCGCTGTGCGGGGGGCGGGGGAGGTGACAGCCCGTCCCTCCTCTGTGCCTGTGTTAGCCCCGCTTCGCGATGCCACATTCTTGCCTCTGCAGTGTCTTTGGCCGTCGCCTTGGTGGGGGGTGGCGGGGGCGTTCTGGTATTTGACCCCTGGGTTTATTGCTTTTCCTTGGTTTTTTCTTGTTTTGCTGGAGAAGAGAAGGCTCAGAGGGGACCTTTTCCCACTCTACAACTCCCTGAAAGGAGGCTGTAGCCAGGTAGGGATTGGGCTCTGCTCCCAGGTAACAAAGACAGGGCGAGAGGAAATGGCCTCAAGCTGTGCCAGGGGAGGTTCAGGTTGGACATTAGGAGGAATTTCTTCACAGAAAGGGTGATTTGACTTTGGAACGGGCTGCCCATGGAGTCCCCATCCCTGGAGCTGTCCAAGGAAGGACTGGACGTGGCACTCAGGGTTCTGGGCTGGTGACAAGGTGGGCATCGGGTACAGCTCGGACTCGATGATAGCAGAGGTCTTTTCGAACCTCAGTGGTTCTGGGACTCTGCAATTCTTGTCTGCCAGCCTGGGCCCTAAGCTGTTGTGCTGTGGTGCTGGTCTGCAGAGGTAGCTTGGCCTGTCCACGCTGATGTCCCCCCTGCTTCTCCCCTCGAGCGTTCACTCCTTCGATTCAGCTGGTAAAGGCTGCAGTGCGATTCTCTGCTCTATCCACATGAACCTGAGTGTTTTCATGTGTTTGACAATATCCTCCATTTACCTTGGGGTGTTTTTCAGTGTCAGATACATACTATTCAAGTTACTTGTGCAGTCTGCAGGCTTCTGTCTGGATAATCTTGCTCAACAGCTGAGCAGAGCTGTTCAAGTGTTTTATAGCTGTGTTTTGAGTGGTTTTTCTGTTCTGATGCAAGACCTCTTCCAGTTGCTGTAATTCCCTGGCTTCTGATTCCAGTACTGCCTGCTGCAGTGCACGTTCATATTTCTCTTCCTCACAGTTGGTAATGAGTTTGATTTTATTTCATTTTGTTTGCTTGGGGTTTTTTCCTTATTGTGCCCCTCCCCTTTCTGAAATTTCTGTTCACCTTGTCTTGCTGATCATCAAACCCAAATTTTCCCCCTTCTTTTAACTCCAGATTAATCTGTAATTCTCAACTTTACTCAGCTCTTCTCCATGTAGTCTTCCACACCTTGGCTAAAGTGATGTGGCCTCACTAGCACAGTTTACAGGACAATTCCCTTAGGGGAGGAAAAAGCCCTTTTAAAAAAATCTGATTAATATTTTCCAACCTGAAAGAAGTAAAACAATAACCTCAAACTGGGGATCTGTGATTCTTCATGCAGAAAGGTACAGGGCAGATGAGAGTTTAACTTCTTTGTACCTTTCATTTCAGGAATGTCTGGAAAATCTCCAAAATATAGAAGCTTGTGATAGGATTAGCTGCTCTGGTCTGCCAGGGGCCAGGATGTCACAGACCAATTACATTTTAGGAGTTAAGCAGGTTGAAATATTGAGTGGTCAGATTTTTTTTTTTTCTTGCACAGAGAATTATTTGGTTTTTTGTTTGCGAAATCCTTGAATAATAATCTTGAAAAGTGCTAACACAGAGGGCTAATCTTTAACAGCTGGAAACATGCCCAGAGCTGTGCAGCATTCATCTCTTGCTGTAATAGAGAATATTGACTCTTCTTTGGATTTTGGTATACAGAGAAAAGAGTCTTTTGGCTTTGGTTAGAAGAGAGGAGCAGCAAAGTAATGCCTGAGGAATCTGCTGAAAGAAATGCCTCTCTGTTCAAGGCAACACCTTCAGGGTGCAGATCTTTTCCAAAGTAAAGTAGGGATAAATCCATGACTTAATACTTCTGTCTCAGCAAGCAGCCTTGTGTAAGCCATCCTTGCATCCTCCTGTTGGTATTTCATAGCTATCTTTTGGTTAGGTTTTGCAATCTGCTTTTGTTAGGTGGTATAGCAGTGTCCAGGCTGCTCAGCTCTTCAGTTTGCTGTGGAGTGTGTTACAGAGGAGGCTGCATTTGATAAGCAGAGTACTTGTGATCTGTGATCCTCCTCTGGGGATCAAACTGTCTGCCAGTTTGTAAGTGTCATGTTCTGTGAGACCAGAAAGCTGAGCTTTGAGAACTCTTGGCTCTCTGCTGTTCCCTGCTGTGAGAGGAGCTTCCTCAAACAGCTTTTAAAGTGCCAGCTCACTTCCCCTTCTCTGGGATGTGTCTTTATATTGACTGAGGTGCAGGCATGGAGAAGAAATCAAAGTGCATTTGCCCCATGACTACCCTCAGGTTATCCCTAGATGGTGACAATACAAGGTTATGTATTCAGGGGGAATTGCTGGGAAAATACAGAGTGCTCTAATGATCATTAATATCTGACACACTCTTACTTTCCATCTATTTTTTGATCGTAGAATCCCAGAATGGTTGGGGCTGGAAGGGACCTTAAAGCTCATCCAGTCCCACCCTTGCCATGGGCAGGGACCACCTCCCACTGTCCCATGCTGCTCCAAGCCCCAATGTCCAGCCTGGCTCTGGGCACTTCCAGGGATCCAGGGGCAGCCACAGCTGCTCTGGGCACCCTGTGCCAGGGCCTCAGCACCCTCACAGGGAAGAATTTCTTCCCAATATCCCATCCACCCCTGCCCTGTGTCAGTGTGAATCCATTCCCCCTTGTCCTGTCCCTCCACCCCTTGTCCAAATTCCCTCTCCAGCTCTCCTGGAGCCCCTTTAGGCACTGGAAGGGGCTTTGAGGTCTTCCTGGAGCCTCCTCTTTTCCAGGCCGAACAGAATGTTGGTCTTAAAAATGGTACCATCAGCGAGTGCTTAGGGGTAGGTGGCAACATTTTACAATCCAGAATACAATTTATAAGTCACAAATTTTGCTTCTTAAAGCAGAGATCAGTTAAAACTAATCTTTTCATCAAATTTGTTAATAGTATCAGCTAAACGTGATTTTTGTTGGGTGCTTCTTCTCAGTGTTGTATTATTTTCTTTCTGATTTTGTGACATGATTTGTCTGATGGCAATCTGGTAGAAAATGGACATTTCAATAGAACAAGAAGTTTGATGAACTTAACTTTCTTACTGTAGTTTATGTAAGTACCTTGGAATTTAGGGCGCAGCGAAAAAGGGACACTTGCAGGAAAAATGATGTAACTGATTCATAGACTTGCTGAGTCACACAGTTTAGTTTTCTTTTTCTTTCTGTAAGTGTACTTTAGAATAGAAAAAACAACTTGTTTGAAGTTAATTCCCCTTTAATTTATACTTCATATAAGCTTTCTGGCTGAATTTCAAAATAGTTGAGGAACCTGGAATCCTGGCAGTAAAACCACTTCAATCGTGTCAGACATTGCTTCTGAAGTGTTCTTAGTGCTAATTATTAACTCTCTTTATTTTTTTCCCTCCAGATCTGTATCAGAATTCCTGAAGTTCATCATGCTTTCCAAGCTAACCCGCTCCCAGAACCTTGCTGTTCTCTGCCAAGGCCTTCATTCCTCGCTGAGCTCTGCCACCTCAGTTGCTCCTAAAAAAACCATTCAGGGGCCTCCCTCGTCTGATTTCATCTTTGAGCGTGAGGCGAAATATGGGGCCCACAACTATCACCCACTGCCTGTTGCTCTGGAAAGAGGAAAAGGTATTTTATTTAGGTTTTTCCTGGAGATTGTAGGTGGGGTGTGTCTGTGTAAGTGTAATGAGATCATGGCAGAATGGTTTTGACCTGATTGATTTCTAAACATTTTTTTTTGTGGTAGGATTGAGATCATTGATGAAACAAAGACAGCTAATTGTTGATTAGAGAGCAGAATCATTATGCATAAGGGCACCTGAAAAACTTGTGGTGTCTCTAAAATGATTTATCTAAACAGAGGTCTAAGTCTTGATAATCTTCAGAATAACTCAGCAAGAAAAATTTCAAGCAACTTAATTTCTTCTGTTACCTTCTATGGAGAGTTTTAATGTGAACATGAAAAGATGCATTGGAACATATCTTAAGTCCTTGTGGGCTGTTCATGTATTGTCACTTAATTTAAATTTACTCTGGTCTTCGATTATGTTTAAGGAGCCTTTTTGTCCTGTGTCATCTTTATTCTGTGTGCTGACCACAGGTTTGTTTTCCCAGGTGTTTACGTGTGGGATGTTGAAGGCAGAAAGTATTTTGACTTTCTAAGTGCTTACAGTGCAGTCAACCAAGGCCACTGTCACCCAAAGATTGTGGATGCTCTGAAAGCCCAGTCTGAAAAACTGGCCCTGACATCCAGGGCATTCTACAACGATGTCCTTGGGGAATATGAGGAGCTTGTCACCAAAATGTTCAATTATAACAAAGTTCTTCCAATGAACACAGGTAAAAAAATATTTTATTTCCATTTTAGTTCTTGTTTCTGAAATTCAATGGTTGTGTAACATTTTCTGCTGCATTGATGGCTTGTTCCATGTGCAAGAGTGATAATGGTGCTGCTTTATGTTTTAGGAGTGGAAGCTGGAGAAACTGCCTGTAAACTGGCTCGGAAATGGGCCTACACTGTGAAAGGAATTCCAAAATACAAAGCTAAAATCATTTTTGCAGGTATGTAGAGTGTGTGTTATGAATTGAGGTCTTGAGGATCTGGACACTGGATTGTTGGGAGGCAGCCTGAAGTCACACGGAAAGCACATCCAGTCCTCCATGCTCTTTTAATCACTTAAAGTGCAGTACTTTTAATTCCTGACTGGCTCCTTACAGAACTTTTTTGTAGATTAATTCCTCAAACCTCGGCCACACTTCTTCTAGATTGTGCAGTAGGGTTAAGCTGCTGTCTTGGCTTCACCTGCCAGGGCTTTTGTTCTGCATTCTCCAGGTCTTCCAGAAATTGGCATTAACATTGGAGTCTTGATATAATGAAAGTAAAAGCAATGTTGCTAAAGTAAATATTGGACCCTGATTCTCTGTTGGGATATTTCCTTCCTTTACCTGCCTGCCCTGCTTGGCTCTGTAACAGGGAGAAGTTACCTGCTCCTGAAGAGACTGTTGGGATTTGTTAAATAGAAAAATTTTAAAAACCTATATACAATTAAAAAAAAAAATCTTATATTTAGTATTTTTTGGTTATAGATAAAGCAGTTTTGTCAATGCTAATTTTGTTTAATGGTTCTGTATTTTATAAAATCTTCCAGAAGAAAGCTTACTATTTAAATACTTTCCCCCCCTACATTTTATAAGTAATAATTGCATTAAAGCTGAACATTATCATTAAAATGATGTTATCTGATTTTTTTTCGATTTTTCAGACTACTAACAAAACTAAAGGAAATTATTTTGTATAATTGTCAGGTCTTAGAGTATAATTTTCTTTTGTCTTTTGATATAGCAACAGAGTGTATTTATGTCATCAATACAAAATACTAACAATTAAGAGAAGGATGCTGATACGTTGTTAGATAACTCTTAAAATGCATCACCAAATGGGACGTGTAATGTCCTTTAAAGTGTTCTGGCTCTTGGTCAGTTTTGTAACAATTTCTCCTTTTTTTTTTCCAGCTGGCAACTTCTGGGGCAGGACAATGTCTGCCATCTCCAGTTCTACTGACCCGTCCAGCTACGATGGGTTTGGACCCTTCATGCCAGGGTTTGAACTGATCCCATACAATGATCTACCAGCTCTTGAGGTATTTGACAACTTCTTGTTCTCTTGTAAGAAGTCATTTTGCAATGTCTTTTTGCTAAGTAGCAAGGAAAATCAGAAGTTTATACTTTGAAACCCTTGCTTTGACGTTAAGGTATCTGTGAGTAGACATATACAAGGAATGTGTTTGTTATAATTGTGAATTGGAATGTGGGTAAATTCTGCTTTGGTTTTGATTTTCAGTTTTGCTTTAGGACATGAGAGGAAAACCACATGATCTGTTTAATTTCCTAGCAGCCTGGTCTAGTGGAAATGCCCCTGCCCATGGCAAGAAGTGGGATGGGATGAGCTTTAAGGTCCCTTCCCACCCAGACCATCCTGTGATTCTATGACTAGAATTCACTGCAGTTGCAAATATTTATTTTCAGTTTCACAGCATCCTTAAAACCATGCCAGGCTGCTGTTTCACGAGCTCCTGAAATGCCACTGATTCTGTATTTCCCTGTGTTCTCTGAGATTAATCCTGTCAAGCTGTTGGGGGTGGGGGGGTGACCTTGATTAGGTACATAATTTCTGTGGGTAAAAACCTCTGTACCTGTTGGGTCTGCGTCATACAAGTGAGTGGGTTTTGGATATTGAGAGATTATAGAACAGAGCTGCTTTTCTCCTTGGAGTTGGGTTAGGGGAAGCAAAGGTCTCTCAGTGGGTTATAGCTGCAGTGTGGAAAAGCTTGTTCAGGTTTGAACCTACATCAGGCTTCCCATGGTGAAAGGCCTGCAAGTATTTAATGCCTTCATTGGAGCTGGAATTCTGCTCATGGGGCAATGCTGAGAAAAGCTGCAGTAAATTCATGCTGGGAATCATTAAATCTCTTGTGCCTCGTGGACTTCTAAACCTTTTTGAACTTGGTAGTGCAGGAATGTACCTGTGGACTTTGCTTTAAGGTAAAATTGTTCTAGAGGGGCTCCATTCTTTTTTTGCTTAAGGGAAGACTTGAGCAATTGTTTGTCTTGTATGGGGTAATACGAAACTGAGGGTATTTCTGAGGTGATTTATGAACTGATCTGATAAACTGCTTGTCTGCGTTTGCAGTCTGCAAGGTTTGTACCTTCCCAAGCAAGCACAGCAGCTGATTTTACACTGCAGTCAGTGACACAGTGTTAGAACTGAAGTGGCACTCGGGGAGAGCTGCCTGACAGGAATGCTTTTCTCTTCCTTTGAGGAAGAACACCAGGGCTAGAATCAGGTTCTGCTATATGTATTTTCTATATTTGACCTAAGTAAAAGCTTTTTCTTCCTCTCTTTCCTCTCCCTACGTCCAATGTTGCAGCGGGCCCTTCAAGACCCCAACGTGGCAGCTTTCATGGTGGAGCCAATTCAAGGGGAAGCAGGAGTGATTGTTCCTGACAAAGGCTATCTCACAGGAGTGAGGGAGCTCTGCACAAAACACAATGTGAGGAATTCACTGTACATTAAATGTTTAACATTACACACTGTGTTTACTGGTGTACCTTACAAGGTCACCCTTCTATACAAGGTATAGAACTTTATATGCTATTTAATAATTTGCCTTTCTTTCAGTGGAATAATGCAGGGATACTTCTTGTGTTTCCTCACTAAAAAGTACTTCTTAGCAGTGCACATTTTTCACTATTTTTTACTATTGTCATCGATTTAAGTTTCTAATGAATGTTCTTCAACTGCATTTATTTTAGGTTAATTTGACTTTTAATTTCTTTTCCACATTATAAGTTCCTTGGGTCCAAAGCCAATTACCAGGGCTATCCAGGACCTTTGTTGCTGAAGTGCATAACTGCTACCAAGAACCAGTAACAATAATGGGTCATATAATGAAACACTGAAAAAAATGGTTATCAGTGATCTCTGATTTAAAAATCAGTGATCTCTGTTCCAACAGAACTCAGATTCTTAATTTGTAAATGCTACTCATAAATCTTTTCATACCTTCAGAGGAAGACACTGACATATTATTAATAAAGTTGTCTTCATTATTGCTGTGATACCTCAAAAAAATAATTGTATTGTTGGAACTGGGTTAGGAGTGAAAGGAATTCTCTGTTCTGTTTGGATTTTATTTCGTTTTTTAGAAGATTTTTCTTCTTCTCTTTAAAGGTTCTGTTTATTGCTGATGAAATACAAACTGGTTTAGCCAGAACAGGGAAAATGCTGGCTGTTGACCATGAAAATGTGAGACCTGACATAATTCTTCTTGGAAAGGCCCTTTCTGGTGGCTTATACCCTGTGAGTACCAAAGAAATACTAATAATTTAAAATAATACCAAATGACTCAAACATTTGTTGAATAATGGTTTGGGTTTTTTTTAGTCATTAACAGTGAAAACGTGCCAGTTGGAAGAACAATAAATCTGATGTTTGTCGTACTTAGAAATTGTTGTTTGCAAGATTAGCTATGATTTATGACCAGACAGTCCAGCCTGTGAGAGAGACATAATAAAATAATGGAATACCTGATACTACCTTCATAGCTGAACAAGTGGCATTATTTCATTTGTTTGGCATGCCTGCATGGCTGATTTTATCCTCTTGGAGTGACTTAAATTCCTGCTGATTAGGCTGGAAATTACAATGCCTTGAACTATTTTGGCCAACTGAAGGGATTTCTGAGTTGTTAAAGCAAGTATTGAAGCTTAAACTCTTGAAATAATATTCAGTTTGGAGAAATGCCCCTCAGCTGTGGTTAAAAGTTGTATTACCACTATAACTAAGTGTATTTAAGGGATTAATTATGGGATTGTCAGATCTGCTATTCCCTGTATACAGACCTGGGAATGTAAATGTAATTTATCACCATAGGCTGAAAATGATCCTTTCCTGAGTTCTGAGGGAAAGTTTGCTTCAGAGATATTAAAGTTTACTGTTCTAAATATGTGAATTTGCTGACCTTCCCATTTTAGGTCTCAGCAGTGCTGTGTGACGATGAAGTTATGCTGACCATTAAACCTGGTGAACACGGATCCACATACGGCGGAAATCCATTAGCTTGCCGTGTGGCAATGGCAGCTCTGGAGGTTTGTGTGTGGGGATAAAGATCTGGAATCCAAATTAAAAAGGGAGTCATGATCTTTGCTGAAATAAATAGTATTATTTTTCATGCTAGAGTAGAAATCTAGCTTTAAATAAGAATGGAAAACTGGTAGCGATTATCTATAGATCATAAAATAGATTCTAAATTTTTTTATTGGAAATGTGTCTCAATTCCTATGTTCTTATGGTCTTAATGTCTTAAATATCAAAATAAAATTTATCTAGGGGAAGTTTCAAGGCAATTATGTAAGTTTGGTCAAATACCTTCACTAATTTCATGAAGACATTTTGAAATTGGGTTATTTTACTGTATCAGCAGAAGCTGCTGCTCTGTAAGCTTGAGAACAGGTATGGATCTCAAACAGAAACTAAAATGTCCTGTCCAGAAGGTGCAATTCAATTATTTTGTACTTGCTTAATTGACTACATTGATGCAGGTCACACAGAAAACCTCATCACTACCCAATACACAGACTTGGAAAGACTAAGAGACTTCAGAGGTTTACTGTTTAGTTGTAAATAACAGCAAACAAAGAGCAGTCAATTTAGAATAAAATTTCAAAGAGATTATTGTTTCTTGTAAACATGAATGAGTAAAGGCTCAATACCAACCTGCTGGGACATGCAGCCTGTGCAGGGACATTGTGGCTGCAACAGCTTTTGTGTCTCAGCAGGTTCAGTGTCATTATCCACCCCTTCCCCATGGAACATAAAATAAATGCAGTGCCCTTCAACTGACTGTAGATCTGACTTCTCTTTAGGTAATTGAAGAGGAAAATCTAGCCAAAAATGCAGAAATAATGGGTAATCTGCTAAGAAACGAGCTCATGAAGACTCCATCTAATATTGTAACTGCTGTAAGAGGAAAAGGGCTCTTAAATGCAATCGTAATTCGGGAAACCAAAGGTGAGGAAATAAAATCAACTGCACAATCACAGCATGGAAAAGTATTTTTCAACTTAAATTGTAGGTGGGGGATGGCATATAGACATGATGTTTATGTTCAGGTCATGGTTATAGTACTGCAGTACCCACTGAAAACTGATTTAAGTTACTGTGTGCCATTAAAAATATGAGGGGTTTTAACTAAGAAAGGCTGAACAATCGTTTTTAAATTATTGAACTCTTTTATGATTTGATAATGCTGAAACCTGATGGTTAATCTGCCTCCCAACAAATACCTTTGTCTCTCCTCATTGGAAAAAACTGTCCACATCTGGAACACCAGTTCCTGACAGATTATGAGAGCATTGGCTGAGATTAGTTGTCTCCAGAAGAGTTAGAAGAGAACAATGAATACAGGAGAGTACAAAGAAGAAAGAAGTTAATGTTAGCAAGTTTCTAGGGATTAACACCTTGAATTATATCAGAAATCTGAGTATCAAGGTACTTGATCAAGGGATAAAGTGGTGCAGGAAGATGGTGTCATTTTCCAAGATGATGTGCTGAAATCCAGGTTACATAAACATGACCTTGTCTGAAGTCCTGTCCACATGTCTGCTTACATCCTCTTTGCATGGTTCCCCTTTTGAGATCTATTTTGAAGTCTAGCTGAGTGCTAGACAAGCACTGAGCTGTGAAGGAGCAGAACTCTGTGTGCTGAGGCAAACCTGTGAGGCAAAGGGCAGCTTTGGAGCAGTGTCACTCAGTGCGGATTCCAGGGAGCTGAGTGACCTCTCCCTTTGTGAACACCCTGCATCATGTCTCTGCCAGCTGGCAAACAGCACCACGTGCTGCAGGTGTGACACCTCTTCTGCTGTGCTGGAAATGTCCTCAAAGTGCTGTTGTTGTTTTGCCTCCCTCCCGTTGCAGACTATGATGCCTGGAAGGTGTGTCTGCGGCTCCGCGATAACGGGCTCCTGGCCAAGCCCACGCACGGCGACATCATCCGCCTGGCTCCACCACTTGTGATCAAGGAGGATGAAATCAGAGAGTCCATTGAAATCATTCACAAGACCATCCTGTCTTTCTGAAAACATGGCTCTTACAGTCTGGCTGCTGACTGCTCCAAGGGGGTGTGTTGAAATGTGTATGATGAAGGCCTGCTCTTGAAGCAAGCATCTCTCATTCCTTTTATCTAAGAGGACTTGACTATTAAAACATAGCTGTATCTTTAAATTATAACGGCTCTGTAGAAAATACAGAATGATTTTGAAGACTTTCCAGTCTTGGAATACTTGGAAATAAAGTTCTGTACTTACTGAACAGCTAAGTCAGAATATTTGAGGGGAGATACCTATAGAAATCTGCTTAATTGTTTTAAGTGTTGGTCAAAGTTTAAAGTGTGATTTATATATATATATTAGGTTGCCTTGCACTCTCATATCACTCTCCAAAACATGGCATTTGGCAATTTTTGCCCCTCAGCAAGATGTCTGTAGGATGGAAGCACTTATCATGGCGGGTGAATTTGTGTTTTTCACGTGCAGCTTGAAAAAAATTTTAATACTGAAGGTTTGACAAACTGGGTGTTATGCTGGTGAACTCAAGAAGCATCGAGCTGTGTTCTGTGTGTACAATATTTTGATTGTATGACAAGAGATGCTGTTTTCAAGTGTGGCCTCAGTGTTTGGCTTTGCAATCCTGTAAAACAGATCTGAGCATATAGATCTGTTTTTACTGTTACAAAACTTTCTATCATCTGGATGTTTATATTAAAACATGCTTTGCATTATAAAAAAGTATGTTCATGTGCAATGGAAATACTCTGAGTCTTCAAAAAGAGCAAACCTCACAGAAACTTGAAGTTCTTTATTTTTCTTAGCTGGTTTTAGCTGAACTAAACCCTGATTAATCACACAGTGCAAAATGTTCCCTTTGCTGAGCATAGGGGTTAAATACAGTCACATGCTCATACTGTGAAGTGGTAAACAATCCTTTGGGATTTGGAAGGCACCTTAGTTCATGAAGTGACCCAGGGTGCTGGTTGGGGTGACAGAACATTTCCCCTTCCTTGCTTTGGGTGAGACAGGAAGATGTGTCACCTGTGGGTGAAGTAAGACTGATTCCCACTTGGAAAAGTCAGTCCTTATTGCAAGGACTAAGGGGTAATATGGCAGTGGGATTGTTATCCTTAGGGATAAGAGAAATGGCTGCGTGAGTCCTTACAAACGCCTGGATAACCTGCAGGAACCTATCGGGGTCTGGAGGAATGGGGCTGGCAGCCTTTAGTACAGAGCCTGTAAGTGGATACCGGAGGAATGGGCGTGGGGAACATGTTGCAGGGGGAATATGGGGTAGGCGGATCGGGAAGGCTGTGCCCGCCTGGCACCGCAGCCAATGGGGAAAGGAGGAGGGCACTTGGGGTCGGAGTTTGGAAGAAAAGGAAGCTGCGTCCTCGGAACACTCCAGAAACTTCATCGGGGGTGACAGGGCGATATCTCTTTCCATTCGAATAGAATTGATTTCTGCAGGGGCTCTCCTGTTTCCCTTGTGGACACTGGCCTTTGGCAAAGTGATTTTCCTCACATTAGGAATAAGGAAAAAAATGCAGGAAGGTGTTGCCGAAGAAGTTTGACATCTTTGAAAGCTGTACTTGTGTAACCTGATGGGAAGGAGGGAAATACCTGAGAGCAACCACAGGGTAAACAGCACTTGCTGGGGTCCTTTCAGAGACTGAAAAGGTAAACCCCTAAAACTCTTGGCAGCACAGAAGTTTACTTTTCTAGGGTAATGGGGCTGGCAAGGATGAAGGACATGCTCAGGTCTGTTCTCTGCCACGGCTTTGTCACTGCTTAATCGCCGAAAAGGACTGGAGAGCAGAAGATTCCAGTCTGTTTTACTGCTTCCCTGTCCTCGCTGTTAACAAGTTTCCTGCCACGTGTGTGTCGTGTTGCCACTGTAGTGCTTCTCAGGCCACAGAGAACAGGTTATTTTCCTTCTGTGCAACAGCCCTTTACGTACCTAAAGTTTGTGGTTGTTCTTGTTCCAGTCCTTACTCGTTTTCTGATTAAAGTTCTTTTTTTTTTCCCCTGAGAGGTGGTATTTTCTAGAGCCCTTGCTGTTCTGCAATTCCCTGCTGCCCTGTGCCCTCACTAATGCTCGGAACAGCCAGAGAAGTTCACGTGGTTTGGGTGCTGTCCTGTAGTTAATGCCCAGTATTGTGGAGGGGTTTTTTGTGCAAACTGTTTTGAAGAATAGCTTTGAAGCTGTTCCCCCTGTTTTTTATTTGTTGAATAAACAAGAAGTGCATATAACATTCTGTGCTTTGGTCTACTGATTCTGCGTTCTCTGAGATTATTTCTCTGGCTGCTGATGATCGGTTTGAGCTCAGATCTTACCCTACCCACTTTTTGGTTGCAGATTTAATAGGCCAAGACTTTTCAGAACTTGAGAATCTTTCTTGTTCTCTAGCACACCACTGCTGAATCTGAGCTTTTAATTTATCTTTTAGTTGCTTCATGAGTCCAATTTTTTTGGTAAGCTTATGAATATCAGAGTGTGTATAGCTTTTCCCAAGACGAGTCATCCTAAATTGCCCTTATTTAATGATGGAGTAATTGAGTTTTCTGTTTCAATTTGAAAGCTCTCTGGCTCTCTTAACTAAGCAAGGACCAGGGTGTGTGTCTGGAACCAGAGCTAGAGCAGACAGAGGGTTTTTATTGTTTAGTTTATTACAGTTCAATGCCAGAACAAGTACAAAATTACATGTATTACTTCAGAAGTGAAGAGAGATAGCCAGGACTTCTCTTCCCAGATGCAGAGGCTGTCACCAGCTAACCTCCACTTGAGAAACAATAAAAACCGTGTTGGCAGCTGTCTGTGAGTTAGGAGGAGGAGCTGGATGGCCAAAAGGAATGTGAAAGTGCCTCCTCTTCTTCTGTGACAAAATGATAGGGTATCAGAAAGCTCGTCTGCCTTTGGAATGTTGTGTCTGTTTTGGGGGGTTGCTTTATCATGGAAAGTGGTTTTTGTGTCTTCTGGCAGTGCTAAACTGGCATTTTGGCTAGTTGTCAGTGACACCGCTTAAACGTCTCAAACTCAAATATAGCTGCTTGTATAACTAATGTGCTTGTAAAACCTGTCTGTGCTTTTGTTGTCTGGGATCTTAATTAGCCTTAGAAAATTTCTTCAGGGCTTTTATTCCCAAAAAATGTAGACAACTAAAGTGCCTTTACCTGGGTGCCAGAAATCCAGTGCTCTGTTTGTACTTGTTCCACTGATTGCTCAGGTGGAGGTAGCTCAGCCAAAGGCTGGTGCTGAGTAAAGTTTAATTTGAAGGAGGCCAAACTGAAAATAATCTACAAATTAGTGTAATACACATGCTGAAATGTGCAAAGAAAATACGTAAGACGTCTCATAAAATGAGTTTGGGTTTTGGATCATAACTTTGTAGGAGGTGAAGAAGTGAGAAGTGCAACCTCAGAGAATGCCTTTCCTGTACCTTCCCAGTATGTTTTTTTTTAAGTTTGCATTAGCTGGAGATGCAAGTGTGGAAATGGCATTACTCTTTGCTGCTGTAATTGAAAATATTTTTAAAATGGCACTTGAAAGAGCTCTGTATTGCCTATCCAGAGGGCTTAGGTTTCTTTAGCAAGACCTATACAGCAATAAAGCTTTTTAAAAGCACAAATACGTATCTGCAGAATGTTGCTGTGAGAATTTGGCTATAAAGGCTTAATCTGTCTCCATCATATCGTTCACACATATTTTTTGTGAAGTAGCTTCTGATGTTTCTTTAAATCAGGTATATGAAATGCTTTTTTAAATGAATAGTGACCCTGCCTTCAGTGCTGTGCAAACACATGGAGGTAATCCAAGCACCCCAGAGCCAAACCAGCCTTCCTGGGGCACCCAGGGCAGCCCTTGGCTTCACTGGGAGCTTTGTTTGTGGAAATAATGCCCAATTGTGCTGGCACCTGTGCACTTTGGCAAGGGAAAAGTGAGTGAGTTTTGGCATGAAATCATTAAATATATATATTGGCATAAAAAGAAAAAATTACACTCTTTGTGGGTAAATGTAAACCAAGATTTCAGGGCACCGTGTGAAACACTAAGAGGCAAGAACCAACCACACAGTGAACAGAGGGAGATGGGAAAACACTGAATGCAGGGATTCCTTTTTTTGCCCTTTCCTGCTGGCAATCTTAGGAACCATGCTTATGAAATTGTCCTTGACCTGGGTTCTTTTCAGCTGCAAAAGCCATGAATTTGTGTCATCAAACAATATTTTCTAAACTTAAGTAATGTATTCTGGTAATTTTTAATAGGACCCATGTGCCTGGTAGTCATGACCGGGTAAAGAGCTGCACATCTTGAACCTGTTAAGAGTTTTCCACGATTAAGCAATCTGTTTTGTTTGTCTTTGAACAACAGTGTTGGCGGATGAATTAAGCAGAAAAGCAGGCCTTAGTTATTTCTTTGTTCTTTTCATTTTTTTTGTTTTGTTTTGTCTACAGCTGCTTCTTCATGTTTTCCACCCTTCTGGCAGCAGGTGGAGCCAGAAGCTCGGCTTTAAACTGAGAATTTACTGCTGGGTGGAGAGTTTTTGGAGTTCGGGAACTCCTGGGCACTTGCTTTTGGGCTTTACTAATACCGAGGTGTGACACAAGCTTCACTCTCAGCTCTGGGTGCTGTCTCAGCGCATAAGTTGTGCTGTGCACTCCTGTGGCTAATCTTGTGTAAGGGGGATTGTTAGGAGAATTCCTGTGCCTCTAGTGTGGCAAATGCCCAGCAATTCTGAGACGTAGGGACAGCTGAGAGGGGAAAAAAAGAGGCTTTCCTTCTCACATCACCGAAGTAGAGCAAATGAGAAGGTGGAGGTTTGAGACAAAATTTTAAATAGGCCTTTAAACTTGTGAACTGCTTTCCCTGGGCCTCCCTGTCGTGCTTCCATCCTGAGTGAGAGGCTTAACCAGTTGGAGTTGCTGTATTTGTGCAGTAAAAAGAGGTGTTCTGCTGAACATTCCCTCAGCAGGAAAAGTAGGCACGGGAAAGAATATTACTGGCACTATGAAGCAATTAAAAATCCCTTGTAGTGCCCTGGTGGGAAGCTCACGAAGCTGCTGTGTTGAGCATCACTTGTAAGGGGTCTTGAGGGCCACCAAATGCTTGAAAGTGGTAAGATTTCATGGAATTACTAAGGTTGGAAAAGACCTGTAAGATCATCAAGTCCAACCTTACTGCTTTGCCTGTCAAACATGGGGGAGCAGGAGGGAGTTACCGGGGCCCTTGCAGTCAGATTGCTCAGGGCTCAAGGGAGGGCAGCTGACTTAGGCCACGGGTTGGAATGCTCCTTTGTTTTTAATTTCCAGTTGAATTTGCTGTGCTTTTATTATCATCCTTATTGAATGTTATTGTGGTGCAGATAAGAGGTGACCATCAGGAATCCTCTTCAGTTGTTGTTTCCCTCGACACTTTCTGTCGCTCTGCTCAGGCTTGCTTGAAGAAATCTGAGCAGAGATTGTGCTGTCTGGAAAATCCCTAGGCTGTTATTGGCACTAGTCCAAACAAATATGGGTAGAAAGCAACTCCTACTCATTCCTGTATAAAATCCTATTAATCTGCTATAACTCAGGCTGCAGAGAAAGCCCCTCAAGAGTATTGACCGTTTGCACAATGCGCAAACCAAACAAAGGCCTGGACCTTGGATGAACTCACAGACCTACCCCGGGTCTGACACATGGGAGACCTAATCCTCAAGCTAATACAGTCATTTGGAAAAGCTGTGAAATGAGAAAGGGCAGTAGTTACCCTGTAAACACTCCTGTTCCCTGTCTGCCATAGGTATGTCCAGCAGACACTGAGGCTGCCCTCCCTCAGATGAGCTGTGCTAGAGCCTAGTTCGGTGTACGGAATAAAACCATAGCTCAAATGGGCTGTCCTGGGAGGAATGACAGTGGTGTACATTCCATCTGGCTCTTGTTGGCAAGATGGCCAATGCCTGGTCAACGTGTTTGGAAGTTTTTGGCAGTTAGGGCTGTGCTGAAGAAGCTTGGCCTCACATGGATGTGGTGGGAGATTGCAAGTAATTTGCCATCAGAAATCATCCTAAAACCACTGAGGGAGAAGATGCACAGTAGTGCTTCCTTACATACACTTTTTTTGGGACAAGAACATCTATTTTCCAGTATCCGTTAATAGTTTTTCACCTTAACAACAATCAGATATCATTAAATATGAATTACTTGGAGTTTTGGAAGCATTTCTGAATAACGTGTGAAAAGAACAGGATCATTAATTTCCCCCCCAATGGAGGCAGGAAAGCTGAGGAAATCACAAAGCAGGTGAAAGCTTCAGTGATTATCCTGTGGTCCACACCTTCTTCCACCAGTGCTGTGGCAGCTCCTGCCTTCTCTGAGGATAAAAACTCTTCTTTTTGAATAGCCAGAGTAAGGTGAGTCTCACAGGGACTGGCCAGCTCTGTCATCAGAGGTGGCAGCAGCAGCAACTGTACAGATGCAGGAAAACCTCCCCCCCCACATTTTCACATACCGTATTTCAGTGGTTTAATACATGGACTTTGGTCAGGACTAAATATTTAGCAGAAAATTCCTAGTTGTATTGCATTATAGATGTGTAACTGTACAGACTGTCCTTTTGTGTGGGCAGCCTCGTTGGAGCGGGTGGTTTGAGAGGCATCCTTGATTTGGGGTTATGTCATTCGCAGGGACAGGAAGCCACTGGAGGAGTACCCAGTTCTGTTCCCATGTTGTCTTCAGAAAAAACCCCAAATACTAAGTTTTGGCTGCTTACTTTGGCCTAAGGAGTTGGGGCAGTGTTAACCAGTCAATGCACAGTTCCCCATAGCAGTTCATGCTTCTTCAGCTGCTCTGGTGAGGGAAGGGAGTGGTGAGCTGTTGGGGTGGCTCAGCCCACTCTTGGGCTGAGGCCATGGAATGCCAATCAAACCAGGGCCATCCACTGGGTGGATTTCCCCACCCAAGACAGTGAGTTGGAGCGCGGATCAGAGGATGTCACTGAAGTCTAGGTTGCCTCCCCTTGGGTGGTTCTGGGGTGCAAGTTACCGCCCTTGTTCTGGAAAGTTCTTTGCTGTTTGGTTGTTCATTGGTTCCCTATTGTGACTCCCGCCTCCCTGTTTTCCCCATTGGTTCTGGTCAAATTGTATCCTCCCCTTTGACTGTACCCCATTGGTTACTTCCCTTTTCCCCACCTTGTTCCGCCCCCCCCCCCCCCCCATAAAAGGCTGTGCACGATTCCATCCGGGGCTTTTTTTGGTCCTTGGACCCTCCTGCTAATAAACTTGCTGGAACCTACACCAGAGCCCCTCTTGCCTTCTTTGCCTCCGGGCTGATGCAAGCCAAATCCAATGGCCACCTGAGGTGCCTCCTCTGAAGAGGAGCCAGCACGCGCGTCCACCTTGCGCCTTCTCCCACTGTGAAGTTGTCCAGCGAGGACGCTGTGGAAGCTGATGCTGCGTCTCCTCTGCCCGAGGCCACGCCGAGGCTCGTGCTAATGAACCTCAGGTTGCGTTAGTGAACAGTCCCTCGTCACTTCTGGGGAGCTGGTGCTTGGGGAACTGCCACGACCTGTGAACAGTCACCCAGCTCCCTGCAGGACAGATGCCACTGCCCTCCTGCTGAGCACAGCACCTTCCCCTTGTACAGAACAAGGATAAACCACCTGCTTTTCTTCTGCCACCAGATTTGACGGACTAGAAGTTCTTGAGACATCAGTGAGTGTCTCTTACTCTCGGGGCGGGGGTGCCCTATGCTGCCTGGCATGACAGGACCACGGTTCCTCCTCTGAGCTCTAAGCAATGCCACAATGGAGCAATCCCCGAGTAAGTGACACCCGATGCCCATGAAGGGTTGCAAACTTGTACACACAGCAGAATATTGTAAGGGAAAAATCAAAAAGGACAGGGAAAATGAGGCTGTTGTATGAAAATAGTGGTGGACTTTGTGCCTCTGCATCAGGCTGACTGTTTTTTAGGGGAGGCTCCTGTGTGTGCATGGATCAGAGCCGTGTAATTGCGACATTTTGTATTGTCTGGACTGCAGTAAATGCCAGGCAGTTGCTGTACAAACACAGAGCCGTGGCCTTGCTGATACAGTCTTTGATCTCTCGCTCTCATCTACAGGAACAGTTCCTTCACGTCAAGGGTAAAGGCAGTGTGAGAAAGAGACTGGTATTTGCATGCAGTGCAGTCTCAGCTAGGGAGCTGGGGTTGCAGTTCCCAGCTCTGAAGTTAACCTTGGACAGCACAAAAATGAAAACAAGATTAAAGCCAAGTGGGGTGGGTGTTCCTGTGCAGCCGTTGCGTGCAGAGCAGACCATACCTGCATCTTTAAAGACATCAGGTGACAACAGAGTGGCCTCTCCAAGCACAGCTGCTTCTTGCTAGCGAAGGAGCTAATGCAAGAATACAGTTTTGGAGGGCCTTGCTCTTTGTGGCCCTGTGGAGATGAATTGGGGTCATGTAATGGGGCTAAGGGCTGGTACTGCTATTCATGTCCAGAGATGGGACATGTAATGAGGCAACCTGGATGACCTTCATCCCTGGGAGGGAGAGCCCCTTGTGCTTTCAGACCTCTTATGGGGAGGGGGAGGCACCGTGGTGGGAGGCCAGGGAGTGCAGGGTGCTCAGACATGCATGGGGGTGGCTTTTTCCAAGCTGAAAGTCACTGCTTTGTAATTCACACAGCATAGGTTTGAGAAGGTTTTTGGTTTAATCTAGTCCTGTGCCCATGCTGTTCTTCAGCAGGCTGGTGGGTGGTCACATGCTAAACCAATACCAAGTAAAGTAAAACAAAACAAAAAAAAAGGGCTAACAACTATGGTGGTATCTGGGACTTCCTTCCCCATGTGGCGCAACTTTCCTTGTCTCATTATGGTTGGGCCAGCTCTGCCTATGCAACCATACCATGCCTTGGTGTGCCTGGAACAGATAAGATCTCAATCCAGAAATGAAAGTAAAATTACTGAAGGGAGGGAGAACAAGGCCTGGGGTGAAATCTAGCACTGTTAGAGAAGTACTGGTGCCCGCCTTGCCTGCCTCCTGAGAGAGTCCTGAGGGTCTCCCTTCTCTTGGCACAGCTAAAGTGTGGATCTTTGGAGAACGTGTTTTTGCAGTTTTGTAGAAACCTAGGATGTGCTCAATATTTATCTAAAGAACAAAGAAGTAATGAGGATGTGAAAATCTGGAATAGCTCAGTAAAAGGAAGCACAGGCCACTGAGGTTGCACGGAGTGATGAAGAAGCTTTGCAAAACCAGAAAGAAAGTGTTGGCAGTGCAGCAGGTCACAGAGCTCCCTCCAGCCCCACCTTCCAGGCTAGTGTTCTCTCCAGAAGCTGGGAAGCGTCAAAAAAAATGTACTTCCTTTGCCCAAAGGAGGTCTGGGCTGTCATCTCCCACTTCATTCCTTTCATGCCTTGATTCCTTGCTTTAATCAACCAGGTCTCAGAGTGACACTGTTGGGGCTGCCCGAGGCAGCACAGCATCCAGCTGCAGTCCTTGGCTTCAGCTGCAACAGGCAGAGGTTGGCTGCAGCAAGGAGGGAAAGCTGTCTCCTTTGCAAGGAGCGAGCCCCAAACAAAGGTGGTGTAAAAGTCTCGGCAGAGGCAAAGGATGAGACAGAGGGGTCTGTGTGCAGGTTCCAGCTGGTTTATTGCTGGCGGAAGATTCGGGGACAAAGACCAGGAAAAAGGGGAAAGCACAGCATTTTATATGGGGGTGGAACAAAGGGAAACAAGCGATGGGGATCGACTGAGGAGGAGGAGTGGATAACAGGGGAATAATCAATGGAGATCACTTAGGGGAGGGAATTACATGAGTAGACCAGTGGGGCATTGAAGAAAGCAGAACTTTCCAGAACTAATACATAAGCAGCTAGGGGAAATACATAAACATGAACTTACACATAAAACTGGGTGGAGAGCTCCTGAACCAATAAACTTAAAACACGTAAACTAAGAACCACTAGGAACCTTGGATCTCGCTATAACAAAGGGTTGAGAATCAGACCTCAGTGTTCTGGAGGCCTGTCCACCAGTCCTCTCAGTGCTCTGCTGCCGTGGCCACTGCCACCTGAACTGCAACATCGGAGTACTCCTTATTTTCAAGATGTAACGCACGTCCCTTTATTCTTCATTAAGGCTAAACAAGCAAGATGTGGAAATGTTTCCACCAATGTTGTGACTTTGTGCAGATCTTGTTTTCAGAGCTTAGCTCTGAGAGCAGCAGCCCCAGCTTTCCCAGTGTGAGGATCCATGAGCCAGTGTGTGCCCAGGTGGCCAAGAAGGCCAATGTCAGCTGGCCTGTAGCAGCACCAGTGTGGGCAGCAGGAGCAGGGCAGTGCCCGTCCCACAGTCCCACAGTGCTGTGTGGAGTGCTCCGTGGGAGCTGCTGAACTGCATTGCAGCAGGTTTCTACAGAGGAGCATGGACATCCTGCAGCCTGCTGTCAAAACGCCACAGGATCGATGGTCTGCCAGCCATGAGTGCTGAGGACAGCAGGCCCAGCACTGCCAGCCAGGGGCTGCTGCAGGGCATTTTCCAGTCAAGGGCAGCTGCTGGTGGTGCCTTCAACAGGTCTTGAAATGGTGCTAACCCGAGGAAGACGTACGGGGCCTGGTCAAGGCGTGCTGGGCACGGCAGAGGCTGTGGGTGCAGGCGGGCTCAGGAATGTGAACAGCCCACGGGAGCCGAGCGCTGCCCTGCAGGGACACTGACAGCTGCTGGTGAGGGCCAGCAAGGCCTGAAGGGCACGGCCGTGGTGCTGAGTGGCCAGGAGGGCCAGCCTGCAGAGGGGAGGGTGCTGCCAACGCTGCGGAAGAAGATCCCAGTCCCTTTCACTAGCAGTGGCCTGAAGAAAGGCCGAGTAAAATGACTGGAAAAGACGTGTGGGTTCTCCTAGTGTAAAAAACCTTTATTTTATTTCTACTCTACTTTGATGGGTGAGGGGGATGGGGGCTACGGGCTGGGCGACAGTGTGTCCTGCTGTGCTATTCATGGCCGGCAGTAGGGCTTTTTGGCCCGGCGTTGTTGCCGCCAGACATGTCTCATACGAATTGGCCCAGGCTGGGAGCGGTTGTCTGTTGTGGATCTGTGGAAGAGCCATGGAGGCCTGTATGGACGTCGTGGCCGTGCTGCCTGACCGTTGATGGCCAAAGCGCCTTCAGGCAGCCTCGACGCTGCCTGTTAAGAAGTGCTGGGGCTGCTGTCATTGGCACTGTGGGCTGGGCCATCATCGATCCTGCGGCGTTTTGCAGGAGGGCTGTACGTTGTCCGTGATGGTATTTCTTCCTCAGGGTAGCGCCGCTTCAAGGCCTGCCGAGGGCGAAGGAAGCAGCTGCTGTTGAGGAGCAACACACCCTGGGAGGGCATTGATAATTCCTGGCTGGAAGTGCTGGGGCTGACAAGCTCTGGTTTGCCAGTGGAGCCTGCGAAGAGGGGCAGGAAGGTCATCAGGGTGGCCACGCAGGCCGTAAGCAGGAGAGGCTCCTGTGGTAGCCAGAGCTGTCCTGGAGCCAAGGCGTGCTGAAGGCCCTGCTGCCAGGCCCAGCCTGGCCCCTGTCCCCAGTGCGGGGCGCCGAGTGCTTTGGTGCCTACCAGTCTCCGTGCCAGCACAGGTGTGGCACTCCCAGGAGTAGGTGCTGTTCCCCAAAGAGGAGCAGTGTCTGTGGGTGCCCTCGGCAGCGCAGGAGCTGCACAGCCTCAGTTGCCAGGGTCTGTAGGAGCAAAGGAGGTACTGGTTGTGAGGACAAAGTGCCAGAGCAAGGGATGGCCTGGCCTGGCAGAGCCCTTGTTCTTAGTTCTTCATCCCTGAGCTTGTGGGGAGATCCTAGGTCCTGTTCAGAGCCCTGCATTGTTGCTTTGGCAGCTTACCCCTCTTCCTCCGCGTGCTCCCTGCCTCCTGGACAAAGGCACGTTTCGGCATCGCAGCGGCCATGCCTCTGACCTAAGGGTGTGACTGCTTGGACACTCTCCCATGATGGGGGTCTGCAAGAGAAGGAAGGGAAAGAGTTGAGCCCAGCTGACCCAGCATCAAGCAGATCCTGGCAGTCCCTGCTCCGCTGCCTGTGCTGTTTCCAGCTCCTCAGTGGAGCTGAGGGCAAGAGGCATGGGACAGAAGGTGGCCAGGCCTGCCAGGGCAGTCCTTAGGCTGGCACTGCACTTGTGCTTGACACCTTGTGAGCTGGGAGGAGAAAACCCAACCTCTTGGAGAGTCGGATCCCCATGGTGAGCATTTCCATCATGAATGGCTCTTGGTTCAGGCAACACGGGCATCGGAAGCCGATGCCAGCGTGCAGAGCCAGTCTCTGGATGCACTGCCGGTGGAAGCGGGCGTCTTGGCATGCAGGGCAGCCCATGGTTTTGTAGGAGATTCTGTTTTCCACGGTGTCCAGGCAGATGCTGCAGGTGTTGTCCTGGCTTGGACGAGCGTGCACTGCCTGCTGTGGGCGGTGCTCCCAGCAGAAGGACCTGTGAGGAAGATGGAAGAGATGGGCGAGGGAAGGTGGGAAGCGCAGAGTCCTTCCGCAGTGATGGCGATGTGGGGGGTGGAGCTGTGAGAGACCCCAGCCTCTTTGTGGGCTCTTCCCCAGTGTATGGCAGGTTGCTGGCAGCTGTCCCAGTGGGCTTCTGCCTTGCATGGCCACTGCAGATGGAAAGGGCTTGGAGATGAAGCCGGGGTCTCTGAGGCAAGGGCGGGCAGCCCTTACCTGTAGGCCCCGAAGTACTGGGTGACACATTCGCCGTCTGGGGCGCAGGGCAGGTGGAAGGTGCGGTCGCAGCCCGTCTCACAGCAGGTGATGCTGGCCCCCATCTTGTAGCAAATGAAGCAGCTCTGGAAAGAGCACCGCAGCCCCCTGAGTGTCAGGACTGGGGCTTTGTGGCTGCCCTGCGTCTCCGGGCAGGGAGCAGGATGTGGGCAGTGCTGGGTTAGAGCCCACAGAGCCACCTGCACACGAGGCTCTTGCATGTGCCAGGGCTGGGGCTTCTTTGCTGGGGAGCAGGAGGAGCTGCCTCAAGCCTCTCCTGGTGCCAAGCTCCCTGCGCCTGCGAGGTCCTCACCTTCTTGGCTGCTTCTTTGATGACGTGCCTGGTGTCTCCAAGGAGAAAGTCTTCCGTGTTCTCGTGTGGGAAAAGCCCACTGGCAAGAAGCTGCAGAGCAGAGAAGGCCGGGAGCTTGTTAGGTCAGGAAGGAAGGCCCCTCCTGGGCAGAAAGTTGGAGGGAGCCCCGAGAGAGCTTACCTGGCAGTAGTTGTGGACACAGAGTTTGAACTTCATTCTCTTGTACCCACAGATGTCGGTGTCTGCCTCGGTCCGGTGGCACAGCATGCACACTGGAGAGAAAGTGCCCCTGGCATGAGCATGTCTGTGGGGCTGGGCAAGTGTCCGTGCAGGATCAGCCCCAGAACCCTGCTGGGTCCGTGCTGTGCTGGCTGAAGGGCAGGGTAGGTCAGGCACGGGTGCCCCAGCAAATGCCCAGAGCCTAGCCCTGTTGCAGAGCTCCTGCCTTGCCCTGGCATAGTTCTTGCCTGCTCACTGACTGCCCTGGTATACCTGTGCCAGCGATCGGGAGCTGTGGGGAGAGAGGCTTGTGCTATCAGTGGTGTCCTGCTGTGCTATTCATGGCCGGCAGTAGGGCTTTTTGGCCCGGCGTTGTTGCCGCCAGACATGTCTCATACAAATTGGCCCAGGCTGGGAGCGGTTGTCTGTTTTGGATCCGTGGAAGAGCCATGGAGGCCTGTATGGACGTCGTGGCCGTGCTGCCTGACTGTTGATGGCCAAAGCGCCTTCAGGCAGCCTCGACACTGCCTGTAAGGAAGTGCTGGGGCTGCTGTCATTGGCACTGTGGGCTGGGCCATCATCGATCCTGCGGCGTTTTGCAGGAGGGCTGTACGTTGTCCGTGATGGTATTTCTTCCTCAGGGTAGCGCCGCTTCAAGGCCTGCCGAGGGCGAAGGAAGCAGCTGCTGTTGAGGAGCAACACACCCTGGGAGGGCATTGGTAATTCCTGGCTGGAAGTGCTGGGGCTGCTTTCATTGGCACTGTGGGCTGGGCCATCATCGATCCTGCGGCGTTTTGCAGGAGGGCTGTACGTTGTCCGTGATGGTATTTCTTCCTCAGGGTAGCGCCGCTTCAAGGCCTGCCGAGGGCGAAGGAAGCAGCTGCTGTTGAGGAGCAACACACCCTGGGAGGGCATTGATAATTCCTGGCTGGAAGTGCTGGGGCTGACAAGCTCTGGTTTGCCAGTGGAGCCTGCGAAGAGGGGCAGGAAGGTCATCAGGGTGGCCACGCAGGCCGTAAGCAGGAGAGGCTCCTGTGGTAGCCAGAGCTGTCCTGGAGCCAAGGCGTGCTGAAGGCCCTGCTGCCAGGCCCAGCCTGGCCCCTGTCCCCAGTGCCGGGCGCCGAGTGCTTTGGTGCCTACCAGTCTCCGTGCCAGCACAGGTGTGGCACTCCCAGGAGTAGGTGCTGTTCCCCAAAGAGGAGCAGTGTCTGTGGGTGCCCTCGGCAGCGCAGGAGCTGCACAGCCTCAGTTGCCAGGGTCTGTAGGAGCAAAGGAGGTACTGGTTGTGAGGACAAAGTGCCAGAGCAAGGGATGGCCTGGCCTGGCAGAGCCCTTGTTCTTAGTTCTTCATCCCTGAGCTTGTGGGGAGATCCTAGGTCCTGTTCAGAGCCCTGCATTGTTGCTTTGGCAGCTTACCCCTCTTCCTCCGCGTGCTCCCTGCCTCCTGGACAAAGGCACGTTTCGGCATCGCAGCGGCCATGCCTCTGACCTAAGGGTGTGACTGCTTGGACACTCTCCCTTGATGGGGGTCTGCAAGAGAAGGAAGGGAAAGAGTTGAGCCCAGCTGACCCAGCATCAAGCAGATCCTGGCACTCCCTGCTCCGCTGCCTGTGCTGTTTCCAGCTCCTCAGTGGAGCTGAGGGCAAGAGGCATGGGACAGAAGGTGGCCAGGCCTGCCAGGGCAGTCCTTAGGCTGGCACTGCACTTGTGCTTGACACCTTGTGAGCTGGGAGGAGAAAACCCAACCTCTTGGAGAGTCGGATCCCCATGGTGAGCATTTCCATCATGAATGGCTCTTGGTTCAGGCAACACGGGCATCGGAAGCCGATGCCAGCGTGCAGAGCCAGTCTCTGGATGCACTGCCGGTGGAAGCGGGCGTCTTGGCATGCAGGGCAGCCCATGGTTTTGTAGGAGATTCTGTTTTCCACGGTGTCCAGGCAGATGCTGCAGGTGTTGTCCTGGCTTGGACGAGCGTGCACTGCCTGCTGTGGGCGGTGCTCCCAGCAGAAGGACCTGTGAGGAAGATTGAAGAGATGGGCGAGGGAAGGTGGGAAGCGCAAAGTCCTTCCGCAGTGATGGCGATGTGGGGGGTGGAGCTGTGAGAGACCCCAGCCTCTTTGTGGGCTCTTCCCCAGTGTATGGCAGGTTGCTGGCAGCTGTCCCGGTGGGCTTCTGCCTTGCATGGCCACTGCAGATGGAAAGGGCTTGGAGATGAAGCCGGGGTCTCTGAGGCAAGGGCGGGCAGCCCTTACCTGTAGGCCCCGAAGTACTGGGTGACACATTCGCCGTCTGGGGCGCAGGGCAGGTGGAAGGTGCGGTCGCAGCCCGTCTCACAGCAGGTGATGCTGGCCCCCATCTTGTAGCAAATGAAGCAGCTCTGGAAAGAGCACCGCAGCCCCCTGAGTGTCAGGACTGGGGCTTTGTGGCTGCCCTGCGTCTCCGGGCAGGGAGCAGGATGTGGGCAGTGCTGGGTTAGAGCCCACAGAGCCACCTGCACACGAGGCTCTTGCATGTGCCAGGGCTGGGGCTTCTTTGCTGGGGAGCAGGAGGAGCTGCCTCAAGCCTCTCCTGGTGCCAAGCTCCCTGCACCTGCGAGGTCCTCACCTTCTTGGCTGCTTCTTTGATGACGTGCCTGGTGTCTCCAACGAGAAAGTCTTCCGTGTTCTCTTGTGGGAAAAGCCCACTGGCAAGAAGCTGCAGAGCAGAGAAGGCCAGGAGCTTGTTAGGTCAGGAAGGAAGGCCCCTCCTGGGCAGAAAGTTGGAGGGAGCCCCGAGAGAGCTTACCTGGCAGTAGTTGTGGACACAGAGTTTGAACTTCATTCTCTTGTACCCACAGATGTCGGTGTCTGCCTCGGTCCGGTGGCACAGCATGCACACTGGAGAGAAAGTGCCCCTGGCATGAGCATGTCTGTGGGGCTGGGCAAGTGTCCGTGCAGGATCAGCCCCAGAACCCTGCTGGGTCCGTGCTGTGCTGGCTGAAGGGCAGGGTAGGTCAGGCACGGGTGCCCCAGCAAATGCCCAGAGCCTAGCCCTGTTGCAGAGCTCCTGCCTTGCCCTGGCATAGTTCTTGCCTGCTCACTGACTGCCCTGGTATACCTGTGCCAGCGATCGGGAGCTGTGGGGAGAGAGGCTTGTGCTATCACCTTGCTCCTCGGGTACTGTGTCCGGCTGTGCCGTGTTGGATCTGGAACAGGTTGATGGCGAGTGCCTGGAGCGTCTCTTGCGCAGAACTGCTGGCATTCCTCCGCCTGACAGTTGTGCACCAGCCCTGAGTAAAGAGAGAGATGCGCGTGAGCTGTGTCAGAGGCGCCAGAATCCTCTGACTTAGCCTTGTGCTTGAGCAGCCTTGGGCAAGCTCCTCCTCGGCGATGCTCTCCTCAACTCAGAGGGTTGTATTGATGTGCAGCCACCCTGGTTGTGTTTTTAGGCCAGGGTGATGATGTCACTGGGGCCATTGTGACATGGCCAGCACCGATCTGTGGGCTCCTCCCATACCATCCTGAGTGATGATGCCCCAGTGGCGAGTGGTTTTGAGGGGATAGGATTAACTTCTCATGCGTCCAAGTTTTGCATTTGTGACCAAATCAGTGTGGGTGACACAGCGCTGTGTGAGCCATGGCTGAGCAGCGAATGCACAGTGCCGAGGCCTGTCCTGCTCCTGAGGCCCAGCACCAGGGAAGCAGCCTGGGGGCAGCAGCTGCTGGCAGGGGAAATAGGTGGGACAGCTGATCCCCCAGATCCCAGAGAGACCCCACACGTGACACCGTGTCTGCTCAGCTGCACAACTGCAGCTTGCTGCTGATGCTGCTGCTCTTGGGCTGGCAATACATCGGGCAGCTGGTTGTGAGCCACTGTGGCCTTTTCATCACTTGTATGGTTCCAATTTGTTTATCTGATGGAAGTGTCTCAGCCCACAAGTCTTTGTCCAACAGTGATATCCTAAGCGTGTTGCAGACCAGGATGTGTTCAATGTCCCATCAGCATTCCCAGCCCCAATGACATGAGACCTGCCCAAGGCTGGTGTCTGCCCCTGCCCTGCCAGGCACTGAGCCCTCACTCACAGCAGTGTGAGGCCACGCTCTGGGTGTGGGGAATTGCACCTGGAAAGCTGAGAGATGGGAAAGGGTCTGGGGGTGGTGGTTGACAGCAGCTGCAAATGGTGTGGTATATTCCCAGGTGGCCAAGAAGGCCAATGTCAGCTGGCCTGTAGCAGCACCAGTGTGGGCAGCAGGAGCAGGGCAGTGCCCGTCCCACAGTCCCACAGTGCTGTGTGGAGTGCTCCGTGGGAGCTGCTGAACTGCATTGCAGCAGGTTTCTACAGAGGAGCATGGACATCCTGCAGCCTGCTGTCAAAACGCCACAGGATCGATGGTCTGCCAGCCATGAGTGCTGAGGACAGCAGGCCCAGCACTGCCAGCCAGGGGCTGCTGCAGGGCATTTTCCAGTCAAGGGCAGCTGCTGGTGGTGCCTTCAACAGGTCTTGAAATGGTGCTAACCCGAGGAAGACGTACGGGGCCTGGTCAAGGCGTGCTGGGCACGGCAGAGGCTGTGGGTGCAGGCGGGCTCAGGAATGTGAACAGCCCACGGGAGCCGAGCGCTGCCCTGCAGGGACACTGACAGCTGCTGGTGAGGGCCAGCAAGGCCTGAAGGGCACGGCCGTGGTGCTGAGTGGCCAGGAGGGCCAGCCTGCAGAGGGGAGGGTGCTGCCAACGCTGCGGAAGAAGATCCCAGTCCCTTTCACTAGCAGTGGCCTGAAGAAAGGCCGAGTAAAATGACTGGAAAAGACGTGTGGGTTCTCCTAGTGTAAAAAACCTTTATTTTATTTCTACTCTACTTTGATGGGTGAGGGGGATGGGGGCTACGGGCTGGGCGACAGTGTGTCCTGCTGTGCTATTCATGGCCGGCAGTAGGGCTTTTTGGCCCGGCGTTGTTGCCGCCAGACATGTCTCATACGAATTGGCCCAGGCTGGGAGCGGTTGTCTGTTGTGGATCTGTGGAAGAGCCATGGAGGCCTGTATGGACGTCGTGGCCGTGCTGCCTGACCGTTGATGGCCAAAGCGCCTTCAGGCAGCCTCGACGCTGCCTGTTAGGAAGTGCTGGGGCTGCTGTCATTGGCACTGTGGGCTGGGCCATCATCGATCCTGCGGCGTTTTGCAGGAGGGCTGTACGTTGTCCGTGATGGTATTTCTTCCTCAGGGTAGCGCCGCTTCAAGGCCTGCCGAGGGCGAAGGAAGCAGCTGCTGTTGAGGAGCAACACACCCTGGGAGGGCATTGATAATTCCTGGCTGGAAGTGCTGGGGCTGACAAGCTCTGGTTTGCCAGTGGAGCCTGCGAAGAGGGGCAGGAAGGTCATCAGGGTGGCCACGCAGGCCGTAAGCAGGAGAGGCTCCTGTGGTAGCCAGAGCTGTCCTGGAGCCAAGGCGTGCTGAAGGCCCTGCTGCCAGGCCCAGCCTGGCCCCTGTCCCCAGTGCGGGGCGCCGAGTGCTTTGGTGCCTACCAGTCTCCGTGCCAGCACAGGTGTGGCACTCCCAGGAGTAGGTGCTGTTCCCCAAAGAGGAGCAGTGTCTGTGGGTGCCCTCGGCAGCGCAGGAGCTGCACAGCCTCAGTTGCCAGGGTCTGTAGGAGCAAAGGAGGTACTGGTTGTGAGGACAAAGTGCCAGAGCAAGGGATGGCCTGGCCTGGCAGAGCCCTTGTTCTTAGTTCTTCATCCCTGAGCTTGTGGGGAGATCCTAGGTCCTGTTCAGAGCCCTGCATTGTTGCTTTGGCAGCTTACCCCTCTTCCTCCGCGTGCTCCCTGCCTCCTGGACAAAGGCACGTTTCGGCATCGCAGCGGCCATGCCTCTGACCTAAGGGTGTGACTGCTTGGACACTCTCCCATGATGGGGGTCTGCAAGGGAAGGAAGGGAAAGAGTTGAGCCCAGCTGACCCAGCATCAAGCAGATCCTGGCAGTCCCTGCTCCGCTGCCTGTGCTGTTTCCAGCTCCTCAGTGGAGCTGAGGGCAAGAGGCATGGGACAGAAGGTGGCCAGGCCTGCCAGGGCAGTCCTTAGGCTGGCACTGCACTTGTGCTTGACACCTTGTGAGCTGGGAGGAGAAAACCCAACCTCTTGGAGAGTCGGATCCCCATGGTGAGCATTTCCATCATGAATGGCTCTTGGTTCAGGCAACACGGGCATCGGAAGCCGATGCCAGCGTGCAGAGCCAGTCTCTGGATGCACTGCCGGTGGAAGCGGGCGTCTTGGCATGCAGGGCAGCCCATGGTTTTGTAGGAGATTCTGTTTTCCACGGTGTCCAGGCAGATGCTGCAGGTGTTGTCCTGGCTTGGACGAGCGTGCACTGCCTGCTGTGGGCGGTGCTCCCAGCAGAAGGACCTGTGAGGAAGATGGAGGAGATGGGCGAGGGAAGGTGGGAAGCGCAGAGTCCTTCCGCAGTGATGGCGATGTGGGGGGTGGAGCTGTGAGAGACCCCAGCCTCTTTGTGGGCTCTTCCCCAGTGTATGGCAGGTTGCTGGCAGCTGTCCCAGTGGGCTTCTGCCTTGCATGGCCACTGCAGATGGAAAGGGCTTGGAGATGAAGCCGGGGTCTCTGAGGCAAGGGCGGGCAGCCCTTACCTGTAGGCCCCGAAGTACTGGGTGACACATTCGCCGTCTGGGGCGCAGGGCAGGTGGAAGGTGCGGTCGCAGCCCGTCTCACAGCAGGTGATGCTGGCCCCCATCTTGTAGCAAATGAAGCAGCTCTGGAAAGAGCACCGCAGCCCCCTGAGTGTCAGGACTGGGGCTTTGTGGCTGCCCTGCGTCTCCGGGCAGGGAGCAGGATGCGGGCAGTGCTGGGTTAGAGCCCACAGAGCCACCTGCACACGAGGCTCTTGCATGTGCCAGGGCTGGGGCTTCTTTGCTGGGGAGCAGGAGGAGCTGCCTCAAGCCTCTCCTGGTGCCAAGCTCCCTGCGCCTGCGAGGTCCTCACCTTCTTGGCTGCTTCTTTGATGACGTGCCTGGTGTCTCCAAGGAGAAAGTCTTCCGTGTTCTCTTGTGGGAAAAGCCCTCTGGCAAGAAGCTGCAGAGCAGAGAAGGCCAGGAGCTTGTTAGGTCAGGAAGGAAGGCCCCTCCTGGGCAGAAAGATGGAGAGAGCCCCGAGAGAGCTTACCTGGCAGTAGTTGTGGACACAGAGTTTGAACTTCATTCTCTTGTACCCACAGATGTCGGTGTCTGCCTCGGTCCGGTGGCACAGCATGCACACTGGAGAGAAAGTGCCCCTGGCATGAGCATGTCTGTGGGGCTGGGCAAGTGTCCGTGCAGGATCAGCCCCAGAACCCTGCTGGGTCCGTGCTGTGCTGGCTGAAGGGCAGGGTAGGTCAGGCACGGGTGCCCCAGCAAATGCCCAGAGCCTAGCCCTGTTGCAGAGCTCCTGCCTTGCCCTGGCATAGTTCTTGCCTGCTCACTGACTGCCCTGGTATACCTGTGCCAGCGATCGGGAGCTGTGGGGAGAGAGGCTTGTGCTATCACCTTGCTCCTCGGGTACTGTGTCCGGCTGTGCCGTGTTGGATCTGGAACAGGTTGATGGCGAGTGCCTGGAGCGTCTCTTGCGCAGAACTGCTGGCATTCCTCCGCCTGACAGTTGTGCACCAGCCCTGAGTAAAGAGAGAGATGCGCGTGAGCTGTGTCAGAGGCGCCAGAATCCTCTGACTTAGCCTTGTGCTTGAGCAGCCTTGGGCAAGCTCCTCCTCGGCGATGCTCTCCTCAACTCAGAGGGTTGTATTGATGTGCAGCCACCCTGGTTGTGTTTTTAGGCCAGGGTGATGATGTCACTGGGGCCATTGTGACATGGCCAGCACCGATCTGTGGGCTCCTCCCATACCATCCTGAGTGATGATGCCCCAGTGGCGAGTGGTTTTGAGGGGATAGGATTAACTTCTCATGCGTCCAAGTTTTGCATTTGTGACCAAATCAGTGTGGGTGACACAGCGCTGTGTGAGCCATGGCTGAGCAGCGAATGCACAGTGCCGAGGCCTGTCCTGCTCCTGAGGCCCAGCACCAGGGAAGCAGCCTGGGGGCAGCAGCTGCTGGCAGGGGAAATAGGTGGGACAGCTGATCCCCCAGATCCCAGAGAGACCCCACACGTGACACCGTGTCTGCTCAGCTGCACAACTGCAGCTTGCTGCTGATGCTGCTGCTCTCGGGCTGGCAATACATCGGGCAGCTGGTTGTGAGCCACTGTGGCCTTTTCATCACTTGTATGGTTCCAATTTGTTTATCTGATGGAAGTGTCTCAGCCCACAAGTCTTTGTCCAACAGTGATATCCTAAGCGTGTTGCAGACCAGGATGTGTTCAATGTCCCATCAGCATTCCCAGCCCCAATGACATGAGACCTGCCCAAGGCTGGTGTCTGCCCCTGCCCTGCCAGGCACTGAGCCCTCACTCACAGCAGTGTGAGGCCACGCTCTGGGTGTGGGGAATTGCACCTGGAAAGCTGAGAGATGGGAAAGGGTCTGGGGGTGGTGGTTGACAGCAGCTGCAAATGGTGTGGTATATTCCCAGGTGGCCAAGAAGGCCAATGTCAGCTGGCCTGTAGCAGCACCAGTGTGGGCAGCAGGAGCAGGGCAGTGCCCGTCCCACAGTCCCACAGTGCTGTGTGGAGTGCTCCGTGGGAGCTGCTGAACTGCATTGCAGCAGGTTTCTACAGAGGAGCATGGACATCCTGCAGCCTGCTGTCAAAACGCCACAGGATCGATGGTCTGCCAGCCATGAGTGCTGAGGACAGCAGGCCCAGCACTGCCAGCCAGGGGCTGCTGCAGGGCATTTTCCAGTCAAGGGCAGCTGCTGGTGGTGCCTTCAACAGGTCTTGAAATGGTGCTAACCCGAGGAAGACGTACGGGGCCTGGTCAAGGCGTGCTGGGCACGGCAGAGGCTGTGGGTGCAGGCGGGCTCAGGAATGTGAACAGCCCACGGGAGCCGAGCGCTGCCCTGCAGGGACACTGACAGCTGCTGGTGAGGGCCAGCAAGGCCTGAAGGGCACGGCCGTGGTGCTGAGTGGCCAGGAGGGCCAGCCTGCAGAGGGGAGGGTGCTGCCAACGCTGCGGAAGAAGATCCCAGTCCCTTTCACTAGCAGTGGCCTGAAGAAAGGCCGAGTAAAATGACTGGAAAAGACGTGTGGGTTCTCCTAGTGTAAAAAACCTTTATTTTATTTCTACTCTACTTTGATGGGTGAGGGGGATGGGGGCTACGGGCTGGGCGACAGTGTGTCCTGCTGTGCTATTCATGGCCGGCAGTAGGGCTTTTTGGCCCGGCGTTGTTGCCGCCAGACATGTCTCATACGAATTGGCCCAGGCTGGGAGCGGTTGTCTGTTGTGGATCTGTGGAAGAGCCATGGAGGCCTGTATGGACGTCGTGGCCGTGCTGCCTGACTGTTGATGGCCAAAGCGCCTTCAGGCAGCCTCGACGCTGCCTGTTAGGAAGTGCTGGGGCTGCTGTCATTGGCACTGTGGGCTGGGCCATCATCGATCCTGCGGCGTTTTGCAGGAGGGCTGTACGTTGTCCGTGATGGTATTTCTTCCTCAGGGTAGCGCCGCTTCAAGGCCTGCCGAGGGCGAAGGAAGCAGCTGCTGTTGAGGAGCAACACACCCTGGGAGGGCATTGAAAATTCCTGGCTGGAAGTGCTGGGGCTGACAAGCTCTGGTTTGCCAGTGGAGCCTGCAAAGAGGGGCAGGAAGGTCATCAGGGTGGCCACGCAGGCCGTAAGCAGGAGAGGCTCCTGTGGTAGCCAGAGCTGTCCTGGAGCCAAGGCGTGCTGAAGGCCCTGCTGCCAGGCCCAGCCTGGCCCCTGTCCCCAGTGCGGGGCGCCGAGTGCTTTGGTGCCTACCAGTCTCCGTGCCAGCACAGGTGTGGCACTCCCAGGAGTAGGTGCTGTTCCCCAAAGAGGAGCAGTGTCTGTGGGTGCCCTCGGCAGCGCAGGAGCTGCACAGCCTCAGTTGCCAGGGTCTGTAGGAGCAAAGGAGGTACTGGTTGTGAGGACAAAGTGCCAGAGCAAGGGATGGCCTGGCCTGGCAGAGCCCTTGTTCTTAGTTCTTCATCCCTGAGCTTGTGGGGAGATCCTAGGTCCTGTTCAGAGCCCTGCATTGTTGCTTTGGCAGCTTACCCCTCTTCCTCCGCGTGCTCCCTGCCTCCTGGACAAAGGCACGTTTCGGCATCGCAGCGGCCATGCCTCTGACCTAAGGGTGTGACTGCTTGGACACTCTCCCATGATGGGGGTCTGCAAGGGAAGGAAGGGAAAGAGTTGAGCCCAGCTGACCCAGCATCAAGCAGATCCTGGCAGTCCCTGCTCCGCTGCCTGTGCTGTTTCCAGCTCCTCAGTGGAGCTGAGGGCAAGAGGCATGGGACAGAAGGTGGCCAGGCCTGCCAGGGCAGTCCTTAGGCTGGCACTGCACTTGTGCTTGACACCTTGTGAGCTGGGAGGAGAAAACCCAACCTCTTGGAGAGTCGGATCCCCATGGTGAGCATTTCCATCATGAATGGCTCTTGGTTCAGGCAACACGGGCATCGGAAGCCGATGCCAGCGTGCAGAGCCAGTCTCTGGATGCACTGCCGGTGGAAGCGGGCGTCTTGGCATGCAGGGCAGCCCATGGTTTTGTAGGAGATTCTGTTTTCCACGGTGTCCAGGCAGATGCTGCAGATCCTGGCTTGGACGAGCGTGCACTGCCTGCTGTGGGCGGTGCTCCCAGCAGAAGGACCTGTGAGGAAGATGGAAGAGATGGGCGAGGGAAGGTGGGAAGCGCAGAGTCCTTCCGCAGTGATGGCGATGTGGGGGGTGGAGCTGTGAGAGACCCCAGCCTCTTTGTGGGCTCTTCCCCAGTGTATGGCAGGTTGCTGGCAGCTGTCCCGGTGGGCTTCTGCCTTGCATGGCCACTGCAGATGGAAAGGGCTTGGAGATGAAGCCGGGGTCTCTGAGGCAAGGGCGGGCAGCCCTTACCTGTAGGCCCCGAAGTACTGGGTGACACATTCGCCGTCTGGGGCGCAGGGCAGGTGGAAGGTGCGGTCGCAGCCCGTCTCACAGCAGGTGATGCTGGCCCCCATCTTGTAGCAAATGAAGCAGCTCTGGAAAGAGCACCGCAGCCCCCTGAGTGTCAGGACTGGGGCTTTGTGGCTGCCCTGCGTCTCCGGGCAGGGAGCAGGATGCGGGCAGTGCTGGGTTAGAGCCCACAGAGCCACCTGCACACGAGGCTCTTGCATGTGCCAGGGCTGGGGCTTCTTTGCTGGGGAGCAGGAGGAGCTGCCTCAAGCCTCTCCTGGTGCCAAGCTCCCTGCGCCTGCGAGGTCCTCACCTTCTTGGCTGCTTCTTTGATGACGTGCCTGGTGTCTCCAAGGAGAAAGTCTTCCGTGTTCTCTTGTGGGAAAAGCCCACTGGCAAGAAGCTGCAGAGCAGAGAAGGCCAGGAGCTTGTTAGTTCAGGAAGGAAGGCCCCTCCTGGGCAGAAAGTTGGAGGGAGCCCCGAGAGAGCTTACCTGGCAGTAGTTGTGGACACAGAGTTTGAACTTCATTCTCTTGTACCCACAGATGTCGGTGTCTGCCTCGGTCCGGTGGCACAGCATGCACACTGGAGAGAAAGTGCCCCTGGCATGAGCATGTCTGTGGGGCTGGGCAAGTGTCCGTGCAGGATCAGCCCCAGAACCCTGCTGGGTCCGTGCTGTGCTGGCTGAAGGGCAGGGTAGGTCAGGCACGGGTGCCCCAGCAAATGCCCAGAGCCTAGCCCTGTTGCAGAGCTCCTGCCTTGCCCTGGCATAGTTCTTGCCTGCTCACTGACTGCCCTGGTATACCTGTGCCAGCGATCGGGAGCTGTGGGGAGAGAGGCTTTTGCTATCACCTTGCTCCTCGGGTACTGTGTCCGGCTGTGCCGTGTTGGATCTGGAACAGGTTGATGGCGAGTGCCTGGAGCGTCTCTTGTGCAGAACTGCTGGCATTCCTCCGCCTGACAGTTGTGCACCAGCCCTGAGTAAAGAGAGAGATGCGCGTGAGCTGTGTCAGAGGCGCCAGAATCCTCTGACTTAGCCTTGTGCTTGAGCAGCCTTGGGCAAGCTCCTCCTCGGCGATGCTCTCCTCAACTCAGAGGGTTGTATTGATGTGCAGCCACCCTGGTTGTGTTTTTAGGCCAGGGTGATGATGTCACTGGGGCCATTGTGACATGGCCAGCACCGATCTGTGGGCTCCTCCCATACCATCCTGAGTGATGATGCCCCAGTGGCGAGTGGTTTTGAGGGGATAGGATTAACTTCTCATGCGTCCAAGTTTTGCATTTGTGACCAAATCAGTGTGGGTGACACAGCGCTGTGTGAGCCATGGCTGAGCAGCGAATGCACAGTGCCGAGGCCTGTCCTGCTCCTGAGGCCCAGCACCAGGGAAGCAGCCTGGGGGCAGCAGCTGCTGGCAGGGGAAATAGGTGGGACAGCTGATCCCCCAGATCCCAGAGAGACCCCACACGTGACACCGTGTCTGCTCAGCTGCACAACTGCAGCTTGCTGCTGATGCTGCTGCTCTCGGGCTGGCAATACATCGGGCAGCTGGTTGTGAGCCACTGTGGCCTTTTCATCACTTGTATGGTTCCAATTTGTTTATCTGATGGAAGTGTCTCAGCCCACAAGTCTTTGTCCAACAGTGATATCCTAAGCGTGTTGCAGACCAGGATGTGTTCAATGTCCCATCAGCATTCCCAGCCCCAATGACATGAGACCTGCCCAAGGCTGGTGTCTGCCCCTGCCCTGCCAGGCACTGAGCCCTCACTCACAGCAGTGTGAGGCCACGCTCTGGGTGTGGGGAATTGCACCTGGAAAGCTGAGAGATGGGAAAGGGTCTGGGGGTGGTGGTTGACAGCAGCTGCAAATGGTGTGGTATATTCCCAGGTGGCCAAGAAGGCCAATGTCAGCTGGCCTGTAGCAGCACCAGTGTGGGCAGCAGGAGCAGGGCAGTGCCCGTCCCACAGTCCCACAGTGCTGTGTGGAGTGCTCCGTGGGAGCTGCTGAACTGCATTGCAGCAGGTTTCTACAGAGGAGCATGGACATCCTGCAGCCTGCTGTCAAAACGCCACAGGATCGATGGTCTGCCAGCCATGAGTGCTGAGGACAGCAGGCCCAGCACTGCCAGCCAGGGGCTGCTGCAGGGCATTTTCCAGTCAAGGGCAGCTGCTGGTGGTGCCTTCAACAGGTCTTGAAATGGTGCTAACCCGAGGAAGACGTACGGGGCCTGGTCAAGGTGTGCTGGGCACGGCAGAGGCTGTGGGTGCAGGCGGGCTCAGGAATGTGAACAGCCCACGGGAGCCGAGCGCTGCCCTGCAGGGACACTGACAGCTGCTGGTGAGGGCCAGCAAGGCCTGAAGGGCACGGCCGTGGTGCTGAGTGGCCAGGAGGGCCAGCCTGCAGAGGGGAGGGTGCTGCCAACACTGCGGAAGAAGATCCCAGTCCCTTTCACTAGCAGTGGCCTGAAGAAAGGCCGAGTAAAATGACTGGAAAAGACGTGTGGGTTCTCCTAGTGTAAAAAACCTTTATTTTATTTCTACTCTACTTTGATGGGTGAGGGGGATGGGGGCTACGGGCTGGGCGACAGTGTGTCCTGCTGTGCTATTCATGGCCGGCAGTAGGGCTTTTTGGCCCGGCGTTGTTGCCGCCAGACATGTCTCATACGAATTGGCCCAGGCTGGGAGCGGTTGTCTGTTGTGGATCTGTGGAAGAGCCATGGAGGCCTGTATGGACGTCGTGGCCGTGCTGCCTGACCGTTGATGGCCAAAGCGCCTTCAGGCAGCCTCGACGCTGCCTGTTAGGAAGTGCTGGGGCTGCTGTCATTGGCACTGTGGGCTGGGCCATCATCGATCCTGCGGCGTTTTGCAGGAGGGCTGTACGTTGTCCGTGATGGTATTTCTTCCTCAGGGTAGCGCCGCTTCAAGGCCTGCCGAGGGCAAAGGAAGCAGCTGCTGTTGAGGAGCAACACACCCTGGGAGGGCATTGATAATTCCTGGCTGGAAGTGCTGGGGCTGACAAGCTCTGGTTTGCCAGTGGAGCCTGCGAAGAGGGGCAGGAAGGTCATCAGGGTGGCCACGCAGGCCGTAAGCAGGAGAGGCTCCTGTGGTAGCCAGAGCTGTCCTGGAGCCAAGGCGTGCTGAAGGCCCTGCTGCCAGGCCCAGCCTGGCCCCTGTCCCCAGTGCGGGGCGCCGAGTGCTTTGGTGCCTACCAGTCTCCGTGCCAGCACAGGTGTGGCACTCCCAGGAGTAGGTGCTGTTCCCCAAAGAGGAGCAGTGTCTGTGGGTGCCCTCGGCAGCGCAGGAGCTGCACAGCCTCAGTTGCCAGGGTCTGTAGGAGCAAAGGAGGTACTGGTTGTGAGGACAAAGTGCCAGAGCAAGGGATGGCCTGGCCTGGCAGAGCCCTTGTTCTTAGTTCTTCATCCCTGAGCTTGTGGGGAGATCCTAGGTCCTGTTCAGAGCCCTGCATTGTTGCTTTGGCAGCTTACCCCTCTTCCTCCGCGTGCTCCCTGCCTCCTGGACAAAGGCACGTTTCGGCATCGCAGCGGCCATGCCTCTGACCTAAGGGTGTGACTGCTTGGACACTCTCCCATGATGGGGGTCTGCAAGGGAAGGAAGGGAAAGAGTTGAGCCCAGCTGACCCAGCATCAAGCAGATCCTGGCAGTCCCTGCTCCGCTGCCTGTGCTGTTTCCAGCTCCTCAGTGGAGCTGAGGGCAAGAGGCATGGGACAGAAGGTGGCCAGGCCTGCCAGGGCAGTCCTTAGGCTGGCACTGCACTTGTGCTTGACACCTTGTGAGCTGGGAGGAGAAAACCCAACCTCTTGGAGAGTCGGATCCCCATGGTGAGCATTTCCATCATGAATGGCTCTTGGTTCAGGCAACACGGGCATCGGAAGCCGATGCCAGCGTGCAGAGCCAGTCTCTGGATGCACTGCCGGTGGAAGCGGGCGTCTTGGCATGCAGGGCAGCCCATGGTTTTGTAGGAGATTCTGTTTTCCACGGTGTCCAGGCAGATGCTGCAGATCCTGGCTTGGACGAGCGTGCACTGCCTGCTGTGGGCGGTGCTCCCAGCAGAAGGACCTGTGAGGAAGATGGAAGAGATGGGCGAGGGAAGGTGGGAAGCGCAGAGTCCTTCCGCAGTGATGGCGATGTGGGGGGTGGAGCTGTGAGAGACCCCAGCCTCTTTGTGGGCTCTTCCCCAGTGTATGGCAGGTTGCTGGCAGCTGTCCCGGTGGGCTTCTGCCTTGCATGGCCACTGCAGATGGAAAGGGCTTGGAGATGAAGCCGGGGTCTCTGAGGCAAGGGCGGGCAGCCCTTACCTGTAGGCCCCGAAGTACTGGGTGACACATTCGCCGTCTGGGGCGCAGGGCAGGTGGAAGGTGCGGTCGCAGCCCGTCTCACAGCAGGTGATGCTGGCCCCCATCTTGTAGCAAATGAAGCAGCTCTGGAAAGAGCACCGCAGCCCCCTGAGTGTCAGGACTGGGGCTTTGTGGCTGCCCTGCGTCTCCGGGCAGGGAGCAGGATGCGGGCAGTGCTGGGTTAGAGCCCACAGAGCCACCTGCACACGAGGCTCTTGCATGTGCCAGGGCTGGGGCTTCTTTGCTGGGGAGCAGGAGGAGCTGCCTCAAGCCTCTCCTGGTGCCAAGCTCCCTGCGCCTGCGAGGTCCTCACCTTCTTGGCTGCTTCTTTGATGACGTGCCTGGTGTCTCCAAGGAGAAAGTCTTCCGTGTTCTCTTGTGGGAAAAGCCCACTGGCAAGAAGCTGCAGAGCAGAGAAGGCCAGGAGCTTGTTAGTTCAGGAAGGAAGGCCCCTCCTGGGCAGAAAGTTGGAGGGAGCCCCGAGAGAGCTTACCTGGCAGTAGTTGTGGACACAGAGTTTGAACTTCATTCTCTTGTACCCACAGATGTCGGTGTCTGCCTCGGTCCGGTGGCACAGCATGCACACTGGAGAGAAAGTGCCCCTGGCATGAGCATGTCTGTGGGGCTGGGCAAGTGTCCGTGCAGGATCAGCCCCAGAACCCTGCTGGGTCCGTGCTGTGCTGGCTGAAGGGCAGGGTAGGTCAGGCACGGGTGCCCCAGCAAATGCCCAGAGCCTAGCCCTGTTGCAGAGCTCCTGCCTTGCCCTGGCATAGTTCTTGCCTGCTCACTGACTGCCCTGGTATACCTGTGCCAGCGATCGGGAGCTGTGGGGAGAGAGGCTTTTGCTATCACCTTGCTCCTTGGGTACTGTGTCCGGCTGTGCCGTGTTGGATCTGGAACAGGTTGATGGCGAGTGCCTGGAGCGTCTCTTGCGCAGAACTGCTGGCATTCCTCCGCCTGACAGTTGTGCACCAGCCCTGAGTAAAGAGAGAGATGCGCGTGAGCTGTGTCAGAGGCGCCAGAATCCTCTGACTTAGCCTTGTGCTTGAGCAGCCTTGGGCAAGCTCCTCCTCGGCGATGCTCTCCTCAACTCAGAGGGTTGTATTGATGTGCAGCCACCCTGGTTGTGTTTTTAGGCCAGGGTGATGATGTCACTGGGGCCATTGTGACATGGCCAGCACCGGTCTGTGGGCTCCTCCCATACCATCCTGAGTGATGATGCCCCAGTGGCGAGTGGTTTTGAGGGGATAGGATTAACTTCTCATGCGTCCAAGTTTTGCATTTGTGACCAAATCAGTGTGGGTGACACAGCGCTGTGTGAGCCATGGCTGAGCAGCGAATGCACAGTGCCGAGGCCTGTCCTGCTCCTGAGGCCCAGCACCAGGGAAGCAGCCTGGGGGCAGCAGCTGCTGGCAGGGGAAATAGGTGGGACAGCTGATCCCCCAGATCCCAGAGAGACCCCACACGTGACACCGTGTCTGCTCAGCTGCACAACTGCAGCTTGCTGCTGATGCTGCTGCTCTCGGGCTGGCAATACATCGGGCAGCTGGTTGTGAGCCACTGTGGCCTTTTCATCACTTGTATGGTTCCAATTTGTTTATCTGATGGAAGTGTCTCAGCCCACAAGTCTTTGTCCAACAGTGATATCCTAAGCGTGTTGCAGACCAGGATGTGTTCAATGTCCCATCAGCATTCCCAGCCCCAATGACATGAGACCTGCCCAAGGCTGGTGTCTGCCCCTGCCCTGCCAGGCACTGAGCCCTCACTCACAGCAGTGTGAGGCCACGCTCTGGGTGTGGGGAATTGCACCTGGAAAGCTGAGAGATGGGAAAGGGTCTGGGGGTGGTGGTTGACAGCAGCTGCAAATGGTGTGGTATATTCCCAGGTGGCCAAGAAGGCCAATGTCAGCTGGCCTGTAGCAGCACCAGTGTGGGCAGCAGGAGCAGGGCAGTGCCCGTCCCACAGTCCCACAGTGCTGTGTGGAGTGCTCCGTGGGAGCTGCTGAACTGCATTGCAGCAGGTTTCTACAGAGGAGCATGGACATCCTGCAGCCTGCTGTCAAAACGCCACAGGATCGATGGTCTGCCAGCCATGAGTGCTGAGGACAGCAGGCCCAGCACTGCCAGCCAGGGGCTGCTGCAGGGCATTTTCCAGTCAAGGGCAGCTGCTGGTGGTGCCTTCAACAGGTCTTGAAATGGTGCTAACCCGAGGAAGACGTACGGGGCCTGGTCAAGGCGTGCTGGGCACGGCAGAGGCTGTGGGTGCAGGCGGGCTCAGGAATGTGAACAGCCCACGGGAGCCGAGCGCTGCCCTGCAGGGACACTGACAGCTGCTGGTGAGGGCCAGCAAGGCCTGAAGGGCACGGCCGTGGTGCTGAGTGGCCAGGAGGGCCAGCCTGCAGAGGGGAGGGTGCTGCCAACACTGCGGAAGAAGATCCCAGTCCCTTTCACTAGCAGTGGCCTGAAGAAAGGCCGAGTAAAATGACTGGAAAAGACGTGTGGGTTCTCCTAGTGTAAAAAACCTTTATTTTATTTCTACTCTACTTTGATGGGTGAGGGGGATGGGGGCTACGGGCTGGGCGACAGTGTGTCCTGCTGTGCTATTCATGGCCGGCAGTAGGGCTTTTTGGCCCGGCGTTGTTGCCGCCAGACATGTCTCATACGAATTGGCCCAGGCTGGGAGCGGTTGTCTGTTGTGGATCTGTGGAAGAGCCATGGAGGCCTGTATGGACGTCGTGGCCGTGCTGCCTGACCGTTGATGGCCAAAGCGCCTTCAGGCAGCCTCGACGCTGCCTGTTAGGAAGTGCTGGGGCTGCTGTCATTGGCACTGTGGGCTGGGCCATCATCGATCCTGCGGCGTTTTGCAGGAGGGCTGTACGTTGTCCGTGATGGTATTTCTTCCTCAGGGTAGCGCCGCTTCAAGGCCTGCCGAGGGCAAAGGAAGCAGCTGCTGTTGAGGAGCAACACACCCTGGGAGGGCATTGATAATTCCTGGCTGGAAGTGCTGGGGCTGACAAGCTCTGGTTTGCCAGTGGAGCCTGCGAAGAGGGGCAGGAAGGTCATCAGGGTGGCCACGCAGGCCGTAAGCAGGAGAGGCTCCTGTGGTAGCCAGAGCTGTCCTGGAGCCAAGGCGTGCTGAAGGCCCTGCTGCCAGGCCCAGCCTGGCCCCTGTCCCCAGTGCGGGGCGCCGAGTGCTTTGGTGCCTACCAGTCTCCGTGCCAGCACAGGTGTGGCACTCCCAGGAGTAGGTGCTGTTCCCCAAAGAGGAGCAGTGTCTGTGGGTGCCCTCGGCAGCGCAGGAGCTGCACAGCCTCAGTTGCCAGGGTCTGTAGGAGCAAAGGAGGTACTGGTTGTGAGGACAAAGTGCCAGAGCAAGGGATGGCCTGGCCTGGCAGAGCCCTTGTTCTTAGTTCTTCATCCCTGAGCTTGTGGGGAGATCCTAGGTCCTGTTCAGAGCCCTGCATTGTTGCTTTGGCAGCTTACCCCTCTTCCTCCGCGTGCTCCCTGCCTCCTGGACAAAGGCACGTTTCGGCATCGCAGCGGCCATGCCTCTGACCTAAGGGTGTGACTGCTTGGACACTCTCCCATGATGGGGGTCTGCAAGGGAAGGAAGGGAAAGAGTTGAGCCCAGCTGACCCAGCATCAAGCAGATCCTGGCAGTCCCTGCTCCGCTGCCTGTGCTGTTTCCAGCTCCTCAGTGGAGCTGAGGGCAAGAGGCATGGGACAGAAGGTGGCCAGGCCTGCCAGGGCAGTCCTTAGGCTGGCACTGCACTTGTGCTTGACACCTTGTGAGCTGGGAGGAGAAAACCCAACCTCTTGGAGAGTCGGATCCCCATGGTGAGCATTTCCATCATGAATGGCTCTTGGTTCAGGCAACACGGGCATCGGAAGCTGATGCCAGCATGCAGAGCCAGTCTCTGGATGCACTGCCGGTGGAAGCGGGCGTCTTGGCATGCAGGGCAGCCCATGGTTTTGTAGGAGATTCTGTTTTCCACGGTGTCCAGGCAGATGCTGCAGGTGTTGTCCTGGCTTGGACGAGCGTGCACTGCCTGCTGTGGGCGGTGCTCCCAGCAGAAGGACCTGTGAGGAAGATGGAAGAGATGGGCGAGGGAAGGTGGGAAGCGCAGAGTCCTTCCGCAGTGATGGCGATGTGGGGGGTGGAGCTGTGAGAGACCCCAGCCTCTTTGTGGGCTCTTCCCCAGTGTATGGCAGGTTGCTGGCAGCTGTCCCGGTGGGCTTCTGCCTTGCATGGCCACTGCAGATGGAAAGGGCTTGGAGATGAAGCCGGGGTCTCTGAGGCAAGGGCGGGCAGCCCTTACCTGTAGGCCCCGAAGTACTGGGTGACACATTCGCCGTCTGGGGCGCAGGGCAGGTGGAAGGTGCGGTCGCAGCCCGTCTCACAGCAGGTGATGCTGGCCCCCATCTTGTAGCAAATGAAGCAGCTCTGGAAAGAGCACCGCAGCCCCCTGAGTGTCAGGACTGGGGCTTTGTGGCTGCCCTGCGTCTCCGGGCAGGGAGCAGGATGCGGGCAGTGCTGGGTTAGAGCCCACAGAGCCACCTGCACACGAGGCTCTTGCATGTGCCAGGGCTGGGGCTTCTTTGCTGGGGAGCAGGAGGAGCTGCCTCAAGCCTCTCCTGGTGCCAAGCTCCCTGCGCCTGCGAGGTCCTCACCTTCTTGGCTGCTTCTTTGATGACGTGCCTGGTGTCTCCAAGGAGAAAGTCTTCCGTGTTCTCTTGTGGGAAAAGCCCACTGGCAAGAAGCTGCAGAGCAGAGAAGGCCGGGAGCTTGTTAGGTCAGGAAGGAAGGCCCCTCCTGGGCAGAAAGATGGAGGGAGCCCCGAGAGAGCTTACCTGGCAGTAGTTGTGGACACAGAGTTTGAACTTCATTCTCTTGTACCCACAGATGTCGGTGTCTGCCTCGGTCCGGTGGCACAGCATGCACACTGGAGAGAAAGTGCCCCTGGCATGAGCATGTCTGTGGGGCTGGGCAAGTGTCCGTGCAGGATCAGCCCCAGAACCCTGCTGGGTCCGTGCTGTGCTGGCTGAAGGGCAGGGTAGGTCAGGCACGGGTGCCCCAGCAAATGCCCAGAGCCTAGCCCTGTTGCAGAGCTCCTGCCTTGCCCTGGCATAGTTCTTGCCTGCTCACTGACTGCCCTGGTATACCTGTGCCAGCGATCGGGAGCTGTGGGGAGAGAGGCTTGTGCTATCAGTGGTGTCCTGCTGTGCTATTCATGGCCGGCAGTAGGGCTTTTTGGCCCGGTGTTGTTGCCGCCAGACATGTCTCATACGAATTGGCCCAGGCTGGGAGCGGTTGTCTGTTTTGGATCCGTGGAAGAGCCATGGAGGCCTGTATGGACGTCGTGGCCGTGCTGCCTGACCGTTGATGGCCAAAGCGCCTTCAGGCAGCCTCGACACTGCCTGTAAGGAAGTGCTGGGGCTGCTGTCATTGGCACTGTGGGCTGGGCCATCATCGATCCTGCGGCGTTTTGCAGGAGGGCTGTACGTTGTCCGTGATGGTATTTCTTCCTCAGGGTAGCGCCGCTTCAAGGCCTGCCGAGGGCGAAGGAAGCAGCTGCTGTTGAGGAGCAACACACCCTGGGAGGGCATTGGTAATTCCTGGCTGGAAGTGCTGGGGCTGCTTTCATTGGCACTGTGGGCTGGGCCATCATCGATCCTGCGGCGTTTTGCAGGAGGGCTGTACGTTGTCCGTGATGGTATTTCTTCCTCAGGGTAGCGCCGCTTCAAGGCCTGCCGAGGGCGAAGGAAGCAGCTGCTGTTGAGGAGCAACACACCCTGGGAGGGCATTGATAATTCCTGGCTGGAAGTGCTGGGGCTGACAAGCTCTGGTTTGCCAGTGGAGCCTGCGAAGAGGGGCAGGAAGGTCATCAGGGTGGCCACGCAGGCCGTAAGCAGGAGAGGCTCCTGTGGTAGCCAGAGCTGTCCTGGAGCCAAGGCGTGCTGAAGGCCCTGCTGCCAGGCCCAGCCTGGCCCCTGTCCCCAGTGCCGGGCGCCGAGTGCTTTGGTGCCTACCAGTCTCCGTGCCAGCACAGGTGTGGCACTCCCAGGAGTAGGTGCTGTTCCCCAAAGAGGAGCAGTGTCTGTGGGTGCCCTCGGCAGCGCAGGAGCTGCACAGCCTCAGTTGCCAGGGTCTGTAGGAGCAAAGGAGGTACTGGTTGTGAGGACAAAGTGCCAGAGCAAGGGATGGCCTGGCCTGGCAGAGCCCTTGTTCTTAGTTCTTCATCCCTGAGCTTGTGGGGAGATCCTAGGTCCTGTTCAGAGCCCTGCATTGTTGCTTTGGCAGCTTACCCCTCTTCCTCCGCGTGCTCCCTGCCTCCTGGACAAAGGCACGTTTCGGCATCGCAGCGGCCATGCCTCTGACCTAAGGGTGTGACTGCTTGGACACTCTCCCATGATGGGGGTCTGCAAGAGAAGGAAGGGAAAGAGTTGAGCCCAGCTGACCCAGCATCAAGCAGATCCTGGCAGTCCCTGCTCCGCTGCCTGTGCTGTTTCCAGCTCCTCAGTGGAGCTGAGGGCAAGAGGCATGGGACAGAAGGTGGCCAGGCCTGCCAGGGCAGTCCTTAGGCTGGCACTGCACTTGTGCTTGACACCTTGTGAGCTGGGAGGAGAAAACCCAACCTCTTGGAGAGTCGGATCCCCATGGTGAGCATTTCCATCATGAATGGCTCTTGGTTCAGGCAACACGGGCATCGGAAGCCGATGCCAGCGTGCAGAGCCAGTCTCTGGATGCACTGCCGGTGGAAGCGGGCGTCTTGGCATGCAGGGCAGCCCATGGTTTTGTAGGAGATTCTGTTTTCCACGGTGTCCAGGCAGATGCTGCAGGTGTTGTCCTGGCTTGGACGAGCGTGCACTGCCTGCTGTGGGCGGTGCTCCCAGCAGAAGGACCTGTGAGGAAGATGGAAGAGATGGGCGAGGGAAGGTGGGAAGCGCAGAGTCCTTCCGCAGTGATGGCGATGTGGGGGGTGGAGCTGTGAGAGACCCCAGCCTCTTTGTGGGCTCTTCCCCAGTGTATGGCAGGTTGCTGGCAGCTGTCCCGGTGGGCTTCTGCCTTGCATGGCCACTGCAGATGGAAAGGGCTTGGAGATGAAGCCGGGGTCTCTGAGGCAAGGGCGGGCAGCCCTTACCTGTAGGCCCCGAAGTACTGGGTGACACATTCGCCGTCTGGGGCGCAGGGCAGGTGGAAGGTGCGGTCGCAGCCCGTCTCACAGCAGGTGATGCTGGCCCCCATCTTGTAGCAAATGAAGCAGCTCTGGAAAGAGCACCGCAGCCCCCTGAGTGTCAGGACTGGGGCTTTGTGGCTGCCCTGCGTCTCCGGGCAGGGAGCAGGATGTGGGCAGTGCTGGGTTAGAGCCCACAGAGCCACCTGCACACGAGGCTCTTGCATGTGCCAGGGCTGGGGCTTCTTTGCTGGGGAGCAGGAGGAGCTGCCTCAAGCCTCTCCTGGTGCCAAGCTCCCTGCGCCTGCGAGGTCCTCACCTTCTTGGCTGCTTCTTTGATGACGTGCCTGGTGTCTCCAAGGAGAAAGTCTTCCGTGTTCTCTTGTGGGAAAAGCCCACTGGCAAGAAGCTGCAGAGCAGAGAAGGCCAGGAGCTTGTTAGGTCAGGAAGGAAGGCCCCTCCTGGGCAGAAAGTTGGAGGGAGCCCCGAGAGAGCTTACCTGGCAGTAGTTGTGGACACAGAGTTTGAACTTCATTCTCTTGTACCCACAGATGTCGGTGTCTGCCTCGGTCCGGTGGCACAGCATGCACACTGGAGAGAAAGTGCCCCTGGCATGAGCATGTCTGTGGGGCTGGGCAAGTGTCCGTGCAGGATCAGCCCCAGAACCCTGCTGGGTCCGTGCTGTGCTGGCTGAAGGGCAGGGTAGGTCAGGCACGGGTGCCCCAGCAAATGCCCAGAGCCTAGCCCTGTTGCAGAGCTCCTGCCTTGCCCTGGCATAGTTCTTGCCTGCTCACTGACTGCCCTGGTATACCTGTGCCAGCGATCGGGAGCTGTGGGGAGAGAGGCTTTTGCTATCACCTTGCTCCTTGGGTACTGTGTCCGGCTGTGCCGTGTTGGATCTGGAACAGGTTGATGGCGAGTGCCTGGAGCGTCTCTTGCGCAGAACTGCTGGCATTCCTCCGCCTGACAGTTGTGCACCAGCCCTGAGTAAAGAGAGAGATGCGCGTGAGCTGTGTCAGAGGCGCCAGAATCCTCTGACTTAGCCTTGTGCTTGAGCAGCCTTGGGCAAGCTCCTCCTCGGCGATGCTCTCCTCAACTCAGAGGGTTGTATTGATGTGCAGCCACCCTGGTTGTGTTTTTAGGCCAGGGTGATGATGTCACTGGGGCCATTGTGACATGGCCAGCACCGGTCTGTGGGCTCCTCCCATACCATCCTGAGTGATGATGCCCCAGTGGCGAGTGGTTTTGAGGGGATAGGATTAACTTCTCATGCGTCCAAGTTTTGCATTTGTGACCAAATCAGTGTGGGTGACACAGCGCTGTGTGAGCCATGGCTGAGCAGCGAATGCACAGTGCCGAGGCCTGTCCTGCTCCTGAGGCCCAGCACCAGGGAAGCAGCCTGGGGGCAGCAGCTGCTGGCAGGGGAAATAGGTGGGACAGCTGATCCCCCAGATCCCAGAGAGACCCCACACGTGACACCGTGTCTGCTCAGCTGCACAACTGCAGCTTGCTGCTGATGCTGCTGCTCTTGGGCTGGCAATACATCGGGCAGCTGGTTGTGAGCCACTGTGGCCTTTTCATCACTTGTATGGTTCCAATTTGTTTATCTGATGGAAGTGTCTCAGCCCACAAGTCTTTGTCCAACAGTGATATCCTAAGCGTGTTGCAGACCAGGATGTGTTCAATGTCCCATCAGCATTCCCAGCCCCAATGACATGAGACCTGCCCAAGGCTGGTGTCTGCCCCTGCCCTGCCAGGCACTGAGCCCTCACTCACAGCAGTGTGAGGCCACGCTCTGGGTGTGGGGAATTGCACCTGGAAAGCTGAGAGATGGGAAAGGGTCTGGGGGTGGTGGTTGACAGCAGCTGCAAATGGTGTGGTATATTCCCAGGTGGCCAAGAAGGCCAATGTCAGCTGGCCTGTAGCAGCACCAGTGTGGGCAGCAGGAGCAGGGCAGTGCCCGTCCCACAGTCCCACAGTGCTGTGTGGAGTGCTCCGTGGGAGCTGCTGAACTGCATTGCAGCAGGTTTCTACAGAGGAGCATGGACATCCTGCAGCCTGCTGTCAAAACGCCACAGGATCGATGGTCTGCCAGCCATGAGTGCTGAGGACAGCAGGCCCAGCACTGCCAGCCAGGGGCTGCTGCAGGGCATTTTCCAGTCAAGGGCAGCTGCTGGTGGTGCCTTCAACAGGTCTTGAAATGGTGCTAACCCGAGGAAGACGTACGGGGCCTGGTCAAGGCGTGCTGGGCACGGCAGAGGCTGTGGGTGCAGGCGGGCTCAGGAATGTGAACAGCCCACGGGAGCCGAGCGCTGCCCTGCAGGGACACTGACAGCTGCTGGTGAGGGCCAGCAAGGCCTGAAGGGCACGGCCGTGGTGCTGAGTGGCCAGGAGGGCCAGCCTGCAGAGGGGAGGTGTTGGGGTCCCTCCCCTGCCGTGTAGCCCTGGGAGAGGGGCCCTGAGGGCACAGGCACGGGGTTCCCCTGCCCCTGCTCAGCCTCGTTCCCATTGGTTGGTTTGTGCTCCCTGCGCGGGCAGAAGGACCCTTGGTCCCGTGACTGGGACAGTTCCTGGGCAGAGCTCCGGCCGTGCGGCTGGAGAAATAAACATCTCTCTGAAACAGCTATCAAGAATCTGTCTGTCCGTATATATATTTCCTTTCCACGGGACTCCTGGTTTGATATATGCGTGTTGCAGGATCCCCACTGCAACAAATGGTGGAGATTTGTGAGCAGAACGATCCCCGATCCCTAAGCGACTGATTTGTGTGAGTAAACCCTGGAAACTTTGGATTCCTCTTCTTGGTTTTGCTTTGCTATTCCGTATCTAAACTATGGAGGAACCGTGGGAAGACTCTTGGCTCTCAGAGCCGCATATGGACATTTATCTTAAACTTAAAATGATTCTTGAACAACGATTTGTAAATTTTAGCTTGATTCAAGCTCAAAAAGAACTGAAACACTTCCTGGCATGGTTGTTTAAGAACTTTTTCTATGTTTCTTGGGATTTAATTCTTACCAAGGGCTTTTGGAAAACCGTTTGGACACAGTTAATACTAGAGTCAAAATATATGCCGATGGAAGAATATTTTCGTGAATATTATTTAGTTACCGAGACTGTTGAGCAATGTCAGCTGTGTCCTGGCGAAGGGAAGCGTGGCGCAGGGACCGTGCGGCCCAGGCCACGTGCACCGAGCGCTCTGCGAGCAGCAGCGAGGCAGTTCCCGCGCGCGGGCGGAGCCACGCGAGCCGCAGTGTCGGTGGCGGAGCGAGGAGCGGCGGGACCCGGCGGTGCCCGCCCGGTCCTGTGCAGTGCGTGGTGGAGCGAGCCCCGTGAACGCCCGACCGAGAGGGGCGGCACGCGGGCGGCGGCTGGCGGCGATGGCGGTGGAACGGAGCCGCGCCCGGCCGAGACGCGCGCTGGAGCGGGGCGCGGGGGAGTCGTCGCTCGGGGGCCCGGCCGAGACGTGGGTGCAGCGCCCGGCAGCGGCAGCGAAGCTGCGACCAGAGGAGGCGACACACGGAGAACTGAGCGGCGTGGCCCGGCCCGGCCCGCGCAGCCCCGAACGCGACCCCGGGAAGAGCGCGCAGGCACCAGCAGCTCCGACAATTCCAACACGGGAGCGACCGAAAGAGAGAGCAAAGACGGAGCGAGACAGAAAACAGCAGCCACTCGGAAAAAGGAAAAGATCATAGCAACTAAGACCTTAGGGATAGTAAAATGGTATAATGTTAAGCAAAATTATGGTTTTATAACAAGATGTGACAACCAGCAAGACATATTCGTGCATAGAACTGCTATTAAAAAGAATAACCCTGAAAAATGCATCCCAAGCTTGGGAGATGGAGAAGTGGTGGAATTTAATATTGTACTAGGGAGAAAAGGGTTACAAGCATCGCAGGTCACTGGGCCTGATGGTGTTCCTGTAAAAGGCAGTATATATGCAAAAAATCGTAGTCATGTTAGACAGTATCTCCATTGTAAACCCCCCCTACAGTTTCCCTTTCCTAATCCCACCTTTCCCTTTTACCCTATGTCCTATTACCCCCAGTGTATTCCCAATCCGTTTTTTCATCCATGGTTTCCCTCACAAAACCATGCTTTTGCCAATTGTTTCCCCAAAAATCCCTTTCCAATGCCGAGTGGGGGATGAAAAGGGGGAGGGAAGAAGTTAAACCCTCTCCTGCCTCAGTTTCCCCACAAAGCATGCTCAGAGTTCTGTCTCCCTTCTGTCAGCCCTAAGATGTTCCAGAGAATCTGTTTGGACATTTAAAGACTCAGGAGGGTGGCTTGTTTTGTTTTGAAACTGTTCTTGTTATGTTTATCCAGTTGTTTTCATTCTCCTTTTATTAAAATAAAACGGGTGAGGTGTTGGGGTCCCTCCCCTGCCGTGTAGCCCTGGGAGAGGGGCCCTGAGGGCACAGACACGGGGTTTCGCTGCCCCTGCTCAGCCTCGTTCCCATTGGTTGGTTTGTGTCCCCTGCGCGGGCAGAAGGACCCTTGGTCCCGTGACTGGAACAGTTCCTGGGCAGAGCTCCGGCCATGCGGCTGGAGAAATAAACATCTCTCTGAAACAGCTATCAAGAATCTGTCTGTCCATATATATTTCCTTTCCACGGGACTCCTGGTTTGATATATGCGTGTTGCAGGATCCCCACGGCAACAGGGAGGGTGCTGCCAACGCTGCGGAAGAAGATCCCAGTCCCTTTCACTAGCAGTGGCCTGAAGAAAGGCCGAGTAAAATGACTGGAAAAGACGTGTGGGTTCTCCTAGTGTAAAAAACCTTTATTTTATTTCTACTCTACTTTGATGGGTGAGGGGGATGGGGGCTACGGGCTGGGCGACAGTGTGTCCTGCTGTGCTATTCATGGCCGGCAGTAGGGCTTTTTGGCCCGGCGTTGTTGCCGCCAGACATGTCTCATACGAATTGGCCCAGGCTGGGAGCGGTTGTCTGTTGTGGATCTGTGGAAGAGCCATGGAGGCCTGTATGGACGTCGTGGCCGTGCTGCCTGACTGTTGATGGCCAAAGCGCCTTCAGGCAGCCTCGACGCTGCCTGTTAGGAAGTGCTGGGGCTGCTGTCATTGGCACTGTGGGCTGGGCCATCATCGATCCTGCGGCGTTTTGCAGGAGGGCTGTACGTTGTCCGTGATGGTATTTCTTCCTCAAGGTAGCGCCGCTTCAAGGCCTGCCGAGGGCGAAGGAAGCAGCTGCTGTTGAGGAGCAACACACCCTGGGAGGGCATTGATAATTCCTGGCTGGAAGTGCTGGGGCTGACAAGCTCTGGTTTGCCAGTGGAGCCTGCGAAGAGGGGCAGGAAGGTCATCAGGGTGGCCACGCAGGCCGTAAGCAGGAGAGGCTCCTGTGGTAGCCTGAGCTGTCCTGGAGCCAAGGCGTGCTGAAGGCCCTGCTGCCAGGCCCAGCCTGGCCCCTGTCCCCAGTGCCGGGCGCCGAGTGCTTTGGTGCCTACCAGTCTCCGTGCCAGCACAGGTGTGGCACTCCCAGGAGTAGGTGCTGTTCCCCAAAGAGGAGCAGTGTCTGTGGGTGCCCTCGGCAGCGCAGGAGCTGCACAGCCTCAGTTGCCAGGGTCTGTAGGAGCAAAGGAGGTACTGGTTGTGAGGACAAAGTGCCAGAGCAAGGGATGGCCTGGCCTGGCAGAGCCCTTGTTCTTAGTTCTTCATCCCTGAGCTTGTGGGGAGATCCTAGGTCCTGTTCAGAGCCCTGCATTGTTGCTTTGGCAGCTTACCCCTCTTCCTCCGCGTGCTCCCTGCCTCCTGGACAAAGGCACGTTTCGGCATCGCAGCGGCCATGCCTCTGACCTAAGGGTGTGACTGCTTGGACACTCTCCCATGATGGGGGTCTGCAAGGGAAGGAAGGGAAAGAGTTGAGCCCAGCTGACCCAGCATCAAGCAGATCCTGGCAGTCCCTGCTCCGCTGCCTGTGCTGTTTCCAGCTCCTCAGTGGAGCTGAGGGCAAGAGGCATGGGACAGAAGGTGGCCAGGCCTGCCAGGGCAGTCCTTAGGCTGGCACTGCACTTGTGCTTGACACCTTGTGAGCTGGGAGGAGAAAACCCAACCTCTTGGAGAGTCGGATCCCCATGGTGAGCATTTCCATCATGAATGGCTCTTGGTTCAGGCAACACGGGCATCGGAAGCCGATGCCAGCGTGCAGAGCCAGTCTCTGGATGCACTGCCGGTGGAAGCGGGCGTCTTGGCATGCAGGGCAGCCCATGGTTTTGTAGGAGATTCTGTTTTCCACGGTGTCCAGGCAGATGCTGCAGGTGTTGTCCTGGCTTGGACGAGCGTGCACTGCCTGCTGTGGGCGGTGCTCCCAGCAGAAGGACCTGTGAGGAAGATGGAAGAGATGGGCGAGGGAAGGTGGGAAGCGCAGAGTCCTTCCGCAGTGATGGCGATGTGGGGGGTGGAGCTGTGAGAGACCCCAGCCTCTTTGTGGGCTCTTCCCCAGTGTATGGCAGGTTGCTGGCAGCTGTCCCGGTGGGCTTCTGCCTTGCATGGCCACTGCAGATGGAAAGGGCTTGGAGATGAAGCCGGGGTCTCTGAGGCAAGGGCGGGCAGCCCTTACCTGTAGGCCCCGAAGTACTGGGTGACACATTCGCCGTCTGGGGCGCAGGGCAGGTGGAAGGTGCGGTCGCAGCCCGTCTCACAGCAGGTGATGCTGGCCCCCATCTTGTAGCAAATGAAGCAGCTCTGGAAAGAGCACCGCAGCCCCCTGAGTGTCAGGACTGGGGCTTTGTGGCTGCCCTGCGTCTCCGGGCAGGGAGCAGGATGCGGGCAGTGCTGGGTTAGAGCCCACAGAGCCACCTGCACACGAGGCTCTTGCATGTGCCAGGGCTGGGGCTTCTTTGCTGGGGAGCAGGAGGAGCTGCCTCAAGCCTCTCCTGGTGCCAAGCTCCCTGCACCTGCGAGGTCCTCACCTTCTTGGCTGCTTCTTTGATGACGTGCCTGGTGTCTCCAAGGAGAAAGTCTTCCGTGTTCTCTTGTGGGAAAAGCCCACTGGCAAGAAGCTGCAGAGCAGAGAAGGCCGGGAGCTTGTTAGGTCAGGAAGGAAGGCCCCTCCTGGGCAGAAAGATGGAGGGAGCCCCGAGAGAGCTTACCTGGCAGTAGTTGTGGACACAGAGTTTGAACTTCATTCTCTTGTACCCACAGATGTTGGTGTCTGCCTCGGTCCGGTGGCACAGCATGCACACTGGAGAGAAAGTGCCCCTGGCATGAGCATGTCTGTGGGGCTGGGCAAGTGTCCGTGCAGGATCAGCCCCAGAACCCTGCTGGGTCCGTGCTGTGCTGGCTGAAGGGCAGGGTAGGTCAGGCACGGGTGCCCCAGCAAATGCCCAGAGCCTAGCCCTGTTGCAGAGCTCCTGCCTTGCCCTGGCATAGTTCTTGCCTGCTCACTGACTGCCCTGGTATACCTGTGCCAGCGATCGGGAGCTGTGGGGAGAGAGGCTTGTGCTATCAGTGGTGTCCTGCTGTGCTATTCATGGCCGGCAGTAGGGCTTTTTGGCCCGGCGTTGTTGCCGCCAGACATGTCTCATACGAATTGGCCCAGGCTGGGAGCGGTTGTCTGTTTTGGATCCGTGGAAGAGCCATGGAGGCCTGTATGGACGTCGTGGCCGTGCTGCCTGACCGTTGATGGCCAAAGCGCCTTCAGGCAGCCTCGACACTGCCTGTAAGGAAGTGCTGGGGCTGCTGTCATTGGCACTGTGGGCTGGGCCATCATCGATCCTGCGGCGTTTTGCAGGAGGGCTGTACGTTGTCCGTGATGGTATTTCTTCCTCAGGGTAGCGCCGCTTCAAGGCCTGCCGAGGGCGAAGGAAGCAGCTGCTGTTGAGGAGCAACACACCCTGGGAGGGCATTGGTAATTCCTGGCTGGAAGTGCTGGGGCTGCTTTCATTGGCACTGTGGGCTGGGCCATCATCGATCCTGCGGCGTTTTGCAGGAGGGCTGTACGTTGTCCGTGATGGTATTTCTTCCTCAGGGTAGCGCCGCTTCAAGGCCTGCCGAGGGCGAAGGAAGCAGCTGCTGTTGAGGAGCAACACACCCTGGGAGGGCATTGATAATTCCTGGCTGGAAGTGCTGGGGCTGACAAGCTCTGGTTTGCCAGTGGAGCCTGCGAAGAGGGGCAGGAAGGTCATCAGGGTGGCCACGCAGGCCGTAAGCAGGAGAGGCTCCTGTGGTAGCCTGAGCTGTCCTGGAGCCAAGGCGTGCTGAAGGCCCTGCTGCCAGGCCCAGCCTGGCCCCTGTCCCCAGTGCCGGGCGCCGAGTGCTTTGGTGCCTACCAGTCTCCGTGCCAGCACAGGTGTGGCACTCCCAGGAGTAGGTGCTGTTCCCCAAAGAGGAGCAGTGTCTGTGGGTGCCCTCGGCAGCGCAGGAGCTGCACAGCCTCAGTTGCCAGGGTCTGTAGGAGCAAAGGAGGTACTGGTTGTGAGGACAAAGTGCCAGAGCAAGGGATGGCCTGGCCTGGCAGAGCCCTTGTTCTTAGTTCTTCATCCCTGAGCTTGTGGGGAGATCCTAGGTCCTGTTCAGAGCCCTGCATTGTTGCTTTGGCAGCTTACCCCTCTTCCTCCGCGTGCTCCCTGCCTCCTGGACAAAGGCACGTTTCGGCATCGCAGCGGCCATGCCTCTGACCTAAGGGTGTGACTGCTTGGACACTCTCCCTTGATGGGGGTCTGCAAGAGAAGGAAGGGAAAGAGTTGAGCCCAGCTGACCCAGCATCAAGCAGATCCTGGCAGTCCCTGCTCCGCTGCCTGTGCTGTTTCCAGCTCCTCAGTGGAGCTGAGGGCAAGAGGCATGGGACAGAAGGTGGCCAGGCCTGCCAGGGCAGTCCTTAGGCTGGCACTGCACTTGTGCTTGACACCTTGTGAGCTGGGAGGAGAAAACCCAACCTCTTGGAGAGTCGGATCCCCATGGTGAGCATTTCCATCATGAATGGCTCTTGGTTCAGGCAACACGGGCATCGGAAGCCGATGCCAGCGTGCAGAGCCAGTCTCTGGATGCACTGCCGGTGGAAGCGGGCGTCTTGGCATGCAGGGCAGCCCATGGTTTTGTAGGAGATTCTGTTTTCCACGGTGTCCAGGCAGATGCTGCAGGTGTTGTCCTGGCTTGGACGAGCGTGCACTGCCTGCTGTGGGCGGTGCTCCCAGCAGAAGGACCTGTGAGGAAGATGGAAGAGATGGGCGAGGGAAGGTGGGAAGCGCAGAGTCCTTCCGCAGTGATGGCGATGTGGGGGGTGGAGCTGTGAGAGACCCCAGCCTCTTTGTGGGCTCTTCCCCAGTGTATGGCAGGTTGCTGGCAGCTGTCCCGGTGGGCTTCTGCCTTGCATGGCCACTGCAGATGGAAAGGGCTTGGAGATGAAGCCGGGGTCTCTGAGGCAAGGGCGGGCAGCCCTTACCTGTAGGCCCCGAAGTACTGGGTGACACATTCGCCGTCTGGGGCGCAGGGCAGGTGGAAGGTGCGGTCGCAGCCCGTCTCACAGCAGGTGATGCTGGCCCCCATCTTGTAGCAAATGAAGCAGCTCTGGAAAGAGCACCGCAGCCCCCTGAGTGTCAGGACTGGGGCTTTGTGGCTGCCCTGCGTCTCCGGGCAGGGAGCAGGATGTGGGCAGTGCTGGGTTAGAGCCCACAGAGCCACCTGCACACGAGGCTCTTGCATGTGCCAGGGCTGGGGCTTCTTTGCTGGGGAGCAGGAGGAGCTGCCTCAAGCCTCTCCTGGTGCCAAGCTCCCTGCGCCTGCGAGGTCCTCACCTTCTTGGCTGCTTCTTTGATGACGTGCCTGGTGTCTCCAAGGAGAAAGTCTTCCGTGTTCTCTTGTGGGAAAAGCCCACTGGCAAGAAGCTGCAGAGCAGAGAAGGCCAGGAGCTTGTTAGTTCAGGAAGGAAGGCCCCTCCTGGGCAGAAAGTTGGAGGGAGCCCCGAGAGAGCTTACCTGGCAGTAGTTGTGGACACAGAGTTTGAACTTCATTCTCTTGTACCCACAGATGTCGGTGTCTGCCTCGGTCCGGTGGCACAGCATGCACACTGGAGAGAAAGTGCCCCTGGCATGAGCATGTCTGTGGGGCTGGGCAAGTGTCCGTGCAGGATCAGCCCCAGAACCCTGCTGGGTCCGTGCTGTGCTGGCTGAAGGGCAGGGTAGGTCAGGCACGGGTGCCCCAGCAAATGCCCAGAGCCTAGCCCTGTTGCAGAGCTCCTGCCTTGCCCTGGCATAGTTCTTGCCTGCTCACTGACTGCCCTGGTATACCTGTGCCAGCGATCGGGAGCTGTGGGGAGAGAGGCTTGTGCTATCACCTTGCTCCTTGGGTACTGTGTCCGGCTGTGCCGTGTTGGATCTGGAACAGGTTGATGGCGAGTGCCTGGAGCGTCTCTTGCGCAGAACTGCTGGCATTCCTCCGCCTGACAGTTGTGCACCAGCCCTGAGTAAAGAGAGAGATGCGCGTGAGCTGTGTCAGAGGCGCCAGAATCCTCTGACTTAGCCTTGTGCTTGAGCAGCCTTGGGCAAGCTCCTCCTCGGCGATGCTCTCCTCAACTCAGAGGGTTGTATTGATGTGCAGCCACCCTGGTTGTGTTTTTAGGCCAGGGTGATGATGTCACTGGGGCCATTGTGACATGGCCAGCACCGGTCTGTGGGCTCCTCCCATACCATCCTGAGTGATGATGCCCCAGTGGCGAGTGGTTTTGAGGGGATAGGATTAACTTCTCATGCGTCCAAGTTTTGCATTTGTGACCAAATCAGTGTGGGTGACACAGCGCTGTGTGAGCCATGGCTGAGCAGCGAATGCACAGTGCCGAGGCCTGTCCTGCTCCTGAGGCCCAGCACCAGGGAAGCAGCCTGGGGGCAGCAGCTGCTGGCAGGGGAAATAGGTGGGACAGCTGATCCCCCAGATCCCAGAGAGACCCCACACGTGACACCGTGTCTGCTCAGCTGCACAACTGCAGCTTGCTGCTGATGCTGCTGCTCTCGGGCTGGCAATACATCGGGCAGCTGGTTGTGAGCCACTGTGGCCTTTTCATCACTTGTATGGTTCCAATTTGTTTATCTGATGGAAGTGTCTCAGCCCACAAGTCTTTGTCCAACAGTGATATCCTAAGCGTGTTGCAGACCAGGATGTGTTCAATGTCCCATCAGCATTCCCAGCCCCAATGACATGAGACCTGCCCAAGGCTGGTGTCTGCCCCTGCCCTGCCAGGCACTGAGCCCTCACTCACAGCAGTGTGAGGCCACGCTCTGGGTGTGGGGAATTGCACCTGGAAAGCTGAGAGATGGGAAAGGGTCTGGGGGTGGTGGTTGACAGCAGCTGCAAATGGTGTGGTATATTCCCAGGTGGCCAAGAAGGCCAATGTCAGCTGGCCTGTAGCAGCACCAGTGTGGGCAGCAGGAGCAGGGCAGTGCCCGTCCCACAGTCCCACAGTGCTGTGTGGAGTGCTCCGTGGGAGCTGCTGAACTGCATTGCAGCAGGTTTCTACAGAGGAGCATGGACATCCTGCAGCCTGCTGTCAAAACGCCACAGGATCGATGGTCTGCCAGCCATGAGTGCTGAGGACAGCAGGCCCAGCACTGCCAGCCAGGGGCTGCTGCAGGGCATTTTCCAGTCAAGGGCAGCTGCTGGTGGTGCCTTCAACAGGTCTTGAAATGGTGCTAACCCGAGGAAGACGTACGGGGCCTGGTCAAGGCGTGCTGGGCACGGCAGAGGCTGTGGGTGCAGGCGGGCTCAGGAATGTGAACAGCCCACGGGAGCCGAGCGCTGCCCTGCAGGGACACTGACAGCTGCTGGTGAGGGCCAGCAAGGCCTGAAGGGCACGGCCGTGGTGCTGAGTGGCCAGGAGGGCCAGCCTGCAGAGGGGAGGGTGCTGCCAACGCTGCGGAAGAAGATCCCAGTCCCTTTCACTAGCAGTGGCCTGAAGAAAGGCCGAGTAAAATGACTGGAAAAGACGTGTGGGTTCTCCTAGTGTAAAAAACCTTTATTTTATTTCTACTCTACTTTGATGGGTGAGGGGGATGGGGGCTACGGGCTGGGCGACAGTGTGTCCTGCTGTGCTATTCATGGCCGGCAGTAGGGCTTTTTGGCCCGGCGTTGTTGCCGCCAGACATGTCTCATACGAATTGGCCCAGGCTGGGAGCGGTTGTCTGTTGTGGATCTGTGGAAGAGCCATGGAGGCCTGTATGGACGTCGTGGCCGTGCTGCCTGACCGTTGATGGCCAAAGCGCCTTCAGGCAGCCTCGACGCTGCCTGTAAGGAAGTGCTGGGGCTGCTGTCATTGGCACTGTGGGCTGGGCCATCATCGATCCTGCGGCGTTTTGCAGGAGGGCTGTACGTTGTCCGTGATGGTATTTCTTCCTCAGGGTAGCGCCGCTTCAAGGCCTGCCGAGGGCGAAGGAAGCAGCTGCTGTTGAGGAGCAACACACCCTGGGAGGGCATTGATAATTCCTGGCTGGAAGTGCTGGGGCTGACAAGCTCTGGTTTGCCAGTGGAGCCTGCGAAGAGGGGCAGGAAGGTCATCAGGGTGGCCACGCAGGCCGTAAGCAGGAGAGGCTCCTGTGGTAGCCAGAGCTGTCCTGGAGCCAAGGCGTGCTGAAGGCCCTGCTGCCAGGCCCAGCCTGGCCCCTGTCCCCAGTGCCGGGCGCCGAGTGCTTTGGTGCCTACCAGTCTCCGTGCCAGCACAGGTGTGGCACTCCCAGGAGTAGGTGCTGTTCCCCAAAGAGGAGCAGTGTCTGTGGGTGCCCTCGGCAGCGCAGGAGCTGCACAGCCTCAGTTGCCAGGGTCTGTAGGAGCAAAGGAGGTACTGGTTGTGAGGACAAAGTGCCAGAGCAAGGGATGGCCTGGCCTGGCAGAGCCCTTGTTCTTAGTTCTTCATCCCTGAGCTTGTGGGGAGATCCTAGGTCCTGTTCAGAGCCCTGCATTGTTGCTTTGGCAGCTTACCCCTCTTCCTCCGCATGCTCCCTGCCTCCTGGACAAAGGCACGTTTCGGCATCGCAGCGGCCATGCCTCTGACCTAAGGGTGTGACTGCTTGGACACTCTCCCTTGATGGGGGTCTGCAAGAGAAGGAAGGGAAAGAGTTGAGCCCAGCTGACCCAGCATCAAGCAGATCCTGGCAGTCCCTGCTCCGCTGCCTGTGCTGTTTCCAGCTCCTCAGTGGAGCTGAGGGCAAGAGGCATGGGACAGAAGGTGGCCAGGCCTGCCAGGGCAGTCCTTAGGCTGGCACTGCACTTGTGCTTGACACCTTGTGAGCTGGGAGGAGAAAACCCAACCTCTTGGAGAGTCGGATCCCCATGGTGAGCATTTCCATCATGAATGGCTCTTGGTTCAGGCAACACGGGCATCGGAAGCCGATGCCAGCGTGCAGAGCCAGTCTCTGGATGCACTGCCGGTGGAAGTGGGCGTCTTGGCATGCAGGGCAGCCCATGGTTTTGTAGGAGATTCTGTTTTCCACGGTGTCCAGGCAGATGCTGCAGGTGTTGTCCTGGCTTGGACGAGTGTGCACTGCCTGCTGTGGGCGGTGCTCCCAGCAGAAGGACCTGTGAGGAAGATTGAAGAGATGGGCGAGGGAAGGTGGGAAGCGCAGAGTCCTTCCGCAGTGATGGCGATGTGGGGGGTGGAGCTGTGAGAGACCCCAGCCTCTTTGTGGGCTCTTCCCCAGTGTATGGCAGGTTGCTGGCAGCTGTCCCGGTGGGCTTCTGCCTTGCATGGCCACTGCAGATGGAAAGGGCTTGGAGATGAAGCCGGGGTCTCTGAGGCAAGGGCGGGCAGCCCTTACCTGTAGGCCCCGAAGTACTGGGTGACACATTCGCCGTCTGGGGCGCAGGGCAGGTGGAAGGTGCGGTCGCAGCCCGTCTCACAGCAGGTGATGCTGGCCCCCATCTTGTAGCAAATGAAGCAGCTCTGGAAAGAGCACCGCAGCCCCCTGAGTGTCAGGACTGGGGCTTTGTGGCTGCCCTGCGTCTCCGGGCAGGGAGCAGGATGTGGGCAGTGCTGGGTTAGAGCCCACAGAGCCACCTGCACACGAGGCTCTTGCATGTGCCAGGGCTGGGGCTTCTTTGCTGGGGAGCAGGAGGAGCTGCCTCAAGCCTCTCCTGGTGCCAAGCTCCCTGCGCCTGCGAGGTCCTCACCTTCTTGGCTGCTTCTTTGATGACGTGCCTGGTGTCTCCAAGGAGAAAGTCTTCCGTGTTCTCTTGTGGGAAAAGCCCACTGGCAAGAAGCTGCAGAGCAGAGAAGGCCAGGAGCTTGTTAGTTCAGGAAGGAAGGCCCCTCCTGGGCAGAAAGTTGGAGGGAGCCCCGAGAGAGCTTACCTGGCAGTAGTTGTGGACACAGAGTTTGAACTTCATTCTCTTGTACCCACAGATGTCGGTGTCTGCCTCGGTCCGGTGGCACAGCATGCACACTGGAGAGAAAGTGCCCCTGGCATGAGCATGTCTGTGGGGCTGGGCAAGTGTCCGTGCAGGATCAGCCCCAGAACCCTGCTGGGTCCGTGCTGTGCTGGCTGAAGGGCAGGGTAGGTCAGGCACGGGTGCCCCAGCAAATGCCCAGAGCCTAGCCCTGTTGCAGAGCTCCTGCCTTGCCCTGGCATAGTTCTTGCCTGCTCACTGACTGCCCTGGTATACCTGTGCCAGCGATCGGGAGCTGTGGGGAGAGAGGCTTGTGCTATCAGTGGTGTCCTGCTGTGCTATTCATGGCCGGCAGTAGGGCTTTTTGGCCCGGCGTTGTTGCCGCCAGACATGTCTCATACGAATTGGCCCAGGCTGGGAGCGGTTGTCTGTTTTGGATCCGTGGAAGAGCCATGGAGGCCTGTATGGACGTCGTGGCCGTGCTGCCTGACTGTTGATGGCCAAAGCGCCTTCAGGCAGCCTCGACACTGCCTGTAAGGAAGTGCTGGGGCTGCTGTCATTGGCACTGTGGGCTGGGCCATCATCGATCCTGCGGCGTTTTGCAGGAGGGCTGTACGTTGTCTGTGATGGTATTTCTTCCTCAGGGTAGCGCCGCTTCAAGGCCTGCCGAGGGCGAAGGAAGCAGCTGCTGTTGAGGAGCAACACACCCTGGGAGGGCATTGGTAATTCCTGGCTGGAAGTGCTGGGGCTGACAAGCTCTGGTTTGCCAGTGGAGCCTGCGAAGAGGGGCAGGAAGGTCATCAGGGTGGCCACGCAGGCCGTAAGCAGGAGAGGCTCCTGTGGTAGCCAGAGCTGTCCTGGAGCCAAGGCGTGCTGAAGGCCCTGCTGCCAGGCCCAGCCTGGCCCCTGTCCCCAGTGCGGGGCGCCGAGTGCTTTGGTGCCTACCAGTCTCCGTGCCAGCACAGGTGTGGCACTCCCAGGAGTAGGTGCTGTTCCCCAAAGAGGAGCAGTGTCTGTGGGTGCCCTCGGCAGCGCAGGAGCTGCACAGCCTCAGTTGCCAGGGTCTGTAGGAGCAAAGGAGGTACTGGTTGTGAGGACAAAGTGCCAGAGCAAGGGATGGCCTGGCCTGGCAGAGCCTTTGTTCTTAGTTCTTCATCCCTGAGCTTGTGGGGAGATCCTAGGTCCTGTTCAGAGCCCTGCATTGTTGCTTTGGCAGCTTACCCCTCTTCCTCCGCGTGCTCCCTGCCTCCTGGACAAAGGCACGTTTCGGCATCGCAGCGGCCATGCCTCTGACCTAAGGGTGTGACTGCTTGGACACTCTCCCTTGATGGGGGTCTGCAAGAGAAGGAAGGGAAAGAGTTGAGCCCAGCTGACCCAGCATCAAGCAGATCCTGGCAGTCCCTGCTCCGCTGCCTGTGCTGTTTCCAGCTCCTCAGTGGAGCTGAGGGCAAGAGGCATGGGACAGAAGGTGGCCAGGCCTGCCAGGGCAGTCCTTAGGCTGGCACTGCACTTGTGCTTGACACCTTGTGAGCTGGGAGGAGAAAACCCAACCTCTTGGAGAGTCGGATCCCCATGGTGAGCATTTCCATCATGAATGGCTCTTGGTTCAGGCAACACGGGCATCGGAAGCCGATGCCAGCGTGCAGAGCCAGTCTCTGGATGCACTGCCGGTGGAAGCGGGCGTCTTGGCATGCAGGGCAGCCCATGGTTTTGTAGGAGATTCTGTTTTCCACGGTGTCCAGGCAGATGCTGCAGGTGTTGTCCTGGCTTGGACGAGCGTGCACTGCCTGCTGTGGGCGGTGCTCCCAGCAGAAGGACCTGTGAGGAAGATGGAAGAGATGGGCGAGGGAAGGTGGGAAGCGCAGAGTCCTTCCGCAGTGATGGCGATGTGGGGGGTGGAGCTGTGAGAGACCCCAGCCTCTTTGTGGGCTCTTCCCCAGTGTATGGCAGGTTGCTGGCAGCTGTCCCGGTGGGCTTCTGCCTTGCATGGCCACTGCAGATGGAAAGGGCTTGGAGATGAAGCCGGGGTCTCTGAGGCAAGGGCGGGCAGCCCTTACCTGTAGGCCCCGAAGTACTGGGTGACACATTCGCCGTCTGGGGCGCAGGGCAGGTGGAAGGTGCGGTCGCAGCCCGTCTCACAGCAGGTGATGCTGGCCCCCATCTTGTAGCAAATGAAGCAGCTCTGGAAAGAGCACCGCAGCCCCCTGAGTGTCAGGACTGGGGCTTTGTGGCTGCCCTGCGTCTCCGGGCAGGGAGCAGGATGCGGGCAGTGCTGGGTTAGAGCCCACAGAGCCACCTGCACACGAGGCTCTTGCATGTGCCAGGGCTGGGGCTTCTTTGCTGGGGAGCAGGAGGAGCTGCCTCAAGCCTCTCCTGGTGCCAAGCTCCCTGCGCCTGCGAGGTCCTCACCTTCTTGGCTGCTTCTTTGATGACGTGCCTGGTGTCTCCAAGGAGAAAGTCTTCCGTGTTCTCTTGTGGGAAAAGCCCACTGGCAAGAAGCTGCAGAGCAGAGAAGGCCAGGAGCTTGTTAGGTCAGGAAGGAAGGCCCCTCCTGGGCAGAAAGTTGGAGGGAGCCCCGAGAGAGCTTACCTGGCAGTAGTTGTGGACACAGAGTTTGAACTTCATTCTCTTGTACCCACAGATGTCGGTGTCTGCCTCGGTCCGGTGGCACAGCATGCACACTGGAGAGAAAGTGCCCCTGGCATGAGCATGTCTGTGGGGCTGGGCAAGTGTCCGTGCAGGATCAGCCCCAGAACCCTGCTGGGTCCGTGCTGTGCTGGCTGAAGGGCAGGGTAGGTCAGGCACGGGTGCCCCAGCAAATGCCCAGAGCCTAGCCCTGTTGCAGAGCTCCTGCCTTGCCCTGGCATAGTTCTTGCCTGCTCACTGACTGCCCTGGTATACCTGTGCCAGCGATCGGGAGCTGTGGGGAGAGAGGCTTTTGCTATCACCTTGCTCCTCGGGTACTGTGTCCGGCTGTGCCGTGTTGGATCTGGAACAGGTTGATGGCGAGTGCCTGGAGCGTCTCTTGCGCAGAACTGCTGGCATTCCTCCGCCTGACAGTTGTGCACCAGCCCTGAGTAAAGAGAGAGATGCGCGTGAGCTGTGTCAGAGGCGCCAGAATCCTCTGACTTAGCCTTGTGCTTGAGCAGCCTTGGGCAAGCTCCTCCTCGGCGATGCTCTCCTCAACTCAGAGGGTTGTATTGATGTGCAGCCACCCTGGTTGTGTTTTTAGGCCAGGGTGATGATGTCACTGGGGCCATTGTGACATGGCCAGCACCGATCTGTGGGCTCCTCCCATACCATCCTGAGTGATGATGCCCCAGTGGCGAGTGGTTTTGAGGGGATAGGATTAACTTCTCATGCGTCCAAGTTTTGCATTTGTGACCAAATCAGTGTGGGTGACACAGCGCTGTGTGAGCCATGGCTGAGCAGCGAATGCACAGTGCCGAGGCCTGTCCTGCTCCTGAGGCCCAGCACCAGGGAAGCAGCCTGGGGGCAGCAGCTGCTGGCAGGGGAAATAGGTGGGACAGCTGATCCCCCAGATCCCAGAGAGACCCCACACGTGACACCGTGTCTGCTCAGCTGCACAACTGCAGCTTGCTGCTGATGCTGCTGCTCTCGGGCTGGCAATACATCGGGCAGCTGGTTGTGAGCCACTGTGGCCTTTTCATCACTTGTATGGTTCCAATTTGTTTATCTGATGGAAGTGTCTCAGCCCACAAGTCTTTGTCCAACAGTGATATCCTAAGCGTGTTGCAGACCAGGATGTGTTCAATGTCCCATCAGCATTCCCAGCCCCAATGACATGAGACCTGCCCAAGGCTGGTGTCTGCCCCTGCCCTGCCAGGCACTGAGCCCTCACTCACAGCAGTGTGAGGCCACGCTCTGGGTGTGGGGAATTGCACCTGGAAAGCTGAGAGATGGGAAAGGGTCTGGGGGTGGTGGTTGACAGCAGCTGCAAATGGTGTGGTATATTCCCAGGTGGCCAAGAAGGCCAATGTCAGCTGGCCTGTAGCAGCACCAGTGTGGGCAGCAGGAGCAGGGCAGTGCCCGTCCCACAGTCCCACAGTGCTGTGTGGAGTGCTCCGTGGGAGCTGCTGAACTGCATTGCAGCAGGTTTCTACAGAGGAGCATGGACATCCTGCAGCCTGCTGTCAAAACGCCACAGGATCGATGGTCTGCCAGCCATGAGTGCTGAGGACAGCAGGCCCAGCACTGCCAGCCAGGGGCTGCTGCAGGGCATTTTCCAGTCAAGGGCAGCTGCTGGTGGTGCCTTCAACAGGTCTTGAAATGGTGCTAACCCGAGGAAGACGTACGGGGCCTGGTCAAGGCGTGCTGGGCACGGCAGAGGCTGTGGGTGCAGGCGGGCTCAGGAATGTGAACAGCCCACGGGAGCCGAGCGCTGCCCTGCAGGGACACTGACAGCTGCTGGTGAGGGCCAGCAAGGCCTGAAGGGCACGGCCGTGGTGCTGAGTGGCCAGGAGGGCCAGCCTGCAGAGGGGAGGGTGCTGCCAACGCTGCGGAAGAAGATCCCAGTCCCTTTCACTAGCAGTGGCCTGAAGAAAGGCCGAGTAAAATGACTGGAAAAGACGTGTGGGTTCTCCTAGTGTAAAAAACCTTTATTTTATTTCTACTCTACTTTGATGGGTGAGGGGGATGGGGGCTACGGGCTGGGCGACAGTGTGTCCTGCTGTGCTATTCATGGCCGGCAGTAGGGCTTTTTGGCCCGGCGTTGTTGCCGCCAGACATGTCTCATACGAATTGGCCCAGGCTGGGAGCGGTTGTCTGTTGTGGATCTGTGGAAGAGCCATGGAGGCCTGTATGGACGTCGTGGCCGTGCTGCCTGACCGTTGATGGCCAAAGCGCCTTCAGGCAGCCTCGACGCTGCCTGTAAGGAAGTGCTGGGGCTGCTGTCATTGGCACTGTGGGCTGGGCCATCATCGATCCTGCGGCGTTTTGCAGGAGGGCTGTACGTTGTCCGTGATGGTATTTCTTCCTCAGGGTAGCGCCGCTTCAAGGCCTGCCGAGGGCGAAGGAAGCAGCTGCTGTTGAGGAGCAACACACCCTGGGAGGGCATTGATAATTCCTGGCTGGAAGTGCTGGGGCTGACAAGCTCTGGTTTGCCAGTGGAGCCTGCGAAGAGGGGCAGGAAGGTCATCAGGGTGGCCACGCAGGCCGTAAGCAGGAGAGGCTCCTGTGGTAGCCAGAGCTGTCCTGGAGCCAAGGCGTGCTGAAGGCCCTGCTGCCAGGCCCAGCCTGGCCCCTGTCCCCAGTGCCGGGCGCCGAGTGCTTTGGTGCCTACCAGTCTCCGTGCCAGCACAGGTGTGGCACTCCCAGGAGTAGGTGCTGTTCCCCAAAGAGGAGCAGTGTCTGTGGGTGCCCTCGGCAGCGCAGGAGCTGCACAGCCTCAGTTGCCAGGGTCTGTAGGAGCAAAGGAGGTACTGGTTGTGAGGACAAAGTGCCAGAGCAAGGGATGGCCTGGCCTGGCAGAGCCCTTGTTCTTAGTTCTTCATCCCTGAGCTTGTGGGGAGATCCTAGGTCCTGTTCAGAGCCCTGCATTGTTGCTTTGGCAGCTTACCCCTCTTCCTCCGCATGCTCCCTGCCTCCTGGACAAAGGCACGTTTCGGCATCGCAGCGGCCATGCCTCTGACCTAAGGGTGTGACTGCTTGGACACTCTCCCATGATGGGGGTCTGCAAGGGAAGGAAGGGAAAGAGTTGAGCCCAGCTGACCCAGCATCAAGCAGATCCTGGCAGTCCCTGCTCCGCTGCCTGTGCTGTTTCCAGCTCCTCAGTGGAGCTGAGGGCAAGAGGCATGGGACAGAAGGTGGCCAGGCCTGCCAGGGCAGTCCTTAGGCTGGCACTGCACTTGTGCTTGACACCTTGTGAGCTGGGAGGAGAAAACCCAACCTCTTGGAGAGTCGGATCCCCATGGTGAGCATTTCCATCAAGAATGGCTCTTGGTTCAGGCAACACGGGCATCGGAAGCCGATGCCAGCGTGCAGAGCCAGTCTCTGGATGCACTGCCGGTGGAAGCGGGCGTCTTGGCATGCAGGGCAGCCCATGGTTTTGTAGGAGATTCTGTTTTCCACGGTGTCCAGGCAGATGCTGCAGGTGTTGTCCTGGCTTGGACGAGCGTGCACTGCCTGCTGTGGGCGGTGCTCCCAGCAGAAGGACCTGTGAGGAAGATGGAAGAGATGGGCGAGGGAAGGTGGGAAGCGCAGAGTCCTTCCGCAGTGATGGCGATGTGGGGGGTGGAGCTGTGAGAGACCCCAGCCTCTTTGTGGGCTCTTCCCCAGTGTATGGCAGGTTGCTGGCAGCTGTCCCGGTGGGCTTCTGCCTTGCATGGCCACTGCAGATGGAAAGGGCTTGGAGATGAAGCCGGGGTCTCTGAGGCAAGGGCGGGCAGCCCTTACCTGTAGGCCCCGAAGTACTGGGTGACACATTCGCCGTCTGGGGCGCAGGGCAGGTGGAAGGTGCGGTCGCAGCCGTCTCACAGCAGGTGATGCTGGCCCCCATCTTGTAGCAAATGAAGCAGCTCTGGAAAGAGCACCGCAGCCCCCTGAGTGTCAAGACTGGGGCTTTGTGGCTGCCCTGCGTCTCCGGGCAGGGAGCAGGATGCGGGCAGTGCTGGGTTAGAGCCCACAGAGCCACCTGCACACGAGGCTCTTGCATGTGCCAGGGCTGGGGCTTCTTTGCTGGGGAGCAGGAGGAGCTGCCTCAAGCCTCTCCTGGTGCCAAGCTCCCTGCGCCTGCGAGGTCCTCACCTTCTTGGCTGCTTCTTTGATGACGTGCCTGGTGTCTCCAAGGAGAAAGTCTTCCGTGTTCTCTTGTGGGAAAAGCCCACTGGCAAGAAGCTGCAGAGCAGAGAAGGCCAGGAGCTTGTTAGGTCAGGAAGGAAGGCCCCTCCTGGGCAGAAAGATGGAGGGAGCCCCGAGAGAGCTTACCTGGCAGTAGTTGTGGACACAGAGTTTGAACTTCATTCTCTTGTACCCACAGATGTCGGTGTCTGCCTCGGTCCGGTGGCACAGCATGCACACTGGAGAGAAAGTGCCCCTGGCATGAGCATGTCTGTGGGGCTGGGCAAGTGTCCGTGCAGGATCAGCCCCAGAACCCTGCTGGGTCCGTGCTGTGCTGGCTGAAGGGCAGGGTAGGTCAGGCACGGGTGCCCCAGCAAATGCCCAGAGCCTAGCCCTGTTGCAGAGCTCCTGCCTTGCCCTGGCATAGTTCTTGCCTGCTCACTGACTGCCCTGGTATACCTGTGCCAGCGATCGGGAGCTGTGGGGAGAGAGGCTTGTGCTATCAGTGGTGTCCTGCTGTGCTATTCATGGCCGGCAGTAGGGCTTTTTGGCCCGGTGTTGTTGCCGCCAGACATGTCTCATACGAATTGGCCCAGGCTGGGAGCGGTTGTCTGTTTTGGATCCGTGGAAGAGCCATGGAGGCCTGTATGGACGTCGTGGCCGTGCTGCCTGACCGTTGATGGCCAAAGCGCCTTCAGGCAGCCTCGACGCTGCCTGTTAGGAAGTGCTGGGGCTGCTGTCATTGGCACTGTGGGCTGGGCCATCATCGATCCTGCGGCGTTTTGCAGGAGGGCTGTACGTTGTCCGTGATGGTATTTCTTCCTCAGGGTAGCGCCGCTTCAAGGCCTGCCGAGGGCGAAGGAAGCAGCTGCTGTTGAGGAGCAACACACCCTGGGAGGGCATTGGTAATTCCTGGCTGGAAGTGCTGGGGCTGCTTTCATTGGCACTGTGGGCTGGGCCATCATCGATCCTGCGGCGTTTTGCAGGAGGGCTGTACGTTGTCCGTGATGGTATTTCTTCCTCAGGGTAGCGCTGCTTCAAGGCCTGCCGAGGGCGAAGGAAGCAGCTGCTGTTGAGGAGCAACACACCCTGGGAGGGCATTGATAATTCCTGGCTGGAAGTGCTGGGGCTGACAAGCTCTGGTTTGCCAGTGGAGCCTGCGAAGAGGGGCAGGAAGGTCATCAGGGTGGCCACGCAGGCCGTAAGCAGGAGAGGCTCCTGTGGTAGCCAGAGCTGTCCTGGAGCCAAGGCGTGCTGAAGGCCCTGCTGCCAGGCCCAGCCTGGCCCCTGTCCCCAGTGCGGGGCGCCGAGTGCTTTGGTGCCTACCAGTCTCCGTGCCAGCACAGGTGTGGCACTCCCAGGAGTAGGTGCTGTTCCCCAAAGAGGAGCAGTGTCTGTGGGTGCCCTCGGCAGCGCAGGAGCTGCACAGCCTCAGTTGCCAGGGTCTGTAGGAGCAAAGGAGGTACTGGTTGTGAGGACAAAGTGCCAGAGCAAGGGATGGCCTGGCCTGGCAGAGCCCTTGTTCTTAGTTCTTCATCCCTGAGCTTGTGGGGAGATCCTAGGTCCTGTTCAGAGCCCTGCATTGTTGCTTTGGCAGCTTACCCCTCTTCCTCCGCGTGCTCCCTGCCTCCTGGACAAAGGCACGTTTCGGCATCGCAGCGGCCATGCCTCTGACCTAAGGGTGTGACTGCTTGGACACTCTCCCTTGATGGGGGTCTGCAAGAGAAGGAAGGGAAAGAGTTGAGCCCAGCTGACCCAGCATCAAGCAGATCCTGGCAGTCCCTGCTCCGCTGCCTGTGCTGTTTCCAGCTCCTCAGTGGAGCTGAGGGCAAGAGGCATGGGACAGAAGGTGGCCAGGCCTGCCAGGGCAGTCCTTAGGCTGGCACTGCACTTGTGCTTGACACCTTGTGAGCTGGGAGGAGAAAACCCAACCTCTTGGAGAGTTGGATCCCCATGGTGAGCATTTCCATCATGAATGGCTCTTGGTTCAGGCAACACGGGCATCGGAAGCCGATGCCAGCGTGCAGAGCCAGTCTCTGGATGCACTGCCGGTGGAAGCGGGCGTCTTGGCATGCAGGGCAGCCCATGGTTTTGTAGGAGATTCTGTTTTCCAGGGTGTCCAGGCAGATGCTGCAGGTGTTGTCCTGGCTTGGACGAGCGTGCACTGCCTGCTGTGGGCGGTGCTCCCAGCAGAAGGACCTGTGAGGAAGATGGAAGAGATGGGCGAGGGAAGGTGGGAAGCGCAGAGTCCTTCCGCAGTGATGGCGATGTGGGGGGTGGAGCTGTGAGAGACCCCAGCCTCTTTGTGGGCTCTTCCCCAGTGTATGGCAGGTTGCTGGCAGCTGTCCCGGTGGGCTTCTGCCTTGCATGGCCACTGCAGATGGAAAGGGCTTGGAGATGAAGCCGGGGTCTCTGAGGCAAGGGCGGGCAGCCCTTACCTGTAGGCCCCGAAGTACTGGGTGACACATTCGCCGTCTGGGGCGCAGGGCAGGTGGAAGGTGCGGTCGCAGCCCGTCTCACAGCAGGTGATGCTGGCCCCCATCTTGTAGCAAATGAAGCAGCTCTGGAAAGAGCACCGCAGCCCCCTGAGTGTCAGGACTGGGGCTTTGTGGCTGCCCTGCGTCTCCGGGCAGGGAGCAGGATGTGGGCAGTGCTGGGTTAGAGCCCACAGAGCCACCTGCACACGAGGCTCTTGCATGTGCCAGGGCTGGGGCTTCTTTGCTGGGGAGCAGGAGGAGCTGCCTCAAGCCTCTCCTGGTGCCAAGCTCCCTGCGCCTGCGAGGTCCTCACCTTCTTGGCTGCTTCTTTGATGACGTGCCTGGTGTCTCCAAGGAGAAAGTCTTCCGTGTTCTCTTGTGGGAAAAGCCCACTGGCAAGAAGCTGCAGAGCAGAGAAGGCCAGGAGCTTGTTAGTTCAGGAAGGAAGGCCCCTCCTGGGCAGAAAGTTGGAGGGAGCCCCGAGAGAGCTTACCTGGCAGTAGTTGTGGACACAGAGTTTGAACTTCATTCTCTTGTACCCACAGATGTCGGTGTCTGCCTCGGTCCGGTGGCACAGCATGCACACTGGAGAGAAAGTGCCCCTGGCATGAGCATGTCTGTGGGGCTGGGCAAGTGTCCGTGCAGGATCAGCCCCAGAACCCTGCTGGGTCCGTGCTGTGCTGGCTGAAGGGCAGGGTAGGTCAGGCACGGGTGCCCCAGCAAATGCCCAGAGCCTAGCCCTGTTGAAGAGCTCCTGCCTTGCCCTGGCATAGTTCTTGCCTGCTCACTGACTGCCCTGGTATACCTGTGCCAGCGATCGGGAGCTGTGGGGAGAGAGGCTTTTGCTATCACCTTGCTCCTTGGGTACTGTGTCCGGCTGTGCCGTGTTGGATCTGGAACAGGTTGATGGCGAGTGCCTGGAGCGTCTCTTGCGCAGAACTGCTGGCATTCCTCCGCCTGACAGTTGTGCACCAGCCCTGAGTAAAGAGAGAGATGCGCGTGAGCTGTGTCAGAGGCGCCAGAATCCTCTGACTTAGCCTTGTGCTTGAGCAGCCTTGGGCAAGCTCCTCCTCGGCGATGCTCTCCTCAACTCAGAGGGTTGTATTGATGTGCAGCCACCCTGGTTGTGTTTTTAGGCCAGGGTGATGATGTCACTGGGGCCATTGTGACATGGCCAGCACCGATCTGTGGGCTCCTCCCATACCATCCTGAGTGATGATGCCCCAGTGGCGAGTGGTTTTGAGGGGATAGGATTAACTTCTCATGCGTCCAAGTTTTGCATTTGTGACCAAATCAGTGTGGGTGACACAGCGCTGTGTGAGCCATGGCTGAGCAGCGAATGCACAGTGCCGAGGCCTGTCCTGCTCCTGAGGCCCAGCACCAGGGAAGCAGCCTGGGGGCAGCAGCTGCTGGCAGGGGAAATAGGTGGGACAGCTGATCCCCCAGATCCCAGAGAGACCCCACACGTGACACCGTGTCTGCTCAGCTGCACAACTGCAGCTTGCTGCTGATGCTGCTGCTCTCGGGCTGGCAATACATCGGGCAGCTGGTTGTGAGCCACTGTGGCCTTTTCATCACTTGTATGGTTCCAATTTGTTTATCTGATGGAAGTGTCTCAGCCCACAAGTCTTTGTCCAACAGTGATATCCTAAGCGTGTTGCAGACCAGGATGTGTTCAATGTCCCATCAGCATTCCCAGCCCCAATGACATGAGACCTGCCCAAGGCTGGTGTCTGCCCCTGCCCTGCCAGGCACTGAGCCCTCACTCACAGCAGTGTGAGGCCACGCTCTGGGTGTGGGGAATTGCGCCTGGAAAGCTGAGAGATGGGAAAGGGTCTGGGGGTGGTGGTTGACAGCAGCTGCAAATGGTGTGGTATATTCCCAGGTGGCCAAGAAGGCCAATGTCAGCTGGCCTGTAGCAGCACCAGTGTGGGCAGCAGGAGCAGGGCAGTGCCCGTCCCACAGTCCCACAGTGCTGTGTGGAGTGCTCCGTGGGAGCTGCTGAACTGCATTGCAGCAGGTTTCTACAGAGGAGCATGGACATCCTGCAGCCTGCTGTCAAAACGCCACAGGATCGATGGTCTGCCAGCCATGAGTGCTGAGGACAGCAGGCCCAGCACTGCCAGCCAGGGGCTGCTGCAGGGCATTTTCCAGTCAAGGGCAGCTGCTGGTGGTGCCTTCAACAGGTCTTGAAATGGTGCTAACCCGAGGAAGACGTACGGGGCCTGGTCAAGGCGTGCTGGGCACGGCAGAGGCTGTGGGTGCAGGCGGGCTCAGGAATGTGAACAGCCCACGGGAGCCGAGCGCTGCCCTGCAGGGACACTGACAGCTGCTGGTGAGGGCCAGCAAGGCCTGAAGGGCACGGCCGTGGTGCTGAGTGGCCAGGAGGGCCAGCCTGCAGAGGGGAGGGTGCTGCCAACGCTGCGGAAGAAGATCCCAGTCCCTTTCACTAGCAGTGGCCTGAAGAAAGGCCGAGTAAAATGACTGGAAAAGACGTGTGGGTTCTCCTAGTGTAAAAAACCTTTATTTTATTTCTACTCTACTTTGATGGGTGAGGGGGATGGGGGCTACGGGCTGGGCGACAGTGTGTCCTGCTGTGCTATTCATGGCCGGCAGTAGGGCTTTTTGGCCCGGTGTTGTTGCCGCCAGACATGTCTCATACGAATTGGCCCAGGCTGGGAGCGGTTGTCTGTTGTGGATCTGTGGAAGAGCCATGGAGGCCTGTATGGACGTCGTGGCCGTGCTGCCTGACTGTTGATGGCCAAAGCGCCTTCAGGCAGCCTCGACGCTGCCTGTAAGGAAGTGCTGGGGCTGCTGTCATTGGCACTGTGGGCTGGGCCATCATCGATCCTGCGGCGTTTTGCAGGAGGGCTGTACGTTGTCCGTGATGGTATTTCTTCCTCAGGGTAGCGCCGCTTCAAGGCCTGCCGAGGGCGAAGGAAGCAGCTGCTGTTGAGGAGCAACACACCCTGGGAGGGCATTGATAATTCCTGGCTGGAAGTGCTGGGGCTGACAAGCTCTGGTTTGCCAGTGGAGCCTGCGAAGAGGGGCAGGAAGGTCATCAGGGTGGCCACGCAGGCCGTAAGCAGGAGAGGCTCCTGTGGTAGCCAGAGCTGTCCTGGAGCCAAGGCGTGCTGAAGGCCCTGCTGCCAGGCCCAGCCTGGCCCCTGTCCCCAGTGCCGGGCGCCGAGTGCTTTGGTGCCTACCAGTCTCCGTGCCAGCACAGGTGTGGCACTCCCAGGAGTAGGTGCTGTTCCCCAAAGAGGAGCAGTGTCTGTGGGTGCCCTCGGCAGCGCAGGAGCTGCACAGCCTCAGTTGCCAGGGTCTGTAGGAGCAAAGGAGGTACTGGTTGTGAGGACAAAGTGCCAGAGCAAGGGATGGCCTGGCCTGGCAGAGCCCTTGTTCTTAGTTCTTCATCCCTGAGCTTGTGGGGAGATCCTAGGTCCTGTTCAGAGCCCTGCATTGTTGCTTTGGCAGCTTACCCCTCTTCCTCCGCGTGCTCCCTGCCTCCTGGACAAAGGCACGTTTCGGCATCGCAGCGGCCATGCCTCTGACCTAAGGGTGTGACTGCTTGGACACTCTCCCTTGATGGGGGTCTGCAAGAGAAGGAAGGGAAAGAGTTGAGCCCAGCTGACCCAGCATCAAGCAGATCCTGGCAGTCCCTGCTCCGCTGCCTGTGCTGTTTCCAGCTCCTCAGTGGAGCTGAGGGCAAGAGGCATGGGACAGAAGGTGGCCAGGCCTGCCAGGGCAGTCCTTAGGCTGGCACTGCACTTGTGCTTGACACCTTGTGAGCTGGGAGGAGAAAACCCAACCTCTTGGAGAGTCGGATCCCCATGGTGAGCATTTCCATCATGAATGGCTCTTGGTTCAGGCAACACGGGCATCGGAAGCCGATGCCAGCGTGCAGAGCCAGTCTCTGGATGCACTGCCGGTGGAAGCGGGCGTCTTGGCATGCAGGGCAGCCCATGGTTTTGTAGGAGATTCTGTTTTCCACGGTGTCCAGGCAGATGCTGCAGGTGTTGTCCTGGCTTGGACGAGCGTGCACTGCCTGCTGTGGGCGGTGCTCCCAGCAGAAGGACCTGTGAGGAAGATGGAAGAGATGGGCGAGGGAAGGTGGGAAGCGCAGAGTCCTTCCGCAGTGATGGCGATGTGGGGGGTGGAGCTGTGAGAGACCCCAGCCTCTTTGTGGGCTCTTCCCCAGTGTATGGCAGGTTGCTGGCAGCTGTCCCGGTGGGCTTCTGCCTTGCATGGCCACTGCAGATGGAAAGGGCTTGGAGATGAAGCCGGGGTCTCTGAGGCAAGGGCGGGCAGCCCTTACCTGTAGGCCCCGAAGTACTGGGTGACACATTCGCCGTCTGGGGCGCAGGGCAGGTGGAAGGTGCGGTCGCAGCCCGTCTCACAGCAGGTGATGCTGGCCCCCATCTTGTAGCAAATGAAGCAGCTCTGGAAAGAGCACCGCAGCCCCCTGAGTGTCAGGACTGGGGCTTTGTGGCTGCCCTGCGTCTCCAGGCAGGGAGCAGGATGTGGGCAGTGCTGGGTTAGAGCCCACAGAGCCACCTGCACACGAGGCTCTTGCATGTGCCAGGGCTGGGGCTTCTTTGCTGGGGAGCAGGAGGAGCTGCCTCAAGCCTCTCCTGGTGCCAAGCTCCCTGCGCCTGCGAGGTCCTCACCTTCTTGGCTGCTTCTTTGATGACGTGCCTGGTGTCTCCAAGGAGAAAGTCTTCCGTGTTCTCTTGTGGGAAAAGCCCACTGGCAAGAAGCTGCAGAGCAGAGAAGGCCAGGAGCTTGTTAGGTCAGGAAGGAAGGCCCCTCCTGGGCAGAAAGTTGGAGGGAGCCCCGAGAGAGCTTACCTGGCAGTAGTTGTGGACACAGAGTTTGAACTTCATTCTCTTGTACCCACAGATGTCGGTGTCTGCCTCGGTCCGGTGGCACAGCATGCACACTGGAGAGAAAGTGCCCCTGGCATGAGCATGTCTGTGGGGCTGGGCAAGTGTCCGTGCAGGATCAGCCCCAGAACCCTGCTGGGTCCGTGCTGTGCTGGCTGAAGGGCAGGGTAGGTCAGGCACGGGTGCCCCAGCAAATGCCCAGAGCCTAGCCCTGTTGCAGAGCTCCTGCCTTGCCCTGGCATAGTTCTTGCCTGCTCACTGACTGCCCTGGTATACCTGTGCCAGCGATCGGGAGCTGTGGGGAGAGAGGCTTTTGCTATCACCTTGCTCCTCGGGTACTGTGTCCGGCTGTGCCGTGTTGGATCTGGAACAGGTTGATGGCGAGTGCCTGGAGCGTCTCTTGCGCAGAACTGCTGGCATTCCTCCGCCTGACAGTTGTGCACCAGCCCTGAGTAAAGAGAGAGATGCGCGTGAGCTGTGTCAGAGGCGCCAGAATCCTCTGACTTAGCCTTGTGCTTGAGCAGCCTTGGGCAAGCTCCTCCTCGGCGATGCTCTCCTCAACTCAGAGGGTTGTATTGATGTGCAGCCACCCTGGTTGTGTTTTTAGGCCAGGGTGATGATGTCACTGGGGCCATTGTGACATGGCCAGCACCGATCTGTGGGCTCCTCCCATACCATCCTGAGTGATGATGCCCCAGTGGCGAGTGGTTTTGAGGGGATAGGATTAACTTCTCATGCGTCCAAGTTTTGCATTTGTGACCAAATCAGTGTGGGTGACACAGCGCTGTGTGAGCCATGGCTGAGCAGCGAATGCACAGTGCCGAGGCCTGTCCTGCTCCTGAGGCCCAGCACCAGGGAAGCAGCCTGGGGGCAGCAGCTGCTGGCAGGGGAAATAGGTGGGACAGCTGATCCCCCAGATCCCAGAGAGACCCCACACGTGACACCGTGTCTGCTCAGCTGCACAACTGCAGCTTGCTGCTGATGCTGCTGCTCTCGGGCTGGCAATACATCGGGCAGCTGGTTGTGAGCCACTGTGGCCTTTTCATCACTTGTATGGTTCCAATTTGTTTATCTGATGGAAGTGTCTCAGCCCACAAGTCTTTGTCCAACAGTGATATCCTAAGCGTGTTGCAGACCAGGATGTGTTCAATGTCCCATCAGCATTCCCAGCCCCAATGACATGAGACCTGCCCAAGGCTGGTGTCTGCCCCTGCCCTGCCAGGCACTGAGCCCTCACTCACAGCAGTGTGAGGCCACGCTCTGGGTGTGGGGAATTGCACCTGGAAAGCTGAGAGATGGGAAAGGGTCTGGGGGTGGTGGTTGACAGCAGCTGCAAATGGTGTGGTATATTCCCAGGTGGCCAAGAAGGCCAATGTCAGCTGGCCTGTAGCAGCACCAGTGTGGGCAGCAGGAGCAGGGCAGTGCCCATCCCTCTCTGCTGGGACTGCTGAGGTACCTCAAATTCTGTAGTAAGTTTTGAGCCCCTCAGTATAAGAAAGACATTGAGGTGCTTATGCATGTTGAGAGGGGGAACAGAGCTTGGGAAGCATCTGGAGCACATGTTTGATGAAGAGCAGCTGATGGAGCTGTAGGTCTCAGCCTCAAAAAAGGAGGCTTGGTGGGAATCTTAATGTTCTACAACTGCTTAGAAGGAGGTTGGAGCCATTTGGGCGTTTGTGTCTTGTCTCAGGGAACAGGTTTGTTTATTTATGAAACAAACAGGAAATGTAGGAACTGAGTCCTGAGATGCTATGATGTAGCATGTGGTTTTGAATAAGTAAGAAGCAGATAAGAAGAGCGGTTCCCAGAGGTGGTCACTACCAAAGGTCGTGTGGTCTGATAAGTGATAAGTGATCTTGTTAATTATTTATATCAGTCAAGAACTGTTTTAAGTCATGCTGAGTTTGGAGGCTTTTCAGATATGAAAAAGCTCTGAAGAACTCTCATACTCCTGGAGGTCAACTGCAGCCTTAATTTTTGTGTACTTAGGCTTTCATGCAATTTTGTCTTGGGGGACTGTACATGTGGAGCATGGCATCATTGTCCCAGCAATCCCAGAAGACCTGAAGGCAGTGGCTTTGTTCCCTCTTTGGACAGCTGGGATGTGCTGGGGGAGCTGCATCTGTGTGCCCAGATGGCACCCATATCCTGGGCAAAGTTTCTGTTTCAAGTGAGAAAAGAGATTTAGTCACATGAGGGGTAATACCATCGTACACACTCCTGATGTGAGAGACATACACAGAAACCCTCAAACAGCTTCTTTTTCCCATTCCTCACCCCACTGTAAAAGTGCTCTTTCATGTGGAACTAGAAAAATCCAAACCTTGTGTTTCTTGCAATGTCCATTCCATGGGGATAAGCTTTCTTCCTTTGCTATAGAATCTCATTTTTTCCTCAGATCCTGAATTCCTGACCTGTTTATTGGTACTGATCTGTTTACTGGTCTGCTGAAAGCAGGAGCTGCCCATGCAGTGATCGGATTTATGTGCCACCTTGCAGTCATGCCTTTAGAACTCTGGCAGTACACACCCAGATTTGGATGTGACCAGGTTTTTTTCTAGCACAGATTAATAAAAATGTGTTTTGAGTCCATCTGACAGAGTTCCATGGAAAAAAAGAAATAGTGAAGGCTGAGAAGCAGTTGGCAGGAATTGTTTTAAAACCTTCATTTCATAGCAAGCTCATCATCAGCACAGGCGATGTTATGGGCATGATTAAATAGTTAGTCATAGGTAAAAGCAACGGCAACAGTGATTCTTCATGTTATATCCAATTACATCATTCCTCCCAATGAGGTTCAGTGCAATTCCCAATATTTTCCTTTAGGAAGTACAGAACATAAATAAAACATTCTGCTGTGTAGCAAATGGCAACAGCAAATTTTGTAAGAAGATCTAAGAAAGAATGTTTTTTGTTAGAAAATTTGGAGTGAATGTTCTGCTGTTCATTTGTATTTATTCTTTCTCCAGGACAACTGGACTTTCCCAGGATGTTTTTCCTTCCCCAACTCCTTCTGTGCCTCATCCGTTACATTCTCTAAACCTCACCTAAAAGAAAATTTCGTTCATTACAACTTCATCACCTTTAATTTCTAAAAGGTCTGTCTAATTATACCCTTAAATACCTTGGGAGAGGCATCTCAGACATTCTTGAGGCTATCTGAGAAGTTTTGGGTGTGTTTCCCGTGTCTGGGTGGCATCCAGGGGACTGCTTTTACAGGTGAATTGATGACAGGTTTTTGCCTGGGCACAGCAGGGATGGTGCAGCTCTGCCTGGGGAATCCCAAAATACCAAGTGAACATGCCTGGCGTTGCATTTCCTACCTTCAGACCCAGCAATGCCAGGTTTTTCCAAGGGCAGGGGGAACATGTGTCTGTATGTTTTCTATTCTACTCTTCCAAATTTATGAAAGGCACAAGATGGGGGAATATCCCAGGCTTTTTTGCTATCTTAGGAAGTTGATCTGTTTGATGCCACCTGATGACATTTCATTAAGCCATGAACTGTTGGACATGGTTTTCCTAAGCCAGATGGAGGACATCAGAAGCAGTCCATTAGGCTGACCTGTATTCCATTGCCTGACACTCTGTCCAGGTCAAACTTCTACTCTTTTAAACCAAATTTATTCCAAATATGATTAGAATTATTGGCCCTATGGAAGGTTTATCCCAGCATAAAGCTAAGGGCTTTGAAACAAACCCTTTTATTAAGTGTAGGAAAAATGTGGCCTTTGCTGTAGACTGACAAAACCCAGGAGATCTTTTTTTTCTGAGCTAGAAATGTGCACAAATCACAGGGTTGGGAGAGGATGGCAGGGAGGGGGTTGTGGTTTCTTGGGTCTATGAAGGAAAATCTGCTTTTTTCCCCATTGTCTACTCAGCCCAGCTGGTTTGTATCACCTCCAGTAGTTTGCAAGGATTATTTACTTCTACTACTTGTAAATCATTTTCCTCTGTGCAAATCTTCCCTCAAAATGACCTTTTCTTTATATACAGATTACTCAGCCCAGCATCCTCTCAGGCCTAGGATGCATTATGACTTCACTCTCTGTTATAATTTCCCAGATCTTATGTGTCTTGGTTTCCTTTCCTGGGGGGAGCCTTATGATAAAAATTCGTTATCTGCAGTAGCAGTGTTATAAACACATTTTAAGAAATGGCCAAATGAACAGTGAAACCCAATGCTACCTGCTGCTAAATACTGCTCTTCCTAGATGTCACAGAATCCTAGAGTGGTTTGGGTGCTGCAGCTACCTTGACCAAAGTCTCTGTCCATCCTGCTTCCCAAAGAGACAGTCTGGGCTATCCCAGCAGCCCCAGTCCCAGGTAACCAGCTGTACCCCTCCCTACTGTCAGACAAGCACACATAACTCAGTAAATGGCACACATTAATAACATTCCTGGTGAGTGCCTGGGCTTGCAGGTTCTGACTCAACACAACAACAACTCCTTTCTCATGAGGTGCCTGGGAGTAGTTGGTATTTGCAGACCTACAGGGCAAAAAAGAAGAGATTGATGTGCTCGTGTCAGCCCTGCCCTCACCGAAGATGGGCTGCAAATGCTACTGAGGCAGTAGTGAAGCAATCTGAAGATATGTATAGTGATAAATTAATTGCAGTTTAAAGGTTGTTGGTTTTCCTTTACAAATCCCAAAGAAAGCAAGAGGCACTATACGTAACACAGAGGGTATATTGTCAGGCAAGGAAACAGAATTAAAGCTTGCAAGGATTCAAATCTGGGTAAAGGAAAACCTCTGTCATGGAGTGGAGGTGAGGGATGGATACCAAGAGAATCATTTAAAACTGTTGATTTTTTCATTGCCTGTATGTCTGTATTGTTGTCTCTGGGGTCACGAGCTTCTCCCCAGGGGTTTTGTGGAAACCGTGCAGAGTTTTGTTTCTCTGGGGAAGAGTTTTCAGTGGATAAATGCACTTTTACTCTCACCCCCCAATTTATCACCCAGTCTGCGCATTATCTGAGTGCTCTGGTGCTGTAGTGTCTTGGAGTCCTGTCTGTTTGGCTTCTTCTAAAGTCTGCCCAAAGTACCCAAACAACACTGCCCACATGTCAGTGCCTGTGTGTGTGTGTGCAGAGCCTGTGTGATTTCTCCCTGCGATCATCTCCTGGCTGAGGAAGAGGAGAGGCTTGTCACAGCAGGCTCCTCGTGTGCCTCTGCACATAGCCCTGCGAGGAGTCAGCTTTCCCTCACAGCTCAAAGCTACGAATCATGCTGAGCCTGGGAGCCAGCAGAAGCTCAGGTACACGTAATTAAGGCACTCTTAATTCAGGGGGCAGGTTCTCCCTCCCTGTAACCTTACAGCAGAGGTGAATGTTGCAGTGATACTGCATATCGCATTGCTTCTGTTTTCCCTTAAAACACCTGACTTGGGGGCTCCTCTCGAACAGTGACCTTTCATTTCCCACTAAGTATTTTCATTCAAACCAGAGATTTAATTTACTACTACATTCAGGGACTCTTGAATAGGACTATTTTGCTTTCTCCAGGAACTTTAATAGAAGGAGAATTTTTTTTCAATGTTCCTGTTTACTTTTTTTTTCTCTTTCATATCAAATGAAATATCTTCGTATAAATTGATTTTAAAGTACTACTTCAAGGTAATAACCAGGAGCTGGAGGGAAGTAGTGGACCAGTAAGGAGATGATTTGCTTCCAGGGCTGTTGGTACTGACCATGTCACCCCATGGCAGCCTCTCTACTGCACAGGGCATGGTTTCTGCCCAGGACACTCAGAGTGAATCCCCACCTGAGCTCTCACAGGCAGCAGGTTCCCTCAGCAGGAAGGCAGACCTTCAGGATACTCTGAAGTAGTGAGCACCTTTTAATTCTTGGATGGTGGTGTTTCACTATGCAGCTCTCCAGTGCTGTCAGTAAACTGCTGAATGCTTTGCAAATGCAACTCCTTGTTTATCCTTCAGTCACACTGGTGCTGGGTGATGGAGGTAGAAATGTGTTATTCCAGAGCTCTGCTCCTCAACCAATGAATGAATACCTTCACAAAGGAAAATACTTGGCAATCTAATACTGTTGGCAACACTTTTCCACACTCCTATAATTAGACAGGTCCTAACTGAACTGTGTGTAGGAGTCTGGCTAGATCTGGAAATAATAGGTTTCTTCTCTAGATGCCCTTCTCTAAATGGGCACTGAGTATTTTTGTTGTTTACAGTGATTATTCACTCTTACTTCATGCCTAGGTTTCAGCAGCAGCAGCCTTCCTCCTGCTCAGTGTTTCCTCCCAGAATTGCCATTCTGACTTCAGAATAAGTTTCTGGTGAAGCTGTAGAAGTTCGAGTGTAATCAGCTCAAGGTTGTTTAACAAGACATCTTACTGCAAATATTTGGTATTTGGGCAGGATAAAAAGATCATAGAATCATGGGATACCCTGAGTTGGAAGGGGGGACCCACAAGGATCAGCCAGTCCAACTCCTGGCCCTGCACAGATACCCCAACAGTCCTACCCTATGCATCCCTGAGAGTGTTGTCCAAATGCTCCTGGAGCTCTGGCGGCCTTGGGGCTGTGACCACTGCCCTGGGAACCTGTTCTGAAGTACAGGACACATTTTACAATGCTGGAAGTTGGTTGAGAACCAGGATATGGAATTGGTATCCCCATATAAGAAACAGAAAACAGGAGGCCACATCAGGGGTTAAAATGCTCCTGCAGTGAGGCTTTGCCCTCTATGAGTGAAGAGGACGCATCCATTCCAGAGAACTGGTGGCGCAGTTGATAAAAATCCTCCTTGGCTCATTTTTCATTCCTGACCTTAACAAGCAGTTAGAACATTGCATGTTGCAGCCTCCCAGAAGCTGGAACTCCACAAGTTTTATGGCCAGCATTTTCCTCTTGATGGTTCAGCTTACGGTGTAGAGTTGAACAGCAGCTCGGGTTTTACGAGTGTGTGTCGGGTTAAAGGCAGTGGAGTTGCACTGTGCACCTGATGTCGAGGCAGGAGCAGGCATTTATGAACAGGGGTGTTACCAGGAACAGCAAAGTTGGCTGGGGAAACACACCCAGCCTTGCAAGTGCTGAGTTTTAGTACTGGAAACCATAAGCTTTATTGCTTCCATGAGGAAACACAGCTGCACCCAATGATCAGCCCATCCAGTCCCAGAGTGACAAAATCCTAAAATATTAGTCTCTTAAATTCTTCTAGGTATTTCTTCACAAATCTTAATGCCTTCCCTCTCAGCCTGCCCCTAAGAGGATGGGAGTGCTGCTACCCTTTTACAAATAGGTTACGGAGGCACAGATGAGCTGAACTGCTTCTTGTCAGACAGAAAATCTGCTCCAGAGTATGGAGACTTGGCTTTGATTTGCAAACCCCAGCCCTTTGCAGTAACCAGGGCACAATATTTCCTTGTTCTTCTGCCTTCTGAAAGGGCCACTGAGGGTTTGGCTATGAGCCCTTTTTAATAAATGGGGGCAAAAACAGAAAAGAGAATGAACACTTTGGCTTATCAAGTGTTGTTTGCTGCAACTGAGCGCCGGATTGTGACTCCCAGATCAGAGGTTGGCTCTGGTGTGTGTTTGTATGTTGTCTAACACAGTGGATAATTAGTCCCAGTTGGGATACTTTGGATGTACAAATTATGCAAATATATTTACTAGAAATAATAAAAACAGTTTAAAAAAATGGGTAAACACTCTCCTGCTGTCTTAAATGGTTTTTCATTTGAGCCTCAGCATTTTCAGTTAAAATTCAAATCATTTATTCCATAGAGCAGCCATTGCCTTCAGGTTCCCTAATCATCTCCTCTGGGAAAATAATAAAACACATTTTTCCAATTATTTCCATTACAGTTTTTCTAGATAAAAGAGAGCTTATTCCTGGTCTTGATCTATCAATTGTTGCTTGATGTCTTCAAAACCCACTCATTCTGCTCAGGGCTGGCATGTAATCGGTTGTGAACAGAAATGTTGCTCGTGGGTTAAAAATGAGTTAAAAATGTTAAAAATGAGCAGTCAAGAAGAGACTTAGATGTTATAAAATGCTTGGCTTGGTCTTTGCTGCCAGTGACCTGATGATGGGATCGGTTTCAGGCCAGTGACATACAATTTTTGAAAGCCCTCATCCAAAGCCCCACTCCAGCACTCTTGGAGACCCTTTAGGCACTGGAAGGGGCTCTAAGGTCTCCCTGGATCCTTTTCTTTTCCAGGTGAACATCTCCCAGCCTGTCTTTGTAGCAGAGATGCTTCATCCCTCGGAGCATCTTCATGGCCTCCTCTGGTCTCGCTCCAACTCTTTTACCAAATAATTGTAAATAAAGAAGAGAATTAACACAGCATGAAACTAATTTCCTTAAGATTTCTAGGAAACATGCAGCCAGCTAAAGAGCAAGTGGGAGTGGCAAAGCTGACCCAGAGCTGGAGCTATATTTCTCTACTTTGACTGGAAATGAAACGTCATGGATAACAATCAGGGGACCGACAAATAACATTTCATCAGGAATAATGTTTTTATTATTACAGGACATTGTGCTTTACACAGTGTGGTTTATTTAGTGAAAATGGGTAGTTACTGACGCTCCAATGTCCTCAGTAATACTGGTGTGGCTTCACAGGACTCTTCCCATAGCTGAATGCATGATGGTCATTTCCATGAAAGCTTTAGTGAATGAGTATCTTACTAGGAGCAGTTGAAGAATATCCACAATAAATTAATACCAAATTTCTAGTGGAAAACATTCCCACTGGAAGCCGTGACAGTAAGAAGGGAATGAAAAAGTAGTATTAAGTAAAAAACAGCAACAAAGGACAGCTTGATTTTGAAAAGCTACTGAAGAATTAGTCACAGAAATTTCTTGAAAAAGTTGCAGTCAGTTCCCAGACTGTTGAAGAACAACATGGTGCCTTTCACACTGCAGTCTTCTCACAAGTTTATTTATAATTTCCCATCTACTTTTTCTCCAGGGCCCCATATTTTCCCATTTTTTTAGGAGCGTTGGCAGCAGCTGCTTCCAAACTTTTAACATCAAAATGCTACGGATACAAATAAGACACATCAATCTCCTGTCAAGAAGCAAAAATGCTGGATAGCTCTTCTTTAAAAGCAGCAGAGCAACTACTGAGCTGCAGAGTCCTTGAGACCCCTGTATCACTTACTCGTGGAGAGATGGAGCTCTCCTAACACACCCCAGGAGAGGAGAGGGGTTGGTCCTGGCATATCCACAAAAAACAGGGATGGCTTCACCTGTCACCCACTCTCCTTGGGTGCTTCCCAACAAAGCCTGGACTTCAAGGCTGGATGGGGCTTGGAGCAAGCCCGTCTAGTGGAAGGTGTCCCTGTCCGTGGCAGAGGGTGGAAATGAGATGAGCTTTAAATTCCCTTTGAACTGAGAGCACTTTATGACTTTCTGAACTTGCCCCTATGATATATCACTGCCAAAACCAAGGGGTTTATCCTTGCTGCTTTGAGCTGCTTGCTTTGGACTACGATTGGCACAATTTAACTGCTGTGGAAATCAGACTCGCACCCCTAGTCCCTCATATACAGAGCTTACAAGGAAGCTGTTGTTGTCACCTAAACAGAAGCAGTTTGCACTAAAGTCACTTCTGAAGCCAGCGCTGCTTTTTCCACACATGGCACAGCGATGTTGTTTTCAATCTAAAAGACTTCTACTACCCTTCAGGGAGAAGAGTAATAAGAAACACAGCAAAAGTCAATTCTTTTAGGGAAGACACGTGTTAGGATTTGTGTCTGCTCCCTGACAGGCTCCCTTGCCATGAATGCAAAGAGGCTGCCAGGCGTGGTGGTGAATGAGAGGATGCCTTAGAGATTTAAGACTGCAACGTACCAAAATAAAGACATAACAATTCCACAGTACACACACCACAAAATTCTCTAAGGGTAATTACACAGCAATCTGTAGGAATCCATAAATATCCTGCTGTCACATGTTATTTGTTAGCAAAATCTACAAAGTTTCAGAATAATTAAAGGATAAGTTACATGGTATCTGTGCCCAGTGACTCAATAAAATCACTTTCACAGCTGCCTTGACATAACATTCACCTTATTTACAAAGAAATTGTTATGCTGAAACAGCTGGGAAACTGCTTTTAATGTTGCCTGACTTTACATCTATTCATAACTGAGACACTAATAGAAATCCTACTTATCCAAAATTCCTGTGTGTTGAGCAAGCTACAGGGGAGAACATTTTGGGAGTGCTTTCTCAGGGCTTTGTCAGTGAAAGCACTCGGTGCTTTAAGTTCCACAGTTCTTCCTAGTTCTCCCTGATACTTTCCCATAGGAAAAAGGGCTTTCAGGTCAGAGAATATTCTCCATTATTTAAAGAGGAGACACTTTCCTAAGACTTAAATACAAGCTTGAAGCACCACTCATAATGCCATTGCTGTGAGCCATGAAAACCCTGTGCCTGAATAAGAGACACTGGGAAAAAGAGGAAGAGCTGTCAAGAGAAACACTCACATGACCAGATGTTTAAAAGCAGAATAAGGTGACACTTTGATTTTGTCTGTTCTGCAGAGGTTTTCATGCAGGAAGAATGAGGGATGCTGAATTTCCCAATCCCTTGCAATAACATCATCCAGGCTCACTGTTGTGTTTCCTTTGGAGGAGAAATCTGGCAAGAAGAGCAGGGAGAAAGCAAGGCTTCAAGGCTGACGTGGCATTTTAAAGGAACTTTAAGTCTCCAAACTGATTTCTTGGATGTTGCATGGAGTATAAATTAATCCATTTTAATTGAGATTAAGAAGAAGAGAGCCATTTAAAAACCCCTCAGAATACTGGGGTGAGGAACCCAGCCATGTAGAAAACATTGTGATGCTCAGAGCACTCCTGATGTTATGTCTGCATATTCATCAGGTGGCACATTTGCCTGATCAGCAGTGATCAATAACCCATTAACTTTGGAAAGTGAGCAGAGGACATGTAGCAGCCTTTGAGGTGATGCAGGAACATGGTTTCTGTCTAAAAAACCCCTCAAATTCTGTTTCCTGGTCCTAACAGATAGCAACGATCAGATGGGTCTGAGGTGTTGGTGAGGCACTGGAGCCGTAAGAGGTTCTTTCTTACAAATCCTCCCCACTTCTGGTGGGTGTGGGTTTTATAAATGGATGTTTTAAGAGGAATCATTACGCTGTGTTTCAGAACAAGAAGGCAGCACACTGAAGGCAATCACAGCAACGTGCCTGTGCCGTGCATCTCAACTCTGGGCTCCACGTGCCTTGGGAAGAGATTCCAAGGTTATGCATTATTCATCTGCAATAACTATCTTTTAAAATGTAAAAGGTAACAACAATCAGTGCTCATTCACCACTGCCATCAGTACCCTTAACAAGGACCAGCCCTGTGATTTCACTGCGCAGGAATATTCCTGGAACTGCTCTCCTTCTCAGACTCTTACAGAAATGCAGTGAATAGTGAAAAAATGGGGCTGGTTATGGGGAACTTCCTCAGCATCATGACTAATTCCAGTGGTGGAATCTGCTGAAAACTTCGTAAGCTGAAGTGGTGCAGTTAGAGAATTGTAAGTCAAAATTATAGAAATTTAAACTCCCTTCCATCTGTTATGTATGATGGACATTTCTCTGCTTTTCTTTCAGCTAGGTACATTGTACAAGCTGGTTTCTGAGGATGAACACAATTATGTGTGGAAATAATGGAAAATGGATTTAGACCATGTGCTTTTGTTGCTTAAGTTTAATGATTTTGAGGTATATGTCACCTTGTGAAAGGCTACATTTCCTTTTTGGATTGTATTTTATCAGCTAGACCCATTGCTTCTGGCACAGATGTGAGTGTTACACCAAAAATGTCATGAGAGATCAGGAGGAATCACAGCGAGGGGCTTTGAGACATCCATTAACGCACTCTCACACTGGTGAGAAGTCGTTTTTTCTCTTTCCTAGCTGGAATAAAGAAAACTGAGTACAACACCAGTTGGAGGGATGATAATCCTGGGTGACGCAGCCCTGGCTGGCTGGACTCACTCTGCTGAGGTGCTGCTTGAGTTGATTTTAACTTTGAACATGGATGAGACACTTGGTTTGCAGAGCTGTTTTCTTTATGTGAGGATAAGTGAGATGCTGCTGGGATACAGCATTTCCCCCTTGTGCTCTCAAACCTTTCACGAAGACTCAGGCACAGTCATTGTCCCCCAGTTATATATGCAAGTGTCCCTCAGTTCATCAAGCACAGAGAAATATTGCCTGTGCCACTGCAATTGTTGAAATGGATTGCGAGAGGAAGGCATAAAGTAAGATTTTGACAGCAAGGGAGACAAAGAGATGAAAATCTGATTTTCTCCAGAACATGCAGATTATTTTCTAAATCCTGAAGAGTGACTATTTCTAGGAAATACAAATCAGGCAGCACAAAGGAAGAAAAATAAATTAGATGCACAGCCAGGTAAATTTGGTTAACTGAGCACATCAGCTGAGTACAGGTGCCTCTTGTTCCCTAAATGCTGTGTTTGTCCCCCTTTTCCATGCACACTTTGAGTCAGAGGTGAGGGCTGGGACTCAGGGCTTGAGGCCACTGTCATTTGCACCTGTAGCACCTTCAAAGTCATCCCAGTTTGATTATGGACATTGCAGTGGTTTTCTTCATTCTTTTATCACTAACACTGGCTTGAATTAGAAGTTTTCCCTGAGCCACAGAGTAAAGAGGCTGCTGCAAAGGATGGCAGATGTGCAGCTGGAGAGTTGGATGGGGTCAGTGGTGGTGAGTGAAGCTCAGCAGGGATAGAATCAAATCATTAAGGCTGGAAGAAGCTTTTAAAATCATGAAGTGCAGCCATTAATCCAGCACTGCCAAGTCTGCCACTCCTTCCATCCCTTTAGCATTCAGTGGGGTCTGTGAGCAACAAAGTTATGAACAATTTTGAGCGTTGGCCACTGCTGAAGATGATATTAAGTAAGATTTTCATTCTGTTAAATAAGAAATTCCTAGGAATCTAACCAGCTGAAAGTGTTTTATTTTCAAGTATTTATTTTCACCTTTCTCTGTGCTAATGCTTCATCACAGAAATTTTGGTGACCCAGGAAGTCTCAGCTCGTCTGCAGCCTGGTGAAGAGGCAGTGCAGTCTGCTCAGACTGAACAGCTCACACACGGATTTGGGAGCTGTAACGAGGAGCAGCAGAAGAGTTTCTATTCCTCCAGACAGGGATATGATAAAGCCTTCCCCAAGGTACAGAAAGGAATGTCCTTGAGTCCTGCCGCGACCACCCATGGTCACAGCTCATCATCTGAGCAGGGCAAGACTCACTCACTGCCTTGAGGAGCACATTTTGAGGGGCATTAAGGACTAAAAGCTTATGACCACTGAATCAGACTGAAGCCTTTCAAGGCTCCTCAGAATTGATATTGAAGCTGCAATTCTAAAGCTATGAATTAATTTTCCATCAGGGTTACAGTGCAAGAGCAGGTAAACCCACACTCTATTCTCCAGTCTGCTTGAGCCTCCCCCTCCTGCTTTTTCCTCCAGAAAGCTTTGAAAAAAGCTGTTTGCAGCACTCCTTCAGTGTTTGTAAAGTACTGCTTATGGTCTACCTTACTTTTTTGGTACCTTTTACTCTCTGAAGGTCTTTGCAGCAGGGTTGGAATGGACCTTAGAGATCATCTCATTCCAGCCCCTGTCATGGGCAGAGACACCTTCCACTATCCCAGGTTGCTCTGAGCCCCATCCAACCTGGCCTGGAACACTTCCAGGGATGGGGAGTCCAGCTGCTTTTGAATTCTTTGCCAGGTATTTCACATGAATAAACATTGTACAGAGCAGGCACAAGCAGGTGGACTCCTGACCCTAATGAAGTCAGTGTACCTCCCATCTCAGTCTGTGCAGGATCAGTTTTGCTGTGAAGATAATATTGGTTATGGTGTGGCTCTGTAACTTGGCAAAATGAAAATGCTTTCAGTTTTAGCTAAAAGCCTTGATGCCAATGCCACTGGGGGAAAAGGAAGCTACAGTCTCACTGATTTGTTGGTGGAAAGCTCATATCCTGCACTGCCAAGTGACATATTCCCTATCCTTTTGGGTTCATGGCTTTGGACTCCTTTTAGGGTGCCAGCTGACGTGATGATATAGGTTCAGCTAGTTTCCTACATGTCCCCAGAATAAGTGTCCAAGAAAATGGAATTTAATAGATCAAGAAAAGATTAATGTAGCAGTAAATGGGCAGAGGCAGAGGAATGTCTTAGCAAGCTGCTGTTCTCTCATCTTGACTCTCTCATCAATACTTTTCAATCTACTGTGCTGAGAGGGATATCACTTCTAATGCCCTAAGGTCACTAAAACCTCACATGAAATCTGTAATCCCTGAGCTGACAGCACAGCAAATGATTTCTCTATTGGTCTTTATAACTGTAATTGCCATGAACAGAATCTTTATATATTTCTCACTCTAAATTATGTGACTGATGACACGGATGGTCTCTGTACAAAGATAAACCCGATGGTTTCTGATGGTGTGAAGCTGATGAACAGTGCTATCTGTTGGCTTTTATGTCTTTCAAAAACAATTTCTTGCCAGATGGTCTTCTGAGATTGTACAATCTTCTCTATAGTTGAGGTAACATTGACATTGTAGCATAAACCTTAATTTCCTAGGTATTGTAACCCATAACCACATAATGTTAAAAAAAAAAAAAACCTAAAAAAAAAATCCCTAAAAAAGAATTTTCCATGTTGTAGTATAAAACAGAAAGGATTGCAATGCTGAAGAGTTGTGCAGGTTTGTAAAGCTGCTGATTTGTGGGGTGTACATGGCTTAGGGCATAATTAACAAGATGCTGAGATTTTTATTAATTTATGTCCTCATTTCACACGTGCTCTGGCTCATTCCTGTCCACTGAAGACCTGTGGTGTCTTAACAGCTGCTCATTCATTTCTTTTAGGTCATGGAGACTCCAGGGATGGGGCAGCCACAGCTTCTCTGGGCACCCTGTGCCAGGGCCTCCCCACCCTCACAGGGAACAATTTCTCCCCAATAGCTATGTAAATCTCTGCTCCCTTGGTTTAAAACCATTCCCCTTTGTCCTGTCACTATGTGCCCATCTTTCCCCCTCTTCACTGCATAATTTAGCTTGGCAGTGCTCCTGGTGTCGTGAGTGCAGCCACTTTTTAGCTGCTTTTTTAGCAGAGCAACAGAAATGTTCATTTTAATCAGGAGCAAGTGGGAAATGGCTTTTCCTGGGTGCCCTGTGCAGTGCTGAGCTCAGCAGGAGCAGGACAGCTTTCCTTTATGGGTAAAGAATGCCAGCCTTTGAAGTGCTTGTCAGGTAGCAGAACTTTAATGTTGTCAAAAGACTTTTTTTGTCTTTTCTTTCTTCCCAGCATGGTCTGCACGTATTTCTCAAATAGATGTGAAAGCAATGGGCTGGGTTCTGAGCTGGTTGAACTGTTACTTTGACTCAATAAAGATATATTGATTTATAGCAGCTGAGAATCTGGTTTTATACAAAATTTATTAACAACTAAACCCCACCAAGATTGCTGAGTCTGATCCTACTGATCCTTGGTTGTTTCAGTGAAATGAAACAGTAGTTTTATTGTCAATAGCTTTATGCAGCTCTCCTGTCTAAGATGTGTTCCAGAGTTTTGTGACAAAGTCTATCTTTAAATTCTCTTTCACTGAGGCCCAGACATTTATATCCCCTGGTAATTAGAACAAATCAAATTAATACATTCCCTACAAAACAGCACTCCAAATGTTTTAGATAAAAAGCAATTTGGGGTGGAATGCACGTAATTTTCCAAAGGAGACAACCGCCAGTACAGAGCAGCACTGAGCTAACAGAAAATATGGTTGTTTTTAGAGCACATACCATCTGTCATAAAGCCATGGGAAAACTCTCAGCAACAGCATAAATGTGACCATGGATGAACTTGGAGAGTTCTCCAGAACCTTCCCAACATGAGGAGAAAAGCCATTCCAGGGAAATCTCTCATCTTGAACCCATGTGGAAACTATGCAAGGAAGTTCTGATTTCTGGAAAAATGTTCAAAGCAGTTGAAAGGTGAGAAAGGGAAACAGCATATGGGGATGAAGCAGCTCCATGGATTTAAACCCCATACAGGAACAGAGGTAGCTCCACAGTCAACAGCACGACTGACACAGCAACCAGCCAGAAAGCCAGATGCTGTGGCTATAGAAAATATCTTCCACCACTTGGCATTTGACTCCTCTAGCTGCCAAGGACTATGGAAAAAATTCACATGTGGGAAGTCACACCACAAATCCAGAACGCAATTGCATATGAAGAGAGCTGGGCTTAAAAAAGGCAAGGCTGCTTCTTTTATTTTGCAAAGGAAAAAGGCAGAGGAACTTTTGTGCAGGGAAAATGCCACTTCAGTGTTTGTTCTTGTCATTCCTGGCCAGGGTGATGTGTTTGGGTGCTTAGGTGGCAGCCCCAGTGCAAGGTTTGACACTTTACAGGCTGACACCACTGGTGGGCACCCATGGGTGGTGGCACCTGAGGAGCAGGGAACAAAAATCAGCTGAAGGCAGTTGTTGGGGTTTTTTTTGAGGAATGAAAACACAGCATTTCCTGGAAGAGTCCCACTTTCCTGTTCTGTGTGCAGGCAGACACCCAAGGCTTGCTTTTACAGGAGGAGGCTGGGGTGTCAGAGCCATTAAAAGTTCAGCTGGGTTTAGGCAGAGGATTGGGCTACACCTGTGTAAACTGAGTCTTTGTCTTAATCTTCAGAGAGGTTCACATGGGTACTCTAGCTGCCACAAGAAGGTCAGGCAAGAATCCTGTATTTTCTGAGATAAGACTGTAATTCACTCTTTTAAAAAAGTATATATTCCTAAAGAAAGGATGGTGTGAAGTTTGGAAGAGTCTACTTTCTGAAGATGTGGGAGAGCTCTTTTTATGCTCTCACACATGCTCCCATCTGCCTGCATTCTTTTTTTTTTTTAATGAAAGAGGAAGCCAAAACAAGACTTCGATGACTTTTCCTGCCTGAAAGAAAAACTCATTTGAAGAAGAAGATGGTGATTTGTGGTGATTCTGTTCCCTCTGTGGGTAAGAGGCTGGACAGCTGAGCCCAGTGGGGGTCACATCCTCTATCTGTCTGTCCAGCAGCACCACCTGAGCTTGGGCAGCATCACTCCAGCTGGTTCCTGGAGAAGGACAGAGAGACAACTCGTCTAAAATAGAACCATCCTATTAGCTCATTGTCTGGTTTTGAAGGCTTCCCCACTTAAACAACAGCTTTGCAGGAGGATGCTTATTCCTGTGATTCAGTGAAGGATTTTGCTGTCATAAAGCATAAAAGCTTAGCACTGTTCTCATTGTTTTTGTAATCACACTTGGGTCACGTGGTTTTAATTACTGGTCTGTGTTAATGGAGAATGGCTAAATCTGTTCTTTCAGTCACCAAAGAACAAGAAGCTTGGCAAGGAGACTTTCTATTGGCAAGTCCCCTGCTCCTGCTGGGAAAACTGTAGCAGGAGGATGTGTCCTTTAGACCTGTTTAAACTAAGTCTTTATCTTAATCTGCAGAGGGATTCATATTTGAACTCTATCTGCTATGAGACGGTCAAGCATGAATCCCTTATTTTCTGAGATAAGACTGTCTTGCAAAGCCCCTGGGATTGAATCCAGTGTGGATTGCCTACTGTGTCCAGCTTTGGCTATCTAAAGACTACAAAGGGATCACACACTCCCCTCCCATGGACAAATATGAACCAAAGGCAGAAAGGAGAAAATGTGTCCAACATAATCAAAAAAGCTATGAACGCTCCCAGCCCCAGGCCTTGTCCCTGGATGACTCTCAGCCAGGTTTTGGTGATCAAAGCAAACTGGGTTTTTCGTGGCTAGAAGAGAGATGGATCCATGGAGTTTCCTCCTGGGTGAAGGAAGATGGGAATAGATAGGAATTGCTTTGGGACCACGGTATCCATGGTATCTGGGGTTCTCTGAGCCCAGGGAAGGGTGTTCCATTAAGGGGAATCCTGAGTTGATTCAGCTATAAAACTCACCAGCATTTACTGGAAACCCAGAATTATGAAGACACTCATAGATGGGAAAAGGAAGAAAAGAGGGACAGATCTCTCATGGATATTTTTCCACAGTTGATCTTTGTCCACAAGAATGGCCGGAAATGAGCTGGGGATTTAAATTGGAGGTGTTTGGCGTCTTGTTTGCGTTGGATATTTCCTGTGTTTTGCTGTGCTTTCCTACCCCGAATGAATGTTTTTTTGGCACAGGCAAACTGAAACACATAGTAGAAAATTAGCATTAGTACATGGCCTTTTAATCTCTCTCCTTCTTTTTCCATATAAGGAGAAAAATGCATTTAGGAAAACATCATTCTCCCTCATTCATTTTATGAAACATTCACCTGGATTAATAGAATTGCTGCCAGAACTGAAACTTGTATTCTGTGCTTCTCTGTGGTGTCAGTCCCTGTAATCCCTCTGGAACCATTCACCAGTCAGCCTGTGGCCTGTCCTGGTAGTTGCCAGAGCAGTGGTTTCATGAGGTGCACTAATTGATCTTTTACCTAATTTTTTACATGCTTGTGCTGCAAAGGGAGGCTCCCGTGAGGAGCACTGAGGCACCTGGCAGGTCTGTGAGTTCTGTGGCTTCTCCAGAGAGTCCCCCCTGTGTCTCCACCTGAGAGATGCCTCCAGCACAGGCTCTGGACTCTGCTCATCCCCTCTGCCATTCCCTGCCAGGAAGAAGAGCTCCAGAGGTCATAGCAGCAAGAGGAGCAGCAGTACCACCACATCCCTGGAGTGCTTCTTTCCCACGCTCTAGCACTGAATGCAGATTTGTCTGAGATTCAAAGCACTAACTGATGATTTTGCACAAAGCTTCCATTTTTTTCCTTAAGAAGAAAGTAATATTCTGTAAATTGCTGGTCATTGGAGACTTTTATGATCATTTCGTCACTACCTGACACAGACACCTTCCTTGTGACTTGGTGCCAAGACAGGCTGAAAGACTTGCCCAATGCAATTAAAACTCAAACTTTATAGTGATGGGCCCATTAAAAATTCTGTTTGCTCCTCACAATTTCAGGCGAGCAGCCGCTTGGCATGTGTATAGCCTGTTTTCTGAGCAGGTTTTCCAGGCGAGATGTCCTGTAGAAATGTCAGTGCAAGCAGGACGTGTTTCCAGTGCTGTTTCTGGAAACCCATTAGTCCAGTGGCAGTGGAATGCCTGTGTGTAAGTATTTCTCTTGATCAGTATGGGCATGAAGTGGGATGTGTAAAGGATCAGAAGGACTCCACATTCATCCCTGGATCCTTTCCTGTGTGGAATTGCAGTGGGAGAATTGCAGGGGTCCACAGCAGTGAAGGGGAAGGTGGTTATGTCCTCGGGAGTTCCACACAGATCTACTCAGCCATAGGCTGGTAAAAAACAACAAATACCTCCATAAGGGAGAGTATAAAAGCCAAACCACACGGGAGCTGAATAACAAGTCAGCTGGACCTGAAGTTTAGTGTCACCAGCACTCTGACAAGTGTCACTGCCCCGTTCCTGTGCAGCTGTTTCCTGGCTCGCATGTGAGCGGTCACCAGCAGAAACGGGAGCCACGAGCCAGCTGCAGACCCTGGCTGGGTTTGCATTTCCTTCTTTTATAACAGACTGAAAAGCACAGAGAGTTTCTGCTCCCTAATGCAGTACCTGTCAGTGACTTCACTCGGTACATCAAGGAAGAAAAATGGTGTTTATAGTCCCTCAGGACAGGAAAGTGGGGGTTTAAATCATTTTGCTTCTTTTAACTCCTCTGATTTCTCCAGCACGGATGAAAGAAAACAACGCATCAAATATTAATAAGAGAAAGATTTTGAATTGTGCTTCCACTCCATGTGCTCCTGAAATTACATGACACTTCCCTCTCCACCATCACAGTCCTGATGCTTCCAGAACAGCCAGAACCCATACAGAGCATGTGGAATTGTTCTGACAGGAGTCCCACTAAAACATGAACATCCTTTTTATTAGGGTGTCAGGAAGCATGTAAATAGCAGGCAGCACTGCCTGTGTTGTGTGTGTATGGCAACAGAGAAATTAGATATTTCCAAACAAATATTAAAATTTCTTCGCAGAAAGGGCTGTCCAGCCCTGGCACAGCTGCCCAGGGCAGTGGTGGAGTTCCCATCCTGGGAAGAATTTAAACCCTGTGTGAGTGTGGCATTTGGGGACATGAATCAGTGGTGGCCTTGGTGGTGCTGGAGAATGGCTGGACTCAGTGATCTTACAGATCTTTTCCAAGGTAAATAATACTGTGGTAACACCTGGTGCTGGGAAATGTGACACTGTACTGGGAACTGGACAGTCTCTGGAGACATGAAAACTGGGATTTTGGAAGCAGGCCTCTTAGCAATTCAGGGGCATGCCAAAATGAGGGTGCACATCAGCTCGTTGCAGAAAGTACAGGGTGCTGCTGAACAGGGACAGGTGGAAGGAGAAAGGAGTGAGAGGGTGGCAAAAGTGAGGTTTGCTGAGGAGGGCAAGAGCTGCGGGACATGAGCTCAGGCATTTGTGCCCTGGTTTGTGCCATGGCATAAGGTGAGAAACCGTCTGCAGGTGCCACTAGGGCACCCTCTGCTGAGCTGGGGTTGCCCATATGATCTGCAAATGCATCAGTGCTACCCGATGGAAAATACTCACCCAGCTCCTCATTCAAGAAGGAAACCTTTAAGTTCAGGACTGCGAGATCCTGGTAACAATGGATGTGTGCAGTGTGTGATGAGTGATGCTTTTAGGACTACTTTTGAGATTTATGGTGTGTACTGAATTCATTTCATCACCACACAGTTGGTGTGGTTTTCTACTGCATTTAGCTCAATGCTGTGGTTGTGACTGATGGAGGATGCAGGCTGTGAACTGGGAGAGATGTAAGCAAACACAGAGATGCAGGAGAAAAATTGCATTGAAAGGGGCAGAACACTTTGTTAGGTATTACAGGAATCAGTAATTTTACAGCAACATGACTGGAGCCCTTGGAAAGGAATTTGGAAACCCTCATAAAAAGGGAAGAGTGAAAAAGAAGAGGAAATAAAAGAAGGGAAGAGCCCCTGAGCTGTGCAGGAAGCCCATCTCCCATGTCTGTGAACAGCCTCTGATAAATCACCTGCATTTCCTGCACAGACTCTGGCCAGCTGGGCAAGGGACATAAATAAGCTGTTCTCCACCAGCATCCTTTGGAAGGAGTTAGTCATTTCCACCTGAAAGAACAAGAATAAAATGGGAAAACAAATGAGAAGGAGGTGGTGGGGACAGTGCTGGTGGGGCTGTGGTCTCTTCATGCAGAAAGGACGTGCAGATTCCGCTTCCTGCACGTCCTGGTGTCTCCATTGCATCCCAGTGTTCCCTGCAAGGAGCCCCAGCGTGCTGATGAACTTCCTCAGCTCCCACAGGACAGACAGACAGAAGCAGCAGTTTCTGACTGACATTCCCTGGTGTTCCCTTCCCTCTCTGCACGATAATCTGTGCACTGGAGCACACGGCTGACAAGCAGCCATGGATCAGAGGATTTGTGTGCTTAATTACCCCATAGACACACAGCCCTCCAGCTCCAAACCTCAACTGCTGCTGAATTTCCCTCCGCTCACCATGGTGCTGAGCTCCTCAAAGCAAGGAAAATGGATGGTTTATCATCACACAGTTCTCTGCTCCCTGTCATCATCAGCTGGAAATGAATTTTTCTGACAACATAGGAACCCAGCCCTCCACCCTCCTGGGTATCTATTTGCTAAAGTGAAAGAAAAATAACATTTTATCCTGGGATGGTGCTTTTGGCTGCTGTAGAGAGCACTTGGAATTTATGGGGAAAAGCAAACAATGGCCTTGTCACTGATGGATATGGGAGCTTCTGTTGCTGGACTTCAAGTGTGGAATATGCAACCAGACTTCTGGTTAATGTATAGAAACACATCCCCAGACTTCTGTTTAATGTATAGAAACACATCCTCACACTGCTGAATTTGAAGCACAAAAATACATGGTCCTCTACCAAGCCTGGAAATCTTTTCAGTGTCTACTTGTTTTTAACACATTTATCATAAACAGGTTGGCAAAGTCTTCTGTTCCACCTTCCCAGCAGATAGAGCAGGTAGTTTGGTGCAAAACAGAGATAAAAAACACTGTTGTCAAATATATTTTGGATCATGCATAAAAGCTTTTCTCCTTATAAAGATATTCTGTAAAATCATGGAAAGTTAGTTCAGGCTACCTGGTTAAGAGGTGGGGTTTTTTAATCCAAAGTAGGAGGTACAATGACAAACTCCAAACACTTCTGTCACTGATGGCTGTGAAGGTAATTCACTTTATTAAATGGGTCATAGACAACGTTGTGGGTCCAGGGGCTTTACACTGATATTGGAATGGAAACTATTGCAGAAAGATCCTACTAATAATTTCAGGCGTAGGAAGCAAAAAAACTTAGCAATTAGAGAACCTAATTAATGAGGATCTTTACATAATTAAATTAATGCCCTGATTGTGGTAAAATGTCACATTAACATTTCATTGACATTCATATTTACTAATAGGACAAGTGTTAAGTAGTGACGCATTACGACGTTTTCAGGACACTTTTAGAAAAAAGTGGTGCAGGAATTTGCTCTTCCATCATCACCTCCGTGGGCAGGGCACACAGTGACAGGTGTGAATGCCCATGTCCTTTTCCTGGGAGTAATTTTGATTTGCTCTTTGACATTAGACAAGTCATTACACTCTCTATGTACAGCCAAGCCATTCCAGCTTATTGCAATACCCAACATTCTACTGTGCAGCACTGAAGTTTTTATAAATATTTCCAGCAGCTGGAGAAAAGGAGAGTATGTGGTTAATCAGACTTGTATTTTGTTGCTGTAAAGTTATGTATATACCTTATTCCCTCTTGCTTTTTTTTATGTTAAGAATTTCACTGGTGACCAGTGTGGAGGAGAAATATTTTTGCCATTTTAGTAATTTGTAAGTAACATGCTGTTGTTGTCTGGGGAGATTAAAACCCATAGCGAATGAAAACTAAAGAAGCATTTCTAAATCCACCTGAAGGCAGCAGGGAAAAGACTCTGAAGTTACAGTAAATGTAATCCCTCCTTTGATATTCATATGTTTCATCACTGGGATCTTTCAGGATGAGATCCAACACCCGGAACAATTGTAACAGGCTTTGGGAAAAAAACCCTTTGGCTTTTGGAGAGCCAATAGCACACAACTTTATCACACAGCTGTCTTTGCACCTGCTTTTCTCTGAACAAGTTGAGTGTTATGGATTTAGAAACTGGTGTTTCAATATTCAAATAAGGAACAGGGATGCTTCCAAGCATCTCTGGGCACCTGTCTTCTCTTTTGGGGGTACGAAGGCTGAAATGTCTTACTTACCTAATCCTATAGCACAGTGCGTCACAAATACAAGGTCCCAGCTATAGTGGCAGAGGCTAAAGGTACAGCTGCATCTCTCTTGCCTCCCTTCTGAAAACAGCACTGAGACAAAATCTGATTTCAAGTCCATAGGAAAAGGCCCAAATTCTGAACAAGAAGGTACATGCCTAATCCAGGAACCTGGCATTAGGTTTAACATGATTTGTTTGATGCAGAATGGAATCTGTTATAAATTTTACTTAATTTCCAACATCTGCATCACAGCTTTGAGGGACAGATAATGAAGTACTCAAAAAAGAAAATAATTTATTATATCGATTTTAATGCACAGATTGACAGTTTTAAGGTCACTTGCTAAGTCAGGAACAGACTGTTGGAGAGGATCCAGCTCTCGTGGTTGGGGCTGGTGCATGTGCAGATGGTGTGGTTCATAAATTTCGTGTGTAAAGCGTGTGACAAGTGCAGAAACGTTAATTTTCCTGGTTTTCCTCCTACCTTGGGCTACATTTAAAAGGAAAATGGCACAGGTTGCTCAGAGAAGCTGTGGCTGCCCCAGCCCTGGAATTGTTCAAAGCTGGCCTGTGATTTTATTGCTGAACCTATGCAAAAACCATGGTTTCTGTGTAATACAGGGTTTTCTAACTGCAGGCTAAAAATGCTGATATAAACGACATCTGGAAAGGAGTAGCTCTATAACCAGATTCAGGAACTTTAGTAAACTGAATTTAGCAGAAACCTTACTAAGCATGGATCACACACTTGAGTGAGACTCCCACAAGCTTCTGCATTTGTGTGACAAAAATTTGGTTGCTTCTGGCTGGTTGGGGACCTGCCTTAGGGTAACATTACTGTTAGTAAGAAAGACTTAGGGGAGGTGGAGGAGGACTGAGTCTGCCACCTCTGCCCAGTGGTGTGGTGTTGCCTGATGTGCATTTCCCAGTCCCTTCTCCACTTCATGCCTTCACTGAGAACTCATCCAACACTTTTGCTTAAGAAACCATTAGGAACCACTGGAGGCACCCAGTGTCAGGAAATTCCCGTTGATATTCAGCCTTAACATTTCTCTCTGAAATCCCATCTCATTATTTTTATTTATAACCTCCTGAAACACCTTGTACAGTTCCTTCCCATCCTTTCCATTTTCAGACATAGGCAGGCAGATACTCACATTCTTCTCAGCATTTACCCAGCCAGGCTGTTCAGAAGTTTCCTTTAAGCTTTCTTCAAAAGCGCCTGCTTCTGTAAGTCCTGTCTCCTTCATCTTCAGCAGGGTTTTGGGTGAGGAAGAAAGTGTGGGGGAGAAGCTGTGCAGTAAAGAGAGAGCACAAACCGTGTGTCTTTTTGGGGAAAGGGAGAGAAGCAGAGGAAGGCAACCGGCAAGAAGTGGTCTGTGCTGTTTCTCTAATAAAAGCTTGTGTTGGTAAAGAGCTTCTTGGTTCTCTCATGCTCTTGTGAAGCCCCAGCACGGGCAGGTTCTCCCACAGAACAGTTGCTGCAGGAGCTTCATGCCCTCACTCAGCTCCTGCTTGATGGTGGGGATAGTTTTTGGTGCTGCTAAACCCCAGCATCTGCGCTCCCTTCCCAGCACATCCTTTCCCCACTATGAGATGGCATTTCCTTACTGGCAGCTGGTTTTATCTGCTTCTTGCAAATTGACCTTCCAAAAGCTCCTTTGAGGAGCTGCAGTGGAAAAACCAAAGGTTTCAGCCAAATGGTGGCTGGCTTTTGTGACTGAACAAAGGAGTCCGCCAGGTTTTTGCTGTTTGAATGTCCTTGTCTGAGTTCACAACTTGTAAACCCATTTCCCTTTCCCAAACTAATTCTTCCTGCAGGGGCTCGCACTCAAAAGCTTTTGTTCCAACTGCTGGGGAATGTGAAGGCTGAGGTACCACCGAGGTACCTAAGTGCCTAATTGCCACCAATTTCAATAGGGGCTGCCCTAAATGTACCTCGAGGGATGCATATCAAAGACAGACATTTTGAAGGGGATTGCTCTCTATCCGAGTTGATAATCTCCTTAGTTCCTGCTAGCCGTTCTTCTTCTTTTTCAAAATATTTAATTCTTTCGTTTTTCTTGCTGGGTGGAGAACCTGAAATGCAGAGGGGACAAGAACGGTGAGGTTGGCAAAATCCAGCTTCAAAACCTTCTGAATCCTGGAAAGGAAAGAGTCTGTGCAAGGGGCTTTTGCTGCAGCAGTTGCATTAGCCACTGATTTAGAAGGTCCCTGCATATCTAACACATGCTCAGCTTCCTCGGAAAGAATTTACTCTTGGCCTTTGCTCTCAGCCTGTATTGTCTCAGCCTTCAGAGCACATCAGCTACATTTTCAAAGTGCCTTGAATCAGTTTCCCCTGTCACAGAGGTATGAAAATAGCAATGAATTCCAGTGATCTCCTTGCAGCATTTAGCAAGGAGTGTCACTACAGCTCGTTCCTTGAATTTCCCACAGAGGATGCCAGGCACTTCTTGAGCCCATATGTTACAACTATAAGGTAGAAGCTCGTGACCCAGAGTTCTTCTCTTCTAGGTACAGCAAAGCCAGAATAGGATCAGAACAAATTCAGGGTTGGTTAACACATCTCCAGAAGTGGGACATGACAGTGTCAGCCAGGCTGCTCCCGTGGCTCTGCAGATCCTCCAAGGTACCGTGAGGATATGTTTGCATGACAGCCCTGTTCCCTGCTGCAGTGAGAGATGTGCCAAGTGCCATTTTATTTATAACCCCCCCACTCTCGCATGTAGATCTGTTACAGCAAGGCACTGACATTCAAGAGATGTATCTGTAATTACCTCAGAGTGGTGCCCCTCTTTGCTAAGGCAGAACTTCCCTCCTGTTAATGCATCTGTACTTCAGATAGCCCAGAAGGCATCACCACACCGAGAAACTGGGGCTTGTTGCTTTGTTAGGGGCTGCTCTGACCTTAAATTCAAAGCTAAAACATCTATTTGGAAGCAAGTGGAATAGTGGGGATATTTTAAAATATCTGGCTTGCATCCACCTTCTGGTAAGACCGCTGATCAATTAGAAATGCAATTACCTAATCTGACTCAGGCTAGCATATAATTAATTAACCTGATGAAGTCAGACAGTCTACATCCATCTCTAATATTGAGCAAATCACATCTACACAAAAACTACTTCACATCCCCCTTGCCCTCTCTGAGCTTTGAGTGATGCCAGAGCTAGATGAATTTTCAAAATAATTTTTCCACTTGTATTTTGGTAAACACTTGACAAAAATAACAATGTTCTGCTTGAAACAGTTTCCCTCTTCTTTCTATTTCAATGACTTTTCCAATTTGCTGAAGTGTCTTGTTGTTCCCAATTTGCAGTGTCTATAGATGAAAGCAAGGCCAGTGAGGTCACCCGGAGACAATTTTTTATTTATGAATTTATTTTTACAGACCATGTAAAAGAGGCTGGAGCTTCCCCACCTCCTGAATCTTCCTGTCCTTTACACTCCTGCTGCTCTCAACTGTTCTTAATCCACAAGAGGGGTTGCCCTGTCCTCGGTGATGCCTGGTGGGATTTTCTGCAGCATTTTGTGGCTCTCCTGCTTTGGAAAGGAGCATTTTCTGCACGTCCATCAGGGAGGAAATTTTGCCCTTTGCTGGCCTTTGTGCCAAACTGGATGAGCTCAAGGCAGTCCTGAGAGTTTCATGACTTTGCATATTTTATTACAGCTGCCAGTGTCATAAAAAGGCTAAAATAGGATCCAGCAAAAAGAGGGAAATCAATGGAGGAGGCATTTGGGAGGCTCTTTTCCTGCTGGGCCCCCTCTCACAGCTCCAGCTGCTCTCTGTGCCTAATGCCTGAAAAAGGTCCTGGCAGCTGCAAAAGGATGCAGCAGCACTGAAAGCTGGACATGGGCAGCCAAAGTGGAGCAAAGAAGGGGGAAAACACATCTTTGGAGCCATGAATTTTTTGTTTACGTGAATTTCCTCCCAGTGATCAATACCAAGGCCAGGTTGGACAGGGCTTTGAGCAACGTGGGATAGTGGAAGGTGTCCCTGCCCGTAACAGGGAATTGGAACAAGATCATCTTTAAGGTCCCTTCCAACCCAAACCATTCTGTGATTCTGGGATTCTAAGGACAAGTCATGATTTAGGTTTTCAAGCCAAGGAAGAGGAGCTCCTTCCCACCTTGTATTTTCCAGTAATTATGTGCAATTTCTTAGATGCCAGCCAAGGAAGGGTGACAGCATCAGCTCCTCGAATAAATATGCTCACCTTGGCCACTGCTGAAATGTAGAACAATATGTGGAGCATAAATAAATGTGTTTGCTGCACTAGCCTGATGTTCTCACTGCAAATTGCCGAGGAAGGTGATGTTTAACCTGGTTTTTGTTGCTGTAATTCAGTCAGGGTTGTTCTGCAGTTGATGAAAATTATTTTTACAAGTTGGTCTTTACTGAACTATTAAAAAAGTAAAGAAAAAGCTGCCACCCTTTACCAAATCCAAAATATTTTTCCCAGCTCTAGTTCCTAACATTTTTTTGTCAGTGTGCTTGGAATGAAAAGTGCTTTTCTTAATGCATATGAATTTGAAAGAATTTTCCTAAGAAATCCTTGGAAGACTTCCAGATACCCTTTATTATTACAGCTTTTAAAAAATATTTTTGGTTTGGTGCAATTCTCATTATGTGTTTGAATTTACTGAATACTTTCAGGAGAAGAACAAAAATAAATAGGCTGGGTTTTACTGACTAAGCACAACTAAATCCAGAGGGCTGCTTTTTGAGATAACGTGGAGTTTTATGAGTGGGAGTGGGGTTATTCAACTGGGATAAAATATCATTAGTCCCTGGCTAAAATACCTGCTGAAGGATTTTTGCCTTAAGATAGTCAATTTAGGGAAAGAGCAGACCTAAGGATCGTATTTTATGACTGGCTGTGATTTGGCCCAGCCCTGCTGGTGGGATCCAGCCTGCAAATAGCTCTCATGAAGAGGCAGTTTCTGCAGAGGATTATGTTCCAGCAGGACTCCTTGTGCTAACAGCTTTCCAAGATGACTTAAAGTATCATCACCTACCCCTATGAAATATAAATCAAAAATGTAGCCCTTCCCGTGGCAGGGGAACAAGGGAGAGTAAAATGCAAAATGATTTGTAAAGCACTGAAAACACACTGAAAACGTATCCAGCTTTCAGTTAGGAAAATGTAGGGTTTTTGCAAGAGGCAGAGGATGTAAAATCCCCTTTTCCCATGGGGAACGAAAATAAAACCCCGTTTTAGAGAGTTTTCTGCTGGTCTTTTTTGAATTTGTTGAGTTTCTCTGGGAGACGGGAATTCCTGGCAGGGACAAGGCCTTTGATTCTTCACCTCTCTGGAAACTGAGCTGATGTTTTATTTTTCCATGGTGCAGCCTGTTCCTGCTTTGTTGACCTGGATATTCCTCCTTGTTTAGAGAACTTCTGTGTTAGGCTGGAAAAACAAAAACATGGGCTTTTGCTCATTTTTCATCAAGCTAAAAGGAAACACAAAAAACCCAAGAAGGCCTTTGGGTTTCCAGAGGCATTTTGGATATGTTAAAAGTATTAAAAATTCTAAGTCTGACAACTGGAGCAATGCAACTTCAGTTGATGTTTATTTCTTTTGGTCTTTTAAAAGCCTTCTCCTCCCTTGTATTTTTTTTTTCTATGATGGTGAAAAATAATTCAGAAAACTACAATAGAAAAGGACCCTTTTCCTCTCTCTTTCTCCCAGTATTTTGACTTTGAAACTCCTCACGGGCTTGGAAGGGAGTGATGCATCCTGTCTGCAGGGACAGAACTCCCATAGCAGGGCACTCATGGCCCCTATTGTGGAGGGTAATGCAGTGATGGGAATAGCAGGAGGAGAGGAATGGTTTTATGGTGTCCTCCTTCTCCTGAGGGCGTTTCCAGTCCCATTTGTACCTCCACCACCAAGCCATGGGAGGGCTGTTAAGCCTCCCCAGCCTGGAGTGTTTTTGTGGAGGAGCAGGGCCAGAAGAAGGAGGAAACAAACAGCAGGATGGGATAAAACAGCCTCCAAGTATTCCCCTTGCTTTCCCTCTCCATTCCTGGCTGCAAACACCCGTGACAGGCTGTGCTTTCCCCGTCCTAGGCCCCCACAGCAGCCCTGGGATCACAAGGACAAAGTGTGGAACAGAAAAAGGAGGACTCTGACATCTGATGAGGAAACGAGCATTGATTCGAGAAAGACAACGTGCTGCCATTCGGGCTGGTGACACCTGAAAGCCTGCTCAAAAACCTGTCAAAAGATAAAAACATGAACCAGGAAATGGTCTTACCCTTCATTTTTATGGAGTGTGTGGATTCAAGGAGACTGAGATGAAGCATGACCCAGGACAGTGACACGATTGCAGTCAGCATCTGCCTGGGGATGACTTTGCTTCCAACACTGAGCATCCAAATATTAAATGGAGTGAACGCTCCAATCAAACCCTGAATTGAGTCAGCTCCTAGTCAGGGTCTCATAAAGCCTTGATCATTACAGAAGAAGCTGAAGCTGCAGCACAGCAATCGGCTGACATCCCTTGGGAGCACTGACACACGTCAGCAGCAGGAGCAGCTTGGCAGACGAACCGAAAATGTCAAAATGTCAAAGAGGAGCTGAGATGGGAGCTGGGATGGAGGGGCAGGGTGGGTTAAGGCATCTCGGGATGATGCAGGGCTTTGACAAGAGGCTGAACTGGCAGAGAGGAGCTGCTGCATCTCAAGCTGCAGGCATGGAGTGGCAGGAGGCTTGCAGGGAGGCCCTGGGAGCTGTGGGTGCAGAGGGAGCAGGAGCAGAGCACCCTTCCCTGCCCGCAGGCTGCCTCGGGAGCACTCCCTGTGCTGGGCACCACCAGGTGCCCCTGAAGCACCGACTGAGAAAGCAGCTCAGGCTCAGAAATGAGATTTCTGCCTGGGTTGCAGATACACGTGTGGAGGACAGAAAACCACTGCTGTAAATTAAAGATACGAACAAAATGAAGGGAAATGCCAACTCCTGCGACAAATGGACAAAAGCAATGCTAATTTTAAAAGGTGGTGTGCTACAAGGGAAGTAGTGTTAATTACATGCATGGCAATGCATACATTAACCTTTCACTGTGTTGAAAATATTTCAGCAACAGGCATTCATTCCTGCAGGGAAGGAAAATCTGTGCTCTGATTACCTTGACTTTGGGTTCACGTGGTAAGAATGTGGATGGTGATGTTTCTTCCTGCTTGACGGGACAGTCTTGTGCCATTGCTTTAAAACACAGCTGCCATGCCATGGTGGCACCACAGACCGTGTCCTGCACCACAGGGAGGGCAGAGGGTGCTCCCAAAAAGCCATCCCTGAGGAGAACATGCCATTGGCACCATCCCAGCACGGTGCTGCTGTTCATAATGCGTTTGCCACTTTTATCACTGCTGCAGCTCTAATGTATCATCACAAATTAGTCAAATCCTGACCTGTGTGCACAAGTCAGGAGAATTTCTCTGAGTGAGAGCTCGAGGATTAACTCTTGATTAGTTTATACCTGGGATTAGCAGCACTACAGGGCTGATCCTGGCTTCAGATCCAACAATCTCTCTTTTATTAAGAAAGCAGGGTTGGAAATAATAGATCACCATTGAGGCAGAGGGATGCTGCACCTGTGGGTAAAGATCTTTTAAAAGGTGAGAATGGTACCACCCCTTATTTCCCATCAAAAGGAATGATGTGCACTGCCTGCATTCCATGCTGCTCAGTACTGCCTGCCTGGATTTTTTGTTTTAATTCTGACAAAGTGCATGGAATTGCAACAGAACTCCCCACGGCACAGGGATAAAAGGAAATCAATCATGTTTTTGACGCTTCCTGAAGCAAAACGTTTAACATACAGGAGATCCATCACAACCACTTGTCAGATAAGCTGCCCTGTGCTTGTAGTAACCTGAATATGTGGCATGCCTTAAATGAAATTAAGCTGTTATTAAAGGATGCAGAAAATCCAGCTCTCCACCAGACTCCTTGTAAAGCATCCTGCCAATTTCTGCCTGTCCTTTTAAAAGCACACCCCTCCCATGACAGAGTACAAATGGATTTAGCTTCTGCTGCAGCTCTTTGTTCAAAACTAGCAAACTCACCATTAATCACTGATCCGGCTTGTCAAGTTCCAGCATCAATTATTGCAGCCCTGGCACACAGGGCTTTGGAATTAAAAGCATCCATAACCTTTGTGTGGAAAGGGCTTCCTCTTTTTGGCTTAAGAATCCCATTTTTCTTGCACAGCACACTCCTGACTTCCATACAGGTGGCTGTTTCCAGTGCAGGTTAAACCTGTGAGTTGATTAAATGACAGCAGTAAGTGGTACCAGACAGAGCCCTGCATAAGCAGAAGGTTGCTTGGTTTTGGAGCTGGTGCTCTGTTCCCTCCCCAGAATTCAGAGGGTCCTTTGTCCCTCTCTGTCTGGGGAGAATGGAAACCTCTGTATCCTCGTTTTTTCTCCTCAGTATGAATGCCTTTCAGTTTTAGGTTTGTAAGAATATCTCTGCTTTTCATCCATTCCAGCTGTGACAGATATTTGATAGGTAGAAATGGAAGTTATGGCCATCAGGGATGGGAGATGAATCAGTTGACATTCCCCTGGAGTCATAGGATTCAGATTGGCTCCTGGAGGATGGGAGAATGGCTCTGACAGGGAATCCTGAAATCCTCGGCTGGGGAAATATGTTTTTGTAATTACACGTGTTGATGAGGAAAGGATAAGCAAAGGATAGAGCAGTATTTCTTTTCTGACTGATCCTAGAAATATTAGCCTGCCAATTTTAGAAATCTATGAAAAATCACCTTGTAGTTATTAGGGCTGGGAGTTACAATGAATTACAGAATCCTTGGAGCAATATTTCGGAGAGGTTTTATATAGACACATTTCTTAGCACTGAAAAACAGGGAAATAATACCACACATGGGATTTGTGGGTTGGTAAATGAAAGCAACACTTGCTCTTAGCAACATGAGTGCATAAAAGAGCTGAGTCTTCACTCTGACCTCAGTGGATGTTGCAATCCACAAATTAATGCTCACATTCTACCTGCTTGTGGGATGCTGATCCAAAATGGAAATTTCTGAGGGATCTTCACTTCCAGAAGTGTTGTTTGGTCTCAGGTGTGGGCAGGCAGCTGTCAGGCTATTTTGTCACCATTTCCTCTTGTGTTTAATGGTTGGATTGGGAATTTCTCTTGCCTTCCGTGGTTTATACAGCACCTATTTCAAGGCCTTTTTCATCCTGCAGTGGCACCATATACTGAGGTGAATGTGTTTATGGAATATTAAAATTAAGGAAAAATTTTAGGGGATGAGAATGGGGAGAAGTGCAACCCAAAGCATCTTTTTTTTCTTCTCTTTAGGATTTTTCAGCTGAAATAAATCACCAAAATATTACCCTTTAGAGCCTCACATGGAGCTCTGTCCCTAGATGGAAAAGAAGCTGTGGCTGCCCCATCCCTGGAAAGGTCCAGGTTGGACAGGGCTTGGAGCACCCTGGGATAGTGGAAGGTGTCCCTGCCCATGGCAGGGGGTGGCACTGAGTAACCTTTAAAGATCCCTTTTAACCCAAACTATTCTGTGATCCTATTAAATGCATCCAAGTGAATGACACAAAAACAAAAATCTCATTTATTTCAGAGGGAAAAACCATGGGCGTTTGCAGAAAATATTTTGAGGCAAATGTTTCCTTTCCATTTATCTGCTTTATTAGACAGGAAAAATTGGTCTCTGGACCTTACCAAAACACATACCTTAAATCAACCCAAGCAGCTAAGGACATTAAGCCAGTGAGCTCATCACATCCTTTCCTTTCATGCCTGACCTGGAAGCTAAATTAATAAACAGGTTTCTGCCTTATCTGGCCATTCAGGTGTGGGAGCAGACAAGACAGCATGGTGAAGGTTTGTCCTTCAGACCTGGGCAGTAAACTGTGGCTGCTGCAGGGGTGCAGGGCAGATCAGATCAGTGTCCTGACATCTCTCCATGGCTTCACTCAGAGCCAGCCAAGAGGAATTGCTCGGATGAACACTGAGGCCGTGGGAGCTGGTTGAATTCCGTCCAGTATGATGGAAATTCAGGACTAATGACTTCATCATGACCTATGAGTAAACCTCTGACCTTTCTAGTGGGGAGCTGAGTCACTGCTTAGCAGAGCAGCCCTCAGTGTCTCCCAAACCCGCTGCTGCTGGAATAGGGACCCCCCAGGAGCCAGCAGGATCCCGTGCTTTGAAAACCAGGAGCAGCCTTCAGCTGCTGACGCAATCCTCTGCCAAAGGCTGCTCTTAGTTGAGTTTCCCAGGAAAAATGACACATAAAGGGCTCTCCCTTCACTCTAAAAGCAAATGGGGAAGTTGAAGAGGTCAATGGGCCACAGATGTCCTTCTTCTGGGAAACAGAGACGTTGCTGCTTCTGATTGCTCGATTCTGAATTTAGGGGAAATGAAGTTAGCATCAGTCATTGGCCAGGTCATCCGGGGCCCTGAGCAAGCTGATCTCATGGGTGGCATTGCTGTTCATGGCAGGAGGTTGGATCGAGATTATCTTTAAGGTCCTTTCCAACCCAAATCATTCCATGACTCTATGATTGCACCTTTCTGGAATGCCCCAAACCCCCATACACTGGCCTGACCTTAAACAAGCCCGTGGCTTTGGCTGTGGCTTGGCAGTGAAACAGAAGAGATGGAAGGTTTTAATAATTTGCCATTTCCTCCCCAAACAAACAAACTCACTCCAAAAAACAAGGAAGAGTCTGGGGAGCTTGGAGATAGGCAACAAAGGTGATCCCACTTTCTTGCACTTTCAGGCCCAAAGATGTACAGCTATGGAGAGTTTTCTGCAAGGAATTTATTTCCACAATTGATTTTGTCAATCCACTCACCTTCCCCATCTCTCCCCGGTCCCACATGACTCTGAGCTGATTGTTGCGGATTTAGGATCACTCGCTTGAGTGGGGTGTCAGCCACTCATCCATCAGGGAGCCTGTGCCAGGTGCTCCCGGAGCACCCCTGCTCCCATCACAAGGAGGGCTGTGCTGAGAAAAGCAGGCGTGCCAAAAACAGATTAGCAAAACCACTTATGCCCCGTAACAAGCCGGATTAAAAGTAATAAGTCTCATCAGGAGGCTCAGTTTAATTGCTTGGATTATGGCAGCAGTGGAGAGGAAAGCTAACAGGAGATGGGTCTGGAGAAATGTGTTCCCTTGACTTCCCTCACAAACTGGAGGAGAAAACTGGCCCGTGATTCAGTTTTGCCTCTGATTCCACATAATGACTAAATCCTGTGAAGATAATTGGTGTTATGACCATTTGTGCTGGCAGCTGTACTCCAGTACTTTTTAAAATCATTATCTGTTAAGACATTTGCAAATATACAGTGAGCCTCGCAATGCCTCATTAAGGCACTGAGGAAGACAGTCATAAATTTTATTGCCTCAGCATTACATGTTGGAGTCATAATAGTGCAGATCTGTTCTGAATGTATAAATTCCCTTATCGCTTCAGCAAAATCTCCTGCTTTTCTGCTTTGGAGAAGGGCATAAAAATGAAAAATGCCATCAGCATTCAAATGGAGAAGTCTGACTGGCTCCATTTTTTTTCATTTAAGGAAAAAGCTTGCTATAACCACACAGAGAATGTATTTTAGAATGTAACTATACTAAAAAACATCAGACAAATGCTATTCCTGCAGCAATTTTAGGCAATAGATTTATCTGTGTTGTTTCACTTCCAGCTCACTGTTTCTCCTGATACACATTAACTTTTATTTCAGGGTCTCTATCCAAGCTTATTGAGGTCAGTGGAAAGATTATCACTGGTTTCTTTCAGTTTTGCATCAAACCCTTGATCAGGACATCTCAATTTTTATTAGGAGAGAATAGAATAAATTTGCTAGTAGTTTAGAAAAATTATTTTGCCATTGGGTTAGAAAAATTGGGTGTTATTAAATGGAGCTGAAACACAGAAATTCGTGTGATATCATTCTGTATTCTAGGGACAGGTCTCTACTCTGTCTTCAAGAATTTGCTGTTTGCTGTTGTAAATTTGTACGTATAAAAAAGAAACTTTTTAGTAAGAGTTTGATGCTGTGAGCTTTCCAGAAGTTTAATAGTGTTTGAGAGACAAAAAATTCCCATCGAGTGAGTCACCTGTGTCTTATTCCACGTGAACCTGGTAGATAAATGAGTGCAGATAAATATTATTTAGCCTGATGCAACCCCCATGGGCTGGGATCAGCCTCTCACTGTTCCTCCTGCTCTTCCTCTCTGCAGGCCTGTGGATGTGGGGAGGGGCTTTTCAGGGTGTGTTTTGTCCCCGATGCGCACACGAGTCCCCTTGTCGTGCAGCTGTGTATTTGCATGCAGATCCAGGGAACATAAATCCGCTTTGTGTGGCTCCTCAGAAGGAGTTAATCTGTTTAGGATGGAGCCATCTATCCTGTAAGGCCAGAGAGAGCTGCATTAAATGAGAGGGATGCTGGAACATCCACGCTGGAGGTTCACTGCCACGCTGCCACGGGGAAGGAGATGCAGAGTAGGGACAATAAGATGACACTATCAATATAAAGCCAGGTTTACCATCATCGTCCCCACTGATTTAATTCAAGGGTATGAGATCATTCACTTTGACTTAATGCAGAAATATGGCCTGTGTGTGAAGGTCTGAACATTTCCACAGAGAGAAAAATACCTCTCACAAATCGTTGAAAGCCTTCACTCGCTGTTTGGAGCTGGATTGGCAACACCATCCTGGGATGCTCTCCTAAACTCTGCAGGAGAAGGGAATTCCTGCCCTACACTGTGAAATGGAGCTGGGACAGCATCAACTGGGATGGAGGGAGCAGGAAAGGGACACCCCAATATCCCTCAGCCTCCAAAAAATGTTCACCTGTGCCATGAATGATGGAGTCAAACTAGTCCATAGCCACTGACATGGCTCAGCAGCTGATCCCCCTACAGCCTCTTCCATCCTCCTGCATCTCTTTGCTACCCTCATTAGAAGAGTTTTAAAAGGACAGAAATAAAGCAAACACATTTTTTTTTGTTTGGGTTTGTCATTTCACAGGAAAGACAAAAATCTATAAAAAGAAAACTAAACAAGGAATCATTGGAAAATCTTACCAATAAATGAGAGGCCCTGGAGTGTTTTGATTGCTGAAGCTGTCCAGAGGCGTTGCCAGATTTTTTCCTAGCATGCTGGAAAAACTCTTCCCTGGGATAGATCTGCTTTGTCAAGTGTTGGGAGAATTGGTCTGGCCTTGCTGAAGCTGAGGGTGGAGTTGGGAAGGAAGCCTGGCTCTTGGTTGAACCCTGGCTTTGGACAGGATTGTGGAGTCGGGAGCACCTCTTGCCATAGTTTAGGAACTGCCACAAACATTTAAGCTTCAGACTTTTTTTCCCCCCCTGCCTTTTTCCAAGCTTTAGGTTTCTTCCTTCTCCTCTTGGACTCTCTCATAATTTTGGGAGCTTGACCTCTGAGCAATGCTGGCAGCTGTGCATGCCAGTGTTGACATCCTGGCCCTGTGCAGCTGCACAGCCTACAACCCTCTGTGGGCAGGAGGTCACAACACCTCTGGAAAAAAGTTAAACTGAGAACTAATGATTGGCCTATCCCCACACCTCCAGCCTGAAAATCTGAATGCGTTTGAGAGCACAACTGGCACCTTTCTAAGGGCTGGCACTGCTACGTCTCACTCCGAGTGGGCACATTAGGAGGGACAAGGGCTTGGCTTAGTTCCCCAGAATCCCAGTCAGCTTCCTAAAACACATCAAGGCAAGGGAGCTGGCTCAGGCTGATTCCTGTCTGGACCAAGAAGTCATTCAAATCCGAGTCAGATCCTCGTTCTTGCCTTGTGTAGGATGTTTTACAGCTGTGTGCTTGGTGAGGGGACAGCCCAGCCCTTGGTGAGCCTCAAGGCACAGTCAAATGTGCTCTTACTGAAACACCTCCAGGGCCGTAAGGAGAGTATTCAGCATCTACAGGAAATAATTTTAGGATTAAACACAGGAAGGAACTTTCTACCCTCTTTCTTTTCCCACTTAGAAATTAATATATTGTCCCTAGTTGCATAGTTAAGGGATACTGATTAAAGAGAGACTGATTTTTATCACATCTCAGACATCTCTGGTGCATCACCTTTATTTCTTTTAAGCAATCCCACAAGAATATGAGGGTAAAGGACAGCAGAGAAATCTGCAGCATGATATGAAAAATCTGGATAATTTCACCAGCACCCAGTGCTGATATTACAGTTTTCATTACATTCCTGTTACAGCAGCACATTTCAGTGCCTCCTTTTCGACTCAGCCAGAGACTTCTGTAGGAATTCCTGTGCATTCTCCTTCAGCCTCGGTGCACTTTGAGCATAAGAAGCTGCCCCAAGGAGAAGCCATGCGAATTCTGTACTCAGCACAGCTGATGTGCAGCTCCACGTGTGACAACGAGCAGATGTACAAGGCTGGGGTCTGTGGCACTGCTGTGAGTTGACCTCCCCTGAACTTTAGACTGGTGGGAACCAAGCAGCTCCAAATGTTTTGCAAGTTGACCCTCCTGCCCAGAAAAACCAAAGGCAAATTTAATTTAGGGTTAAGCGGAGAGGTCAGATGTTCTCATTGCAATGTGAAGGACTGAAAAGAAGCCTGGGCTTTTCAAGGTTCAAGCTTGGGCTGCTGCAATGTAAGACAGGCCTCTGCTGCTTGGATCCATACCAGGGAATACTTGTTTATGTTGGTGTCAAGGATAGCAGCATCTGGCCCAAGACAAGAGGCTCATCCACTCAAGCCCTTTAATGGTATCAGACATGGTGCTTATCACTTCTCATTAAAGCATAAAAGGAAGCCAAAAAAGAAGAGCACAGTTTGTTCTGTTTCTACTCCAATTAGATGCACTTTGTTACTTTCTGGATCATTCACCCCTGGTTCAGTTCAAGTTTGTTTTAAGGAAGGCTAATCAGCCTTGTAACCAGAGAATCCTTGGCCTCCCACTGCTCTCTTGCAGTGCTGCCTAATCAGGTAGAAGGAACATTTCTGCTCTGTGCGAGGGTTGGTGCTGACCTTAGGAATTAGCCAGTCAGTAACTCACCACTGAGGGCTGCCACGATGCTCTCAGTGACGTGGCACAAATAAACGAGACATTGTATGTCCAGGAAAGAGGCAAAGGACCTGGAGATGTGTGAATAAAAGAGTGGGCTACATCCACATCCTCCTTAAATCTTCCATTTTTAATTCTTTTCAAGCAAGGACCAAAGCAAACTTCTCCTGTGACCAAATGTAGGCTGAAAATAGGCCTTGTGATGAGCAACTGGATTTTTCCTCTGTTTTTAAGCAAAGCAAAACACAAGTGGTACACATGGAAGAGGAAGGCTAAGCACACGTGGATGTTCCCATGCAGGCAATACTGTGAGGAAACCCACTCTTGGATTAAATTAATTTACCCCTAATGTCTGTCCTGGTGCTCCATTTGCTTCCCATCTGGGCACGTAGAACATACAGGAAAGCAGCCAACTCTGATTAAGGAAAGAAGAAAAAAAAAGAAATGGGATCATGAATAGCAAAATCAATAACTTGTCCACTTCTCAAACATCAAAGAGATCTCCTAAGAAGTCCTATTAAAGAGGACAAGATAATAGACTCTCTTTTACTGTCCATTATCACAATCCATTTGCACCATGAGCACAGGAGCTCTCCAGGCAACCAAAGCCTTGGCTCTTGATCTTTATTTCCCAGTTCTTATGAAGTGGTGATGGAAATGGAGATGAGGCAGAGATGATGGTGCTTGGGATTCTGCACTGAAGCAGGAGGAGAGAGGGAAATTCTTTGCACGTTTAACTCTGCTAACTTCACCAGGGACAATGTTGGGCTATTGTCTCGGTACAATATGTTTTTATATTTTCATGAATGGGCTATTTATGCAGCTGCTATGGAAGATCTTCATCTGGTGGAAAACAATGGGGAGTGATGAGGATCTGCTTCACAGGGTTAAAGATTTGACATTCAAGGGCCCCAGTGAGCCCATGGAAGATAAAGTCCATTGTGTTTAGATTTGAATAGAAGGAATGCTCAAACTGGAAGCAACGCCCCCCCATTGTTTGATACCCTGAAGAAGCTTCCCCAGTGCTTTGCTTCTGGGTGAGAGGAAGACAGGTAGCTCCAGTTTCTTCATCCTGGGAGAGATGAGCCTCTTCCTGGGATCAAGTAATCTGAGGCAAACATCTTCCTCAAACACCTTCTTGCAGGGCTGTGCCTGAACTTGGCTCACTGCTCATTGTGGGTCTGTCTTTTCTGCAGCAGGACCTTAATTCCCACCTTCTCCACGTCTCTGCTGACAAATTTCTAAGTAGTGCAATGGCAATTTGCTTCTGAGTGGAAACATGAACAGCATGAATATGTTTATACGCTCACCAGGAGATCTGGCATGGAATAAACTATGCATAGTATTCTTGCATAATTACTGTCAAACAAATTTTGCACTTGGAAAGCTGTCAGGTTTTTTCTCCTATTATTTCCATTTCTTCTCTTTGTCACCTTTTTTTTTTTTTTTTACCATCTTTGTGACTTCTTGGGTGGCAAACGCTGGTTGTTAATGTTGGATTTGTGACATTGGTGTTGGTCAGGTTCCTAGAATACAATTGCAAACACCTTCTTTGATCTCCTGCACAACACAGGCTAAAGGAACCAAGTCAGTAATTCTGTCTTCAGCTCATAAAGCACACTTGAAGTATAGCGTATCTCTCAGGGAGTTATTGTCTTGATGCATTAGAACACAGACCTCAAAAAAATGGAGACTCCACTACATTTTCCTTTCTCATAGACTTCAAATAAAAAACTGGTGAGCCACCATCCCCTAGGCCTAATTTTCTCTGCATACAGCACTGACATAGACAACAAGTGGGAAAATAACTTCAATATGCTCTGAAAAGAATTCCTTTTAAATTAAAATATTCCTGTCTGATGTAGCATGATAAAGTCACCCTTTTACATTTAACCAGCATCCCTGCCTGAGCCCAGCAGTCAGAACTGTGTCCTCACACCACCTTTGTGACTTGATGACATCTCTGGTTTCCATTGGACTTGGCTGGAGGACCTCACAGCAGGAGGAGATGTGGTGGTCTGGGCCCATCATCTGCAGTAACAGCGTGTGACAGCACAGCTCTGCACCACGCTCTGCGCTGGGACAGGGGACAGCGGGGAGAATGGAAATAAAGGAATTAAAGCTTGGGGAAAAGCAACATTTTCCATCGCTGGGAAGTGCCATTTGTGCCCAGCTTCCCCTCCTGACTGCAGGCTTTTGGCACTCCCTGCCCCTTGGCAGGGGAGGATGCAGCAGATGAGGCCTGTTCTTGAGCTCCCTGCCCCTCAAAGGAGGGCAAGACAGTGGGGTAGCAACTACCAGGGGTGAAAACATGGATTGGGACCAAGGCTGTCCTCTAACCAAACATGCTGGGCTCCATCTACCACAGAATCCTGGAGTGGTTTGAGCTGGAAGTGGCCTCAAAGATCACCTGGTTCCACCCCCTGCCATGGGCAGGGACACCTCCCACTGTCCCAGGCTGCTCCAAGCCCCAATGTCCAGCCTGGCCTTGGGCACTGCCAGGGATCCAGGGGCAGCCCCAGCTGCTCTGGGCACCCTGTGCCAGGGCCTGGCCACCCTGCCAGGGAACAATTCCTGCCCAATATCCCATCTAAACCCACTCTCTGTCAGTGTGAATCCATTCCCCCTTGTGCTGTCACTCCAGGCCCTTGTCCAAAGTCTCTCTCCATCTTTCTTGTCTGGCTCCTTTAGCTACTGGAAGACCTCAGTTAGGCCACCCTGAAGCTTCTCCCTTCCAGGCTGAACAATCCCAATTCTCCCAGCCTTTTCTCACAGCAGAGCTGCTCCATCCCTCTGGTCAACCTGGTGGTTTCCTCTGGACTCACTCCAGCAGCTCCGTGTCCTTCCTGTGCTGGGACCCCAGAGCTGGATGCAGAACTCCAGCTGGGGTAGCAGGGTAGAGGGGCAGGCATGAGCCTCCCTGCACAGTTTGCTGGGAAAAGCATGAAGCCTCGATAAGATTATCTATTCATGAATGCTGAGAGCCGGAATAGGCAAAATTGTGATTCTTGGGGTATAAAATAGCACCACGTCTCCATGAGATGCAGCAGGAATCCTCTTGTTTCTGACAGATTCACATCTCTTTTACTGCTCAGAGTACAGCATTGCTTTCTGACTCTTTTATTTTTAATAACCATGGATGTTTAGCTGTCTGTTAAGCTTAATGAGAATAATTAGACTGGATCTGGGGGAACAAAATAGGCATAGTGTTGGTTTAGCACCATGCTATTCCCTGGGGACGCTGTTCTGGTGGCTGAGAGACTGGAAGAAATCATCTTTAACAATGAAAAAAGACTTGGTGAGTCATTCCAGCTATGAAAGGGATTAAAATATTTTTAAACAGAAGAGCAGTTATTAATAAAGTGCAGGAAATGATAGCGAGTTATTGCACTTTGAGCAAAAAGACAAACACGACGCCCTCCCACGTAGTACCCACTTTGATGAGACTCTCCCTCCCTCTTAAACCTTATTTTTATTCCCTCTCAACTTTCTTTCAAAACTTGTTTACTGAAGTGGCCATGATGTTATCCTTTCTCTGGGTGGATCCTCCTCTGCAGTTAATGGTTTCTACTTCTCAGTCTCTGCAACTGGGAAAAACATCTCCATTCTTAGTTCACATTGACAAAACATCAGTAGCCAGTGCAAGTGTCCCAGACCTCCTGCATCCTCCTGAGGCTCCTTTCTTCACAGATTTCTTACTAATACAGGAAGTTTTACCTGTTCCACGTATCCATGCAAAGGAGACTGCCAGTAATTTTGGTCATATTGCATAGGAATGGCTGCAGAATATGGCCCCCGTGCTGTTCTGACTGCAAAATTATACCTGGAGGAAAAAAACAGTGATAAATATCTTTTCAATGTCCCCTGCCAGCCAAAACTTATTCTCACACCCATGTAACCCATGGCTTTCAGAGATGTCACCTGGTGCCAACGACATGGCATTTTCTCCATACTCTATTTTAACCTTTGACCTTTTTTCTGAAAGAAAAATTCAATACATTCAATTATTTCACAAGTCCTTTCACATGCTGACATTTTCCTTCCCTGCAAATATCATAACGCACCTTATTTTTCTCTTGATAATTTTATGAATTTACTGTAACTTCTTGAAGTGTTTTGGCTGCTTGCCAAGGAAATTCAAAACAATCCACCCAACTTCAGCTGAAGTGCAAAGTCTTGTTAGTTTGAGTGGTTTTTGACAGGAAAGCATTTTCCCCAGAACTGTTGCATCAGTTCCCTGCTTAACCCACTGGTGCTCCAAATCAAAACGTTCCAACTGTCCCCCACCTCGTCCAGAAGGTTGTGCACAGCTCTGGTTTCTGGCTGCATGAATAACTTTGTTCTGATTTACTCTGCTTCCTTCCTTTCATCGCCAGTAATTGGATCCCACCGCTGGAAACCAGCCCAAACCCCAAGTTTAATTTTAGTCCGTGTTGCTTTACTTTTGTGATAGCCACTTTGCAAAGCACAATTCCCCTCAGCTACCAGCTCATATTTATTGTTATAAATCCTAGGAAGCACGAGAACACAAGGGAAAAATGTCCTTCTTCATCTTGAAAACATAATACTCAGTGGCTGGAATGTTCCAAAATGGAAAAAACCAATTATTTTATGATGTATTTGATCCACATCTAATGCTGTAGAGGGAAGACACGATCCAGAATGTTACGAGCCACAGAATTGATGTTTCAGGGGAAATAAACAAAACCAAATTCTTATTTTTCCTTTTTCTTTTTTTCTTTTCTTTTCAAACGGATGCTTCTATTGTCATGACACCTCAAACCCTTTATAAGAAAACCACGGAGTTAAGGCTCATACCCTTGCATTCTCTCTGAGTTGAAAGATGAGGCTCTGGGGCATTGAGTTTAATATCCCTATTTAATATCCCTTTAGTCTATCCTTGCTTCCCTGTTTTAACATTTGTGACCCAGGATCATATTTCCTTTCTGGATGTCTTCTGAACAGTGAGATGAATCTTTGTTTAATTTTGGCTTTCTTTCCCACTGCTGAGATTGTTTTATTTCTTGATCAGCTGTTATAGCAATGATTTTCTGCAATGTTTCTCCTTTTTCTTTTTGTTTTTTTTTTTTTGGAAACTGTACATCTGCTCTTGGCATCTGTTCCATATCCTTTATGAACACTGAAGCAGGGAATTTATTTAATTCTTTTTTTCTTGCAGAGGCTGAGTCTATTGTCTAGAAATTATTTTCTTTGCCTTAAAAAGCCCACAGTCTCCTTCATCAACACTTTACTCTTCTCACACTGGAAACACTTCCTATTGCTCATCATCTGGTGGAATTACATTTTATTCCATGTCATTACTTTCCATGTTATTTCTTTAGAGTCTTTAATTGCATTCAGCAACCGTTCCAGCCCTTCCCCCTTATCTACCTCTTTACTGCTCCTCGTTACTCCTTGCACACCCATATTTTCTTTTTTTTAGTGCTACCAGTGTATATTTAATGACATCCACGCTCTGTGAACCTACTAGAAACTGGCTTCAAAGCTGTGGCTTTTCTACCTCATGTCATTTTGACCTCTTTATTCCACAGGACTTCATTTCTATCTCCTCTGTTTAAATGCAAACATCTTTTTATCATTTATCCTCCCTCGCAGTATGAAGCAAACCACTTATGCTGAAGAGTTTTAGTCTCATTGAAATATTTTGCTCCTGATAGGTTCAGTTCAAGTGGAGAATCCCTCTCTGTGTAGTTTTTGCATTGGGTTTAACACTAAAGAAACCCTCGTGCACCTTAGCAAAGTGCTTGACTAATGCATTTATTGCTCCAACTTGTTTGTGTCTGTGAAGTTATCATCTTTCATCCTGAAGTATTATTACACACTGCTGGCCGGTAAAGTGAAAATGGACAAACATACAGCTTGGTTTATAACAGATCTTTAAACAGATCTTTTAATGCTTCGCTGAAAAATTACCAACAGAGGCTTTGCTCTCTGGAGAGTGCCAAGAACTCCCAGAGCTCAGCAATTATGACACAGGGGCACAGGGAATGTGAACCCAGCTCAGACCAAGCGTTTCTAAACCTCCAAGGGCTGTTGGATGTGCAGGTTCCCTGCAGCTGGATGCAGTGACCCTGCAAAGCTCAGAGTGAGGAAGGGGCTCAGAGTTCCTGATGAGTAATTCCACCATCAACAACACACTAACCACTCAGACTCAAACATCAGGAGCTTCAGCACAGCTTGTACCTCTTCTTCTGGTAATTCTGCAGAGAAAGGAGTGTCTGCTGCTTCCATCACCCTCTCAAAACAAAAGTCAAGTGGGGGAAAGTTTGTTTTCCCTCCTGTAAGCAAGAGAAGCCCTGGAGCAGGAGATTTGTACAATCTAAGTGTGATACAAACACTCATCATCAGCAAATACATGAGGAATTCAAGACCAGCCCAAAATTCGTTTTACATGTTTACCAAATATGTAAAACAAAAAATTAGAAATTCAGGAAAAGAAGCCAAGTCCAAAATGGACTTTAAAATCCTCGCTAGCTAACTGAAAGCAGGACTCTTAATTTATTTTTTTTGAAATTTTCACACTAAGAATTCTGTGGCCATTAAGAAATACTTTCTCCTTAGATCACTCTGGAACTTGAGACCCCAGCCTACTCTTGAAATTAACTTCATAAGTTATATTTTGAGCTGATTATTTAAAACCAAAAATCAGTAGGATGAAACCATCTGCAAATGCTTGCAGAGCCCGCTGCATCCAAGTTCTCCTCATTTGTGCCATAAGAGATTCACTTATTGTTCATGTTCTGGTAGATCATATAGTCCCCCTTTGGAATATATTTAAAAATTGGAATGGCATCAGAGAACTCATGTTACAGAGAAAACTTTGCAAAATTGTCTAATGCTAGTTCCCCTGAATTCCACATTCCCCATTGTCCTTGGGGATGATGGAACAGATCCATCACACTGATGATAAAAAGGTTTATTGCAGTGAATGGAAAGAGCTGGAACTCCTCATCCCACTGGCGTTTATGGCTGTTGGTGGAAAAGAAACTCCTCCTTTGGGGGAAAGGCTGGAGGAGAACTGTGCTGGGAAATCAGCCACGTGCAGACAAAGGGATTTCCATTGATATTTTAATGCAAAAAATTGCGAGAACAGCATCCGAACGTTCATTTGGACAACACAAACAATCAAAGGAAACCAAAGCAAAAAAGCAAAGACAGTTTGTTGGCAGATGGAAAAGGATTGGGAAGTTAATGGCTTTGGGGAGGGCTGCCCTGTGCTGCAGTACAGCACATCTGGTTGGACCCCTGTCCTAAAAGGAACAATGTAATAATTGTGAACTGAGCTGGCTTTAGATTCCCTCACTGAAAAATCGTCAAATAAAAGCTATAGTCTAGATGAGATTAAACTGTACCATTTCCTTAGAGTAAGGAAATCCACGTCAAAACCAACTGCAGCCAAGTCTGACAACATGAAGTTGTATTTTATGAGCAGAAAAAAAAAAAATCCCCATTCATCTCTGCCAGAAATTAGTAGGAAAAGGGTTTTCTGTTATAGAAAAACCTGCTGCAGTGGCCACAACTCAGATCAGTTCCCTCACAGATTTGGACACAGTAGTTCACCTCATTTTTAGCTTTTTATTTGTTGCAAATATAGATGTTCCATGCATCCATCATTTTAAACCTTTCACACTAGAATGCAAATTATTTAAACAGTACACTCACTTCCATATAATTTCTGGACATATGCTGACAAGTACAGTAGAGCTTTTGTCAATTATACTAATGAAAAATTGGTTTTCAGAGCCTGGCTATTGAAAAGAAATTTGCTGTTTATAATAAGGGTGATGTCATTAACTTATTGAGGCAGCTGCAAATGAAAATTAATGATTAATTTCAGCACATGATACACAAGGCAAGAAGAAATTGTGCATGTGAATTATTGATTACCCACCCAAACTAACTCACTGCCACGTGAGAAAGTCTCACAACTACACTGAGGAGCAATAAGGAACTTAATGTTGCCTTTGGTGGTGCAAAAGTGACAGTGCCCCCTTGCCTCTGCCTCGTTCACCAGGTGACACCTGTGGGCAGCAAAAGCCACCTGTGATGAGGAGAGATGGTGCTACCAAGCAGGAAATCATCTGGGCAGCCCAAAGGCCTCAGTGATATCATTATTCTCATCTTTTTAAAGCTTCATCGGTGCTGTACATTAAATTAGCTGAGCTATTGCCATACCTGTGCCAGGTTGCTCCTCATAAGTCAGCCACTGATTCAGCACAAACATAACCATCAGAAAAGCACTAAATACACACATTTCTCGAGCTGCCCTCTTTGAACAACATTTCTTAACTTTTCATTAAACAATAGATTAATTTTCTCAAACTAGCAGCATCACACAACACAAACCATTTTTTTTTCCTAAAGCAGTCACACATAAGTGCATGGACACTTGCTTTCTAAATTAAAAGTTTCCCAGATTTCTCTGGTGCTGCAGTGGCACAAGAAGGGGAGATTTACACATCCTTCCCTTCCGAGCATGCCTGCATTGAAGCTGAGGCTCTGGACCACACTGAAAAACTGGTTTAATTTACAGCATTCCAGTCTACAGGCTGCAGCATTCTTCAGCCACCAGGAAGATGAAGACAGCTCTGCTGATATTTAACTTTATCCCTCTGTGCTGTTAATTAACATAAGTAAACACTTTCCCTTCAGAGAATGGGATAATGTGGCAAAGAATTTGTAAAATGACTCACAAGAGCCATAAGGACAGAGCCACAAGTGTTGTGGGAAGCTTCCAGGAGCATCTCTGCCTCCTTTGATTATGTGTTTCTGGAGCAGGTGCTTTCTGTGATTCTGATTTCTAAAGAGCTCATGTATTTTTTTCATCTTGGTTTCTGAAGTTCTGAGTATCAACAACACTGAAATCATCAGCTATTTATTTTTTGTTTGGGGACTGTCAAGAGGAGTAAAATGATCTGCATGCACAGTTCAAATCAGCATTATTTGGCATTTTGATGCACTCAGGGCACTTAGCCATGAAAATCCTGCAGTGTTGAATAGACAATTTTACAGCTGGGAGACTTTTTAGACTTTTGTTTATGACTGAAACTACAAGCCACAACCCATCCTAGCAAAAAGGCTGGACTAAAGCCAGAGTTTTGAAGTTTTCTGCAGTGGGCCATAGCACAAAAAAAGGTGGCACATTTTTAGTTTTCATGAGGCAAAAAGAAGTGAGTGCCAAGTCTCCTCTCAATCCCTACCCTTAAAACACTTCTCTTCGGAAGTTTTACAGTTAAAGGTGTTATACTTGTTACACACTGCCCAGGTAGCAACTATTTCCTGAAACAGTCTAATGCTTGTCATTGTAACAACCTGTTTTAAATTGTAGGAATTAAGCAGAGACTCGGTGGAAAAAACCTACCACCTGAGCCTGTAGTTAGCAGCTGCCTACAACGAGCAGCCTGAAATCCTGACATGTTTTTAGCTTTGCTATAGGAAATGCACCCACTTCAGTTAGGGTTTGCAATTCAGCTGCACTTCCTGGGCTTCTCCAGGTTTCCAGGGTAAGGGCTTTCATTAGCAGAGAGCCCCTGGCTGATGGGACAGAAGAGCACTCATGAAATCACTGAGCCCCGGCTGAGACGTGTGAGATTCCTTCACCTGCCTGCATGCAGGGGAAAAGTCAGAGTTTTTTGTGGCGGTGGAGATGATAGAAGTTATCTCACTCTGCCAGCCAAAAGCAGGCACCAGCTGGCTCTTCCTGCACCTGGGATGGTGCCAGCAGCAGCTCTGGGCAGGCTGGGAGACACTGTGGGCATCCCTCACCCACTCGCAGCAGCTGCTGGGGCAGGGCATGCAGGGAACGCTTCCCCTGCCAGCCATGCCAGAGAACAACAGGGACTGGGAGATCGTGGATGGGGTGTGCAGCAAATGGGGCTGGAAAGGAGCTGGAGAACTGGTGAGCTCGTCCTCTGCAGGGAGACTCCATGGAGAGGGAGCTTTAATAAAATACAATGTGAAGGTGTGAGGTGGCATCAACCCACCCAGAAACTGAGTCCCCAAGCAAGATGGCAATTTGAGCATTCCTGTCCTTGCTGTGGGGTTACATTAACCAGCAGGCATTGTCCCTGCTCTTTGCAGAGGGGTTGGATGGATGATTTTTGGGGGTCCCTTCCCACCCAAACTGTTCCATGAGCTTCGGTCAGCCCTGAGCCCCAGAAGGAACAGCCTCACATCTCAGCTGGTGCTCCCCCACCTGCATTCCAAGGATAAACTCCTTCCAGTGATTAACTGTTCTTTTTATTGGACTTTTCTTGATACTTAACTTGGCTCTTCTGCTGTATCCTTTATGTTTACTGCATCCTTTATGTTTATTGCTCTTTATCCTCTTGGCATAAGCATTTATTCCCTCCCTCTTTGCTATTGCTTTTACCTCTTTGCCAATATCTGTCCTGACAGCCTTTCCTCAGCTGAACAGACCACAGATCCTAAAAATGCTCCCACTTTTTTAGCTGTGTGATCATTCCCACTCCATTCACCTGCAGTGCAAGGCCGGGTGGGACCATGCTCAGCACCCAAAACAGAGGAGCCCAAAGCTTTGCCAGACTCACAGAAAGAAAGGACTCAATACCTGATGTGAACAGCCAGATAAAATCTCAGCTCACTTTGATTCACTGTTGAATCACTGTGGCCAAGGATTCTCTCTACCAGGAGTGTAAAATAGTGGAGATCCCCTCTCTTGAAAGGTTTGAATCACCTTCCCCAGTACCCTGGCACTGCTGCCCAGATTCCCTCTTCTCCACCTTTCATGACAACAGTCATTTATCAACTTTCTCAAGCAGAACAGTTTAAGTTGAGCTGCTGCTGCTTATTCTAATGAGCCAAAGCCTCTTCATGTCTTTAAAAGGATTTTGGCTGTGGGAAGGTCAGAGGTAAACAATCTATGGTGTCAGGCCAGATTAGACTTCATTTTAAGGTATGACACCCTTTTCTGCTATTAATGCTGCTAGGCACTGAGGAGTTTCATTAACTGCCTACAGCAAAGCCAACATGATTTTTTTTTTTCTACAACAGAAAAGCCAGTAACATGCACCAAATATTTGTGTTATAAAGGGAACTTACCCTGAACTCCAATAAATTTCAGGGTGTTTTGTTGTCTACTTGCTCCCCCTGATTTTCTCTAGAGGTAGCCTACCTTACTTAGTGTCCTTCACAGATGTTGATGCTTTTTTCCTCTTGGGGGTGGCTGTCAGTGTTCATTGTCATCCCAGGGGACTGAAGCAGCTCCACCAGACTCTAGCAGAAGATTGATTTCTTATTCTGTTCCTTAGTTGTTCTTTAGGCCATCACAGTCCATTAATTTGCCCCTTGTGCCTCCTTTCATTTGCAAAACCTTTCCTTGAGTGGGTTTATCCACAGCTTTTTGAAGACCCCAATGAGCCCTACCTGGTCCCATCTTGAGTCTGGCCAGGGTTGAGGGAGGTCAAGCATATCCTGGAGTTATGGATTATAACACTTAATTAAAATGTACTTCCACATTCCTGCAGTTGCTCTGAACTATAGCTCACCTTATTCAACAACCTGACCTTTGAAGATGAACAGCTTCCTTTAGCATTGCCTCTGAATAAAGGAATTCTTGTGAAAACAGCAGAAGCACCCATTATGTAATTAAAACTTCCCTGTTTACATGGAAAATCACTGAGACTAGTGCTGCAGGAAGACAAGGACTTTGAAGGGGAGAACCTTGACTTTCAAGTTCCTCTGAAGAACATGAGTCATCTTTGGGAATGGGATTAAAGTAAATTTCTGCTTCAGCAGTAGGCTTACTCTGTGACACTCCTTTTCCCCTGATTTTCTGGCTGCTTGATGTCTGTGCTCAGAGTCAGGCTAGGAAGGGGAGAAAATTAATGCCATCAAGGTGTTCCTGCAGCAGACTCAGCGTTGAAAATGGAGATGTGAGGTCTGCATCACCTCCAACAAGATGATCTTGGCTTCTCCAATTCTCCCCTGCACTGAGCAAGTCAGTGTCACCAAACTCGTGTGGTGATGATCCCAAACCAGTCATGGGCTGGGATAGGATGTTCTCCTTCTGAACTTAATGGTGTGGAGAGAGAAGAAAGTTCATGAAGAGTCTTGATGAAGGAGACTCTGCTGGAAGTTTTACTCTGTGCTGTTCTTCTGCTGTTGCATTTTATTGCCACTTGTTTTCGAGGTGGTGTTTGAATTATCTATTCTTTTAAAGGTTATAGGCAATAAAAAAGATAGTGCCAGCAGTTCGATGCCTAGGATAAGATACTCTCAACAACACAGTTAAAATAGAAAGGAAATATGAGTTACTTTATTGATCCCTTAGGAGGAAGCAAAGCCAAACAGCAAAAAAAAAAAAAAAAAAATACTCTGCAGGCTATGACCTTTATAATATAGGTAGCTGTAGAATGGGGACTTGATTGTGCATCTGTAGATGAACTTCTACAATTCTTACCTCATTTAAGGCATTAAAAATGACATTTTTAAAAGCAGGCTGACCTTTGCTGTTTGACAGTGTGTTTAGAGTTTCCACCATCCCTGAAGGTGGAGGAGGCAACTCTCATTTCGGGGGTTGATGAGTTGGCACTCTCGCCCAAGAAATCTCTGAAAGACCAGGGGGAATTTCCTTGATAAAAGAGGAAGCTATTCCAGAGAAAAAGGAGGGGTAGGAGTGAAAAGGGATGGGAAAAGAAGTTGCAGATGACTTCTTAGAGGGACCCTCTTGTGAAATCTGTGAAGGATCACAGTTATGTCACTTCCCCTTGGAGAACACTCAGGGCCAGAATCCCTCATGAAAGAACTTTTGCTCATCCTGTAAGTGATGCAAAATTAAAGTGCATCATTTCTAAGAAGTTGCCAGCATGGATTCTGAGTTCATCTAGCAGCTCCCATACCTCTGTGTGAGCAGCTCTGTCGCAGTGAGGGGAACCACTAACACAGTGCAGTAAAATATCCTGGAAAAGGCGTGTGGGGAGGACTTGCACAGCCTGCAGTAAATCCATATTGCCATATGTGGTAGCCCACACTGGAGTAGGGGATTTGTGGGGATTTGGAAGACATCAGCTGAGAAAATGAGACAAGAATCAGAGGAGAGAAATTCTGGGAGCTGTGTCCACACAGAATGATCCTTTAGGAATATGGTGAACAGAAGAAACCTGAACCTAAAATGTTTTGATGAGCATCACTTTGAAAGTAACTCAAAATGTTAAAGACCAGAGTTATTGAAACGTGGTTTAGTGTGAAATAGGGAGTCTTGGTGGAGAAATATCAACACTTATCCAAGAACACCTTCCAGCAGAACGTGTCCTTCAGGCTACACCCAAGCTCTGAGAAACTCCTGCACTTTCTCTAACCCTAACCCTAACCCTCACCCTATTCCCCAAGCAAGACTGCTTTTGGAAAGACTAAATTTCAGTGTCAGTTAAGTGCTGGCAAATGTGGAAGACCAGGGAGGTGTAGCAAACTCTCTGTGTGGAGGTACTGTCCTGGAATGTTGTTGGAGTCCGTGGATGTGATTTGAAAACTGTTAGAGGAATAAATTCCCTGGCAATGTTGTGTCATCCCACTGACATCTTGCTGGTGTTTATGGGACTTGCCTGCTTCCAGGGTAACCTGAAGCCTGCTTTATGTTGTAAATAAGGATTTTTTTTTTTTTAAGCCAACCAGGCTGATCAGTTGACAAACAATAAATTTCTGGTTTCAGATTTTAACTGTACAACCAGTTATTAAGAAATATCAAAGGATTTGCCTGTTCTTTCAGAGACTGGTAGGAGGTGACCTTTGGTTTGGATGATCAAAAATGGTATTTTTGTCAAGCCTGCATTTTCATCTGAGCCCAGATTATGCACAGAATTTCTGGTGAAAACAAAACTGAGAGAAGAGGGCAAGGAACTGGTAAAACTACTTTGTTGGAATGGACAAAGCCTGAGAGCAAATCCCAAGTATGGTTTTGGTGGTGTGAGCAGGAAAAAGATGTGTTGTTATTTTCTTGGAGGCTTCATCCCTGGGTGAAGGGATGCTTGGCGTGTTATTCACAGAGAAAATGCCAGCTGGAGATGAGTTATGTTACATTCAGCCCCAAAACTGTGCTCGAGAGTGAATCAATTCTGAGCTGCAAAGTGTAAGAAAAGCACATAATATTTATGTGGTGTCAAGTTTATGCCCTTGAAAGTGCAGCTCCCAGGACTGTGGGCTGGGGAGCTCCCCAGATTTCAGGGAAGATCTATGGATGCAGCCCAGCTGAGCACAGGCAGCTTCCCTGGCTGCCACAGAAAATGCTTGTTCCCTGATGAAGTAAGTGCTATTTATCTTTCCCAAGTTACAATCAAATTTAGAGGAAATTGCCAAGGGAAAGTAGGCAGGCTTAATTTTTTTTTATTTTTTAACCCATTTTGCATTTTGTTAATAAAGTACTTTTCAAGTGTGGTCTTGCATGGGTGTTAGGAACTGTATTTATTTTTCTGAGCAGTGATTTAATACTTTTTGATGAGCCCATATTGCACGTGGGTGCTATAAATTTGAACTCCTCTTTTCAGCACACTTGACCACCATCCTGATTATACAGAATGGCAGATTTTAGGATAACGTTGCTGGAAAATGGTCTTCAGGGATAATTTTGGATTTTTTTTTTTTTATTTCTCGAAATAGCCTGACAACAGAGCCTGACAGTCTTTATGTCTGTATAGAACAAGCTTTCCCATAATTTTCAAAGGTTGAGTGGATTTCTGGGGCTGGTTTTCAATGGAAATCAACAGAAATGAATATTTTACTCTAAGTGCAACACATACACAGCTTTGTGCATGTCTGGGGAACTTTGATTTTATTTTTGAGGTGTCACTAACGCCTGGGGTCGGGTGCCCACAAGGAAATGACCGTGGGTCCTGCTGATTCCTGTCCCCTCACCTGTGATTGCCTTAATTTCTGTGAGGAAATTCTGCTTTATGCCTAAGTTTCTATTGCTGAGCTTTATCACTATTGAACAGATAAGTGGGAGACTGAAATCCAGGTGGGATTCAGGAGCTGCTCTGGTCCCACTTGTTCCTCCTGGAATATTTATCCAGACTCATGGGCTTGTTTCATCCCTGAGGTTTATTTGTTTAGGGACCTTTCATGGGAGGTGGGGAATGAGGGATTTATGCCACGTCTCAGGTAGGAAGGGCTTTTAAACCCACATCACCCCTGTGCTAATTAACAGCTCAAGAAGACAAATCTGCTGCCTCTTCTTCCAGAAGCCCCTGCACCCACAGCTGGGAGCTGGCTCAGGGCCACGGATGGTGGGGCAGGCACAAGTCCAGCTGTTTGAAGGAAGTTTAATCCCTGCTCCCCAGCTTGCTGCTCAGCCAGCAGTGTCAAATCTGTGTCAGCACTCCTGTTTGCATTGTGTTTTTCAGGCATTTAATTATTTCCATCTATTTCAGGAGTTGTCGATGTGCTCTTGCATGTCTGGCCCCTGAAGCTGAGGTGTAACTGCCTCTTCTTTGGTAAATTTAAACAGATGCATTATCTGATGAAGTGCTTTTTGCGATTTAGAAGCAGCAGTGGGACTGAGCGCAGCGATCAATCAATATTGATTATCACAGTTTTTCCTGGGCTTGAGAAAAGTGTGCTGTAAGGAGGGACTGCAGGGCTTCAGTGCTGCTGAAGCCTGATCCCTGGGAGAAATCAAAGTGAAGGTAATTAATGCTGCTGGCACGAACATTAATTCTGGACTGGTGATGATATGGCCATTAACAGGAGTGTGCAGCCTCTCCCATAATGTATTGCACTAAGAGTGTGAATGCGTATTTGGCTGGATTGGGTTTGATGAATTCTCTACCTCGCTCCTGCCACTGATATTTTTCCAAAGCTCATTAAGCACAAAGTGGTGGCAAAGCCCTGGGTTCTGCCTGCTGCTCGTGGGCCACTCACAACACATATTCCTGAGCCAATGTGTGTTTTCTCTCCAGCTGTGCAGAAGGAGCAGTTGAGGCTCCTAAGTACTGCGTGCAATAAAGAGCTGTGTTAAGAAGAAATACTGTTACCTCAGTCTTCGCAGGGAAAACAGCACTCGATGGTTCCTGCGGCGCTTGGGATGGGAGAGGGCTTGGAGAGGGCGTGATTTTCTCAAATAGGCTTTGCTTCTGTGTGTCCTTGGAGCCTGTACCACCCTGGCCTCTTCCTGCCTTGGCCTGGGGGAATAGCTGGGCATTCTGTGGCCCCTGGCCTGGGATGAACTCGCCTTTTCTGCTCTGTTATGTGCGGGGTCCAGCCACAGAGGCAGGTACAGATTTCTTGCAAATCATCATCTGAGCTCTGGTGGCTTTTGTGTATAAAAATCTCAGAACAGAATGGGTTGCCACATCGTGGTGACAGTCTCTCTCTTCTCCATATCTCCCTTTTGAAACAGTAAAAGCTTGTTTGTGCCTTTAAAAATAAAAACTTCCATAGATTACAGCCTCAACTGCATGGCAGCCTGTGTGGCTGCAGTGTCTGAACACTCTTTTATTCCAGAGAACTAATATAAAACTCTTCTGATTTGTTGCGAATGCCCTGAAAAAAAATCCTACTTTGAGTGGGTTTAAGGTGCCCCTATTGCTCTTTAATCCACTAATCCTTGTACCTGCAGCTTCCTGGGCAAAGCTCCTGGGATGCTGGATAAATGCAACAACAGCCTGGCACATCCCTTGGCAGGGTACCAGCCTGGGGGGAAGGTTCACCTCTGCCTCTGGAATGATCCTAAACCTGGAGAGCTGCCAGCTGTTCTGGGAGCTGCTCTGCCTGGAGGGGTTGCGAACTCGGAAGTGGGAGAAGGTTTTAAACTCTGGAGTTCCCACCTTTGGGGTGCAAATTCTGCTCAGGGGTGGATGATGGGGACACTTGGGGACAGCTCTGTGGGTCCCTGTGACCTGCTTCAGCTGTGCTCTGATGGGAGGTGTTCAGGAGAAGGCATCCCTGGCACCAGCAGGCTGCAATTACTTACTCGTAGGAGTACTCCAGCACTCTTGCTTTCATCCATGGCCAATGGTAATATTCCAAAGTGGAAATGCAGAAATAACTTGGAGCTCAAAGCAGCTTTTGTTCAGTCGCTGATAGAACAACTTCCTTTTTCTCCTGACACACTGCGGCCACTGAGCAGGAGTTATATTTTTATTTTCCCTACAATAAATCCTCTTTTCTAAGTATCTAGGTTTCAGCTGAGCTCATGGTATTCTATAAGTTTCCTCCAAAAGGCCAAGAGGTTACAAAAAGGGAAGCTGACACATGCTGTGCATGCTTGTCTCAAACCTTTTCCTCTGTTTAAGATGAAGCCAGTGGAGCTGAGCACTGTCCACCCACAAATAATCATATTCTGCAACAATAAAACTTATTGCTGATATGAAAAATAATCTCTTCAGCTTCGCCTTAACCCCCACAATTTCCTAAAGTAACATGTCTGGAGACAAAATACTGACTCACACAACTGCTGAGGCTTTCTGATCTGCATCTGAATGAATTCCAAAGTTCTAGGTTGAAATTTATTTATATTTTTAGTGTTGCTTTAACAAAATGCTTATCTCCAGCTAGCTAGTGGTTGCTCAATCTGTATTTGAAGCCTCTTATTAGCTTGATACAATCAAATTTATTTAATGATTCTTTGTTTGCATATCAAAGACAAAGACTACATGGCTTGCTTGCAAAGCTAGATCTGATCTTGGATCTTGTGTTAATTCTTTGATCTGGGTGCTCGCGGAGCAGTGTAAAACAACAAACCACAGCATTTTCATTAAGATATGCAAGCGATACCATTTCCTGGGGAAATAAGATTTTATTGCCCCATCTTCTGCGGGGGTTGGTGAACATGAGGCCTACTCATGTAGTGCATGAAAAGGTCAGTGACATGACAAGGCTGTTCGTGAAAGAGTGCATTCACCGCTTGAGAAAACAACCTGGGCAGCAGAGCTACCTCCGTGTGCAGCCCCATCCTCTCCCGTGGGGACGGAGGGGACACGGGGCACTGACCATCCAGGGCAGCGCCTTGCAGGGAGCTGGGCAGGGGCACAGGTAAAAGGGAGGGTGAGTGAAGCATTTCCCGTCCCCTGGGTCATATAAAGAATTGGTTAAACTTCCTAGAGCGCCCCAAATCTGAGTTGTTGCAGTACAGTGTTTGTTAAGTGTTAGGGGTTGAATAAATCCTCTTGGTTTGGTCCTCCTGACGAGGCAATCTGCACAAGGGGGGAAAGGAAAGAGCAGAAGCAATGCATGGGTGCAATCCGAGTCGTGCTTCACAGCACAGAGCTTGTAGACAAGATCTTCCTGCTCTCCCTAAGTGAGGACTTCAGCAGGTATTGGATTTTTCCCAAGCATTAGCCTAACTATGCACAGCCATTCATAACTCTGCTCTGAGGGAGAAGTCTATAAATGCTTTGAGCATCTGAAGAAAGGCCCGCGATTACCCCAGAGCTGCTGTAATTCCTTCTGCAATATTTGTACCGCTGACAGAAGCCACAAATCCTCAATCTGTGCTGTTGTGCTGGTCCAGTGCCTCGTGGTACCCAAACTGGTGATTAATGGTGCCGAGGTGATCAGCAACACAGCACAGAGGAAGGAAACCTTCAATTGCTGTCATCCTGTGCCCCCCTGGGAGAGCAGCGGGGCAGGACGGCCAGGAGGAGCTTTTACGAAGGATTTCTTTGAAGTTTTCTGTGAATGGCTGCAGACAAAGGGGAGGATGTGCCAGTCAGCCATGGGCTGCAGAGTGGGATGGCAGACTGGGAGGAAGCTGATGTCTGGGAGTGGAGACTGAACAGTTTCTTACTGATGGTTGACAATCCCACGTAAATGTGATTACATTTGATTTTGCTGCAGTAATGGCTGTGGATGGAGCCTGGAGGAGCAATAAATTCCCCGTCACTTGGGAGCCAGGCAGGGATGGGGCTGCTGTGATGCATTTGCCTAATGGCAGCAAATGGGGCACTGGCCTTCCCTGGCAGCTGCTGGAATTCTCTTCACTTCCCTGAGCCTTTGGGGCTGTTTGTGGTGCCCTTGGGGATGATGGATCCTCCAAGGGAATAGAGCACAGACTGCATTCACAGCCCAGGCTCCCTGCCCAGACCACGGCGAGCCATTAAGGAGCTTTTCTCCTTGAAGGCTGGGAAGTGCCAGCAGTGGATGTGGATGTTGAAGCCCTGACTTTTGAGAGCCAGATTAATAATTTCTTTCTTGTTTTGTTCACCCCCCCCCCCCCCCCCCCCGTGTGAAGTTCACAATCAGTTCTCTTGCTGGGCCATGCCTCAGCAAAAACTCTCATTCCAAAACCCTCAAAAAGGGAAGTCAGATTGAAATTTTGGGACTGAGCTGCAATTTCTCTAGATATGCTGCAATTCTCTTCCATTTTTGTCAGACTATTGAGTTCTGCTTTTCCAAAAAGCCTATTTATGACATAAAGCTGGTATTTAACGTGCATTTGGCAAGCCTAAGGATGCTGCATTCATTGTTATTTCAGAGCCAGCAGATGAGAGGAGATGCCTCTCCATTAACAAGGGAGTGGGACAGTTTGCCATTTGGGGCTTGCTTAAACTGATCAATGATGGGGGATTATGAGCAAGATTTGCCCAAAGGCTGAGGATTTCATTGGAACACTTACAAATTATATTAAAGTGAGACCTCCAACAATGCCCTCAATGAAATTTAATTTTTCTTAACTAAGGACCTGTGATGCATTTCATCCCAGAGATCCACTGGCTGCCAAGGAGCTGATTTCTACAGCCTGGACAGGAGATCAAGTCCCTGACTTAGACCAGCATGGCTCTGCCTGTGGGCTCTGGTCACATAAACTGGGAGTTTTCCTCTGTACTGCTCTGCTGATGTGACTTTGCTTGCAAACATCTCTGGATGCTGAAAATCCAGCCCTTCCTTTTCTTTAACAGCAGTCAGCTTGGACAGGCATGAAAGCATTCCTGTGTTCCACTGAGCAAGCTGCAGCAAAGATGTGTCTGCAACAGGCGGTCGTGGTGTGGTTATTGTCAGGATGGGGCTTCTGGTGGGAAGGTGTGCAAGGTGCTGATGAGAAGGGCAGGGAGGAAGGGAGCCATGGAAAAGCAGGAGGAGGTTGCTTGCATCTCCATCCTCTCGGGCCAGCTTTATTTTCCATCACTTTCACAAAGTGCTCGTAACAAAATTAAAGAAATTGTATCTTGGCTAATCAAAAGAAGGAAAGAGGGATGTGCAGGCTGAGCGACCTCCCAGGATTGTGTAGGAGGCTGATGTCAGATGGCAGCCAAGTTCAGTATTTTTAGCATTTGTTTTTTTCTGTTTTATCATGTTCTGTTGTTGGGGTTTTTTTTGTCTCTTTTATTGTTGTTGTTTTGTTTTGTTTTTTTGTTTTTAATCATCCCCAAAGGAGACAGGAGAGGTCTGACGAGTCATTTGAAGGCTCCCTGAGAGCTCTGCAGGAGCAGCTTCAGCAGAGCAGGTGCAGCCTTGGCTGCAGGTGTTGGGGTGGAAGCTCCCACCCCAGATGGCAGCTGATTGTTCCCTTCTCTCTTGGCTCCTGATCTCACCTGAGCCAGCTGGAGAAGCTGATGTCACCTGGCAGTGACAGCCACCATGGTCCTGTGTCACTTGGGGGTGGCTGAGCATTGCTGCTGTACAGCAACAGAGAGCTGGGAGCAGCTTCTAAGGTAAATTCTTGTCCCAGAAATTTGTGTGTCATTCCCCCCCCCCCTATTTTAAAACGTAATTCCTTTGGAAATAATTCCATTCCCAAAGAAAGGAGGCTGGCTCCTCATTTAAAGCTGAGGTTGCCCCTAATAATCCTTTCTCCAGTAAGATTTGAAGTGTTTTGAGAATATTAAAAACATAAAATTTGTCTTTTTAGAGAAGGAACCTCTTTTCCTCTTGCCATTTTGCACTGAAATCCCTCTAAAATGATTGAAATGCCTCCCTCAGAGTGCTATTTCATCTTTGCTTCTCTTTTGTGCCTCCTTCTTATTTATGGAAGCAGCTTTGCTTCCTCAATAAACAAGAACTACATTTTTTCCTGATTTCATCAGGCTGCCAGCATGAGCTGCTCAGGACTCAGCTCTGACTTGCTGCAGACTCCACCAGAAACAGTAATCAAGTCAAAGGGATGAGGTGTAGATCTAATGGTAGTGTGGGCACAGGCGTCTGGGAAGAAATTTGCTATCAAATATTAAAAAAATTGAAATATGCCAAACTAGCTGGCATTAACGTGAAATGGCAGGAAGGATTTTTGACAAATACAGATATTTTTTAGCTATGTCTCCCCAAATTCAGCTCTGATTTTCAGATGGCAATGTACCTTCAAGCTCAGAAGTAAGGCCAACCTGAAAGCCACTGGAATAACTCCTGGCATTGTAACAATCATCCCTGGAAGTGTCCAAGGCCAGGATGAAGGAGTTTGGAGCAACCTGGGGTAGTGGAAGGTGTTCCTGCCCATGGCAGGGGTGGAACTGGGTGAGCTTTAAGGTCCCTTCCAAACCAGTTCATTTTAGGACTCCATGCACTCCTGCCAGGACTGAGCCCTGATGCTCAGGTGCAGACGAACTCTAGTCCCTTTACCTGGAATTTACCTGCGATTCATCCCCATTTGACACCTAAACCCAGCAGAAAACACTGGGGGCATGTGGGAAAATCTTAGGCCGCCAGAATTTAAGGGTTTTTTTCTGCATTTCTCTCTGCTCTAAGGAGGCAGCAAAATCCAGCAGCCTGTGTCACTCTTCACTCTACCTCGTTGCCCAAGTGGGAATTTTTACCAGCATAGAGCAGAAATCCCCACCTTTGCCCTGTAGAAACCAGGGAGCACCTAAGAGCTCTTTCCACATGAAATGTCCTGGCTGAGTACTTTGGCCAGGAAAGGATCTGTTGGGTCACTCATAAACAGGAGCTGTGATTCCCTTTGAATTACCTCATGAGTTTTACAAGGTCGAGAAACACCAAACCCACAATTTTTTTATATTACCTAACAGATTTTTCTTCCCCCTCCTTTCTAACACTGATGTGTCACATCAGCTTGTCTGTTGGCAGCCCTTCCCAGGTACAGAGCCAGATCAGCAGAACTCCATTTACTTCAGTGGAAGGGTGCCAGGTGATGCAGCGAGGACCTGGCTCTCTCATCTGAGCTGTAGCTATCATGCTTAGCTAAGCTTGTTGGCAACTTTTGCCTGAAGATTTTGTGAGAATCGGTTTTCTCACACGATTCGGGTATTTCTTGTTCCAGGATGGTCTGGAAATACCCCACAGCAGATGTTCTGGTGGCTCATGTTACACTTGCATTCCAAGTCTGGCCTGACCTTGAAAGAGCCAAACATAAAATGATAAAATCACAGAATGGTTTGGGATGGAAGGGACCTTAAAGACCATCTCATTCCACCTGTCCCAGGTGGGCAGGGACACCTTCCACTATCCCAGGTTGTTCAGAGCTCAGTCCAACCTGGCCTTGGACACTTCCAGGGATGGGGTATCTGCCATCTCTCTGGATAACATCAACAGGGTTGACCACCAGCTTTAACAGCAACAAAATGTACTCAAATATTTCTCTGTCCTAATTCCCCATCTCTTTCATGTGACATTAACTCCTGAATCCTGCTGCTCTGGTTTATATCCCACTCCCACCATGGATGGTGGTCCTGAGGTAGCAGAGCTCCCCTGTCCTTCTTCCCCCTCCACTCCATGTAATGCTTTCCTGTGCTTAGTGATATCCCACATGGAAATTCTTGTTAGCCTTGCTAATTGCTGTTGTACTATTTAAAATCAGTTTATCTTTTTTTTTTCTAGCCAGCCAGGACAGGCATTTATCCGTGGGGCTGCCTAATTTCCATCATGTGGGCTGTGGGATTGCAGTGCAAGGTTCAGCCTGGCCAGGCTTGCTGGTGCTCTGAGTCCTGCAATCACAAGTGAAAAACCAGCAGTTTGATCCTGGATTTTTAATGTGTGTGCCATGAAACACATGAGGGGTGTTCCAAGCAAGGCCTCTTCAGAACAGTCATCATTTGGGATTTGGAAAGTGGTGCTGGCTGTGGGAAGGGTCTCCTTGTGCAGATGTAATGTAAAGCACGTGTACATTCGGGTCTGCTCGTGTTTAACAATGTGTTGGCCAATAATGAAAAACACACGTCCAGCACACAGTCATGGTTAACTGCTAAAGCTGCAAGGCCTTGTTTGTTCTCTATGCACAATTACCATTTTATAAGATTTAAAGCTTTGTTTTCCTTCTTTTTCCTTTTTCTTTCTTTTTTTTTTTTTTTTTTTTTTTTTTTAACCTGTACTAGCAGAAAGCTCAGCTATTCCAGAAAAATCTGTTCTTTTAATGCTCAGGTGTCTCACAGCACTTATGGATCAACTTTCCATGGTTTTATAGGGGTTGTTATCACTCCCCTGTATAACATCTGTAGCATGTAAATGGGACAGACTATCTGGTATGACAGTATGGTGATAAAATATTTACTTTTAATGTAGTGTGTTTGCTATTAGATATCAAAACATTTTATTAAAAAAAAAGCAACAAACTTCTACTTTGAGTATAGAGAAACCAGCCAGAAAGTTTAAATTATTTATGCCAAATCCATTACCAGCTCAGTGGCAGAATCAGAAACTGATGCTAGTTTTATTATGTTTGCCAACCCTGTGCAATGCTCAGAATATTTCAGTTAATGAAACATAAACCAATAAATAATAAACCATTAGTGAGTCCTAGGCCTGCCTTGGGATTTCAGGGGGAAGAGAATCAGGCTGGTATTGTGAGCTGTAGCAGCTGCTTCAGAAACATGTGCTGTCCTTGAATACCTGCTGAAGTTTGGTGTCCCATCCTTGCCACTGAAGCACAATTTATTTAATCCATGAAATGCCATTTGCAACTAGTGCCTCAAACAGTTGTGCTCCTAAATTATTGCATTTTTATTCATTTTTGATTGACATGTTCATAACTGTTCTCTAGTTCTTCAGGTAATCTCATGGGTGATCAAATAAATGGTTGAAATCCCCTTTTTCCTAACACCCTGTTATGTCATTCTGCTGAATCTAATCTACATTACTCTTTACTGCTTTTGTATTTGGTCTTTCTTGGGTCATAGAATCATGGAATGGTTTGGTTGGAAGGGACTTTAAATATCATCCAGTTCCAGCTCCCTTGCCATGGGCAGGGACACCTTCCACTGTCCCAGGCTGCTCCAAGCCCCAATGTCCAGCCTGGTCTTGGACACTTCCAGGGGATCCAGGGGCAGCCCCAGCTGCTCTGGGCACCCTGTGCCAGGGCCTGGCCACCCTGCCAGGGAACAATTCCTGCCCAATATCCCACCTATCCCTGCCCTCTGGCAGTGTGAATCCCTTCTCCCTTGTGCTGTCACTCCAGGCCCTTGTCCAAAGTCTCTCTCTATCTTTCTTGTCAGCTCCTCCAGGTACTGGAAACCCTCAATTTTGTCACTCTGAAGCCTTTTCTTCTCCAGGCTGAACAATCCCAAATCTCTCAGCCTTGCCTCACAGGAGAAGTTCTCCACCCCTCTGATCAACCTGGTGGCCTCGTCTGGACATGTCTCCTTTCTCTTCCATCCCAGATTTGGGGTGGGTGACAGCCCAGTGCCCACCTGGGTGAGCCTTCCCTGGGCACTGGGGATGCCCTGCAGAGCCACACTGGGGCTGTGCCAGCAGGAAGGGCAGGCAAAGCCTGGCCTGCTCCCATTTACATTTGCCAGCATCGTCCTTCTACTTCAGCTTTTATGGCCCAAGAAATGCTGTGATCAGGCTTCCCTTGCAGCCTGGCAGTGAGCATGTAGCTGATTTAATCTTTCCATCTGCTCCAGCAGCAGAGCAAATGCATCCATGGCATGCAGGGGCTGTGCCTGAGGACGTGTGCTCCAAGAAATGTGTCTGTGCCTCAGTTAAAAGGCATGATTTCCACTCCTGTCATCCTGAGGTTTCCTTTACATTGTATGCAGCAGCTCTTAGCTCATAATTACAGGTGAGGAGTTATTTAAGGCAGTCCAGCCTGTTTCTTTTTTACCTAAAATAACTTCAAAACGTGCATTTATCCCCTCAGAACGGGTGGGATTGTGTTACAAGTGTAGCCCTGAATAACTCCACTGAAACACACATGAGAGCCATGCAGAGCCACCGTAATCGAAGAATAAACTCTCTGTAACCTTCCCAGAGCCACCTTCCTCGGGGAGCTGCTGGGAAAGCTCAAGCCTGCTCTTTGCCCATAACTCTCCTAAAAGCCAGGAGAAGATGTTTTGTGGCAGCTTCGTGCAACTGCAGTTGTGAAAGGGCAGCAAATTCTGAATCCTGGTCGCTGTTCTTGCAACAAAACATTTGGTTCACCCCACCGTGATTGATTTTATTTCCTTAGTAGAAAACCATTCCCTGGGTAATTCCAACCACATGTGAGATTTTTCCATAACAATTTCTGCAAACACCCCTTGAAACACCCACAGTAATTTTCATGCCCGCTTCTGAACTCACAAAATGCCACTTCCATTTGCTTTAACGCTTGGAATTCAATTTATGGCTGGAGCGTGGATCTCACTTTTGCCTGCCTGGCCTGAAAATTCTGCCAGGCTTTTTCCTTGGGCTGCCCTTCAGAAACCACAGTGGGAAAGAAGAAAGGGGAAGCAGCTTTTCTGTGCTGCTCTCCTGCTCTTCCTAATTTCCCAGGATGTCCCACCACAACCCTGCGGTGTCCTTATCTTCCACAAATCCACAAAAAAGTTGCTTTCTGGGCTCTGATGTCTTCCCACAGAGAAGGAATTGTGAGGGCTAAGAAAATTAGCTTAGATGGGAGAAATCCACCAGAGCAGGCTCAGTGGGGCTGGGAGAATGTCTCGTGAAGTTGAGGCACTTCTGTACCTTGGCTGGACCTTGCTGAGCTTCATGGCCAATTGTCATTGCCTTTCATGAGATGGGTCAGGGACTCCTGGACAAGGGCCTGGAGTGACAGGACAAGGGGGAACAGCTTCACACTGCCAGAGGGCAGGGCTGGATGGGATATTGGGAAGGAATTGTTCCTTGTGAAGGTGGGCAGGCCCTGGCACAGGGTGCCCAGAGCAGCTGTGGCTGTCCCTGGATCCCTGGCAGTGCCCAAGGCCAGGCTGGACATTGGGGCTTGGAGCAGCCTGGGACAGTGGAAGGTGTCCCTGCCCATGGCAGGGGTGGCACTGGATGGGCTTTGAGTCTCTTCCAACCCAAACCATCCCATGATTCTGTCATTCATGTCAGGCTTCCCAAGCAGAGGTTTTCCAGCACTGCTGCTCTCCTGGCTCACCAGCAAATCCCAAAGGCAAATCCCAAAGGCAAATCCCAAAGGCTGCCTCTCCCCTTTAGGATTTCACACCTTGCTGCAGCGTCGGCAGGGAGGACAAATTGGCCATTTCATGCTGTGCTGCACTACAAAGGCTGCTCAGCCGAGCATCCAGGTGTGCTGGCACGGCCTGGAATGCACCTCTGCTGTGTTGTCAGCCGTGGTGTGCATGTCCTGTGCGTGCTCAGCTCTAGGAACCATGAGATGCAGGAGCCAGAGGAATGGAAAGTTCCCTGAGGTGTCCTGTGAGAGCTGCAGGGCACAGCATTAAAGAAAATCAAACCACCAGCAAATTATTTCTACCTTTGTGCTGTGCAGTCACTTGAAGCTGCTTTTTAAATCTTTCTAATAGAAGGTTGGTTTTTTTCCCTCTAATTAACCTTTTACACCTCTCTTTGGTATGGTCATAGACAGAAGGAAACTTTGGGTAATATTTTTGTTCCTTCAGTTGCAAAGAAGGGCATTAAAAGAAAGAATTGCTTTCTCTTCTTAATGCATTTACGGCATGTAACACAAAATTCGGAAGGGAATAAGGCAAAAATCAATTGTAAAACCTTTTGAAATTATATTTATAATTCCTGAGGGCTAAATAGGCTGGGACTCAGTGGATGTTTCTTTTCTTAGCCAGCAGAAAAGCACCGGAAAGGAAAACCAAACTCTTCAAAACTTTATTTTCATAACAGGGTAGTCTGACAACCATAAGAACCATCTGCTAAAACCAGGCTTTTTTCTTCTTTTTTTTGACAGAAACTAATGTGACACTGGATCTGCTTTTAACAATGCGCAGTTTTAAAAATAAATTTTTCTCCTCAACAAAAGGAGAGTCATGACTCAAGACGACATGTTCCCACAAAACCCCAAGGCTGGACCTTGCTAAATCACAACTCTTTTGGTTTTAAATCACCTCCTTGATGAGGATATAGCATTCCATTGGGCAAGATTTCACAAGAGCTGACTTTGCAGGTGATGTGGTCGGAGGGAAAATATGTACTGAGGCAGGGGAGGTGCCAGGGTATTGTTATCCCAGGGAGTTTTCCTGTGAATAGCCCCAGTGGACAATTGAAAAATAGGATTTGCAAGAATGAGGATAAATCAGCCCCTCTGTCCACATTTTCCTGCTATAAACTGTGAAGTGCTGGTCTTGCTGGAGTGGCCTGTTTGCCCCTTCTTTCCTGCACTTGGCAAAGAACACCCAGATTGGGAACATTTTATACTTTTAAGTAATTGGAAGATTCTGCACAGCCAGGTAATCAATGAACTATGTAAATGCCAATACTAAAATGAAATGGTTAATTGAATTTAATTTCCCTGGGCTGCTTCTTCTGCATTCTCCCAGTGTGCTGCCCTAGGACAGACAACCCTTTCAGGAACAAAGAGGGTCTTTGCATCCAGTGGAATTGCATGAAACCCATTAAAATCCCTGGGAGTCTTTCCATGCTATTTAACAGGTTTGGCTCATCCCATTTATGAGCTCTAGGGAAGAGTGTTGCTCTTGGCCCTTCCTGCAGAGGCCCCTCACAGGGGTCTGCATCTCAACCCGCGTGTCTGACTTGGGGGCATGCACCCTTGGAAGGAATTACAGCGCAGGCAAGTGGCCAGAACACTTTTTCTCAGGTGATTTTATACCTCCTGAGAGCCATGTGCTGGGCAGCTCTGATTTATTGCAAAAGGAGTTGGCACCACACATAAAACACCCAATGTTGTGCTAAAACAATTCTCACAACTGCTCTCTCTGAGGCAGTGTTCCTGTTAGCTGGCAGCTCGGGGTAATTCCGATGAAAAATTAGTGTGAGTCTGTACATGCTGAAATCCCCCCTTGCCCCAGCACAGCCTAGGAACAGCTCTGCAATGTTAAAGTGGCCTGAGAGCAAATCCAGCACCAGCAGAAGTGATTTATCTCAAATCATTGTAGATCTAGAGGTGAAGGAAACCTGCAGCTGTGAGACTTCAGGATCCTCAGTCTGTGGCATTTGTGCCAACGCTTTCCAAGGGATACTCAGCACTATCCAAAGGCTACCCCTGGAGCTGGTGTCCCTGGGGACAGAGCTGGCCCTGATCCTGATGGGGTGCCAGTGGAGGGTCACAGCTGCAGGGGCTCTGGCATTAGTGCCTCCACTTCACTTGAGGCTTATTGTGCACAACCTTCAAAAGTTTTTGTTCTTCTTGGACTTCAAATTTTTGGTAACGGAGTTCTCCATCTGTCCAAAAGTAATATGAGTGTGATCCTTCCCTCCCCTTGTCTCCTCTGGAGCATCTTTGATGTGTTTGGGCAGGAAAACATCAAATTGAAAGAGCAGCAAGTCCAGTCCTGGTTGTTCTTGTGCTTTCATGTCCTCAGCTGCTTTTTGTGGGCTCTCTGGCACTCCCACACAGTCCCTGCTCTGTTCCCAGTCCCTGCTCTGTTCCCAGTCCCTTTGATAATCCACACCCCCTGCTCACTCTCATTCTGGCTTCCTGTCACTTTTCTTTCCTCGTCTTCCCCATTGTCACTGGATATCCATGACCCAAATCCTTCTCTCCCCAGTCAGGTTTTTAGGGATTTACTGCCTTGCTCATCATTTCCCTTCTCTTCAAATCTGACTTTTTAAAATAACCAATTGCATCAGGATTTTGGCCAAAAAATCTATGATGACCTGGAGCTTTAAGGCTCACATGGACACATTCAGACCTAGATTTTGGTGATTCCCCAGTCTAGGAGTGCTGAACCTTTCCTTTACTCGGAGGGTGCGAGGCCCAGAGAAGCCGTGGCTGCCCCTGGATCCCTGTCAGTGTCCAAGGCCAGGTTGGACGGGGCTTGGAGCAACCTGGGACAGTGCAAGGTGTCCCTGCCCATGGCAGGGGTGGCACTGGATGAGCTTTAAGGTCCCTCCCAACCCAAACCATTCCAGGATTCTTTAAACTTAAGGCTTTGCTGTGGTTCACTATAAAGATAGCAGAACCCTGCCAACTTCTGCCTGAGGGACAGACATGCTGGGGGAGAATTAGGAGGTGGATTTCAGGGATTAACTAGCTGGAATGTTAGGTTTTGGGTTGCTCAGGCTGCAAGGTGAGTGGAACTGAGCCCATCTGCAGGTTTCTCACAGCTCCAGACTGTCTTTGCTGTGCACAAATCTCCCAGCAGCACAGAGCAATTCACAGCATGTCTTCAGCTCCCTTCCAGGAGCTCTGCATATTCTAAAATTCTCTGAAAAGCCACTTCCATCCCCACAGCTGCTGCTGTCAGCTCCTTCCAATATATTTTCAGGCTCTACCACTGCAGGTTGTACCCGCTGGCTACCCTTCCAGAAAGGATGAGCTCTAATTGTTGCAGTTCTTATGAGTCGCTCTCTCAAAAGGCTGAGCCACAACTTCTCCAGTTGCTGCATCCTTGAGCTCCTCACAGCCATCAGGTATGCAAAGTGCATTTCCTCCTGCCCGAGGCCTGGAAATTCCTGTGCACCTGTTAGGATCTGGCTCTGGTGCAGCTTTCATAGTGTTTCATGTAAGATCAGAGCTTTTCTACCCTGTGATACAATTCTGCCTGAATTAGGAAGCTTAGTTCTCAGCTTTTTGTTATACAAAATTGGAGTTGGTGACATTTCATGCTTTGAAAAGCTGTTGTGAAGAAGCTAAGATATTATTAGTGTTATTTGAAAAGTATTTAAACTGCCTCTGCTCCATTTTCCTCCCAGACTGTTGGGATGAGAACATCTGGCATTAGTGTTTTCTCTAATCTGGAATACCCAAGGTCCTGCCTGGAGGAGAGATGACCAGTGGAGGACAGAGTCCTCTCCAGGCTTTCTTGTCTGGGAAAATCAAACTGTTCTTGGCCTGTTTTGAGGTGGGATTATCAAAAAAACACAGTTGCAGGTAGCATCATTATTAAGGAAGCATTAAACTGTACCCTCTGCCTGTAGCATGGAGACATCTGCACTGCAGCTCCATTATGTCTGGATTCATCCATATGGAATCCCTAGCCTGAATCCTTTGGCAGATTTGACACATTTTATCAGTTATTTTTTATTTCCATATTCATCTGATGATGAGTACATTGTACCCTGGTGCTTCATTTATGCTTTTCTATTCCTGTGCAAAAATCCCACGGTTCTTGAGAATTAACCATATTTTTAAACCCACCTCTACCTCCTTTTTTTATCCAAAACCTAATGATCTTCAGAGGTGCAATTTTAGCTTTAACTTAGTGTCTTAGGCTACAGAACCCTTTGGTAGCATTTTTTACCAATATAATATTTCTGCTTTACTGGCCTTTCTGTTGATTTTTAACATTGTTTTCTGGTATGACACTTTCCTGAGTACCAGTTTACGGCACACCTGAGTTGAACTGTTCTTTAATGAAGGCTTTCATTCCTCTCTACAGGCTTTTGTGAACAGGCTCTCAGTGTACAGTTCCCTTCTCTACCACTCTGAATTGCCTTTGCTGGATTCTCATTCACTTCTGCTCATTTGGCTGCAAATACTTGGGAAAATGGTTGCATTTCTTTCAGCACTTGCAGTTCTTTCCCTCAAAATGACCATGAAGCCTCTGAAGTCCATGTTTGATGTTCAGAAAGAAGGGAGGAAAGTTTCCATGTTAAGCAAGTTATTGGCAGCACCAGGCATCCTTCACCTATGGAAAGCACAGAGAAACATGACGGAAGCTAAAGGATGGGAAACCCCACTTGTAACTCTTTTAAATGCCTGGAAAAATGACTGACTTGCTCACTTCTTGGCTTGCCAGGGTTCTTGCATCTGAAGAAGAGCACAAATGACATGTGAGCACAGCTTTTGTTTGCTGGAGAGTTTTATTTTTGTCTACATTTTATGCAAAGCACTGTGGTCTCAGCCAGCCCGTTGCTCAACGCTGACTCTGGCTCTCAGCAGGATAAATCCTTGTTCCCGTGGCCTCTGGGGTGAATTAAAAGCCCTGCCATCTCCTTGGGGTTTGGTTGGGTCTGGCTGAATTCTGCTGTCGCGGTCTCTTCCTGAACTAGGAAATGGCACCGTGTTTTAGGAAAGAGCAATAAAGTGTCGGGGTCAATAAACTGTCAATAGGCTGACAAATGCTGGCCCGTGTGTTCAAATAGCCTCAAGTCACACATCCTGACAGGTCTCAAACCAAGCAGTCCAAATCTTCTGCCTAAATTGCTGCTTGTGGCTGAAAAGCCAGGCCAAGCTGCCCGGGCATCTCTGTTATCTTTTCTATTGTCTGGGTCTTGCAACCAATTTGCTGTGTTTTCACTTGTATTTCATTTCACACCTTGCACAGAAAGGTCTCTGTATGTTTCATTTAAGGTGGAATTTACCATTCATTTCCCTGCTGAAATTAATTGAACTGTTTTCCTGAAAAAGCTGTAGCATGCAGAAGCTCTTGCTCTGTAACACATCACAGAGTTCCATGTGCTTTGCTTGAAAAATTGTGACTAAAATACCATGCAAATAATTGAAGGTAGCTCTGTCTGCAGCTCCAGGTTGGGATGGGTTTAAGACTGAAATGCTCATCTCCACTTGTGGCTCCTGTCTGCAATTTGTATTTTTTCTTATTTTTAATATGAAAGCAGCATTCTTCTGCTGAGAGGTGGATGCAACTGGAGTTGGTGGCATTACTGGAGTGAAGGCAATATTCTCACCTTTTCTTGTTGATTCAAGCTGCAAGTTTTTTCCACTCTGAAGAATTACCATGAGTTTGGTTTTCCAGCCTTGCTAGGAAATGTTTTGTATCCTTTGAAAATAGGAACATTCTAGTTGCAATTGGCATGGGCTGAGAAAGCCCTTATTAATGAACCATCCCGTTTTTTCTGCTGTAACTTCCATGCCCTCAGAGTAGGAGCAGGAGGTGACACTTGTGGGCATCAGGCAGGGTGGGAGCTCAGCTCAGCTCCTCTAATAGATCAGCTCTAATTCAAACCATGTGGCCACAAATGAGGTGATCCCTATGCCTGGTTAGGACAAAACTGAGAGTCAGGAGCTCCAACTAGTTTGTTTATTGATAGGAAGAATTGCTATAAATCTGCTTTGGTGGCTTTTTTTAAAATAAAAAAATAAAGGCAGATTTGTTCCAATAAGAAACACTTCATGCAGCTGAGCCATGAGTAAAAGTAAAAAGGAATAGTGGAATTCGGTGCATGATGTTATTTATAAAAATGGCCTTCACATTTCTGTGGTTTCTTCAACCTGGAAAAGCAAATTTGCCCATGTTTTCGTTTCCTAAGAGGAGATAAGAACCCCACTCCTTGGAAAAAGCTCAGTGAAAGGCTCAGCCTTGATGTGTGCTGGCTTATAAAGCACTGCTATATGTAAACCACAGAAATGGAATGTAATTGCAAACTCCTGCTCCATCCTATATATACAGTGCCTAGACAGTCTGGTCAGCTCTGCCCACAGCAGGGATTTGTTCTGAGAGAGCCAAAGCTGTCTGGGTGTCTGGTCACCTCTCTCTGCCCTTGCTGTCCCCCTTCCCCACCTCTTCCTTGTGCCCCTACCTCCTTTCTCATCCTTCCCCCATGGTTAGGGAAGAGCTGATGTCTTCAAAATAGATGAGAGCTGAGTGCAGGCAGGATGATTTACTCACTTTGCAATACTCAAGAGCATTTTTTCTCAGTCTATCAGAAATCCTGCTGTAAACTGTAAATTGTGGGATGTCAGCATGGCTGGGTGGCAGCCCTGGATCTGTGGGGCGGTGTAAAAGAACCCACCCTGCACCATCCTCCCCACTGACACACACTCCAGCCTTTTCACAGTTCTCCACTCTAAATCCAAGTCCTCCTCACCCCATTCAATATTTGATGGCTGAGTAGCTGTTACAGTCCTTTTTTTGCCCTGGAATTCCCCCGAATGGGATCAATTGCCCCAAATGGGATCAATTACCTCTTGTTGCTCCAGCCCTGAGCTGGTGTTAGGAAAGGAATTGTTGTCTGCTCAGCTCTCCTGTGTCCCCTCTGGTCACCTCCTCTGACCTTAGATCCCAATCCTTCCATCACTCTTCTTTGTGTGTTTGGAAAGCAAATTATGATGCACTCCCACCAGCACTGGCCCGGGTGCCTAAACTCTCACAGAATCACTTAGGTTGGAAAAGCCCTCTAAGATCATCGAGTCCAGCTGTTCCCCCAGCACTGCCGAGGCCACCAGTAAACCATGTCCCAAGTGCCACATCCACATGGCTTTGGAACACTTCCAGGGATGGTGATGGGCAGTCAGTGTTTAATATTCTTCACTTCACATTGCTCCTCCCATCCAGCGCCATTTGCTTGGGTCTGCATTTCTCAGCCTTCTCATGCAATTATTTGGCTCCTGGTTATCAAGAGAGAAACTCTTTTCTTTTTTGCTTTTTTTTTTTTTTTGCCAAGTACAGATTTAACTTTGCTCTTTTTTTGTCTTCGCTCTCAGCTGTCTGACACAGTGATTTGGGTGAGCCATGACCTCTGGAGGATTGTGGTCTTCCAAGGAGGTGCCTTGCACCAGCTCAGCTCCAGCCTGTGGCAGTGCCAGACAGGCCAGAGGACAGGGCCACCACTGACCCATTCCTGTGTTAAACCACATCCTCAGGGCTGTGTTTATTTAACTGTGCAAACAGCACCTTGAGCTAAATGTTGGGTACTCTAGGAATGTCTTGTTCCCTGCAGGGGCAGGATTTGGGCATCCTGCAGGAAAAGCACCTGGAGTGGATGGGCAGGGTTCAAAACCATCCACTCTCCCAGGAAAATGGTTTCTGCTGGAGGTTGTGCCCCAATCCCGCTGTCTGGGTTTGCCTCTTCTGGGATTTCTCCAGCAATCCTGTGCTCTCTCCCCACCAGCTCCTGTCCCTGGAGGATCTCCATGGGCTGGGAGCTCCTGCAGCTCCACAGCCTTGGACAGAGTTCCTGCGGGCCATAGGAAAATACCCAGCTTTTAGCTGCTGATGGCTTGAACTGGATTTAAACCGGAGCAGATCTATAAATAAAAGACCCTCCAGTCCATTACCAGCCCTCTGCAGTTCAGGTCTGCCAGACACACTGCATTTCCAAGGTAGCTATTGAAATAAACTCTCTATTTTGTGGACATATACACTTACATTTTCACCTCAGCCATTTAGGATCACATGAGCCTTTAAAAGCTTTCCCAGGCTTCAATCCCCTGAGCTGATTATGCACAAATCTGATTTGGGAGCTGGCTCCCGTTCCTGTTATCATCCTATCCTATTTCAGCCACCCCTTCCATCTCTTCCATAGTTATGGAATCCAGATTTAAGGGGATTTGCCAGAATGTCTATGAAAACCTGTCCTGCTGAATCTGAAACTGATTCCAATAATAATTAATCTTTCCAGCAAAGCTTCTTTTGCAAAAGTTGTGCTTTCACTTTGCCCTGCTACCAGCATACACCCCAGTCACTTTATTCCTTTCCTGCCCTGTTTTATGTGTGTTTTTCTAAGGAATAACTGGATTTTACAACACAAGAGCAAGCAGGGCTAGCTGTATTTCAGTGAAAGAGACAAACAGAAGTTAATTTACACTTGGCAAGCACAGAGATAAAGTGGGACTATGAAAATCAGGTACTGAATTTTAGGTTGTCAAGTAATGCACGTTTAATGGCAGAGGTTTTTTTAATGGAAGAAAAATTGCATATATTCCTCATGTTCTCTGCTGGGGCTGTCAAAGTTTGGGGAAAAGTGCTACACAAGCACATTTCCTCCTGAAGAACAAAAGAACTGTATAATCTTTCATTTCTAATTTCATTCTAACTTTTGTTTAAAGCTGCCATAATCCTCACCCCCGCCCAGTCCCTTTAGGATTATTTTTGAGTGGCATTTCTCTCTTCCTTTATTTTGCAGGACTAACTGGAGGCTCACCTGTGCTCTGGTTTTGGGGGCTGCAGACAAGATTCATCAGCTGGTGCTGAGGTCCCAGACACAAGGGTGGGACTGCTGCAGCTGCAGTCCTTCCCTACAGCACCACTGTATAAGGTTGTCTTCTAAAACCTGCACATAAAGGATATAAACCTCTATTTTTTCTTTCTCTATAAGCCTAGGGAGATTTAAAAGTCATTGGGAAAATGTCCAAAAAAGAAATGAAATGTTTAATAATGCTATTTTTGTCCTGGACTCTGTGAATTCCTCACGTCTTCCCCTCCTCCCCTCTCTTCTGATTTGCACTGTGGGATTAATAAACTGATTCAAGTGCAGATTTGAAGCTGAAAGGTTGCTTCTTTCTTCTGCTGAGGTATATCCCCCTCTCGGCCAAGCTGTGGGCCTGACCTTGAATTCCAGCTTTGCAGCACCCAGGGAATTGGAGGGGGTGATGCTGGGGATGCTGCCTGCCACAAACCCAGCTGGATTCAAAGGGGCACCCCGTGAACCTCTATCCACAGCACCTTGAATTTCTTCTCTGCTAATTCAGCATAGAAGGAAACACTTCAGGAGGGGGGACAGTCCCTGTTTACAGGGACCTGAGACAGACCCGGTCTCTCTGGTTCCCTTTGTCTCAGCATTTGTCTCATTTTTTCCCTGTAGGCCTCCTAACAGCCTTGCCATGGCTGACAGAGAAAGTTCTTTCCTTCATTCATTTCTTCTCATCTGGAACAATTTTTTAGCTTTCCTGCTTCACTGGTTCATACATTTCCAAATTACTCCTGTTTTCTCCCTTGTGCCTGTTAAATTCCCTCCCTTCCTCGGAGTATTAATTAAAAATATTAAAATTTAAAACCTGATTTGTGATAATCTTTCAAAATCAGTGAGGGCTTTTGGGGTTCTCTGAATGATCATGTGTCAGAGACAGAAAAAATCTGCAGTTTGATGCTGAGAGTTGCCCTGGCTGCTTTGCACTTGAGTGACTCCAGCCTGAGGCTCTCCTTAGGCCTTTGCTCTTTTTAGGCTGGTTGAGAAGGAAATGCAACAATTCCTTCAGTCCATTCTTCAGCAGGATTGAGGGCATATAAGCTATTATAAACTAGCAGTACTTGTACTTCATATTCTGCTTAAAACTAATTTGAGCTAGAATAAGACTTAAGTCTTAATGAAACATGAGAAATTACAGAGTTAGGAGAATGGAAATGAGCCTCTTGTCTTTGTGAATGCAGATGATCTGGAGTGTACTTTATAAAATATTTCCATTACACTACTTTAACTGATGCATCTTCCAACATGTTTAGAGGTAACTTTCTTGTCTGGCATTGTCACCACCTGGATAATTAGTTATTGGGGAGAGAAATAAAGGTATTTTGTTTTTGGAGTAAAAGCATCATCCTTAAGTAATGCAGATACTTTTTGCCAAACTTATTCCAAATTGCCTTAGGAGCTGAAACTTCCTCTTTGAACATTGTTAGGAAATGAATTAACTCTCAGAGATGCAAGCAGAGGTATAAAACATGGAAACCATGTTGTCAGACAAAGTTTTAACAGGAGTTACACTGTGTATCACCATTCCAGCCCATCTTTGCCCCAGAAAGTATTTGCTCTTGATTTATCTTATTTGGCTTTGGTTTTGCGCTAGAAAACCCAAACAAAATGATTTCATGTTTGTGTAATATTTTAAAACTTACCTATCCAAAAGCCACAAAACCCAAATAACTCTTTCCCCTCTTTTTTTTTTTTTATGATGTGGTGAAGCACAAACTTACCAGGGGAAATACAAGCAGCACATCCTACAGAGATGTCATTTGTCACGTTGTTTATCCTCATTTAAAATGTGCTTTTGGGGTTGAATGGATCGAAACCATGGGACAGGTGACAGCAGCTGCACCCAGAGCTCCCAGTAAGGAGTGTAGGGGGGCTCCAGCATCACTCCTTGGCTGTCACAGCCTCAGAGCCCTTCCAAACCCCACCCTGTGAGTCCTGGCAGCCAGGGCTGATGCCTTCTCAGATTGCCTGAGCTTTGATCCCCCGCTTTTGTGGCCTGGAGCTCAGGGATGTAGTGACAAATCCTGCCAAGCCTTTGGAGCTGACAGGACAGCCAAGGGGGCTGCTCCTTTTATTTGCTGTGCAAATGCGATTGCTGAGCTTTGATTCCTCTGAAACTCGTTCTGTGCTGGAGGAGGAAGGGCAGAGCCTCCTTGAGAGGTGCTTTCTTTTGCATTTGCAGCAATATCTGATCGCCTGGGATCACAGCAGCTCAATAATCAGGATTTCTTCTATAGTTTGGGATCAAAGCCGCTGGTGCTCTCCAGCTGCTTTGCACAGTGCTGGTAATGCAATGTAGCCCTAAACTTGGCTTGAGGCAGAGCTGTCAGCTCTGTGTGTGCTGCTCAGCATCCCTGGCCAGAGCACAGCAGGGAATCCAGCACTGGGAGCACTGGGAGGGCTCCTGTTATCCCAAGAAGCACGGAAAGATTGGCATTTCCCTGAGCAAAACTCAGCACTGCTTCGAGACCGAGCAGAGTTGCCTGAGCATCCTTGTGAGGGTGGGCTGGGGTGATTTGTGCCTTCTGAGCCTCCTGAAACACCCCAGGGGATGTAAAAATGGGAGTAAAAACCCACTGAAACTTAGCAGTGAGCATTTCAGTTAAAGTGTGACTCCAACACACACCAGTAAAACATCTCACATCAGCTCTGGGGTGTGTGTGAGCTCCCTGTTAATTCCATTGGCAATAACAGCATTTGTGTGGTCAGCATCTACTTAAAAAAAATCAATCCTAATGATACTTGATGCATATTTCCTAGATTAAATCATAAATTTGAATCCATTTATTTCCCTTCCCACAAATAAATAAATAAATAAATAATGGCATTTTTATTTTTAATGCTTTTAAGAAAAAGCATTTCTCAAGAAGTTGCAAGTGGAGATTTGCTGCATTTCATTTCAGAAGATTTATGGCATGAACAAAGTCGCTTCAGGTGAAAAATGAATCAGGTTTTTTCAGATCTCTACTGAGGGTTTGGGGGAGTTTTTGATTTTATAAATGAGATACAGAAAGAGAAAAGTACATATGTGTTTTCAATGCTTGAGAAATGTTTTCTCCGAGTTCCACATGCACTGGGCTCTGCTGGACTGGTCTGCTGAGCATTTGCAGCAGCACAGGTTTGTAAAATCCTCAGGAAAACAGTTGCATAATTGTATTTACTGAATTTTCCCATAAAGAGCAGTTTTCCTGCCTGAGAAAAACGTTTTCATTACAAAAGGTCTAAGTAAATACAGTCGTGTTTCCAGAATTTATTACTTCTCGGGGAAAACACTTTATTAGGAGTTTTATTCCATTACCAATGTTGAATAGGAATTCTGGAGGAGTTGTGTTTGTTTTCTGAAGCGTGCTTAATCTAAGCTTCACCATTGGCCACGACTTCTTCATTACCATACTCAGTAATGGACTTGCATACATTAACATCCATTTCTATGTCCCTAAGAAGATTTTCAGGGAAAAAAATGAGCATTGCATTAAATACCCCATTTTCTACAAGAAGAAAAAGTTATGGCCAATTAGAGATGCAAGATCCCATCTCCCAGTGATGTTGGAGAGCCGAGAAAACAGGAAGATGTTTCCTTTTTGACAAATTCCCTCAAGTAACTTGTCATTTCTCAGCTTTGTTTCTCTCTGTGAGTAACCTGAAAGTGACTTAATTTTTTTTTTTAATTCAATTTGTAGTCAGCTGATTCCCTCTGCAGATGAAGAGCTGATGAATGGAGAGGGGAAAGTTTTGAGGTCCTGCGTGGGAAAGTTCAAGTCTTGGTGATGAACTCAGAAGCGTGGAGCCCTGCTTGGGGGTGAGCACAGCTCCCAGCCCTGCTGTCTCCAGAAAGCTGGGAGTACAAATGAGGATCAGTGCCAAACCAGCAGATGCAGGTTTGAGTTATATGAGGGGAAAGTGGGGTTTCTGTTTGAAGCTGCGTGGAGGAGCAGTCACGCACTTCAGTAGAGATGCACCTCCTGTGTCAGCTCATCCCTATGCACATAAAGCCAAGGGGCAGGTCTCAGGAGGTGGATTTGCTTCAGAATTGTGTTATTCACTCACAGTCTCCCCTAACTGCTTAATTCTTCTTGGCTGTTTTTGTTTTGGTTTGGTTTTTACCTGGGATTACTGTAGCCCAAGTGGACTGAGTCAAAGACTCTCATTAGCAAGGGAGGAAATTCTATCCATGTCAACAAAATAAACCAGGAGAGTAATCAGCCTTTAGAAAACACTTCAGGTTGTGGAGTCACCCTGAATAAGAAGCTGGGGGGTGGTTCAGCTGAGGGAATCTGATAATGGGAGGCAGATTCAAAAACAAAATATCAAACTCCGGGAAGCAGCATTTCTAAGAGCATTTACAAGTGTAAAATGGCCATACTTAAAAATAATGCCTTTTGAATGAGCTGGGGGGTTCAGAAGGGTTGAAAAAGAGAGAAATGTAGCAAAAGTTGGGTGTGATCCAACACCTGGGCTTGCTGCTGACTGAGAAGAATTAAGGTGAGGGATAGCATGGGCTGACATTGCCCAAGGTGGGGTACAGAAGATGTGATGCGCTGTGCGAAGAATTGATCAGGAGCAGAAAGCACTTCTTGGCATAAAACCCACTGAAGGGTGCATGAGCAAGAGAGCTGCTTCCCACAGGCATTCACAACATCATTCAGCTTGGTGACAGTTCTGAAAAGTCTGTGCACAATCAGGGAGTTGTTTAGTTTGGGAAAGACCTCTGGGATCGTTGTGAACGATTAACCCAGCACTGCCAAGGCCACTGCCAGCCCATGTCCTCACATCCACACATCTTTTAAATCCCTCCAGAGGCTGTGGAATCACTGGCACTGCCTTATCTCAGGTGGAGGCAGGACTTTTTTCCCCCCCAGGTGCTCCCAGCCTTGCCCTGTGCCAGTGCTACCCCTGTGGGACCCTGTGCCACCACCAGGAACCACTTTTGGCAGCCACTGTGGAGGCTGAGGTAAAACATTTATGCACCTGGAGATCCCAAGAACCCATCAAGGAAGAAATCCCATGGGGCCTGGTCTAAAGGAAGATTGGAACTCGTTGGGCTTTCATGTCCCTTCCAACCCAAACTACTCCATGATTCTGTGATTCTGTGGAAAAAGATGAACATGGATAGGATAACTGTGAACAGGATGTGATAACTGGCTTGGCTGGTGCTGGAGATGTTCCTCCAGCAAACCCAGAAGGACTGTGGGGATTTGTTACGATCTGGTTTAAACCCAGAAAAGCAAAGAAAGCTAAGTCTCTGTGCATAAACCAGAAAGAACTTGGAAGGTTCAAAATATTCCCAGAAACGAGATTAAAACCAAACAAGATTAAATGTTGATGTCAAAAAATTGATGCGCTTTATTTAATAGTAGAGAGGCAAAGAGAAGGAAAGAGAAAAGAAAGAAAGAAAGAAATAGAAGTGTGCGTGGGGGGTGGGGGAACAGGGAGAGGTGACAGGGGTTAGGTGGAAGCAATCACCCATCCAAGGGTCCCAGCGACGTCTCGTTGCTCCCCTCCATCTGCCCTGCTGGTGGTGAGGGTCCCCGGTCACTGCCATGGCCACACCACCACATGCTATGCCATGCCACCACACGCCAAAGAATGCAGAATTCCATGGATTAATACACGCTGTGGGCCAGGTGGGAACGCCCACGTGTCTCCCCTTGCAGGGGCTGGCTTGACACACTGTCCCTTGCAACACTGAGGGTCTGTTGTATCATCTCTGGTGCTCTGGTGCAGGGTCTGGGGATCCTTTGGGGGGCCCCTGTGATGGGCCATGTCACCCCTTCTGCTGTGGATAAGCTTCTCCCCCTCGGTGAGGGCCTCTCAGCTGGGCTCCTCTGCACAGGGGAGGATGGGCAGTCACTGCACCTCTGACCAGATGCTTTTCCAAGATACCCAGAGCCTCTCCTCCCTCCACCCTTTGGTGCAGGGTCTGTTTGAGCCTGGCAGCTGATAGCCCTGGGGCTGTGGTCTCCACCTTGGAGGTGTTAAGCCTGTGCTTTGTGAACGTCCCCAGCCCTGAGTTGTTACTTCATCTTATCTTCAGTGTCAGGCCTCAGTCAGGACCCCATTCAGGGTGTGGTAGTCTCTGCAGCTTTTGTAATACAGTTTTAGAAGTCCTTCAAGAAAATGTTTGTCATAAACTATAATATTTCAGTCTCTGACAGGATTGCACAGCATTTCTGGCTTTGACAACAGCTCCTTATCCACAGCAACTGGAATGGATTAATCGTTCCCTGCCACAGGGACAGCATCTTAAAACAAACATCCAGAACTTAGGCTGCTATAAACAGCAGCAAAACCAAGAGCGTTTCAACTTGCAATTACATTTTCTTTGCTAACCACTTCTGGATGGGGAATCCCAGCCCTCACTTTGAGATCTCAAGATCTTTTCCCTCTTTCCTGTGCTCGATTTCAGCGGGTCCCGTTTCCTAACCTGACACACACATGACCATGGACATGCTGAGCCTGCCTACCTGCCCTGTCATTACCAGCACTGGCTGCTGCTTGTCTGGTTGGAACCCAGCCTTCTCCTATTTTTCTGGGATACAGGAAGGGAGAGACAAGAAGGCTGGAATGACTCACCAAGAAGACAAAAGGATTGTGCATGTTTTTCACACTCACTGTGCGTGGCAGCCGCTCACATCCTCCGGCTGTCCCAGAGCAAGCAACCCAGGAAGAGGTGGGAGTCTCCACAAGCCAGACATGTTGTCTTCAAAATAAGAAAGAATCATGTTTTAAACATCCAAACCCCAAATCTTCTAAGCTAAAATCTGTTCTTTTGAAAGACAGCATGCAGCAAGTTTTCAACATTTAAATTTTATCTGGACCATAGAGAAGCTACAGTGGGACTTAGATACAAATCTACAACTGATAAATTAGAGGTATTAAAATCAGGGAGAAGAGAAAGGCTTCCAGCTTCACTTAACTGAAGTGGATTTATCTGAAGAGGAAGGCTTTCCATCGCAGTTGAAAAATGAGATTATATAAAAATCCACCACCGGAATGTGGTGTCACAAAATTAGCCTTCCGTCTTTAAATCTGTGTAGGCAGGGAAAGAAGCTCCTCAATCCCTGACTCCTCACCCACACAGGTGCTGGAAGCTATCCAAATCTTATTGCTTGAGGCAGTCCCAGTGACATAAATCACCAGCAGCTCCTGGCCTGGCCCTTGAAGTTGTGACATGGAGCACTGAAGCACTGGTGGTGAAGCTGCATCTGCACCTCTGACAAATTAAGTGCAAGAGCTGCTAATTCTGCACTCACATATTCTTCTCCAGGTGATAAAATGGACCCACAAAGAGTTTTGTAGAGCTTTAAACCAAAACACTGAGAGCTTTTGGGGATTTGATCTGTGAAGATCCCCAGCAGCTTTAGCCTTTGTGGATCAGTTCCCACCCTGTGTACCAGGCACTGATTCCAACCCAAAGACAGACGGAAAGAAGGGTTAGCAGAAAAGCTGTAGCTCTGCGTAGAAAATTTGGGAAAAAATCAGTGGAGAAAAGAGATGAATCTCTGATTTACATCCCAGCCAAAGGTTTTCCTCCTCTTTTTGCTGGTTTTTGTGGGTACAAAGTGTCTTGGTCAGGGATGTGCCTCATAATAAGTGTGTACCCAGAAGCAAATCCAGGTGTGTAGGATCCCCCTGGCACTGCCCTGTATTGTGGCACCTGTGAGAGCTCTGCTTTCTGCCTCTGGACAGAGAAACAAAACTTCCCAGGCTTCTTGAACCACCAAATGATGGGAAAAGCTTACATTTCACAAGTCTTCAGCTGATTTGGCTCACCCCTGTGGGTAGGAGGACTGTTTACTGCCCCTGCAAGAACAGACTTGAGGACAAATCACTGCTTGTCTGCATGGCGGGATCACCCACGCAAAAATAGTTCTGATCAAAAAACCAGGTTTATTGCTTGCTAATTTTAAATCAAATTACCTACAGATTTGCTTGTTTGGGAACAAAGCTCAGCTGATTTCAAACCCAACATTGCAATAAAAATGTGTGTTGGTTTTTGCTCTGAAAGAATTTCCTGTATAAAAAACAGGCTACATTGTTATTGAAAGTAAACGAGGCAAATGTTTACAAATAGCCCATATGAAGTTTTGGTTTGGGCAGGACATTTTAATTCCACCCATCAAACAACTGCAAAACCCATTCTTCTTCCACTGCTCTCTTTTGAAGGCAGTAGAATCAAGTCAGCAGAGCTCAGCCTGATAACTATAAAATAATACACAGCATAAAATTAGATCCTCAAACACACACACATAACAGTACTTGACTCCATCAATATCTTGGAGTTTACATATAAATGAGAATATGATGATTTAACATCCACTGATGTACGAGGGCAAGCTTTGACACACTGTAGAAGCAGAGAAGTCTTTTGAATGCAGTTCACATATTTCATTTAAATCACAAGAACAATGTATTTAGGGAAGGAAGATCAATAGCTCCATTGCTGCCAGCCCTCTCAAATGCAAACCAGGCTCTTTTCTCAAAAGAAAATCTTGCATCTTGTAAAATCAGAGTCATAGACAGGCTTGGGTTGGAAGGGACTTTAAAGATCATCCAGTTCCAACTTCCAAAAATGACATCATGGGGATGGAACGTTGTGATCACCCACGGCATTGCAGGGTTCCTCTGGGCATTGGTGGAGTTAGGCCAAGCTGAGCAACAGAGCAGCACTTCTCAAAAGGGGCCAGCAGATCCAAGGTGGGAATTAATGTCAGGTTTCCCAACGAGCCCACAAGTCCACAGCTCCAGGTCCAGACTGAATTTTGCTCTCTGCCCTCACTGTCCGGGTTCTCGCTGCGTTTAGAGGGAGCACAGCTCATCCCCAGCGGGGTTGACTTGCTGTCACTGGGTGATGCACATTCCACTGATGTCAGACCCCTGTGACTCCTTAAAACAGCCTCTGCAGCAGGTCAGCATTCCCTGGAGCTGAGGAGGGAGCAGGAGAGTGGAGATGAGAGAGGAAACCCTTCCACCTCTCTCCTCTGGCTGAGCGGTGCAATGGGAGGCTCGGTTACCTTCTCCGTGTTTCCAATATTCCACTGCAGCCTGAGAGGCATCGAGTTTTATGTCTGAGGTGAACAGAGTGGAAGGAAAAAGAGAAGTCTTGCCAATGTTTGTGTAGCCTTGCTGCCTGATATCCTGCAACTATCGTACCGAGACTTGCATCGTGCCAGAACTTGATGAGAATGGTATTTCAAGATCAACTCAGCGCGTGGGTGGATCCTGCTCCAAGACATCATATTTTCTTACTTGAACTAGAGTTTACTTACTGGAGAGTCTACTTACACTGCTGCTTGATTTTTGTGTGCTCAGGACCAGGTTAAAATAAATGTTACAAGGAGTAGAGGCAAGCCAGGGCAATCAGTTTAATAACTGTGACATTTCTGGGGCAACTCTGGAGTAGATCATATCAGAACAGTAATTAACTCCCTATTATTGATGATAAAGTCAAGTATTTGACGTGAGTGAGAGACGTGGGAGAGTTTTAACTGACAGCCTTCCATTATCGCAGGCTGCAAAAGCATTTGTAAAGTTGTCAAGCAGGAGATACCCGGCGCGTTGGATTTGTCAAGCAGATGTCATCATATCTGTCTGTGCCGATTGCTGGGATTCTGTAATTTACAACTGGGGAGCATTTCCACCACCAGAAGCATTGGCAGCTATTCTCCAGCCTGGAAGATGAGCTGGCACAAGGACTGTTTTTTGGGCCCATGCCTGGACGCACCACAGCAGCCCAGCGGTCTGGTGAGCTCCAATCCCAAACAGGATCCAGTGGCACAGGGAAGGATTTGAGCCCACCAAACTGAAAGTACCTTCAAAAAAGAGTGATTCACACATTAATATCTCGGTGACATTTTGATTAACTTCAGAATGTCCAGAGTGCAGAAAACTCGCTGCAGAATCCCCATCCTGCTGTCACATCTGTGGTGAGTTAATGCCACGTGGTACATCCATAACGCACTCACTCAGAGTTTATTTCTGACGAGGTCAACCCACAACAGCAGCTTGTTTTGGAAGCTGATTTGAGTCATCCCAAGTATTTGCTGGGGAGCTGCTCTATCCCCACCTGCGTGGGTGAGCCCTGCAGCTGCTCAGAATCCCAGGAAGCACCCATGGCATGGGATCTCGATGGGATTGGGAAGCCCCAGCTCTCAGTCATCCTACACTGGTTGCTGACTCTTCCAGGGTCAGGAAAAAAAAACCTCACCCGGGTTTCTTTTTGTGTGCAAAATTAACAAATATGGCAGTGAGAACATTTTTTGCACTTGAGGTCTATGGAGAAGAGCTCTGGGAAAGTGGGAACACGCCCTGATAAACAACAGTTCTGGTATGAGTGTGATTGCTTTAAAAGCTGTGCACAACTGGTTTGTGCTTCCCAGGTAGTTCCTTTGAGATTAATTAGTGCAATGTTGTTTGTTGATCTTGTGTCAGGGAGGAAGTTTGGAAGAAACAGTTGCTACTGACCTCAAATTTGTAGATTCTTGAAAAACCTGAAGCAAATATATTTAAAATTAAGTGTACTTCTTTCTTTAATTCTCTTTAGACCAATGCTGTTTCCCTGAGTTGGAAAGCGACATTTGAAAACTGCTGATGGAGATGAAAAATCTTGGGAAGAGTTTGTCATAGATATTGCATGGTAATGGAGAGAAACTTCAGTCTATTTATGCTAAAAACATTTACATGGGAGGAGGACACAAACTGAATGAAGCCATATTTTCTATGATTCCAGGCCTGATAAATAAGGAAAGCACAGGGAGCACAATGCAGCATCTCCCTGCTAGAATTTGAGAAAAGTGGGCTAAAAATAAATGGCTTGGAGATAAATACTCTGTATTTATGTGCTGAGTATGGGAAGCTGTTGCTGGGCCTTTGTAGCTGTTGGTTGCAGCAGTGAAAATCACACGCTGAGGGAATGTTTGAACACCACAAGTTCTCAGCACAAGCCCTGAAATTACCAAGTATTTTTAGAAGGTATTTTGCACCACAGAGAACCCATTGGAAGGCCATCGTGTTGCCCAGAGAGGCTGTGGATGGCCCATCCCATGCCCAAGGCCAGGTTGGATGGGGCTTGGAGCAGCCTGGGACAGTGGAAGGTGTCCCTGCCCATGGCAGGGGTTGGCACTGAATGGGCTCTAAGGTTCCTTCCAACATAAACCAGTCTGGGATTCTGTGAAAATCAATCAGCTTCCTAAGATCCTACCATAGACAGCAGGGGTGGGTACCTGGTCACATGAGATGTTATGAATTAAAACCAGCAATTCTCCAGAAAACATTCCATAGAAAACTTTTGGATACAACAAAGGCGAGAAAAGCCCCATTGCTTCCACCACTCACAAAGACTTTCTGGTTATTCCCTGGGCTGCCAGGATTTTTAACCAGGTTGCCATGGTTTACATTCACCACCCCAAATGATGAAGGCAAATAATTAACCTGGAGATTTCAGCTGAAAGCTCCTCCAGTGTCCAGAAATTCATGGAGAGAGCACCCAAGTGCTTTAAGAAGACCACAGGGAAGAAAAGACCGTTGAGAAGACAATGGGGGAATATTAAAAATATTTGTTTTCCTCCATCAGTAATCACTTCCCTCTGAGTTACCACTAAAGAAAGCAACTCCAGAGCAGAGGATTTTGAATAGCAGTGGAACCATAACACCAGGGAATGTTATTTAATTACAGAGCCATAACAATGCCCGGCATTGCAGCAGCCTTAAAACATAAGTCTTAGTTCAGTCACTTTTAAGGTTTGTTATTCTTTGCCTTACCATTGAGTCGTAACATCATCCAGGTGGTTATCTCTACAAGGTTTAAATTTCCAATCTATTAAAGCAATCTTAGCAATCTATTATTTCTAGGCCATTGAGGGAAGGTTAAAATGAAAATTACACTGGAGGGAGTAAGTTCTGTTCCAAGCACAGGTTGAAAACATCTCAGAAGTAGAAAGCAGTAAGGTTTCAGTGGAGGAAGGGAAATGAAATGACTGATAACAGTCATTTAAAGTGATTTAAGGTGATTAAAGCAGCTTGAGAGAGGTAACGTGAAAGGATTTTTTTCCCCCACTAATGTAATGAGGAATTTTCAATGCGTGATTTAGGCAGCTCTTACCTCCGAGCTGTTTTTGTATGAGTGAGTTAGGTTTTAAGCACTACATTACAGGAATGGAAAATTTCATTTTCAGGTGTACACAAGAAGAACAGCATCCATCTCCACACAGCCATCCACCCAATTTAAATAGAGCTGCGTGGCACAGGAGAAGCAGGGAATAGGGATATTTGGGAACAAGAGTGAACCCAGCTGAAGAAAGATTCTTTGACATTAACACCTCATTGATTTCAGCTGAATAAATCACCTTCACAACTTAAATCTGTGTAGCTGTGATGGACAGAATCCCAGAATGGTTTAGGTTGGAAGGGACCTTAAAGCTCATCTCGTTCCATCTCCTGCCATGATCAGGGACACCTTCCACAGAAGCAGTTGTGCCACAGACATAGCAAAGCTCTGTTTTGGCCAAGCTGAGTGTCGTTTATCTCATTTTCCTCCATTCCTGCAAGTGAGGCAGATCCCAGGGAACAAAAACCATTTGTACCTGTTGGTACAGGAACAGCAGCAGCAACAGAACCTTGAAAAAAACAACCCCTTAATACCAGGTCTGTTTATTTTTTGGTAGAAGAGCAGCAGTTGTTTTTATTAATTTTTATGGTGCTATAGGGAGATTTAATAGTCCTATAAAGACCAGCTTAAAACTCTCGGATTGTCTTATCTCTTCAAACAAATGCATACTCTGGGAATTTTAAAAAAAAGGAGAGTATCAAGTGGATAGGGCCATTACTAGGAATAATTTCTCTCTTACTCAACTCCAGAGCCCTGACACAATAGACAAGAGCCTCTATGGTTGTTTTTTGGGGGGGGGGAGCATGCCAAGGCTCACTAAAAGGGGTGTTTTGTTCCCTGACCCCTGTCTGCTGAGGGCTCCCTGGGAGCTGCCACGTGTGCAGAGCAAATTGCAAGGCACCAAGGGCTCCTGTCAAACGAGCGATTGCACAGCAAGTTGTTTGAAAACAACTAATTCAGTCATTTAATGTATTTTCACACAGTAGAGCGGGTTAGTGGCTGGTGGGGATGAATGGCACGCTCAGTGAAAGGAGCAACCAGGCTGGGGCCACTGGAGGTGAGGCTCGAGGAGGTGGAGGTGAGGGAAGTTTTTGAGGGTCCCAATTTAGGCAGGGGGAAGAGGGAAATGGACATTTCATGAGTGTGGGGATGAGGAGACTGCACCTCTGTGTGCCCTCAGGAATGTCACTGTGCTCATACAAAGGGTTGATACACCGTGATTTGTAAAAAATGGAGCGATAGGCCAGATGTGAGCAGTAGGGGTGTGACTGTGTCTACAAAATCTCCGTACAGGGAGAATGTGCCTCACTCCCGTTGTTCCACAGGTACACAAGAGTGTGTAAAAGTCCCATTTTCTCCTTTTTATTTTATATAACCACAGAGCTATACCACAGAGGTAACCACTAAGTTAAAATTACTGCCAGGCCTGTTTTGCTGCTATTTTTGTGGCTTTTCTCATCATTTCAAAAGAGAGCCAAGCCCTTCTAGCTTGCCCTTTCCTATTACACGAAGTAAGCAGTGTGGCCCAGCTCCATCCCAGCATGGCCCAGCTCCATCCCAGCATGTCCCAGTAGCCACTCCAGCAGCTTCAGGGCTCACCACCACCCTGGGTGCCCAGTCTGCTGCAAGCAGGGTTTGTTCCCCAGCTCCTCGGGGCAGTGTTTCTCACAGATCATGTTTCCATTGAGTTATTCTTGGTTCTGATAATGCCCTTCACAGCTGCAATTTTATCTGAGGTGAGATTTTCGAGGCAGAAACTATAATGAGGAGGTTTTGCCTTCTGGGATCATCTCTGCTACTGACAGAAGGTCTAAGATGGATGTTTTATGGTCTCCTGCATAAGAGAGAAAATGAGAATGAGAGCAGCAGATCCTGAGTGGTGTTTCTGTCTTTCTCCACAAGCTCAAACAGCTCCTCACAATTCCCTCAGGCTGGAGCCAGGGTGGTTCTGCCATGGACTGGACCTGGGGGGATGGGGAAGAATGTGGGCCAAAGAGGGGACAGACCAAGTTTTGAAAGAGAACATCCCAGGCTCACTCTGTGTCCTCCAGATGTCCTGAAGAGCTCACAAAACACCTTCTCCACATATACTTTTATTTTCTTTTAAGTTACTATACTTCCACTTATTAACCTGAAAGAGGACTGATTAAATTAGATACAAGGAAGAAGTTTCCGACAGTGAGGTGAGGCCCTGGCACAGGGTGCCCAGAGCAGCTGTGGCTGTCCCTGGATCCCTGGCAGTGCCCAAGGCCAGGTTGGACACTGGGGCTTGGAGCAGCCTGGGACAGTGGAAGGTGTCCCTGCCCATGGCAGGAGGTGGGACTGGATGAGCTTTAAGGTCCCTCCAACCCAAACCAGTTTGGGATTCTCCAAACCTCCACTGGACAGGAATAAATAGATTTTGGCCCAACTCTGTGAATACTTAGGATGCTGTTCTCCCTTCTTCCCCCTCCTCTGCATGCTGAGCATGCAAAAGGCAGATACAAGCTAAATTTTATTTTATTTTTTAATTTTTCAGAAGGAAAGACGCCATCTGTGCCATATCCTCCTGTTTACGTCTGCTGCATCTCTGCAGGCTGGAACCTGTTGTGGTTGCCAACACAGAGCCTCTCCAGCTGATGAACTTCTGGGTTTGGTTTTTGATTCTTTTTTTCCTCACAGGCACGACTCACATAATAGTGCAGAGAGAAAGAAATTTCCAGTTTCAGGGCTATTTCTGAAGGTGTGCTTGGCACCTGTGCTGAAATCTTGCCTGAAAGAGAAGGTGTAAGGTCCACAATACCCAAAGGCAGCGTCCTGATGAATTCCTGGCAGGGAGGGTTGAGTGGTAATTTATCCATCAACCTGGGGAGGACTCTGTACCTCTCTTCCAGATAATTGAACTTTAATTTATTTAAATTTAATGGAAAACCATATGGAGAGGAACAGAAAGCTAATTTAAAGCACTGCTCAAAGCAATCAATATGTTAACAGATTCCTTCAACATTTCACACTCGGTTGCTGAAAAATGTTTAAAATGTATGTTTTTTTTAATTAGTATTATGAAAACACAGGGTTTCTGGCATGTTGTATTCAAAACTCAAGAGCCAAAATAAGCCTCTGTTGTGAAAATTGAAATATACTCTGGAAGCACAAATCATTTTACTGGAAGTGGAAGTGACAACTGTTTAATATTTTACCAAAAAATGCACATCTCTGAAGACTTCTAGGAAGACACCTATAAATCTTAAAGGGCTCAGATCACTGGGTTTCATATGGCCCTGAAATGAAAGCAATAAAGTAGTTGTAGGAGTTGCATTAAGAGATTGAAGTTGGCAGGAAGACCACATGAAGGAGCCTTTCAGAGTAAATGGATTAAATACAGATTAAAGCAGAAGAATGCAAAATTCCCAGTTATGCTCATCAAAATTTTAATTATTTTCATATTTTCCTGGTTCCTTTGATGCTCCTCAAGATCAGTTGTTTCCATACTGGGTTTTCAAAACAAGTTTTTTCAATGGCAGGATAATTAATACTCTCCTTCTACTCTAAATGTTGATCTCCTAACACTGACTGTGTTCTGTCCCACAGCCAAATGCTTTTTTACTCAAGGTATAACTTAATTTCCTTTTATATTAAACAAAACAAAAAAAAAGATCTGTAGGCAATTTAAGATCCTAGAAAAGAATAAATGTCCCAATTATATTTTATCTTATAAAAATATAATGCTTTAGTGATGTCGGCGAGTTTTATACCTGCAGTTTGTAATTTTCCTTATGGTTTCATCTTTGTCAAGCTCAAAGAGTGCAAGATGTAAAAATAAGTGAAAGCCTGTTCCTTCTGGAAGTTTAATAACTTGGGATTGTTAAGAAGGCTGGAATTTGAAAGGAGCAGTAACTCCCTGCCATGAAATTTCTGCAACCCGAACAAAATCTTATGGAAATTCCATAAATAGATTTCAGTCAAACCTCATTGAGGGCAGGTCTGACTTTCCTGTGGCTTTTTTTAAAAACAAATTATTTTAAGCACCCTTTTTTAAAAGGTTTTTTTTTTTCCTTTTGGTAGGCAAATGATCCTGCAGCCTTTTTCATGTCAGATTTGCCACGTCCTCTCCCAGAAACTTATTAGCACGATGGTTCAGCTTTGCAGAGACTAATAGCTCCAAAGGAAAAAGAGCAAATTACAGCTAAAATATCTGCTGGTACTTTATTTTATTTTATTTTATTTATTTTATTTTATTTTGTTTTACAATGTGATATTCCTTCATTTTTTTGTATCTTTTGTCCCTGGATTTTTAATTATTTGGGATAGTCCTGATTATAGAAAAATAGACAATTAAAATTCTGAGGTCTTGCAAACTCTGCTTATTTCTTGCAAGATCAGTGTAACAGTAAATGGTGCATGCCAAATAAAAATGAGGGACTTTTTTACATAAAATGCATCATAAAATTGGTCTAATTAAACAAAATCTGTCTTTCATTGGCCAGTGTGCTGCAAGCAATTTCACTTGCAGTGGAACGTAGAGGAACTGGAAATTGCATTTTCTGTGAGCATTTTAAGGCCCTGTGAAATCAATCTGAATGATCAGTAGAGAAAAACCTTGAAGCCACTAAAACCCCAACATGCCAAAGGAAGGGGGCACGGCCAGATTCCAGCAAGAGGTGGGAAGTGAGGTGTGAGATGCCCCTTTGATGTGCAGGGGGGGCATCCCTCCCTCACTCCCAGGCATTCCCTGCCAGGTGCAGCTGGAGGGATGCTCCCTCCTGAGCTGAGAGCTGATGGTTTCATACCTTTGACCATCCACACCATCTGCATCCTGAAAATATTCCTGAATCCAAGTGGGGGTGGCATCACACCTCTCCAAATATCCCAGCTCAGAGTGGGACCAGGCTCTGCTGATTTGTAGGAACACGAGAAAACCTCCTCCAATCAAAAGGTTCTCGTGGCCTTTCAAGCAACCTGAGCTCAGAAGAACAGAATTATTTAATAGCCTAAATATGGTTCAATCAAAATTCATTGACAACTACTCGGCAAATAGCCTTTCATCTTCTTGTGGGCAAAACCATCTTTCAAAACCTTTAATTTCTAATTTAAGATTCCTTCTGTTCTGTTACCAAATCCCACCCAGAAAGCTGCCAAGATCCATCTTAAAACAGCTTAGGTTCCTTCTCCCAGCACTATGTTTGATGGAGGGTTTCTAAAATTCAGTGTAGTGATTAGAGACCTTCTAATTCCACACTCAAATGTATTCAAGGCACATATATATATATAATAAATATATACACATACCCATTTGATCTTATCCTACCCTTCCACTCAGATAATTCTTCTGGTTATGCCCAGATGATTTTTAGAGAAAATTATCATTTCGTTCTTGGTCTTTAATCTCCTGATTTCTCTGTGATACCTGAGTAGCTGAGCTGGGTAAGCCACAGGCTTCAGCTGCAATATGTGAACCACTGGGCTGATTTTCCTTTACACTCATTCTGCAGCTCTGATGGACCAGTGCTCACTTGCACTGCCCTCCTCGACTTTTTGTGGAAAATTTGGGGCGGTGGCAAGGGGCAAACAGTGACAGAGCATTGCTTTGTTTGCTAAGCAGATCCCCTGTGGCAATAATGATGATGGTCCTATGAAATTAGCATTGTAAGGGGCTGAAATGATGAAAGGAGGAGGCAATGAGATCTTAAACAAGTATTTCCCATAGGATTTCAAGGGCTTGCTCATGGGCTAAATTGGTATTTGTATTTTTATACAGTGAGCAGTGATTTCTTTTATTGACTCGAGTCCTCTTAGAGGCCTATAGCCAAACTTTGAGAGTCCTCTGACTTGAGACACCTGACTTTGGAAATTATTTCACAGCAGAAACCCCAGTGATCATCATTTGGGAAGGACACCGAAGTGTTTTGGAACCCCACAGGTCTCCTGTCTGTTATTCTTCAGCCTCCTCTGAGCTTGGCTGTGCAGACACAGAGCACAGGGTGCCTGTGGGGCTTGGAATGGGAAAGGGACCACAGGAAAACAGATGTCCTGATGGCTAAACCCCTCTGGAAGCTTTCCCTCCCTCTGGAGCAGCAGCTCTTGGGGGAGAGCTCTCTGGGCAGCAGCAGGACCAGCAGGAGAGCCATGTGTGCTGTGTGGGTGAGTGGGAGGCTTTGATGTAGACCCCAGGGAAGCATGTTCCAGCTTGGAATGATGTGCTGTAGAAACAGGAGGTGCCTCTGGAGCCTGGGGGAGCGTGCTGGGGAGAGGGAGGGGTGAAGGAGCTGTGACTCCTGCTCCCAGGCTGGGAACAGTGCCTGGGAACTGCACCTCTGGAGATGTGGCAAAGCCATCTGACCTCTCCTTAGAGGAACCTGACGAGTCTCCACAATACTCTGAGCTCAGAAAAATCACTGAAGGCTCTCCAGAGTCACTCAGAAGGTGTGGATGGCATCACACAACACTGCCAGTGACTTCCTGGGGTTAAAAACTTGGTGGGTGGGTGCTCCAGTGCCATCTGCCACCAGGAGAGCACATTCCATGGGCAAGCTGAAGGTGACACGATGCCTTAATGTGCTGGATGCCGCCAGCATCCTGTGTCCTCTCATTCTGCCTAACTCTGCACTCCTGTGAAGTGCTTCTGACTCAGGCTTTTTAATGTTTTCAAGAGCAACGGTGAACATTGGGAAAATAGTAAAGATATAATTGTTCCTCCTGTAGATTGCATCTATGCTGTGATGTCTGAGTGAATTTGCATAATTAAAACATGACATTCAGCAAGAGAAGTTGCCTTAATGGATGGCTCCCCTCACCCTTTACAACCAAGCCCCATCTGTCATTTACAAAAAAACCTGGTTTTTCAACTAAGTTCTTTCTTTACTGGAATTTAGTATTTTTTATTTCCATGGCAGGAAGCCCTTTCTGGTTCCCAGGTTACAATTTGGGATATATAAATCAAGAAGTCTGTTGCCTAGAGTGTGTCTGGCATGTGCCTGTGCCCAAGATATGGACTTATTTCTGGAAAACCTTGCTGAAATTGGAAACCCCCTGTCCTGACTGACCCTCCATCTACCACATTATTTGGATTGCACACAGGGAGCAAATCCTTTCCTCCTTCAGGATTTCCTTCCCATCACCTGAACATTCCCTCTCACCTGCTCCTCACCTTCACATCTGCACTCCTGTCTGAAAACAGAAACAACATCAGTCTCTTCCATCAGGCTTTCCAAGCTGGATGGAAAGATTGGTTGGTTTGCTGTGATTCACTGTTGTTGTTTCCCCTTTTTTCCTTCCTCAGTGTGGCAATTTGTGTGAGACACTACCTGGCAGACAGAAAGCCGAGGGGAGAAGGAGAGGCTGGGGTGTGAGTTTGATGCTGGGACTGGGTGAGACTCTCTGTAGATGACAAAGGAAGAATCTCAGTTCCTTCAGCACTTCTGCTCCTTTTGTGGGGAAAGAAGTCTGGTCTCTCCCAAGCTGACATATTTTCAATCCATTCTCTTTGAATTTTCTGGGACCAGTGCTGCCAAGCAGAGCATCTATCCTCAAAAAAAAAAAAAAAAAAGCTGAAGTGAAGCAAGGCTCCCCTAACAAAGATTAGAGCAGGTGAAACTGGAGACCCTGGCATCCTCCCCCCAGTTTAATAAAGGAATTTGTTTCTACCTCCTTTTGTGCCTCACTGTCTGTCCATAGCTCTAACTGTGCTGTCTCACTGGCATAGGCTTTTAGAATACTCTGGCCAGGGAGCTCCTTGCCCTCATTTTTATGGACAGGGTGGGAAAACCAGAGAGGGTGAGATCTCTGTGACCACTCTTTACACAGCTGGGCTTGGGTGACACAGTCAAAGACCCAAGCATGGGTCAGGCCTGTTTTTTCCAGGATCCCCTGACCACCATGGGTGCAGAAGGAAGATGTGACAGATGCTGGACCACCCTGGATGCTCCACCCAGCACAGGGCAGACCCCTGGAGCAGATACACTCAATCACCATTGTTGGCAGCACCAGGAGGTTCCCAGCCCTAGCTTAACACCTATCCCTGGACTGTGTGGACTGGCTCAGTGGCAGAGTCTCCCTGTGAGAGCAGCTTTTCCATTGCTGTTCCCAATTCCCAAGCCCTCCACGGTCCCTGGTTTCAGCACAGATTGTCCGGTTCTTGTAACACACAGCAAGAAATTCCTGTGGTGGTGTCTCCAAGTGCCAGCACATGCTCCCTGGGTACATATTTGTGCTCTTTCCATTTCAGCATGATTTAAGGCTGTGGAGAAAATAGTTACAAAGGGGGAGAAAAACAAAACCAAACCCCAAACCCTCCAAAACTGCTGCGGCCAGCCAGCTGAATTTCATACTTACCAACCCCAAGCTGCTCTGAGATAATTAGCCTCAAAAGTCAAAAGAAAAGAGCCAGATGTTCCCAAACCTGTTCAGCAGAGATTCTGCCTTTGATTGTGAGAGTTTAGCATATGAAATAAAACTGTCTAGAGTTGGAACTGGAGTTTAATTTCTAAGATGGTTAAAAAAAAAATTCTGCTTCATAGGAAGAAACTATCTCACGAAGGAGCAAAGAGCTTCTGAAAACCAGCAAGATAAAAAGCACAGTTAAGTAAAAAATTAATGAATTTTACCCTCTGTAGAGTTTAAGTCCCAGCTACAACAGAAAGTGGAGTACATGAAAAGTGATTATGCACACAAAGGTACAAATAAAAAGCCCGGTCCTTTTGATCTGTTTCTATATTAACAATCATTATGGGAAGCAAGTGTACAGGCCATTCCTGCCCATCAAAGAATTTGAAAGGAAACGCATGGAAAAACCATGATATTTGCAGTTTTTCAACTGAATTTTCAGTATTTTTCATTTAACTTTGGGACTGGACAGGAATAAAGTCAGCAATGACACCATGAGTTACCCTATCTGAAGAAATAACCCCATTTGATTTGTGGCTTTTTTGTGGATCTCAGTTCCAGTCCTCAGGAAGCAACTGAAGAGACTGTAGGAAGATTGAGAAAGAAAAGAGAGAAGTGTGAGAGAAGAAACTAATTAAGATTCTAGACTATTGGAAAATCCCAATGCCACAGAATATGAAAGGTTAGGTAACTAAGAAACAGTCAAATTAAATTTACTTTCCCCTTTGGCTTTCCAAGAAAATCTCTGCAGCCACAGAATATTTCACCCAAAGGAAAATTGCATGGAAATATTAGGTGAACTTCAGAGAAAGGGCTTATTGAAATGCTTTCTCAAGAGCACTAGAACACTGCACTAAGCTGCACAGATATCTGAAGTGCTAGGACAGAAATCAGTGGCAAACCAGCACTCAGGGTGATTATCTGATTATCCCTCCTGATGTGGACACACAACAAAGCCTGAGCTGCTTGGAGTCCACTCTGTGTGTGACCTTTCCTACTGCACTGCTCTAATCCAATAACTGCCAATACTTAATGTGAAATGTGTGGTCACGGATAAAATCTCTCTGGAGCAGTCAGGAAGAGGAATGACTGCAACTCTGCCAAAAGGAGAGAGGTTACCAGGTTCAAATCTTTATTGTATTATCTGATTGCTGGGGGAATCAGTTACATCCTGCCCAGGGGCAGCTGGTGTCAGAGCTCACCCTCTGACCAGCCAGCACTGATGTAGCTGATCTCCAAATCTGTGAGCTCTATTAATCACTTCGCAGCTGGAATAATTTACTGGGCTAAGATAATCCAGTGGTTCATTGCAGTATCACGTATTGTGATATGATTTCCTTTCTGATAACATTTGTAATTCATGGTCCACACTGATTTATTTATTGTATAAAATGTTCTACTGAGCAGTTTGCACATCTGCTCAAAGTTACCTAGAGTAAGTTTGTCATAATTTTGGGTAGGGTAGTTTTGTAACAGGAAGGGTGATTTTCTAATAAACTGTTGTACAATAACAAACAAATCTCTTGCAGCTACAGCTACCCTGGATAGAGCAGCATCCTCAAGCAATTGTTCCCAATTAGTTCTCATTCTTCTGCTTCACTTTTTAAAGACATCCCTACCTAGATTTCTGCAAAGATGCTAGCAAAGCCCATCTGAGAGCCATGCCTAAGAAAAACTGACTCAAATCTGAATTTAGCTGCTCCTGGTATCACAGAACCACAGAATGGTTTGGGTTGGGAGGGACCTAAAGCTCATCTCATTCCAACCCCCTGCCAAGGCCATCACACCCATCCCATTGCTTAACTCAAAGAGTCAGGGTTTTATCAGGTGACACCAATGAGGATGGACCAAAGGACAAAAGCCTTAGACCTAAATATAAGTAATTTTCTAATATTGTCTTGTCTAATGATGAAGTCCCCAGATTCCCAGTAAAACTGAGCATTTCTGCTGCTGTATCAGAATATAGGCAGCAACCCTCTGGATGGCTGCAGCTCCCACATCAAAGGTAGCTGGGAAAGACTGATGGGTGCTAAATATTTCTTCATATAAAGCTGAACAGAACCAGGCAAGTCAAAGCAAGGTGATTTTCAAAAGTAGTGGAAAGGCCTTTAAAAATGTGACTCGTGGAAGAAAAAGCATCTGCAAAGGATGTTCTCTTTAGATCCTTGGAAAGAAGTCACTGCTATTTCTTTGCTGTTTTTCAAGCTGATATCTACTCACTCTGCTTGGTTAAAGCTCATCTCTTCCCTGTGAAGGAGGAGAGAGTTATCTTCATTTTTCACAGAGCGTGGCTGAGTTTCAGAGACTGCCTTATCTAAGGTCACACAGGATGACAAAAATTAGGCACAGAAGCACATCCAGACCACATGAAACCCATCCCTGTGCTGAAACTGTTAAACTTCTCCCCAGTGAGCAGGAACTGGACTCATAGCTGTAGAATATCCTGTTTTATTAGGGCCACTTGACATAGAGAAATGTTTTCAGGGCAAATTCATGTTTAATGACTTAGTAAAAAGAAAAGCTGCTTTTAAAATAGCTTCTACCTCTAATTATAGTAGGAGAGGAAGAAATACTTTAGCTTCTTTTGCAAAATTCTGTTTTGCTTTAGTTTGAATCACAACAAACTCAGATCCTGCAGGAATTCAGTGAAACATTAGGTGTGTCTTATTTACACAATATTTAATATCTTCTTTTAAAATACTTGGCTTGTCGCCATAAGATGAAGACTTGTCTTCATAACCACCTTCCTCCAAGCAGAACCCACACAAAGTGCAGCTACAGTTATTTGGAGGAATGTATGTGCTTTCTAGCACTCACTGGTCTGACAGGCAAATGTTAATTGGGTGAAAATGCCTCTCAATTTAATTAGTACAAAACCAGTCTGTTTCTATTCCATTGATCAGAAGAACACACTGAAATACAGCTGAGCATCAGACACAGGTGAGTGTCATTTCTGATGGTCCAAATCTTCCAGCGAATTAAAATGCACTTTTATTTACTTCTTGGAAGTCTGTGTAGAAATATGGGACTATGAGGATGCAATTCTGGCACCCAAAACTTCAGGGAAGAAATGAATTTTTAAAATATGTTTTTAGGCTTTGGTGGGTGGGGACAAAGCAAACACAACAGGTCACCCTCAGAGCACACGCTGTGAGAGCAGTGGTCCCTTGGGCTCTGCCTCATCGTCCCTTGGCTCTGCCTCCATGGAATCTTCCCAGACAAATTTCAAGCTGCAGGGAGGCCTTTGGGGGATTTCTCATGGCCCATTCCAAGCATGTCTTCTCCTGGTGGAGATGGCTCTGGCATACCCCTTTCTCCAAACAGAGCCGGTGGCTCGGTCTGCTGACGGGAGATGGGGAAAGCGGTCTGTGCGTCATTGAGGAAGTGGGAGCTACGTCATCTGTGAGCTCCACAGGTCATATTTGTGACAGGAATAAACCAGCTGGACATGGGCTGCTTTTAAATGGGCTGGAAAATACGGTCAGGATTGTGCAATTGGTGCCTGTGGTGAGGGGAATCCAGCCGTGACATAGGAAGGGTCACGCAAGAGAGGACTCATCCCAGGGAGCGTGTGCAGTCAGCCGGGATCATCTGCTATGGAATGATGTTATCAAGAGAGACAAAACCCAAACAAATCCAACCCAAAGCTCCTGCACTGGGATGTGCTCCTGTGTTTGGAAAGCAGCAGCACCAGTGTTTCATTCCCCAGCACTCACCACCCCGCAGGTAAACAGGAGGGAAGGAGCCCCACAAGCTGTGAGCTTTTTCCTCCTCTGTGTCCTCCTCTTCTGACCTCTCTGGGTATTCCTATCTGGCTTTTTGCAAGCACTGATATCTTGATTTGTTCTTCTCCACTTCCAATCCCATCAACATCCATTCCTCCCTGTGCAGGGCCAGGACCCCATGATCCTTTTCTGTCCCTTCCAACTCAGGATATTCTATGGTTCTATGATCTCTGACTTTTAAGTCCCTCTGTATGTTCTTCCTCGACCCACATTTGACCTCTTGCTGCAAGACAGCAAGTTGTTCATAAAATGTTTTCTTTGTAAGCCAGTTCTTTATTTAGGCAGCTGCTTTTCTCCTTCTGTCTGCATACCATGCTAAAAAAAAAAAAAAAAAAGTTGCAGATTTTGTGTATGGTGTGAGCCTCCACAGTTCTGCTTTTTACTTTCAAACCTTGCAGTGCCTTGCACAACAAAGACACTCCCACCCTTGTGGCATCACCCAGTTTACCCGATAGATCTTTCCAGTGTTTTTATTTGGGCTGAAAGCTGAAGATGGTTGACTCTTCAGGCAAGCAGGAAAGAGAAAATGAAAACACTCAAAAGTAAATTCCCTGGAAAACAGCACAGATTTTTAGACACTTTTAATTTGGTTCCTTAATCTCTTTTTCCAGGCTGAAAAATCCCCTAAGTGAGAACTGTGTTTCACACATCAAATAGTTCCCCACACCTCTGCCTTACCAAGAGTCTTGGAGAAAGCTGGACACTGTGGACACAGGAGCTGTAACACGGCCAGGAATTACCTTCAGTCCCCTCCTAAACACCCTTTACCATGCTACTGGCATCACAGCCCGTGTTTTGGCCAAATTCCTGCAAAATCTACCCCTCAGCTCACAAGAGTGCTATCAACACACGTCAAAGTGAAGAGGGAAGACATAAGGAAATGGGCCTGAGCTCTACAGCATCTTCTGAGGGTAATTGGATAACCAGAGCTCAGGTTTGGGGCTGGATCCTTAATTTTTAATGTGCTGCAGGGAGAACTGAGCATAAGAGGAATGGGAGTCCTCATGAAGCAAACAAAAAGCCTGAAAATGTGAGTTTGAGCGCAATAAGTGTCAGCAGAGAGATAATTGGGTGCACTTCTGCCCTCATCTGCAAACTCTGCTGTACACAGAGTCATTAAAAGCAATCTCCCAGTGAAAAAGAACGCCCGCCTCGTATTCAGCTGTTTAAGTGGTTGCTGTAATTATGCTTACAGATGTTTTAAGAATACATATGTAGGAAACTGCAGGTCTTTAATTATAGGTAGGCTGGCAGAGGGTGCATTTTGCTCCTCTGCAAACAAGGCTGTGCTGACCTGGGAGTGACCTCCCAGTGTCTGTTTGGGGGAGACAGGGGCTGCTTTCCTTCTGCATCCCAAATCAGCTGCAGTGGGAAGGGCCCTCCCTGAAAGCACTTCCTTGCTCTGCTCTGTGTGCTGGTCCCCTCCTGGGAATGTCACTCTGGCAGGATGGAAGCAGGATGGATGGATGGATGGATGGATGGATGGAAGGATGGATGATGGAGGGAGGGATGGATGGATGGATGGATGGATAGATGGATGGATGGAGGGATGGATGCATGATGGATGGATGGATGGATGGATGGAAGGATGGATGATGGAGGGAGGGATGGATGGATGGATGGATGGATGATGGATGGATGAAGGGATGGAGGGATGGATGGATGGATGGAGGGATGGAGGGATGGAGGGAGGGATAGATGGATGATGGATGGATGGATGGATGGATGGAGGGATGGGTGGATGATGGATGGATAGATGGATGATGGATGATGGATGGATGATGGATGGATGGAAGGAGGGATGGATGGAGGGATGGATGGATGGGTGGATGACGGATGGATAGATGGAGGGATGGATGATGGATGGATGGAGGGGTGGGTGGATGATGGATGGATGGAAGGATGGATGGACGGATGGTGGTTTTGGCTCTGGCTACTTCTCCCTGCACTTCTGAGGCCAAGCGTTTGCCCTGGTCCCACAGGGAGAGGTAACAAAATAGGGCTGAACTTTCCCATCTCCCTCCAAGTCCAGCCCCACAGGTCTCTGAACGTGCTGCTCCCTTTTCTTGTCACTGAGCTCACAGGCTTCCAGCTGATGGGGAAAGGTGGCAGTGTCAGAGCCCTTTCCTCCCCTTCCCCCTTCTCTTCTCTTGCTTCTCTACCTGCTGGAGGAATGCAGCCCACAGAGACAAGCAGCACAAAGAGGGAGCCGTGGTAATTACACGCTGTGTGGCATCATTATATTTTCCTTGATTCTACAAGGAAACCACACTCCCCCTCCTGTCACTGCTTTGGCTTCTTGCACCCTTTCCCGGGGAATGGTTCTTCAGAGCAATGTCCCTGGCTATGCACCATGAGCGTGCAAAAACATTAAGAGTGGAATTAAAATGTATTAAGGAGAGCAACAACATCAGCATGCTTGAAAAGGTGATTGTCTGAGAGCAGGGGCCGTGTAGGAGATGGAATCTCTTTCTCAAAATGATGCCTCTTGTGCATCCATGTACAGCTCAGCACTCCAATGCTGCGCCACTTTTTAATGAATTTTTACTTCTGTTAGCCTGGCAGAGCACACTTAATGGAGAAAATCAGAATTTGGTCAATTTTCTGTGCTGCTTGACAGTGTATTTCCTATGCTCAGACCAGTTACTGGCTCTGGTGGTGCCAGGGGAGGAAGATGGGGCAGAGCTGCTGTCCCAGCCTGGCTGTTTCTCTGTGGTTGTGGTACCCTCTGCATTCACCTGTAACACAGTAAAAGACAAGACCAACTTTTACTCTTCACTTTCTTCTGATTTTCTAATTTTAAACCAGGGTACTCAGGGTGTAATGGTTTCATTAAGAGAATTAGGCACTTTTAAAAAATGAAAATTAAATATTTGGAGACAGCGAATGCCATGCGATTGTCAAGAATCTAATGCTTATATTGTTGGGGTTTTTTTTCCATTTGGGAAGCACTCTGAAAGGATAACTTTCCCCTTCCCCAGGTTTTCTGTGACCCACAGCTGTGGCAGATACCCCTTTGTTTTGCAGAGAAAGGTTTTCATGCCCAGGTACCTTTTTTTGACCATTGATTTCCCTTTGAACTGAGCAGCCATGGAGGGAAAGGATCCTAAAGAGGACCCTAAAGAGGCTGAGCCTGGGGAGGTCCTCAAAGTGGTCTCCCCCTCTTGTATTAATAGAAAAATACCCAATAAACAGGAAGGAGGTGCATGTGGAGAGACCACAGTAGATGGAAAGAAAAGGGAGAAAAGGTTAAAGGGTGGTTGGCAAATTTAAATGTGAATGTTTCCAGACTCTCTTGGAACTGGATGAAAGGTGCTGATCTCCTCCAGGCTATTCTCAGTGTTTTGGTTCAGGACTGAGATTCTGCATTATGTAAAATATGCTTTCCTGCTAGAGTTTCACTATTTCCTGACCTTAAAACCCAGAATAATTTAACTATTTCAATTGGTTGGCCACAGTGATGTCTACTGATAACTTGGAGTTAAGGCCTTTCCCACACTTAAAGCTTGCCAGCACAGCTTTTTTACTAAAATTATAGCAGTTTTTTAGCAAATGCCTCAATGGCAAAGAACTGTGTAGAACATACATAGAACCATTTGAGTGAAGAGAACTGCTGTCTCAGTGCTGGGGGTTTTGTAGGGGAAGGTACACACATAAATGAAGTTTTGAAAACAGCCCTAAAAGTAGTGAATAATCATAGAATAGAATTCCAGGATGTTTTGGGCAGGAAGGGACCTTAAAGCTCATCCAGTCCCATCTCCTGCCATGGGTAGAGACACCTTCTGCTGTCCCAAGCTGTTCCAAGCCCTGTCCAGCCTGGCCTTGGACACTGCCAGGGATCCAGGGGTAGCCACAGCTGCTCTGGGCACCCTGTGCCAGGGCCTGCCCACCCTCCCAGGGAACAATTCTTTCCCAATATCCCATCTAACCCTGCCCTCTGGCAGTTTACAGCCATTCCCTCTTGTCCTGGCATAAGAGGAGCTGATTCTCTTTTTCAAGAGAGCAGTAGGTGGTTCTTCAGCACTTTGCCCTACATGCAGATTTAGGAATTTTTGGTTGGAATGTATGTGAGAACTATCTTGGAATGAAAGGTTTAGTCTGGACACTTCATCAAAATCAAGGATCTCACCCTCCAGGATTTTTAAATTGAACTCCATTTGTAGTTTTGTCTCCAAATCTGCAAGCTCACGGGTTATGAAATGTCAGTGCCATAAAACACCTGCAGGTTTGCAAGCTGCAGCCTGTGTTCTTGGAAAGTGTGTAACTTGTGTTCATTCTCACATCCCTTTCCATGAGAGTGACGGAACCCTCCAGTTTCCAGAGGCACTGGGAGAAGCCTTGTGCCTCATGGCCAGCTTTTCCTATCAAATGAGATATGGGAGCTAGAGACCCAATGGAAGCTTCAGAGCTGAGACACATCGTACAGGCACTACTTCCACACGGATCTTGCCTGGAGCGACTCTCCCCTCCCCACCTGAGTGCAGGCTCCAGCCACTGGAGGAACTGAAATAAGGAACACAGCCAGATTATGCAATAGAGCTATGACATTTCTGTTCATTCTGTACAAATGTATCCCTCTTTAGATAAACAGATTCCCTACTGCTTATCTCCACCATCATCTTTGGAGCTAGCCATGGAATTTCAGCCACAATGGTCTAGGGTTTAAGTGGAGTAAAGGCTTTTAGGAGGAGAAAGTTTATCTTTTATTGGATTACTCTGAAAGGACAGATAAGCATCCAGGCATGCAAGTCTGAATGTTTGGAAAGGAATTCCTTGTTTGAGACCTTGGCCTTTCTCTCCAGCTTTTCCAGTTTGTCTAATAGAAGTATTTTTCCTTGCAAAATTTGCCATCACTACTCCTGAAATGGTACACAGAAGTTAGGGAACAGCAGCCTGGATTCCCAGCCAGGAAAGGCTCAGAGGCAGTTTTTGAAGAGCTGGAATACCAGCCACAAACATGAGTTATATGTAGGTCTCATGGGCTCAGATAGGAGCAGGTCTGATTTTTTTTGGCTGCAGACACTCAAGGCCATTCCTTGGCAGGGTTACGGGAGCAATATTTACACAAGGATGAAGGACAACTTTGTCAAGGCATTTGCACAAATTAAAAACTTTATTTTTCCTTGCCATTATTTATAATAGCAGACTGAAAAAAAAAAAAAGAAAAACCAACCCCAAAACAAACCCAACCCAAAGTTGGTTTCCCTATGAAGGAATTTTAACTGGCTTTCATGGTAGGATTGAGTGACACCGTGGGTCCTTTCTCATGGGCATGGGTGCTGGGTTTCCTCCTCAGACATGAGGAAAGCAGCTTGAGACAAGTTTTATCAGAGGGAAAGCACCATTGGAGAGTGGTCAATCCCGAGTCCTGGAATACTTCAGTGTCTTGCTCTAAGTGGTCACTCAGTGTCCTTGTCACCTTCACGTTCCTCCCTCAGAGCCATGGCTAAAGGTTCTCTTTGCATGGACCTGTGATAAACTGCTTATCACCCACCTCAGTGGGCACATCACCTCCAGGAGGATCTTCCTCAAATGTTTCAGCAGCTCTCTCAAGGGTAGGATGGACTTGGAGGTACCTGTGAATTTGCCCCATATCCCAGTATAATTTTGCTCCAGTCCAGCCCTTTCCACCCCTACAGGACCCTGCTTCAACACCTATCCACTTGTTAAATAGTGGAATAGAAATGTTTTTCAAAGCACAGGCTGCATCTTAAGTGAACTGTGAGGATGAGGAGGAAAAGGAAATTTTCCTTCTTATCGAGAATACTGTATTGGTAATGAGGAGCAGGGGCTTTAACACAAGGGATTTATGCTGAGTGGTCTGTGCTGAGCAGGAGAACAAGCCATTTTTTCACTCATAATATGAAAAGAATTTAGTTTGGCTTCAGGCTGATCCCTAAATATATGATGATGTAGATAAAAATTTCTTGAATTTAGCTTTGACTTTAAAAGAATAAAAGAAAAAGGAAAAGTCTGTATTTAAAATCTGTGGCCACATATGGACCTTGGTGAGGTCTGTTGATATTGAACACAGGAGATACACTCTGTGCACCAGAGAGCAGAAAAATAGCAATGAACTACTAAGTTAACTCCCCTGATTGCTCTAGAAATGAACATAAGACATGACATAAGTTTCTGAAATGAATGATCCCATAGACCTTCCATACAAGAAAGAAACCTGTAAACCTGCAAACCTGCATGGTCCACAATGGATGAAAACAGGACAGTGTCCTTGGTAGCTGATTAGAGCTATTTGGAAAACAGCAGTTGCATTTTGTAGGTGACTGCTGGAATTCCTTAATCTCTTCTTGTTCTAAACTGGAATAAAACATTAACATTTGCTGATGCAGCATTGAGTAGCAGTACTGTGGTGTTATCGTTGAAAAAACCCAAACAAATCCAAAGAAAAAATGGAGATAACATCTTATTGAAATGAGACACTGACAGATCCATCAGGAAACTAGAAAATGGAGTCCAAATTCATTTGTTGCTGCTGCAGAACCAGCCTGGTCCAAGTGTTGCTCCATGTCTGTCTTAGCAAGGACTGCTGGATACAGTCCCAGATATTCCCTGTTTCTGCCCCAGCAGCACCCAGAGGGTGTGATACATGGTGAGCTTCATCCTGATATGTTCTGGGGTGAAAAACCAAATTTTTGGGAATCTACGATGTCTATCTTTCTACTCCCAGCCTTACTTCCTCTCTGAAGGAATTTGATTTGATCTCAGCACTTCAATTCTACCTCAGCCTTGCAATGAAGCAGTGCTGGAAACGGTGGGAAACTTTATGGCTGGTAGACACAAAGGGTGAAGCGGGTCCCAGAAAGTCCATTTTGCTCCAGAGCTCTTTAAAGTGAAAAGCCTCCAACATTTATTCTTGCTGACAGAGTTAGAAATGTATGAGGCTGTCAAAACCCAGCTCAGATGCAGTGTTGTGTCTGTCACCATGTTGGTGGAGTTTAGATAGGAATGAGAAGAAGAATTTGTTTCCTCAGTAGCAGAAAATTGCTTATTTTACAAGGTGCCACGGAGAGTGTTATCTACTTGGGATTTATGGGGTGGAGGCTTTAATAATGCATTTCAGCAGGAAAGGAATATTTGTTTTATGACCTCCTTCCCAGGGTGGTGCTTGGCTTTTAGATGCACTGTGGCTTGAAAATTACCAACGCACCTATCAGGGAGCTGAGACACCGCTTAACCCTGGGGCAAGGCAGGATTTGCAGAGGGGTGGGAGCCCAGACTGTTCCCAAGACTGGGGGGCAGCGTCAGGGACAGAGCATGGAGGCATTAAATGCAGCTCCTTGTTTTGGACAGCACCTCTTTGTGTGGAAGCACCATTAGCAGCAGCAGTGGGGTTGGAGCCATAAAAAGCCATTCCTGTAGGACAACACCGGGATCCAGGCCCGTGAAACACTGCCCGCTGTTAGCTGATAAGAACAGCGAGATAGCATGAACCTTTGAGCCAAATAAGGGTAAAAATGATGCTGTTGCTTCTATATTGAAGTCAGAGGCTCAGCAAACAGGCTGTAATGTGCATTTTTTTGGCCAGCAGCAGCTCTGTCAGCCGAGTGGAACGGCCACAGCCGGCTGAGCGGGGGGGTAGTGCTGCGTGACAAACAGCCAACAGGAGGGTAATATCAACTAGGTGCAGAGAGTTATTTGTTGCTTAATGAAGAGCCTCTCGAGGCTGAAAATTTACAGTGCTTTCACAGTTCAATTTTGTTGGAGTGGGGAATAAAAATAAGCATTGAGTGGAGCGTGGTGACGTCGTGGTGCGCAGAGGAAGCAGCGCAGACCCCGCAGACCTACGGCCCAAAATTGTATTGACAAGGGAAGGCAGGCTGAGAACACAGCCAGCAAAGGTCAGCCAGGGCATAGTATGGGGGTGGTAATTAGGCCACTAATTAGATTCTCTAGGGTAGGCTGGGGAAGGAAGAATGCTTTACAGTAGAAAAAGGAAGAAAAAAACTCCCAGCGCGCTGTCAGACAGGTCCCTTCAGCCCAGTCTGCCTCATGATTGCTGTGTAGAGCCAAGCCCTGGTGGAAATGAGGAGCAGCCTGAGCAGCTGGAGGTGGGACACAAGGACCTTGTGACAGGAATAAGCATGTTTTCTTCACCACAGAAAAACTGAAGTTCAGAGAAGGACCCGTACTTAGTCCTCCACCATCTCCGGAGGAAAGTCCTCGGTCAAACAAGTGGGATCAAAGCTGGGTTTTAGTGAAGGAGAGGTAGGAATGGAGGTGTTCAAGACAGGAATCTTTTCTTGCACACCAGAGTGCATTCACTGTCTCTCCATAACGTGTAGGTAATGGGAGTAAGGTAAATTAAAAGGCTGAAAACATTCCCCTGAGGAAACCAGGTCCCCAATGAGTACAAGTAGCTGAATTTGTGTTATACAAACACTGAAAGTTGATTTTCTGACGTGGATTCTTTGTAGAATCACACTTCTCCCTGACTTGTGCTTGGCTTCACCCTGATCCCCTCCTCCTGGTCGGATTTAAAAATCACATTTCATCTCATTTTTCATTTCCCGGGCTGTGAGATCAATAGTCTAGTCACACATAAATATAATCCAAATCTTCTTTTTGTACTGTTTTTTTGTTATCACAGAAAGGACTTGGACTGAAAAGAACATTTTACAAAAGATTGTTGATTCTGCTGGGATGGATCAAAGCTAAAGCTGTAACATTGAGGGAAGAGAGAATTCAAATAGAAAGGAAAAAGTGAAGGCATCTGGGACATACAATAAATGCGTCACTTTAGCTGTGATTTTTCACCTCTGTTTTACCACATTCATAGAAAGGAATTCTCTGTGAGGGTGCTGAGGCCCTGGCACAGGGTGCCCAGAGAAGCTGTGGCTGTCCCTGGATCCCTGGAAACATTCAAGGCCAGGCTGGATGGGGCTTGGAGCAGCCTGGGATAGTGAAAGGTGTCCCTGGCCAGGGCAGGGGGGTTATAAGTATGTGAACTTATCTCCAATCTATCCACAAATAAAATCAGTGAACTGTGCTGGGCCAACCAGACAGGAGGGAAACTGAACCTAATTAACATTACACTCTACTCATGGGGTGTTTCTTATCTCTGTACAACTTGAAAGTAAAGTCTGGAGTCCAGGTAGAGATTATATTGAATGTACACAATGGAAAATCCTCCCCACAGTCAGTTATCCTCAACATTCAAATCTGAGGGGGAGCAATCTTTTTCGTGGAAAAAGCACAGTGCCTTCGACTCCACTGAAAACAGTTTCTTGTGGAAAGTTGCACTCCAAAAAAACCCCCAGACTTGGTGGTGGAACTTTTCTGGTTGTATCTTCCTGGAATTCTGATACTTTGGTCAGAATTGCATCCAAATCAATTAAGACCATATATGTCAGCAACACTTGTCCTGTCACTTTTTCGGCTCAGCACTGGGATGAAAAGAGGGAGATTTTGAATAAGGGAAAGGACTTTTGGAGCAGTCAATAACTTGGCTGTAGTCCTTGGGTACAGCACAGTGAATGTAAGGGGTTGTTGGCACAGAAAGTTCATCAGAGGTCACCTTTTCAGCTCCCCAAAGCAGAAAGCACCGGGAGCCTTTGCTCAGCTGGTGAGCAGTTGAAAAGGAAAAAAATAGATTGTCATTTCTTCAGGCAGCAGCACTTGCCAGCCTCAGCTGCAGCCAGTGGTGAGATTCCTTGTTGCCTGAGGAAGTGTCCAGCAGAGCTGCAGGGAACACAGAGTACGGAGGAAGGGCTGGCTCTCTGTGTTCCTGTGGTTTGGGAATGCTCTACCTTCATGGAGCTGCTGGCCCGGCAGCTGGGGTCAGCGCGGAGCATAAAGCCAACCACAATTTCTCCTGGCAAAAAAAGAAAAGAGAAAAGGAGCAGAAATAAAGCTAGGTTGTGAAATTGGAAATGGAGGGATGTGCCAGGAGGGAGAGGAAGAGGAGTGCCCGATTTGGCCAGGGCAGAGGTCCAGGGGATGAGTGGAAGTTGGAGTGGAGCATCCCGCTGCACCCCCTGGGAGGAAGCCCTTGCCAGGACAACAGGAAAGGCTCAGCGAACATGAACCCTTGGGGACTGAAGCAAATGCTTCAGCTTGTGATGGAAACGCTGATGTTTCAATCGGTGGGGCCACAACAATGATGGGTTATTTTTATTTCCTTGAAGGAAGCAGGAAAAGGACAGAAATGGGGAATTTTATCACCTCCCACCTCCAGTAGACGTTCAGGGAGTGCAGAGGGAGCTCACAACAGCCCGGTGGCTGCTGAGTGCCCTCCCAAGTTCATTGGGCAATACTTTGTGTTATTTGCAGGCAGTAATTGACAGCGGCAGTTTAATTAAACAAAAACATCAAGACAGTTTCTTGCTAAAAGGGCAGACAACAATAATTTTCCAGAAATGGATCCCTCCAGCTCTTAGTGAGGATAAACACTCAAAGCCCTTGCAAATTCTGATAAGTGACTTCGAGCCTGCATTGCTATCTTGCTTTTATTTTTTTTCTACTGTGAAGTTGTTGGGAGGAATAAAAAGAGCCAGAAATCTTTATTATTCTTCCTAAGGGATTCATTGCATTCTGCTTTGCATTGCTTCATCTTATTACCAATTTTCACTGTACATGCTTTTAATAAATACTTATTGCTATAAAGATAATAACATTCTTATCACATTAATGGCTTTGAGGTGGTGTAAATGAAAATGAATATTAATAACATTAACAGTAACCTTGATAGAGTAGAACACCTGTATCTGGGAAATTTTTGAAGTGTTTTACAGTACAAGAAACCTTTCTTTTCTGTTTTTTCTCCGCCAGCGCTGGAAGGGAAAGTAGGGGAGACAGAAATTTAGGTATTTGTGGAAAAGGCTCGGTGATTATTTCCCATTATAGATCACTGCAGTCTGGTTTATTAAAAATATCTTCTCATCCCCAATTCTTCCCTGAGGTATTTCTGCTGCCTACCAGCTCTGCAATGAATGCATGCAGACACCATATGGGCACTTGTCTTCCAGCCTGTGTGTGGGTCTTTTGGGGCTCTGCTCAGATTCCAGCAGATGGGTCAGACTGACATTTCTTTTTTGAACCAGAAGAGGAAAATAAAAAGCGATGGGGCTACATTGCCGTTCTAGGCAGTTCTGCATCTTCTCATCCAAAAAGCTGAATGAATCAACCACAGGGAAGTTTGCTCCTTTTTACATTGCATCCCTTTGCATTAAAGAAAAAGTCACCTGGGAGTAAATCATCAAACATGGTGGTTTTTGCAGGCCTGTGCATTTCCCAAACATCTTCCTCTGTTCATATGTAGGCTGAGTTTGAGATTGGGAGCACATGGAGCTGAGAACCAAAGCTTTTTGCATGGCTTTTTTTCACCTGTGTTGGCCTAAAAACTCGAATAGGAGCCACTGATAGCAGTGGTTGTATGTTCTGCAGCAGAGAGAATAATCAGTTCTGAGCAAAGAGCTCTGTGTTAGTGCAATGAGAGGAAATTCCAGTGTGCTGGGAGTGCAGGCAGAGAGAATGAGTATTGCAAGACTTCCAGTACTAAGCAGATCTCAAACTGTTAAACCAAGGGTTTACGTGAGGTTAAGCCTTGAGATTTTCAAATCTGAAAAATCTGATAATGTCAAAGTTTTTGTCTTTACTGGGCTGAGCCCTGTCACATTGTTCATTTGCTTTCACAGTCTGGAGACATTTTTACACACTAAGGCATAAATTTAACAGAATAAACGGCAATGTAAAAAACTACAGATGGTAACTGCAGAGCAGCCAAGCATTGGCTCCAATGGTGAATTTAACTTTAGGGTTCCCTGGTTTGGCAGATGGCAGATTTCAAGCCTGACTTTGCATTTATGTAACTTTCTTAAATGAAATTCTTTGGTGGGGGTCAAATTCACCAAGATTTTGCTTTAGCTGACAGTGCCATTACCTCAAACACCAAATGTATGTGTGGGTATGTAACTCATCTCAGGTGTTTGGGTTTGGATTTTCAGCTTGGGCAAGGCAGCTGGATTTTGGAACAGGATGGAGAGTGTCAGCCAACACCTGGTGACAGAAGTTACAAGACACACGAAATGAAGAATTTCTTGTATATGATCACGTAGAATAACGTATTGCTCTGCTTCTAACTGGAGATGGAAATAAGAAAATGTGGCTGTAGCACTGTAGGAACCTGCACTAACTCCATCAATGACTCCTGCAGAGCCTGAGGAACTGTGCAAGAGCCTGACCATGCTGTCAACATATCCTTCTTTTCCACAACATTATGACAGCGTTCCTATCACTGGGCATAAATGAAATGTAGATGCATTTCACAGGAATATGTAGATCCCAGCATGCACATTCACCTCTCTATGCTGGCATCACTAATCTGTCTCTCTCCATCACTCTGATTTACAGCAGTCCTCAAAATGCAGACTAAGGCCTCTCAGTAGTGTTTATCTCACTGTCACTTTGTCACTTTGTCTTGCTCATGTGCCTCCGAGCAGGCAGAAGCTGGCAGCCACTGTCTCCAGCATAAAAGTGGATTGAACAGATTACAAGTGGCCAAAGGGTGCCATGGAAACCAGAGGTGTGAAGGAAGGTGGCCAGGTCTCCAAACAGTGATTAACGACAGCAATGCAGCCTTGGTGGGTTAATGCAGCATCCACTGCCCACAAATAACACCGTAATTTTACCATCCAAAAAATACTCCAGGGAAATAAACATTTCTCATCATTGCCAGGAAAACTGAATCGTTAAGGAACAGAATGATGATGAAATGCAGAAAGTCTTGCTTTGAGCACAGAACATTAGTTTCTGGGACACGAGGCTCATTTGTAATAGGGATCTAATTCATATAATCAACACCAAGGCTAAACACTGAAAAGAAGATTTTCTGAAATAAAGATTGATTTCTGTGCCAGTCTTTCCACGCTAAACACGGTCCCAAACTGCATTTCTGTGTCCAGGAGTGGGTGTTTAGAAGCCCAAATATCTATTTGTGCATACCAATGGGCAGCTTGCCTGTGCAACCAGAAGAAAAGCGAGAGAGGGATGGGTTTTCCAAATCTCAACTCCCCGGTGGTGCTTCTTGGCTCTGCCTGTGAGCAGAACTGGCTCGGTGTGCCTCTCTGTGCTCAGTATTCCTGGGCAGGATTCACAAGCCATTCAAGTGCTCCATGGCACCACCCTGAGCCCTTTGGATCGGGATGAGGCTCTCTCTCCGTCTCATCTGCTGTTACAGCAATGCTCGACATTAATATTTCCCTTTTCACCACAAGTTCTCAAAGCCCTTTTCAAGCCTTATTAAGGTTCACATCACACTCTGGGATGATGCAGAGGTCCTAATGACAGGAAAAATGAGGACAAGAGAGGTGACTTGCTCAATGTCACACAGTTGCAACCCAGAGATTGCAACAGGAAGCTTTGAGTCTCAGTAGTTTATTCTAAGCCCTAATGAATACTAATGACTGGCCATATTGATAATTAATAGTGCTTTCACTGGGTTTAACATGCACAAAGTGCTGTTGAGATGCTCATTTGTTCACCCTCAGTGATCACTGGGGCTCTGCATGGTCTTCATCCCACAGCCCACTCCACTTTGCAGATGTGGAAAACCACTGAATTAATCAGATATTGCTCCACAGCAGGAAGCTGAGCGTGAAAATGGTTGCAGGATGAGGCATGAAAAAGGATGTTCACAGTGTCTGGCTTTTGGCATGTCACTCCATGCCTGATGGAGGGGTGCTGGAGCTGAGAACTTGGTCTCCCTGACTGCCAGAAGAGGAGCAAGCTCCATTAGAAGCCCATTCAAAGCACCTGAATTAGAAGCTGTTTCTCTCTGCGGAGCCTCTGGAGAGATGAACATTAAAGGTCTCAAGCTAGACATGTGAATATTCTCCCTTAAGTGCTTATTATTATTCCCATTTTGCAGGTGGGTGAACTGGAAAGGACAGGACTGTGCTAAATTAAGCGAGCTGCCTGCGCTGGTTAGGCTCCCTCTCTGCTCCCCCATAAAACTCCTGGAAGTGTGTATGAGAGAAAAGAATGTAAAGCTGCATAAATCTCCAGGGGAATATGTTTAAGTTGTAAAAATACAGAGACAGCATGGAAATACCTCCAAGTGCTCTGGGAATATATGGTGAGTCATGAGCACCGTATATTAAATGGTCAACGCTTCTCCAACAGAAGCAATTCCTCATGCAAGACCACAGGAGTCACAGGAATTGGCTTTGCCCCAAACTGCCTGATTCAGCAAGATATCAGCAGTGTGCAGAAACCCACTGTTTCAGCTTTTAGGCACTGGGAAAAAGGAGAAACCGAGGGCTTTTTGATGGATTCAAGCACGGCAGTGTTTTAACTGTATGAGTAGAAACTTATCAGGAAAATAAAATGCAGTAAGAATAGATAATCACAGAACCACAGAATGTTTGGGGTTGGAAGGGACCTTAAAGCTCATCTCACTCCAACCCCCAACACCTTCCACTAGACCAAATTGCTCAACATAATCTATGTATGAAATGCATCCCTCCCATGCTATTTCTTCTGCTTGTTCAGTCTCTCAGTTTTCTGCCATCTCTGGCATTCTTCCTAAAGCCAAAATTCGGTTTGCAATTGTGGTAGTCATTAAAAATTATCATCTAAGAAAGTGTTTATCAGCTCTATCATTGCAGGTGCACTGGAAGAATGACTGCAAATTAAAATGGCTTTGTAACAAGGCCTGAGCTAGCAAAAAGAAAAAAAAAAGGCAGAAAGAAGGTATATTAATTTTTCTGAAATTAGAAGATAGAATAACACTCACAGGAAACATTTATCATTATGTCAGCAAGGAGGTTATGTGATTGATCTTTTTAATAATGGTTTTCATAACTTTGAAGGTAAAGACAGTTGGTCTATCTTGGTGTTTTTCATAGAACGTCTAACAAGTCAAATTACTTTATTTGTGTATCTAAAATGAATGCTAATACAGCAAAAGCAGGCTTGGAAATTCATCCTTTTGCACTTGTACAGGGGCAGGGCCCATCCTCTGCTCCTGAAGGAGAAAAGCAGGATGGCACAGACCATACAAATAGATCCCACAAACTCAGCAGTAACAAATCAGCCTTGGTACTTAAAATATTTATACATTATGGCTAAAAGAAACAGTTTTGTTTTGTTTTGTTTTGTTTTGTTTTGTTTTGTCCAACATTATGAGATGTTTGTCCAGAATGTAAATAATTTTTAAGGCAAGATCCATACGAGCTTACACACAACTTGTATGTAAATGTGCTTCATACCACAAGCTGTTTTATTAATTCTTGAGCTCCACTTGAAGGCTGGGGTTTGTGAGGAGCTTCATGAATGAAGAGCAACAGATGGGAAAGAGGAAAGACTGGGGTACGTGGAGAAAAGAGCCTATAAAATGCAGTTTATCTGTTTTTTCTGGAGGTAGAGAGAATGGTAAAAATCACTTAAGGAAACAAGGCACACATATAATCCAAGCACTCGTTAGAACACATCCCTGATCAAATTTTAAACGCTTCATTTTGAATTCAGGAGCTGGAGGAGGAGTAACAAATGACATGAAAGCGAAAACTCAGGGTGCTGGAGTATGCATGTGAAGGCCCAGTGACCTTCAATTCCCTGCCCGTGGCTCAGAGACCAGCAGTGGCAACACAAAAGAGATCTGGAGAGCCACAGTTTGTGTATGGGACAGAGAAGGAAAAATTGTTCTGCAAGAGGAACTAAACACCTCCAGAGGTAACAGCCTTCCCTCCTTATCCACCAGAGCAATGTGAAACCACAGGGTTGTTCAGATGGGAAAAGAGGAACTAGGAGCAGAGATCCTGTTGACTCCAGTGCGTGCCTTGAATCAAGACCACACATGATGGGGACAGAGAAGCCATCTGATCATTTTAGCAGATCTGAGAGGTCTTAGAGCATCTTTCATCATTTAGTTTGCCGCTCAGCTATCTCAAACTCTTCATTAATCAAAGCTCAAAATGCATTACAGATTCCTAAAGACTTTTTTTTTTAAATTTTTTATTAAAGCAAACCATTTAAACAGAGCTTGAAGCAACCTAATGTCAAGCTCTTGGCTGCTGCTTCCCCCAGTTTTGCCTCTGTGATGAGCCCTTGGGGGCTGTCACCTGTCTGAGAGCTCCAGGAGGAGCAGGGTGGACCCCTCAGGCCAGCAGCACACGTGAGCTGTTCCTGGTGCCAAACCCATCTCCATTTGTCTTCTGGATCACCACTCGTCCTTCATACCCCTTCAGAGACTCACAGAGCTGTGCATGCAGCAGGTTTCAAGGCTTTGCCTGCCCCAGGAGCTGCAGTCACGTGCTCCCAGAAGCAGCAGGTTTTCACAGGCTCCAAGGCTTCTCGTTGCGCGCGGTGCCTCAAAAGAATTACGGCAATTCTGAGCACTGAACCATTTAAATTCTATTTTAATTGATTCCCGGCTACCTCACAACTCCCGCATATTGTTAAATCAGTGGTGGGTAAAAGTAGCAGGAGGTAACATCTTCTGAGTTGCTGCAGGGAGAGCACATCTAAAACAAGGCAGTAAATCCTGGGTGCCTCATTGCCAGAGAGATGCAGACAAATTGGAAGAAATTCATAAGAAGAGTCATAAAAATGATTAAAGGTCGGAAGAGACTGAGTTATGAGTGAAGATTAAAGGAACTTAATATGCATCGCTTGGCTAAATGATGACTAAGAGGGGAATGATACCCTTCAACATGTACTTGGAGGGCACAGAGATCACCAATGAAAGGAACTCTTTAGGGTGCTGAAGGACACAGCTCAGGATGAAAGGATGGCATCAAGCAAAAGGCAGCTGGCTCTTGGCTGCCATCATTAAAATCTAACAGACCATTTGTGGGAAACCAAATTCTGCCACATTTACCTAATCAAGTTTCAGTATTAATTTTTGCCTGTTCCAGGGACAAAGGCATTGTCTTCAATTAAAGGCTGAGCATGAATTCCCAGAGGCATTCCAGGAATGTGCATGCCAAGAAGAATAATTCCCAACCCAAGTTGGGAAAACAGCAAAAAAGGCGTTCAGAATATCTGAAGGTTGATCTACCCTTTACTCAGAGCTGAAGGATGTACAAGATATGAAATTAGTGATGTGAATGTGCCTGTTGCCAGGATACCGGGGGCAAAATGAGAGTAATAATGCATTTCTTTAAAATATACACATTCCATTAATTCCGGTGAGATTACACCAATATTTTAATGGGAGAACAGACAACTAAGAATAGCAAATCTTCCTGCAATTTTCTCACAGCACCAACTCCCAGCCTCGGAGAAGAGCTGAAATAATCTCTGGGGGTGCCGGAGGGCTGTGGTTGCACATCCCAGGCCCTGCCTGTGTCAGACAGCAGCCGTGCATCCAGCGGGATGGGAAATCTGCCTGGAACTGGGCTGAGCTCGGCTCTGCTCGGCGGAGCGGCTCAGCGCTGAGTCCTAAAGCTGTTAAGTACAACATCCGTATCACCTGGTGGTTTTCCAGGCTCATTGCACGGAAACTCCCGGCTGGATTTACAGGTCCCGCCCAGGATGTTATTTGCTTCCAGCTCCAGCCACCCCTCTGCTTTCCCTGAAATAGGGGAGTCCTGAACGTGGTGGCTCAGGCAGCTCCCTTGGGGAACGTGGCAGGTCCCTTTTCTCCTGGCAGCTCGTGGCACAAGGGGGACAGAGAGGTTTTGGGGAAGTTTTGGTCTTTTCCTGTCACTGCCCACGTCCGTTTCTGGTGGAATTAGGATTTGACATAAGGATATTACTTTGTGCTGGCACCCTGCAGCAACATCCCTTGAGAAGGGCTTTGGGCAGCACTGCCTGGTGATGGAGGTCATGGGAAAAGGGCTCCCCAAAAGCAGCCAGAATGGGAAGCAAAATCCTCCTCGGCCCTTGCGGGCAATGAACTCCTTCCTCTGCTTTATGAGTTTGGGAGAGAGGAAGCACAAAACAGAAACATCTGCATTTCTAAGCCCTCTCTGTGAGAATAACCCAGAGCCGCTGATGCTGGAATAGGCACGTGGAGGAAAAGCAGCCCGTTTCCCGGGATTAGCATTCCATTACAGCGGTGCTCTGAGGACACAATCTGATTTATTTATCCCAGAGTTAAATCTGCCTGTAAATGCACAGCTCTGCTGCTAGCAAACCCAGCCACTGGACCTGTCCACCAGATTTCTGCCCCAAACCACAGGCAGCAGCAAGGAGAAAGGACTCACATGGTTAAAAATTCACCTTTTAAATTCACACGTCTGCACTACTAATTGTGTGCCTGCTTTTCAACACTGCTGAAGGACTCTCCCATCTTTTTCACCACATAAGCCTGCTCAGAGCTAAGAAATATGTACAAACTTGTTTCAAAAGTGGGATGATTCTTCGTGTGTTGCAGAGTAAGCATGGCAACCAGCAGAAATCAGATTTACAGAGGTGGAGGTCAGGACCTTTCTTTTTATGAAAACCAATCTAGTCAGAGATAGCTCTACTCTAATTTCTACATTGAAACTTCTTCATTTCCTCCCTCTTTGAACTCTGAATCATGAGAATTAAAGGCCAGTCTTAGCTTTTAGATTTTTAGGCTGTTTATTCTGATTTTTCTTCCTCTGGCAATCATTACAAGGGCATGTAGTGACAGGACAAGGGGGAATGGCTTCAAACTGACAGAGGGCAGGGTTGGATGGGATAGTAGAAAAAATTCTTCCCTGGGAGGGTGGGGAGGCCCTGGCACAGAGTGCCCAAAGAAGCTGTGGCTGCCCCTGGATCCCTGGCAGTGCCCAAGGCCAGGTTAGACAGGGCTTGGAGCAGCCTGGGACAGTGGAAGGTGTCCCTACCCATGGCAGGGATGGCACTGGATGAGCTTTAAGGGCCCTTCCAGCCCAAACCATTCTGGGATTCTGTGATTTTTCCTGGTAACATGGTTCCTGGAGAGGGATTTATTACACTATTAAAGTTTGCATTTTCCTCCCTGTCTCTCCAGGTAACACTGAAGACAGTCTGTAAGCATCTGTGAGATGGGCAGTCTCAACCTTTATGGAGTGCCTGGAAGTTTGAGCTACCACATGTGGAAAACACCACCAAGATTTCTACTCCAGCTGCTGCTTGGTGAGGAATAATGTAAACAGAGACTTCCCCAGGGAATTAAGATCTTGTTTTCATGACAGCTTCTTTGATTTTTTGTTATTTAAAAATACAGAGAAAGGAAGGGAGTGTAATTACACAGAAATCTGGCTAAGGATAATTGCTATTCAGAGCATCCCACGAGGCCAAAAAGGGCCTTGGAGGGCAGCATATTTAACTCAGAACAGAAACACTGAATATGTGTGAGTATTTTATAAATCACTGGTTTCACCTCATCAGGGTCTTTATTATGGGTGTTTTTTTAATTTAAAAGACAGGTGAGAATCAGATGTGATCTGAACAGAGATACATACATGGTTCTGTGGGAAATGTGTGCATGTGTGGCTTTTAAAATCTTTTAAAAATTTTTATGCGGTCTTACAGGTGCACAATCACCCACTTGAAATCTTTAATCTGTTTGGCTCCCAATCAGAGCTGTGTAATTTGTAAACTTCTGCTTTGCATTTTACTATTAAGGTGCATATGGTTTCTCTGCAAAGCAGATTCCCACAGAGCTGTGTGAGTTTTCGATGCTTCTGAAAGTTAAAACCAAAGATGGGCTTGATCATGAAAGGAAGTACTAAAATAGAGAATTCACTGTTCTTTCATGTTCGGCTCACGCTTCATCGCTTCAAACTCTTAGAAATAATATTGCCGAGTATTAAACACATGGATTTAAGTTTAACAGTGTAAGGAGGGAAATATGAAGTTTTCCTTTTGATACCATTGGCTTTGCAAGTGTTGCATTAAACCTTGGAGGGAAATGGCATGTGCTGCACCTCAGAAGGGATGGGTGGATATCACAGACTTAATAACCAGACTATACATTTAAACATATATTTATCATCATGGAATCATAGAACACTTTGGGTTGGGAGGGACCTTAAAGACTATCTTGTTGCAACTCTCCTGCCATGAGCAGGGACACCTTCCACTATCCCAGGCTGCTCCAAGCCCTGTACAACCTGGCCTTGGACACTGCCAGGGATCCAGGGGCAGCCCCAGCTGCTCTGGGCACCCTGTGCCAGGGCCTGCCCACCCTCCCAGGGAACAATTTCTTCCTAAAATTTAATCTCAACTTGCCCTCTGTCAGTTTAACAGTTTTGATGTATATTCACTATACATATATATGTATATTCTGGTAGGATGTCCTGTTTGAGAATGAGCCTTGCGTTCACTGAGCAGAAGATTTTGGCTTCTTAGCCACGTTTGTGCTGTTGCCATTCCATTCCAAGTCTGGAGCAGGGCAGTGGATGCTGCCTGCAGCCTGCCAGGTGTGCAGCAGGGAAGGTCGGACTCGCTCCAGCCTCGGAGCCTTGGCAGATCCGAGCCCGAGTCTCCTCGGGCTGACCTTTGCCTGCACGCCCGGATTCGGGATGCCGGTGCCACCCGCACACCGCTCTCTCGGGACAGCCCAAATTCCTGTCGGGGGGGCTCAGGAGGGGCCCATCTCCTTCCCGATGCTCTCGATCCATCCCCCGGCGCTGCCGCTGGCGGTTCTTGGGGCCCGGGATGCCCGGGGGATGCCCGGGGGATGCCCGGGGGATGCCCCGCACCCCCCCCGGCGGGTTCCGCGGCGCATCCCCCGCAGCGGGACCGCTCGGCTCGCACCCCATCCCGGCACCCGCAGCCCCGGGGGGACCCCCGCAGCCCCGGGGGGACCCCCGCCCCGGGGAGCCGCGGGGCAGAGCCGAGCGGCAGCACTCCGCCTCCCGGGCTGCGCAGCGCGGCCGGCGAGCGGCGGGGCTGCTCCCTCCCTCCCTCCTCCTCCTCCTCCTCCTCCTCCTCCTCCTCCTCCTCCTGGTCCTCCGCCCCCCTCCCGCAGGGCAGAGCCGGCGGAGGCGGCGGGCGCGGGGCAGAGCCGAGCCGAGCCGGCGGAGGTAGGAGAGCAGGGATGGGATGAGATGGGATGGAAGCGGATGGGGTGGGATGGGATGGGATGGAATGGAATGGGATGGGCGCTGCGGGAAGGCGGGGGGTGCCCAGGCCGCGGCTCCCCAAGTTTGGAGGCGGCGGGACTTTGCGCGAAGTTGGGCAGCGGCAGCCCCGGGGGCAGCGCTGGGCACGGCTGGGCTCGGGGGACGCGGGGCTCCAGCCGGGGGCAGCCGGGGGACACAGGACTGTCCCCGCTCCCCGGCGGGCTGGGGCACCCCGGGCGCTCCCCGGGAGCAGCATCCCCCGCAGCCGCGGCAGGAGCGGGGCACGGCGGGGGGAACGCGCCCCGGAGCCGGTCCGTGCTCCGGGGGACCCCGCGGGGACAAAGGTAGCGCAGATGCTGTCACTGGCCGCGCTGGGCAGGTCCCCGCAGCCGCGGATGGCGCTGGGGTCGGGGTTTGGGAGAGCAGACACTTGTAAAGGGGCTTTCCTGAAAGAGCCATTCAATCCCGGCAGCGCATCCCACCTGGGATGGAGCCGGGCATGGATGTTGCCATTCACTGTGGATATTTTTGGGTGAAGAGGGGTATTTCTTAAATGCAAGCTGTTGGCTGTTAAAAATAGCTTCATAGCTGCTGAGAATGCAGGCAAGGTTCAGTGACGGGTTATTACGGTCAGAGTCTGTTAAGCAACAATTCACCAGCTGAACTTTGGCGGTCTCGTATGTGGGCTTCTCTTTTTCTTCTCTCTCTCTCTTTTTTTTTTTTTTTTAATTTTCCTCTGCTGCTTCATTGTAATACTACAGCCGTACTCTGCAGTGATCTGACTGTCTTAGGCACAGACAGATTTGTAGGTTAATAGGATATCTGAGAGTATTGCTCGGATGGTGCATCTAAACACCCACCAAACTCTTCGATTTGGAATTTTTTTTAAAATTTAATTTTACTTGTTATATCATTCTATGGCCTAAAGTCCCCTTCACATTGACTTCCTCGTGTATGACATCAGAATGGTTTCACTTCTTGCATTGTTAGACAGACCAAAAACCCATCATCGTCATCATCATCTCCTGTAGAACAAACATGTTCTTTTGTATTTTGAGACTAAAAAAAAAAAAAAAAAAGAGCAGAGTGGCCAGCTGAGCACATCACAGATTAAATCTCAAAGTTTGCTGGAACTGTTCATGAAAAGTAAATATTTTTAAGGTTTAACTGAAAATTGTATGCGCTCATTTGGATACACAAACACCTGATTGAACAGCACTGCACTTAATACTGACTGGGGACTGCTCAATTTCTGGCAAAGAGGGAAATTTCCATCAACAAAAGTCCCCAAATGTACATGAACTATACTGATATTTATATCTGTGCTGTTTATATACATATATGTGTTTATATACTCACACACATATGCACTCACTCATCAACAGTAAATCTCACTTAAAGCCAGCAAACACTGACAGAGTAGCTGCCTTGAAGCCTCTTTTTGTCAGTGATTAAAATGTTGTCACACGTCTCGTGCCCTGAGAGCTTCTCTGCTGCTGCTGCTGGTGCCATTTCACTCTTGGGCATTGAGTCAAAGGATTCATCTGGCTCTTCACATGCCTAAAGAAAGAAAATCAATTTGAATGCAGAAAGGAGGAAACTACTTGTATGAAGATTTAGTAGTGAAACTACCTTCTTTCTTTCCTTTTTTTTTTTAATAGCACTTAGATCCTGTGTCTGTGAGTGCAGCCACCGTGCAGTTCTGAAATCAGTAACAAAACAGTTTTGTGGCTCAGATTTTGCCATAGGAGGACTAATCTCAAATTCAGAGTGTTTTATTTGGTGGTTTGTAACAGGAACACGATGCAACAGTGGAGATTTACATTGCAAAACACTTAATTCCACTAATGCAGTGCAAGGCAGTAATGGATTTTATCTTCATTGCTAAATTAAAAGCAGGTACCTGAAAATCACATAAATGTGAAGGGTGAAGCAGGCTCTCATATTTGAATTATTTCATGTGGTTGAAGGGGAAGGATGAAGGTGTGTAATCCACTAGCAGCATTAACAAGGACATGATCATGTAGGCATAATCACAGAGATGCAAATAAGGTACTGCTTGTGTTATATTTTAACATTATTTTAAGCAGCCTGTGGCAGGAGCTCTGTGAGAACGGGGAGTTTCAGTGGTCAAAGCTTTTGTTGGTAGCCCAGGTGATTTCAGTGTTGCTGAACATGTTTTTAAGGTGTGGCCTGGTACCAAAGCAGCTCTCAAAGCCTTGGTTTATATTTAAGATCAAATGGTTTGGGGGATGGCAGCAAACTCTGCCCAAGTTGATGAGCTATTGCTGGCCAATAAGGATTTCTTATGGAATTCCTCTGCTGAAGGGAATCCTTCCTATTATAAACTACTTTTCCTACACTGAGTGCTTCCTTGTATGTCCGTGGAGCAAAATCTCACGGTTGTAACTCAGCATTCTGTCACCACTGGGTGCTGACACAGTTTCCCCAGAGGTGAGCTGGCAGCAGAGGGCTGATCTCACCTGAATGACACGTGGATTTAGGAACTTGGAACACCCAGCTGTGCTTCTCTTCCAGTGCAGATGCATCACTTAGATGAAGAAAAGCCATGACACAAACAGGTACCGATGTACTCCCTCTCCCTCCTAATTACCCCTACAGTTAATGTGTATCCCACCATCACGAACTCCAAGGAACTGTGCTCTTAAATCATTCAGTGCTACTCTGGGCACTTGCCCGATGTGGAACACTGTTTCTAACACCTCAGAGGGTTTGCAGAAGCTGTGCCCTGGTTTGAACCAGGCTCCTTAATTGCTGTCTTTGGACTTTCATTTTCCTCTTTAAGCCTTTTTTCTCTCCATATCTCGCACAGGGAGGGGTAATTCTAAATTCCCACCATACTCCTTGGCTGGAGTTATGCTGCTCAGCTGGAAGAATCCAAAGTGCTGTGGAAAAACATGGTAGATTTCCAATAAGAGAGCATTTTCTTCACCGCTTCCCCCCACAAATTAGTATTTCTTATTTATTTATGTTTCTTAGTGAAGTGCCCTGTTTTTCTTGCTGACCAAGTGTGGTGTCAGATCTGGAGTCTAAATACAGCTGTTCAGGGGAAGGGATCTGCAAACTCCTGCAAGTTATCTCAAATTGTGCCCATCTCTCCACTAACACTGCAATTTCACTGAAACGAACTAATGATCTATCGCTTTGCAGACCCATCCTTTCAAAAACTCATGTGACTGCCCACGTACCTGGCAGAAAACGTGTTGTGTTCTTCCCCACGGCCTGTTGGGTTGTGTTTCCTAGTCTCAAAGACATGATTACAATTCTGTCCTGGTGCCTGGATTGGGTTTTTACAGGCGAGGGAGACAGGGAAGTCCCCGAGGAGGTGGAGAGCCTTGTAGTGGGAGCACTGTAATCCTTTGATTACACAGCTGTGCCTGACATGCCACTAAACAGCACTTCAGGGGCAAGCAGTTAATGTAGCTTTTCCATGGAATATTTATTAATTTATGTTACACCTGGTTTCCAGCAGCTGTTGGACGTGGCTTGTAAGCTTTAGCTTTAAGGAGCGTCCTCTGAGGGAAGATAAGCAGGTGATGCCTTGCAAGAAGAAACAGAAGGAGAAATGTTTTCCTGATGGGCACTGGTGGCTGATGGCAGTGACAAGGCAGCTGTGGTGGTGATGAGAGACCTGATGAGGTGGTGAATGTGAGCAGGAATGAGAGACATGGCACACTCTGACTCATGGCCTCTGTCCCCTCTGGTGGCAGCACACCAGAGGTCACAAGACAGAATCTCAGACTGGTTTGTTCGGGAAGAGAACTTGAAGCTCATCCTATTCCACCCCTGCCATGGGCAGGGACACCTTTCACTATCCCACGTTGCTCCCAGCCCCAATGTCCAGCCTGGCCTTGGACACTGCCAGGGATCCAGGGGCAGCCCCAGCTGCTCTGGGCACCCTGTGCCAGGGCCTGCCCACCCTCCCAGGGAACAATTCCTTCCCAATATCCTGTCTATCTCTGCCCTGTGTCAGTTTGAAGCCATTCCTCTTGTCCTGTCCCTCCATCTCTTGTCCCAAGTCCCTCTCCAGCTCTCCTGGAGCCCCTTTAGGCCCTGGAAGGGGCTCTGAGATCTCCCTGGAACCTTCTCTTCTCTGTGCTGAGCACCCCCTCTCTCAGCCTTTCCTCACAGGATTGATGCTCCAGCTCTCTGATTGCTCTGGCCTGGAGCACCTCTCCTGCATGAACCCTCCAACCCCAACCTATTGCCCTGCCTCTTCTCATTCCCAGATCCACCTTCCTCAAACTCCCACAAGAGCCTGAGCTGCCTGAAACACTCGTTTCCCAAATCTCAGCAGCCGGCTGCTGATTTCCTTCTGATTTTGCCAGAAGTGAGGTAGCCCACGTAAGCTCCAGACACATTTTTGGAGCTGCTGGTGGTACGAACCTTCCCCTGTTGGTTTGCTGAAAGCAGCCACAGCCCCTGCAGTGTTGGGGATGACAGAGGGCACGTGGCTGCCTCCTGTGCCATGGGTTTCCTTGGAAATGAGCCCAGTCCTGTGGAGAAATGGTGGGATGGAGTGGCAGGGAAGCAACACGGGCTTTTATTTGTTTATACACCAAGCAGTACAAAGTACACACTTAATATTCTAAAACTTACTATGCTATCATTTACTCACCAAATAAGCACAGCATTTTATAAATAAATGGGGGTTTATGCCAAATCTGTATCTAAGGTGGGTCGTTCCTCACTGTAAAAGGTGCAGATCTGTAGCTAAATAGCAAAATACTCAAACTGACATTTTCCATTTGCTTCACGCCTTCCAGTAGGAAAAAATAAGTTTCATGAGGAGATATTTTTTTTCCTGTAGAAAAACCTTGATTTTCAGTGTGGGTGAATGCACCCTGCTATGTCACCGTAAAATTAGAAAAACTGATGAGAGTGAAAAAGGCTTTTTGTGCTATTATGTTGTATTTTGGTTTTGCATTTATTGGTGTTGGGCTTAAATATGACAAGATGAAGTTAGACTGGTAACTTCTCAGGATTGCATGGAATAGAGGGAAGGTCATTCCTTTCAAATAAGTCATTGAGTTCCAGGTGAGTTTCAGCTGGGGAGAACTCTGAGGTCAGACAGGAGTGAAGATAAAATGTAAAGTTCAAAGTCATACAGAGGAAACAAGATAAGACTGCTTTGAAAAATGAAAACCTCTGCAAGGTACAAAGCGAGAAAAATAAAGATTTATGTGCAGCATGTGTGCTTAGGAGATGGAAGAAACCTGGCAGTGTTGAAAGAGTGCTCTGAGGGTGGGCTGCACAGGGATGTGAGCTTGCAGTATTGGATGATTTGCCCAATTTCAGGTCTTGGAACAGTGTGGAGAAAAAGCATTTAATTAAAGTGCTTTATAACTGGCTCCAAATGAGTAGTGAGATACCAACAAATAGGAGAGACCTCAGGAAAAGAGGTGCAGAAATTAGAATTCTGGATGGTTTGGCCCATAATTTGGAGGAAATGTAAGAGCCCAGTGTTAGCCTTGCTGTGCCTAAACTGGGATATAATGGTCTGAGTGCCAGAATTTATTAATCCAAAGAAAAAGGATTCTTTGACTGGTGCAGCCAGGAGGTTTGTCTGTGAAAAGCTGGAAATAGGAGGAAATGGAGAAGGATGGTTTAATAGTTTATTAGGAGAACATAATGAGATTGGGTTTGCCTGCAGGCCCAGCTCCTCACAGGGGAGCTTCATCTCTTGAAAATTCTTTAGCAGCCCTTAAAACCAACACTTCCTTGCAAGCCCATCAAATACCTTATCTAATACTCCTTCCCAGCCTCTTTGATTTTGGTTACTTTTTAGTTGTAATTTGTCTTTTTGCTTAGCTCTGTGGATATTAGCTAATATTAAATAGATACTGGTAATATTAAGTAAATTAAATGGATAATGAATCTCAAATTTTCAAGTTCATCATTTTGCAGATGTATTTCACTCTGTTAGGCTGCTGGTTGGGCTCCTGCTCTTGCCTTCCACCCCTTCTTAGTGCATTTTTAGGGCTGCTGCTGTACAGCTCATCCTTCTGATTGCTGAAGCCTGAGGCTATTTCCTGGGGCCACTTCTGGAAAGGATTTTGGGTGCTGCTGTTGCAATGGAAGAGGGGCAGGTTTTGAACATGTCCATCAGGTTTTGAGCCCGTGCCCGGCTGATTCCAGGGAAGGAATACTGGTCCACATTGTGAGATTCACACCTTCAGCATCAGGGATTCTCTGCCTGCTTTGTGTCTCCCCAGAGCTCCAGGCTGGGATAGCACTGCGACATCTGGGTTGTAACTGCATCTATTGCAAGCGATAAAAATTCAGATAAAAACCCTGCTGTGCATTAAAGACTGCCAATAGAAACTGCAGCACGAGATGCAGTGATGGGCTCTTAACTTAAAAAGACAAAACCATGTTCCTGAGCACTCCAGCATTGAGTACTACAGCTTTATGCCCTGAGCAACTCATCGGAGCCGTTTGTAAAGTAAATAATTTAGATGAAAAGTTTCATCAATTATAAAGCTCTGAAAACAGTTTCTCAGGTTGAGGATTAACTTGCCCGAGGATCAGATAAGGATAAATCAGAATGAAGCTACTATTGCACTTGACATTTAGTAATAGAATTACTTTGTAAAGCTATTTATACCATCTTTAAAGCAGTTCCAACAAGAAATGAGATGTGAGAAGCAAGCAGAAGGGAGGAGTGGAATCTAAGCTCATCCTCTCATTGAGGAAAGAAGAAATAATAATTTGTCTGACATCAGGTGATTTTAAATGGTGAAGTTTTTAACCCTTCAGAGTAGATTTTTGAGCATTGCTGAGAGACCAGCAAAATGAAAAATACACAGCAGAGTAAATGCAATCTAGATTGGTATCCATGGAAATCCCACATGGATTTATCTTGCATTAAGCTAGATCAGGACTAATTCACCTTTTGGGTTTGGGTGGGACCAGAATCTTGTGGGAGTGGGAACAGTTTTCCAGCTGTTTGGAGGAATTCAGAGCCCTCTGCTCCCCAAGGTGTGTGGCAAGGCTGGAAAAGCTGGGTAACCCTCCAGAGCTTGTCAGGGAGCAGCTTTTACTGGGGTCAATAACTCTCTCAGATGGGTTCTGCTCACCTGCTGCTCATTTCTGCTACAGCTGTAAAAATTGAGCATTCTGGTGGTTTGCTATCAGAGTTAGAATGTTGCAATAACTCATTTTGGTGTAATACAGGGGAATGCATAAAAAGCCTCTGCTGAGTTTTGATAGTGTTTTCCTGTAATGATACTCATTAAGTGGGTGTAGTCATCTCTCCAGTTTTCCATTTTTTTTTTGTCTTGCTGTGCTGGTACATCAGACAATAAATGAAAAAAAAAAAAGCCCTAAAAAATGTGCCCTGAAAATACAAATAAACATGTAAATACCAACAGTATTTTTTTTTTTGGACTACTAAAATTCCTACAATCTAAAGCTTTCCAAAACTGCAGAATGAACAGGCACTTTATGACAATTAATATTTATGCATTAAAAACGTGCCTGTTACTGAAACAAGAGTATCCCATCCATCATCACTAAGCATTTTACACTGCAGAATTTTAACACCCTCCTTTCTGTGTTTTGAAAGATAGGAAATAATTCCGAAATAGCAAATATCATTAAGTTGCATTTAACAAAAAACTTGGAGGGTTTCAAATGAGATAATATAAATGCTATGCTCATTCCAAACAGCAATTCTCTGGATGAACCTCTGGCTTCATTAAAGTCAACGAAATGTCTTCCTGCTAACTTCATCATGCCAGGATTTCAAAAAATAAATTGAAATGGGATCTTTAAAAGTTTTCTTCTTGATGAGTGGCTGGAGCCAAAGCCGTTCAGCTGTGCTTTTCTGTGCATGTGTTATTTAGCTCAGCCAGGAGGTTTTAAGGTAAAGATAATGTCTGGTAGGGAGGAGGGAATGTGAGCAGGAAATAATATTTCTCTTTGAAATAATCCATCAGTAGCTGTGCTATCCCAGAGGCCCCTTTTCATGGAGATCCTGCAGATGTGGAGCCCCCTTGCAGTGCTGAGGGAAGCCAACCGTGCAGGTGGACGTTCCTCTTGAGGACATTTAGCCCCTAAAAGTGATGGAAAAGCCCCAAAGTCCCACTCTTTATTTAAAAGTATTGCCCTGCTGTGGTGTGCAAGTGCAGAATTCAGACATGGGTTTGGGGACATTTTTAGCTTTGTCCTCTTGGCACCAGGGGTTTCCATGCAGCAGTTGAATAGGAGGAAGGAATTAATTTGATTTAGCCATGTCAAGCTGAAAATGAAGTTCCTCCTTGCACATCCTTCGAGGAACCCTCAATGGTCTGGATTTAGCTGCCATCCGCTCCAATTTTGCTGGGATATTTTTGAACTTCCTCTGCTGATAAATATTTAGAGTCTGTTTATCTTTCATCTCATTTCTGTTACATAGTGCTTACAGATTTTTCCCCCCCCATAAATACTTATTACTGCAGAAATTGGTGTTGCAAGCCTTGATATTGCAGTGCCAGCAGTTTTGTAATTTTAATTGAGGCTGGCTGACAGTACTTCTATTAATTATCCAGGAGAGGCTTATGGCTTTCTAAAAGAGAAGTGTATTTCTGGCTGGAGGAGTTCGAAGGGGAGTTGTAATTGCTTTATGTCTGGAGTGCAGGTTTAGGTGCAGGATGCTTGGCTGGATTAGATGTAGCCATTGCTGAGGATCAATAAAGCACGAAAAGGGGAAAAGCTGTTTCAAATTTGTAAAAGTTTTAGCTGCCAGGGTGCTGCTAAGCTCAGAATGAAAAATGCAGCTGTTTCTTTTGGGTTTAATTAAAATCCAATGAAAGACAATTCAGAGAGACCTGAGTTGATATTAATTACTTTGAGCATGTGAATAATTGGGGCAGGTGAAGGATTTCCTTCACCAAATTCTGCACAGCCTTTTCCTTTAGCCTGGCTCTATGTGATTCTCACTGGTGCTGCCCAGCTACATCTTAGTGCTCTTTTCCTATGCCTTCCAAATTCCTTCATGGAGCTGTGTTTTTCCTGATGTGAGTATGACAATCTCACTTTAATTGGATAACAGCAGCTGTCACCCTGCAAGAGGGACTGTGATGCCCAGGGGTCTCAGAAGTATCTGTGTGAAAATAAATAAATAAAACATTTAAAAAGCTTTGCTAAGAAGCAGTAAATTTAAACACGGATTTAGTTAACAGCATTGAAATGAGGTGCCTTATTCTATTACAGTATAAAGCCACCAGATGTCACTTATTTTGTGCACCACTGTTCTGGGTATGAGCATGCTCTTGGCATAGAAAAGATTAAAAAGAAAAAAGGGCAACTTGCTGTAAGTGGCTTTGTTTCTGTTTGTGTTCCTAATTGGCAACTGTCTTCCTTGATAAATATTTTCATCTTAAATAGATCGTATAAACTCATTTCTCACAGATCAGACAGACTTGCATTTTTTACGAGCCTTAAATGTCAGCAGTGCCATTTTGAGATTCAGTCTTTAAGAAAATAATTAATAGGCCGACTCCATTTCCAGAAGGAGGAGAGTACACTTTAAGAAAGGATGGTTTTATTGTTGTGAGCTGTTCTGTCATCAAAGACACTTCAGCCAATGGATCACACAGATATTCATCTTCAGCCAAGTTAAAAGCAGTGAGAGGAGTTTTAAAGTCATGCAGGAGGTGGAAGTACTTGTGGAGAGAGAAAGGAATAATTCTGAAATCAGAGATCTGCTTCCAAAGTGGTGCAGTTCATCCTCAGGGTTTAAAGGCTTCGAGGAGAAGTGGAGCAAAGGTAGATGGAGAGGTGTCTCTAAAGGGGAAAAACAACACTTGGTACCCAATGCAAAGCTGGATTTTCCAATTCGGATGGGCATGGCCAGTGTCAGGGAGCAGGATGAGCTGACAATTCCTCACCAGTGAGAGTGAACAAAGGGCTCCTCGTCCTGGGTGTGTCCTGCTGTTCCACTGAGGGTTTTCCCTCCCATTACCAGAGATGCCAAATTGAGAGGTGCAGACCCTCTTCCCACTTTGTGGTAACACAACCCTCCTGCTCTTTCATTTTTTTGGCCTGTACTCAATGGCAGCACCATTAAAAAGGGGAAATTTAATTTTCTGGGCTTGAAGCAGGAAGACTGAAAATTGAGTAATTCCCTGAAGGGTAATGATTAGTGATTTTTTTCCCCCTGTGGTAGTACTGTAGTTTGTTTTTACATTTTAAATGTGTCTTCTCCCTCAGATTTCAGCTTGGGATGGAGTCATACTCACTCTGTGGATCTCATGCAGGTTGGAGGATGTAAATCCACAGCTCTGAGTGAATGATGTGAGAGTTGCTCTCTCTCCAAATAATTTTCCATTTCAGTCCTCAGGAGCAGCTGTGCTGAAAGGCTACCTGCCTTCATTTTTCATCTGAGGTGAAAAATGTACTCCAGCATGGCATTCTCCAGCTGGAGGCAGACTACATGACACACTTTCCTCTCCCTTTTTCTTCTGTGCTTGAGCCAAAATAGAGGTGAGCAAAACACTCCTGAACTGATAGAAAGTGTTGGCTTCTAAATGCACCAAATCAGTGTTTTAGCACCTCGTATGAAACCAATTATATTAATGAGGGCTCCAGTTCTTAACTGGGAGTTGTTTATGACAGGGAGGGTTTCATTTCCTACTGCAGGTCTTGCACCATTGCTCCCAAAAGTGCCATCTGCCAGCTTTGGCCCCAAAAAGTGCTCCCTGCCACTATTGTGCAGGGAGATTCTGGCACAGCTCTGGGATGGGGAGCACGGCTGCAGCTTGGGAAGCTTGGAAAATTCACTTTCTCTGTCTGTTGAGCTTATGAAAGACTGAAATTCATTCTGGTTAATATGGTTACTGGGGGAAAGTCAGAGTCAGTGCTGTCTGCCTTAGATGGGTTATTTAGAAATTGGATTGCTGGTGGCCTTCTGTCTTGTGTAACACAAATCTGAATTTCATTCAAAATCCCTCAATTCCCATGTAATGGGATTCTGGACGGTGAGTTAGGAGATCTAGATTTTGCTTGGACTTCTACCATTTTATTCCATGTGATATTGCAGGTGGCACATGCCAGAACTCTGTCATTTTGTCACCCAGAAATGGAGAAGCACCTTTGAGAAGCCCTCCGAGGTCTCATGCTGGGAGTTACCCACCCTTTATGGACCATAACCAAACCCCAAGATACATTTGAGTGCATTCTGGCCTGAGGCTCCTGTGTATGGCATGAATGGTTACAACTGCATTTTCCCATTTAATTAGTTTTCCCCTTGGGCAGAAGCTTCTCTGCAAAACCACTGATAAGATAATTCACGTTGTATTTAAACGTCCATGTTTGGATAAAACCTTTTGTGTGTTTCAGATCAGTTTTGTTGGCCCTACACAAGTAATCTGCAGGGGGAATAGTAAGAATAACATCAAGTGCAAGTTTTCATATGCAAAGGAAGGAAACCCATGTAGTGGTAAGGTTTCATTCTGATTTGCTATTCTTCTCAAAGTATAATTTAAACCACTGAGCCATGCAATAAAGAAACTGAGGAGTGTTATCAGCATATAATTTATTTTTTCACTTGATGAGAAGAACTGTGACATTTTTTGAGTTTATAGATTATTCTGCAGTAAGTACTTTGATTATAAATGGTTTGGATGCTGAAGGCATTTTCCAGGATTTAAACATGCAGGAAAAACTGCAAATTAAATCAAATGATCAGTGAGTGGTGAGACTTAGAATATTTCTCTCCTGCACCTAGGACGGTGTTCTAGAATGTCTAATTTTTCATATCCTGGTGAAATAACTGCTGTAAAAGGAGCAAGACTTGGTTATTCACATGGGAAAATTGGAGAGTCACAGAATGGTTTGGTTTGGAAGGGACATTAAAGCTCATCCCATTCCAGCCCCTGCCGTGGGCAGGGACACCTTCCACTATGCCAGGTTGCTCCAAGCCCCGTCCAACCTTTCATTTTTGTCCAGGAGGGCCAGAGAGCCCATCCCTGGCTGCCTTCCCTTGTGGACTCTGGTCTGGAGCTCTGCAGACCGGGAGCTGCTCTCCTGAAGCACAGAGGAGATGCACCAGGGGATCACCACACTCGAGATGCCAACTCCCCCTTGACAGCAGGAGCAGAGATGAGCTCGTGGGACAATTATTTTGCCAAAGGGTGGAGTTTTTCATGGCAGGAGCACCACAGCAGCTCATGATGCAAAAACTCAACCAAAACAACCAATTTTGGCTGGCAGCCTCCTCGCCCAGACTCAGGAGGGCTCGCCCAGCCGGGTGACAGTGCTGAAGTGGTGATCATGATTTAGAGGTGAAGGTGGCAGCTTTAGGTTGATGGTTGGCCTCAGTGATCTTAAGAGTCTTTTCCAATTTTAACAATTCTCTGATCAGGCTGCTGAATTGATGTTGGAGCTGTTGCTGTCAAAGCCAAGGCAAGCAGAGCTGGTGGGGTGTGGGCACCACAGCTGGTGGGGTGTGGGCAGTGCTGCTCTTTGGACCTCTCCTGAAGAAGACATAAGGCAGGGTGGAGGGGCTACAGTGCCAAAACTGCTCCAGCCCAGCTGCTGAGTCACATTCCCAAAGCTTTGATGGAATACGTGGCATTTCTTGGCATTTTGTTGCACGTTGCTGTCTTTAGCTATGGGTGTGGAGTGATTTTTGCAGGAGACAAAGATTGATACAGCTTGTGGTGGCACTGCTGTGCTTTTTAAACACTGTTCTTGAGGGTGGAAAGTGTTAAAGACACTGAGGCAGGGCAGCTTCTACAATGGCTCATTCCCAAACCCACACAACTCCGTTCAGTGCCCACTGAAAAATAACTCACTAGCATTACTGATAGGACAGCTGAGGACAGACTTGTTTTTCACATTTCTCTGGGTCTGAGGCACCAAGAGAAGCGTTGCCTCTTGCAGCTTGATGCACCAACTGGACTGAGCTCTTCTGCTGACCAATACAGCCTTTTTCTATTCAGTTATTTGCATATAATATGCATATTTTATTTATCATTGCTTTCTTGGGGCCAGGTGTCACTTTTGAGAAATGAACATTGCATTCCTCGAAAGCTCAAGTCCTCACTTATCTGACAAGGCTTTAGGGGTTTTCCTTAGTGTTATTATTTAGGTTATATAGTAGTGCTTAGAAGGAATAAATGGGCTTGGAAGCCACCTCTTCCAGCCTAAGACACCCCAGGAAGCTTTTATTTCAGTGTAGTCCTTGCTGCAGAAATAGATTAAGGAATTTCTAATCTATTTCACATTAAAAACATACCATCCAAATGTATCTGTAGGCTCTTGATGCCATCTTAGTCTCTTGTGTGTCTGAGAGCTTTGAATGCATTAACAGCCTAAACCAAGTTATTACATTAATCTCATGAAATCAAAGATTCATCTCTTTGACTCAAGGTAAACACCATCAGCAACAGAGAAATTTAACAGATGGAAATGCATTTCAAAACTTGGGAGGCAATTTTGCTGGTGATTTTTTTTGTTAGATATGTTAATTCTGCTAAAGTTGGAGTTTGTAAGTTCCTGTGAAGTATTTTGTGGGGTGTGTTCTGGAGATGCTTCCAGTTCTCTGCAGAGCTTTATAACGTTAACACAGTTTCAGTCTTTCTGCATTAGAAACTGAGCTTTTTGGGTTATCATTAACAGTCATGCATCTGTTCTTGAAAATCTGGCTGCCAACTGCAGTTGATGGGATTTGTGTCACTTCAGATTCCTTGTGTGATTTGCCTCAGTAAAAGCGGCGGAACCTGAGCTCAGAACTCGCGCTGGTGCCATTTCAGCTGCAACGTCCTGCAGTGACTCTGTGTCCTCCTCTATTTGTCTGGAACCAAATACATCAAAAAGCACTGCTGTTTAAAAATAAAACTTCATTTTACCTCCCACTGTTCACTTTCGTGCTCTGCTGCCTCCAGGGACACGGGGATTTTTCATGGGAGCGAGAGCTTTCTGGCTGGAGCAGAGCATTTGGGAGCAGTTGTTGTGCTCCCTTTCTCCTTAGAACTCTGCTCTCTGGGCTGTGTCAGGAGATGCTCTGTCCCACAGAGCAGATCTTGGACCCCCAGACATCCTTGTGTAGCTCCCAAAAGCTGTTCAGGTAGGGATCAGTAAGGATCTGAATAGGGCATTTGTGCCATCTCAGAGCTCCATTAAGGGTGGGCTTTGTCTTCTCAATTTCTCACTGCAAAACCTTAAAAAGTGAATTTTGACCCGTCTGCAGCTGAAGCAGAGGGAGAGTGGAAGGTTAGTTTGGGACAGTTTCCCAATAACAGAAGTTAAGTAATTAACATATCCATTGGAAAAAAAAAAGTCTCTTGGAACGCTTGCCTCGGGTTTCCTCTGCCCACAAATAAAGACCATCTAGTTTGCTAAGCTAAATGTTGTCTTTATATTGAAAAAAATGTTGCAGAAGAGGCAGGGTGTGAGGGAGTGCATGCCAAATTTCTCTTGGTACATTCATCATTATGCAGAGTTGGGGTTTTGGTTTGCTTTTTAAATTTCTTTTTCCCCTTGGTTTCTTTTCATGGAGATTCAGTAAAGAACACTCTCAGATTTTTATCTTGTTTGTTTACAATCTGCAGGCCAGCTAAGTGCAGTGTAAGGCCTGAAAAGGTATTTGTGGTTGTGTTCTTTCCGAGTGGAAAACAAACGTACTGAAGCCAAACACGAGAGAAACCTGCAGGAATAGAGACCCAAGTCAAGGGACTCAATGGTTCAGTGGCTGAGGAACAGACTTTCTTGTCATTGCCCTGGATATTACAGTGTCTACTTACTGGGTTCCATACACAGCATGGAATTTTCCCCTTTTGTTATGACTGTTGTAAACTGGGCTCTTTGTGCAGTTGCAAGATTGCTGGGCTGGATTTTGCCGTGTTACGAGAACAGCATCCACAGCTGTGATGTTTTTGAGAGGCTGGTGACAGAGTGCAGCACATCCTCTCTCTTCCACTAGTGGAAATCAGTAAGTTAAGATTTTGAGTCCCTTGAAGCTTGTGACAGAAGTGTTGTTCTTAAGATGTGGTGACATGAAGATAGGAGAGGACAATCATGAGTGTTTAAACCATTATCAAGTGGCATCAGGTTCCACACCAAGTGTGTGCTCTGCCAACCACATATAACCTCAATAGGCCACAGAGCCCGGGGTGTAGAGCTGCAGAAATGTCTTCAGAATGGTGGGATCTTGTAAACTGTTTAATAAAATCTTACTGCACTTTTGTGTAGTCAAAGAGCACAGACTAGAGAGGAGTGAGTGATGCAGCCCAAGCCTTTGATGAAACACTTAGGAATAGTGGCAGGAGACTTTGGAAGTAAATGTTGCTTGACTTATGCAGAATAAATGCTTTTCTCAGAAGCTGGAAGCAGTATAATGACATTACATCAAAAAGGTTTTGCTTAATTAGGTGTAGCCAGCAGTTACCTGCAAGAATTTTATCTGGTGATATTTTAGAGATAACTAATTAGAAATTTCTTGAGAATGCTTAGAGCTTTCTTGGGTTTTCCACTTTGGACTCTGAGTCTGCTTCACCTTGTAATAAACGTGTGGTTTCTTGGTTAACGGGCTGAGGTTCATCTGATGTGTCATTGCTTAAAGAATAAAAGTTGTTGAACATTTAGAGAAGTTACTATCAAGCTTGGAACAGAGTTAGGTTTTTTTAAAAGTACTGAAACAAAGCCCCAGTTGTGATTTGGCATCAATGAATAGTTTGAGTTGAGTAATTTTTGTTTGAATTTACAAGAAACTTTAATGACAGACTCTAATGCTGAGTTTGTCTTTTCAGGATGCAGCTGTGTATGTTTCCTTTCACCCACTCAGCACTAGATGAAAGATGAAATGCCCTATTCATGAAAAAGCACTTACATGGTACTTATGTACAGATGAGATATGTTTTTCCATCCATTTCAAGGCATGTCTCGCAGAGAAGGTACCATATATGAGTCACAAAGAAAAGAATTCAGATGACTCTGTTAAGATAGTAAAGTTTATGGAGAAAATTCAGCTTGGGGGTGGAGGAAAATCCCTTCTCAGCCACTAAAAATCAAATGAGCAGCTGCGAGCATTTACATTGCTCTAGAATTGCCATAACTGTATTGTGTTCAAAGCAAAGTTAAGCCTAAAGTAGACTGATCCCCTTTGAGAAAAACTGCTTATATATGAAGTGTGAAGGTGTATCAGATGAATTCTAGTAGATACCATTTGGTTGCATCATTGCATACAAAACCATTTTACCACAGGATGAGATAAACAGGCACCGAAGGCATTACGTGATGCAAATTCTATTTATTCCATACAATGTTATTCATCCCTCAAAAGCAGCCTTAAATTAGCAGCTGATCTCTCACAACCCACAAGATTTAGCAATTTGTGCTGCATACCCCTTGCAAAGTGGCAGAAATTATTAGAGATCAGATGGTGGATAGAATATGTTCCTCGCTTTAAATCAACCTGAGGTAGCAGCTGCTAAAATCAAGGAAAATCAAATGTGTAAAAGGAACAGGATGGTAATCAGAGTAACTCATAACTGTGAGTTATGCCCACTGTTTTGCATCATGTCAAGGCTGAAAATGCTTGGCAGGACGTTGGAAATACTCTCGGAACATTTTTCCACCACGTGCTGGTTCTGGACCAGTAATCAATGCAAGAGACAAAGAGCTGGGCTTAAAATAACCCTTCAGCACTGAAAGATCCTTTCCTGAAAATCCAACTGTGCTACACCAGCTCTCCACCTCTCCCTCGAGTAAGAGTCAGCTGGCACACTGAAAGCAAAGCTTTATTCTCTTTAGCACAGTGAGGGTCTTCCACTATCCCAGCTTGCTCCAAGCCCCGTCCAACCTGGCCCTGAACACTTCCAGGGATGGGGAATCCACAACTTTTTCTCTTGTTCAGGTAGAGTGATGAAATCACTGTGCTGTCCTCACCTAACTGAGCTCTGCATCGAGGGAAAACTTTGTATCTCTATCAAGTAAGTTGCTCCAGAAGAGCTGTTTGAGTAATTGCAGCAATATCTTTCCAGAGTCAATGAAGCAGCCTTGGGAGCCTGAAATCAAACACGATTCACAGAGGACAGAAAGAACCAGGTAACTACAAAACAGCTGCGTTTGAGACGTGAGCTCTGTCAATACCAGACCAATTCTTTGCCTCGGGCGTTTTCTGAAGATAAACACTTATTTATTTCTGATTACAGCCTGACTGCAGGGCGTATGAGAGCTGTATTTAGAGATGATATTTTTTTCCCTCTTGCCAACCCCCAAACCTCTTCAATTTGTTCGATAAAAATAACTGCAGTGAAAGAGCTTCATAACAGATTCAGCCTTCGTGCTCCGTGGTTCCCTGTTGCACTCGCTTGTAGAACAGGAATTTGGCTGATTTGTGGGCTGAGAGTGGGATGTATTCCTTGAAAGAGCAGGCAGGTAAGAATTGCTGTTATTGTAAATTATCGTGATACCCTGTTTTGGGAATGAAACCTCAGCAGCCGTTTGGTCTTATTAAAAATGCAATTAAAACATTTGTGGCAAGACCAGCCTCAGCACATTCACTTTCTGCACCTGAAGTTGTATTTCAGGTGATCCCTGTGCCTTCCCAGGGAGCTCTTTGCTTATTTCTCCTTTTTCCATATAAGAAAAGAAAGTACATAGGGCAAATTTAGACCGAGCGATTCTCACTGATATTAAATCACTGCATGAATTATTTAACCTTCTGCATCTGTCTTTATCCTATTTTGGCATTGGTGGCTGTCTGGGCATTTAAGTAGATGCATTTTTCTTAAGAAGGGGTAAAAATTAACTCCCGATAGCATCAGTGCTTTATTCTGGCTCTTAGTGAATCGATCATTTTAATGAGGGACTGGCTGGTTTTTGTTAAATAGATGCAATTTCTGGTTGTGTGCTGAATGTCAGAACTTTCTAATCTGGCTCCAGATTTTTGGGAAAGGAATCTGTGCGCCCCACAGGATGGGTGCATTGGTTTATCCTCGTTTCCATGGAATGACCCCCAGGACCATGTGGGGTCTCTTGGGAGGTTGCTCACAGTTACTGTGAGGATTGAAAATACAGATGCTAAACTTTGACCATGCAGAATGATCTCTGAAAGTGGATTAAAGTGGCTTTTTGTGAGAAGAAATGCACTGGAGTAATTTATGCAAAGACACAGTTTTTTTCCTACAGTGTGCAACTCTTTCATATTCAATATAAACCTGTCAGTGATTCTGTAGCAAGGCACTATGTGAGATGAATAGGAACTAAGGGAAGGGAAAAGATGAATTGCTGGAGCTGTTGCACATCGTAGGCAGCAAGTTTTGATCAGGAGCTGAGAAGCCAGAGTGTACTGCAGGCAAAATTCTGCTCCAAACATCCTCAGAAGTGTATGAGAGCGGCACTTTGCTCCATGTTTGTACAACAGGGAAGATTTAAACACATCGATGGGAGCTCTGCCCTGGCACAGGAGCTCCAGGCATGTGCTGCCACAGGTTGGGTGGCTGCTGGTGGTGCTTTTATATTTCCAGGGTTTTTGGACCTGTATTTCTGGAGTAATGGCTGACTTTTGTTCTATTTTGTTCTCCTGTCTGCATTTTTTATTCTGCCCAAATAATAAACGATGAATCTGTTTTAGACTGATTTAAATCAGATAAAATAGAAAGAAAGAGCACTGAAGTCATTAAATATCATTAGTGGCGCTTTTTTTCCTTCTGAAAAATGCTTTAATTTAAAAATGGGTAATATCAAGTTTTATTATTTTCACATTCTCACGCAGACCAAACAATAACACATCAGAACATGTGGCTGTGGCATGTTAGGAGTGCAAGGAACTGGAGCTTGGTCATTTCCAGGAACTCGCACAAGCCTTCAGGTGTAATAACAGGTTTCTGGGGGAGGGCATGACCCTGCTGTCACTGATCCAGGCCAGGCAGCTCTCCCTCCCAATCCCTCTCTTTTTCCCTTGCTTCCAAGAACCTGTTTATTCAGGCAGTGTTTATGCCCTAATTGAGTGGTGATTCAAACTCAGTAACTATTTCCTGAGCATTGCAGCCCAAATAATAGGAGTCATCCTGATGCGATTGAAACTACGACTGTTTTTAGGGGACTTTGCTGTTTTTTTTGCATGTGGAGCATGTAATTTTTTCCATGCTCGCATTTTATTTGGAAGTGTATGGATGAGGAAGGAGCAGATAATGTTTGGATTAGATTCTGAGAAAAAAACCACTTGTTTTTTAGGCGAGTTTGCTGATTCAGTGGTGATTCAGGAGGTTTTCTTTGGCTTTACAAGGCCATGAAATGGGCTCTTTAAAGAACATTTTAGACTTAAACAAGTGTTCAGCAGTTGTTCACCAGGTTGAGTGTGCAACCATGGGCTGTGGCAACCTATTCTTGCATTTAGGGTGTACCTGTTTTCCAACTGATTGCCTTGAAAATGGTTGCATGGGTTTATACAGTCTTGGGAGTTGAATTTATTGATTCTTTAAAAATTAGGGGGTTTGAGTAAATAAAGGAGCTTTACATAACTTCAGTCTGCAGGAGGTTGCTGAGCTTTGTAATGAGTCCTGTGGCTTTTCTAAATCACTGCAATTGGTTTTTGCTTGTTTTTATTGTTTTGGTTTGGGTTTTTTTCTCTTTTCTTTTTCTCGCCAGAAGTTTGCAGAGGTCAGTGACTCATGGTCCTCTTTTTATTGACATATCATCTTTCTGGCATCTTTCTGATTTCTCTGAGGTAAATAGACGTGAGTTCAGGCAAAGTTTATTTCCAAAAATGTTAACTTGAGGAGCCAAATGTGTCCAATAAGCAGGACAGAGAAAATCTACAATTATCTCTCTCATTTCCTCATATCACTTTCTTTCTTTTAAAATTTAGTTAAGTTTTATTAATTCTCTGGGGATTTTTTTACTGAAATGGTACAACCTGCCCACTAACAGGATGAACTTCCTCCTGCTGTACAAATACTTCACTACACTTGTACAAATACTTCGGGTTGTTTGTGTGCTCCCTGTAGTCTTCAATTCTAACCATTTCCAGTAAGCTCAATAGCTAAAAAAAAATCTGTAATTGTGAAGTTTTGCAGGTTTTTTATGTCCAAAGGTCATAAATTTATCCTGCCTGGGCTGAAGAATTGATGCTGCACAGGAACAGTGTTGCACTGGGTGATGAAGGAATGGAAAAGGAATGACATGGTTGTGCTGCACTGCCACTAAATATTGTTGGGTTTTCTCCTTCCATATGAAAATGTTGTGAGGATTTCACTCCAGCAGCCTCGCTTTGCCCTTTCATGTCTCCATTCCTCTTGATGTGAGTCATGGAAAGTTCATCATCGTCCAACTGTGGGCAGCCTTTCACTTCCAGACCTACATCTCTTTGTGACTAATGACAGCCTCGTCTTCACAGGAGCTCTTCCGAGGGAAACATTTCCGTGGGGAAGTTCATTTCTGGAGTGTTCATGGAGGGCATAGGATCAGCTTTGCTCTGAGATTTCAAAAAACATCAGCAGTGCAAGCTGAGAAGTTGATTGAAACAAACCTTCCTGATTTGGCAGGGAAGGCACTTAGGCAGTGGGAATATTTATCCAGATAAGTGGAAACAATTAGGAGACTATGGATAAAACAACATAGCTGTTACTCTAAGAATGGCATTAGAAGTATTAAATTAGAAGCAATGTGATGTTACTGGCCAGGTGATTCAGCAGTATTATCTTTTGCCTAATCTTTTGTTTGGTTTTTTTTTCTGGATAAAAGTGTTTATCCTTAATTTTATAGCATCTGTAGCTTTTCAGTTGGGCTTCATCCCATCTAACCTGAGAGCTGATGGATTATTTTCTCACTTGCCTTAGACATCCATGTTTTAGGCTGTGACCTGCCCAAGAGGACTGATTTACCTGAAATCTTCAATTATATTGTGTGAAGGCAGGAAACAAAGCACTGTAGCTCCACTGACATAAACCAGGGGAGCATTTATACCCCAGGGTGAGAAATGTGTTCCTGGTGTACCTGAAATGTGTTCATAAAGATGTTAACAGGGTGTCACCCTTTCATGTGGTGGGAGGAGAAGCTGATTGTGATTAGAAGGCTGCTACAAAATTTAGCCTGAAGAGCATCAGCAAAAGTTTGATTCATCTTGTTTTAAAGAGTTTCGAAAGAAAGGAAAGCATATTAAATACTAAGGAACTGGTGACCTGGAAAACACATAGGTATGTATGTGTGTAAAATCTGTTCAATCTGTTTTATCTTATTGATAGGGGAGGAGAATTTTAGCTACATGAGTGAGCATATGAAAGTAATCGTTTTTTATAGCCTGTTGGTCTCTTCTCCCCAGGGACAAGATTTAGGACAAGAGGAAATGGCGTCAAGTTGCATCAGTGGAGGTTTAGGTTGGATATTAGGGAAAATTTCTTCATCAAAAGTGTTGTTGAGCTGCCCAGGGCAGTGGTGAAGTCACCATCACTGGAGGGATGTAAAAGCTGTGTAGATGTGGCACTTGGGGACGTGGGTCAGTGGTGGCCTTGGCAGTGCTCAGTTATTCCTTGGCCTCAATGATCTTGGAGTGCTTTTCCAACCTCAATAATTCCATGATTCTGGGATTCTGCAGCCGTTTTGGTTGTGGTCTTCTCTTACAACCCTTAAAGAGGAAAGGGAGGAATTTTATGAAATGTTTATTTAATAGGAAAAATACGTAATTTCAAATATTTTCTATACAGCCAACAAAACCATGTGAATGATGGAAAATCTTGCATGTTTTCTTTTTGGGGGAATGTCTTTTTTTACCCTGTTTATGAGATGATTAGGGCCTGGTGGATGCTGTAATTACAGTGCTTTGGTGTGAGGCTCGAGCAGGCAGCTCAGACTTTTGCTGTTTGCTTTTGTGGTTCCTGCCAGTGTTACCTGACTGGTGTCATTGAGATCTCTCCTGCATCCTGAGAACTCAACAGCCCCTCCTCTCATGCAGGAATTGTTTGGAGAAACTGGCATTAAAAGCTCTCACCTGTTTGCTATTAAGTTTTCTGTTGCATATAAATACCTTTGTTAGCTTGAGCCTCCTTCAGTTTGGAGCAGTGATGCAAAGTCCCCCTGCCTTCAGGGGGAATATATTGAAATCTAAGAGAGCTTTTTCTTCCCCCCCCCTTCTGCTGTGTGTCATCTTGTATATCCATCTTTCCTCCTTAGGCTATTCCCAGAGATCCTTATTTTTATGAGGACAGTTTACTTTTGGCCAAGGAGCTTGCAGAGGTTGCTGTTGATTTCTGCTCTGTGGTTAGGACTGCCACTCGTTAATGTACAGCAGACAAATGCAGTATAGACGTGATCATAAATAATTCACTGCTCCCTCCAACAAGGGGAAATTACATGCTACATTATTCAATATACAAAGACACTGCTTGTTGTGTAAAGAGAGTAATTTTCTGCCAGTGAACAGCCAGCAGCTTTGCAGCTAAAATATAAGGGGACACACATGGTTTATTACCAGCTCAAGCCTCATAACCTTCCCTCTGCCTGCAATCCACATCCTTCTGCTCTCAGGAGTGGAATACAAAGAGGTGACGTGTGTTGGCGGCTGTGGTTGTGGCTGCTGGGAATGTTGGATGGAAGGAACAAGAAAAAGATGGTGCAGATGTCTCAGTTTCATGGGGTGAATGAGGGAAATGAGGGCTGGGGGAAGATCCTGCCCTGCTGGTGAGCATCATTCATGCCATGGTGAAAGGTTGGGGAATGAACTTCTATTAAAAACTTCTTGGGAAAGAGAAGGGAGTGGCACTAGGGAATTACATCCCGACTTTTATGTGTTTATTACAATTCAATTTTTTTATTTTGTGAACATGACAGTGGAAAATCATGTAAAATGGCGTGTTGGCAACCAGCAGTTATTAAAAAAGATGAGATTAATGTCTCTATTCTATTAGCTGAATGATCAGTCATTGTCCTGTGATAGGTCATCAAACTGATTATCTAATTAAGCAGCCTGATGCAGTGCTTGTGCATGAGCTGGCAGTTATGATCGCTGGTGGAACTTTAAATTTCCCCTCATGATTGGTGTGATTAAGATCTCAGTTTTACTGTAGCCTAAACATATTTCTATTTTTTTTACCCTTGCATCAACTTCCTGATAAACCATTTTCTTCACCTGTCAAAGATGTAGTTAACATGATTTTTCCTAGACTTTGTAGTATTTGTAGCAGATTTTCATGAGAAGTGTCTGACCCTGGGCAGGGTTCAGTAAATTCCAGTCCATTTTTTTAACACAAAAATGGACATAGAATAGGACAGAGATGGTTATGTGGTTTTTCTAAGGTCCTGTGGTCTGTATTCATTAATGTATTTCTGATTGCTCTTTTTAAAAGCTTGAGAATTGATGTCAAATACACAAACCTGGAATTGATTCCATAAGGCTATCTCAGATAAGTCTGTTCGGTCACTGTCACTGAGAAGGTTGCAGATCCCTGTTAGAAGAGGACTGGAAGATAAATTGGATTTTTTCTGTATTCTAAATAGCCAGTGCATAGGAACTGGTGTCTGAAAATAAACAGCAAGGAGCTGGGAGCAGAGGTCTGGGAGGGTACTGAGGGGGATGTCAAAGAGGAGGAGTTCGGGGTAGAAGGATTACATAAAAACAAAAGTGTAGAACATGATCAATTTAATTGAAGAGATGCTGTGGGTGGCTTTTGGTTACCAGATCTTTTCTAGGTACTGCTTTAACCTGTAGTTTCCTCTTCATGCTTCTTTTTTGAGAGGGGCTTTTTTCACCTTCCTTTTTTATCTTTTGTGATGAAGGCCCTCATCTCCATTCTCTCTTTTTTTTTTTCCGTATTTTTTTGAGATATCTCTGTTTTCATTACTTTCTCTATTACCTCTGTGGATGCTGCCTGAATCTGCCCTGACACTGCTTCTGTCTCCAGCCCCCTTGGTTTCTTCTTTCAAAATGTTTGGTCAGGGGTTATTGCTGCCTGAAATATTTAAGTGGGAAGTGGAAACTTCTCATTTCTTGTCAGGACTTCCCTTCCTTGTCCTCCCTCTCACCACCATTGGTGGTGTTTGGACAACCATCACGGTCTTTCCAATCTTGGCTCCTTTCCATAGTTCCTCTTTTTCTTCTGGACATTTACTGGGGGGATATTTTATGCATAAGAAAGAATAAACTTTCTAGGTTTAATATGAAATATGAATCTGATTTAATCTCTCTAGTTGTTCAAACTTCTGTCAAAATTATCACAGCTCTGTTCCTTAGAGAAGTTTTTAAGACTGGTCTCTTTGAGAAGTCTTGCACTAATTTCTTTCCCTTTGGTTTAAATATAGTTAGTAATGATTATGCTGAGATTTCTGTCTGCCTCATCTAACCTAGAGAATAAACTCATTAAGGAAATGAACTTTTTTGGGGGGAAGGACAGTATTTTGTAAATACTTTTGTTCAATATTTATCTAATTGTTCTTGAGTCCCTGAGACACAGTCTACTTGCTCTGATTGCAGAAATCCTCCAATATGTGACTCTGTTCAGTGGGAGAAACATCAGAATTCAAATAATTTTTACAAAAGCACTTTGTCTCATACAAAAATGCAGCCAGAAGGATGAGGATAAATGCAGGATCTGAAGTGACTGCCCCATTTGATCAGGATGCTTTTGTAGGAATGAAGAAGGAGTTATTATCTAGAATTATAGCAGTGTTTCTTAAGCATTAAAAATAGGTGTTGATAGAGCTAAAGGCAAAATAGTCAAATTGTGGGATTCATAATAGTAATGATTATAGTTCTCTGATTTGGTGAGTAATAAGAGGAACCATCATTTGGTCCAGAAACCTGAGATCCTGTCATTAGCATTTCCTTGTGTCTGTTTTTTAATCCCTTCAGCTTGCTGAAAGTTTTACTTGTGGCTTTTGTTTTTTTTTTTTTTTTGTTTGGCTTTTTATCTCCTGTGTTTGAAAGGAAACTGTTATTTTATCCCTGTCTCAAACAGGGTCCTACCCCACTTTAGGACAGTTAATTTAAGATCCCCACGAGCAGACAGAGTGTAATTATTTAAACCTGTGTCACTGGATACTGTCCAGAAATGCTCCCATATTTCAAGAGCAGATTAAGATCTGTTGGGTGGGTCAGTGAGCAGCTGAGGGGGGTTGTGTAGCGTTACCTGTGGTAGCAACCAGTCATTGGTGTGAGCAGATGGGTGATGGGAAAGCAAAGACAGCTCGCTGTGAACCTGGAGCCAAATGTTTCCTGGGTTTAATATCCTGAATGCTGTAATGAACAGACTTGGCAACAGCAGGCATCTTTCAAATAGAATTGTGAAATGACTCGTGGTAGGTTGTGCTTTGCTGTGGCTGTGGGTAATGTGGATATGGTGTCTGGGTGTATAGAAACATCTGGTTTTTGTTTCCCTAGGGTGGACAATGCATCTCTTTGGAGCCACCTGTGGGAAGATGAAGCTTCCAGCAGCTGTAGTGTGGCTTGGAACCTGCTCGCTTTAAGGAATTCTGGACATTTCTACCCATATTTGCCTATTGCAGCACAAAGCAGAGGACAATGAGTTATTTTTATTTTTTGCATATTTTCACACTACGTAACAATATTTCTTCCTTCTCATTTTGTTCAATGGGAAAAACTTGAGCCAGTTTTGTAGCTGATCCTTACTTCGCCACATTCCTCTTACTGAGCCAAATTCTTGGGAACGACATCCAGAGTACATCTATTTTTGTGTGTTGGTGGTGGTTGGGGTTTCTTTTTCTCTCTGTGACACATGTCACTTTTTATTCTGTTTTGAACCTGTCCTTTTGCATTGCTGAGTAGTCGTAGAATCACTCCAGGAATGAAATAATTTCAGACTTAGAGAAGATGACTCATATTCTTCAGAAACATTTTTATGGCTGTGCTCGGCTCATTGATCTAGGAGTTTAACCGTAGTAATATGAGGTATTGCATTAATTGCTGCATACATTTATTACCAAATGACTTGCACAGACAGTGTTTCAGATGCCGTGGACCTGATCACAATAACCAGAAGTGTCCTGTGTGCAGAGGAGAAAATAAAATCCCTTTGTACACCGACAGCAAGCAGATGAAGTGGCTCGCGGTTCTGGAAGTGAGGACTGATCACTGTGAGAGCTGGAATGGATTGTTCTGCCTGAGGAAGGGGAAGCTCTGCAGTCTGATGTTTGGGTTGATCATAATGACTCTGGTGATGGTATCCTACATACTGACTGGAGCCAAGCATGGCCTGTTGCTGATCCCATCTCCCTTCCATTACGGAGCTTTTGCTAGCAATCCCAGCTTAATGGACAATGAAAGCCTTAGTGACATGAAAGACCATTACCAGCCTTCAAAAATGAATATTTCATATGTAAAGGATTATCCAAGCATTAAATTAATTATTGACACCATTACTTCAAAGATAGAGTTTATAACGAGGCAGCGCCCTGATTTAGAAGAGCTGAGGAAGCAAGAGCCACATGTAAGTATGAATTGAGGCGTGTCTTAAACTGCTTCTTACATCCTTGTTTCAAGGCTTTTGGATCAATCTTTTGCCTAGATATAAAAAAGTGCAGCCGCTGGGATGTTCATAAAGTGATTTACACCATCTAGAGTCTCCTGATTCACAGCAGCTGAGAAGTTGCCATTGTAGATCACATCCCTCTGAGTCACGAGCAGGATAGATGGGTTCTGTAAATGGTCTTGACACCTGAAGCAAAAAATCAGGCAGCCCTCTGATAGCTGTACAACATTACTGAACTTTTACCTTGTCTCATGCGAAATTATTGTGACTTAGATTTACCTGTCACCTGAAATGATAAATAAGAAAAGAGCCTTTCTAATAACTGCTTGCCAGGGTGCCTTCCTGAAAATCATTGCAAACCTTGTATTTCAGAGTTAACAACTGGAAGGTAATTTGCTTTGAGTATTGGGTGTTTGACTTTAAAAATAATTTCCTGGGGTTGCAGGGCAGTTGGGGGATTATTAAGGCCCTTTCTGGCCTTAAAATAAAAGGATTTCTAAATACTCCTCTCCCAGTCCAATGGGTTGTACAGGATTTGTTTCTGGTGTCATCAGAAGCAAAAAATGGGGTAAACTTTGTAGGTAAAGATGTCCAGGTAAAGTTTCTGTTCTCTCACCGTGCTAAGTAAGAAAAGTATAACTGTTGATTGCTTGATGCCTTGACTGAAATTGTTGTTCTTTATGTTGCAGATGTTTTCAGTAATTCCTAACAAATTCCTTCCAAATAGCAAGAACCCTTGTTGGTATGAAGAGTACCACGGAAACACAACCACGGATCCTTACGCAACCAACTCCTATGCACTGTACTCCAAGCGCTTTCGGATCATATTTGATTACCTCAGGAAGGTATTTTGGAACCACTTGTACCACTATAAGGACAAACACTACCGCCTGCGCTGCCTCCCACACTTCTACATCATCGGGCAGCCCAAGTGTGGCACCACGGACCTGTATGACCGCCTCAGGCTGCACCCCGACGTTCGCTTCTCGGCCATCAAGGAGCCCCACTGGTGGACAAGGAAACGCTTTGGTGAGTGAAAATGTCCTCTGCTATCCAGGCAAGTTGTGTCTCCTAAAATTTTCTACATGTCTGGGGTGAAATTAATGGATTTGCTCCGTACTGGATTACCTAGGAACCACTGAAACAGATAGTTTTGAGAAATCCTCATGGTGGACGCTCAACCTGCTTTTGTTCAATGATGTTTTGGGTTAAACCTCTTGAGAAAACGCACATTTCATTTGGTTCATTTGCAGTGGTTTGGAAAATCTAAGAAAAAACAAAAAGGGCCGATAAAACCCACCTTAAGAATTTGTAAAGGCAAGGAGAGAAACGAATTAGGTTGTCATGGGAGAGTTGAAGAGTAGCAGTGATAGTTTTGTATTGGAAAATTCTGTAAAGCCTTTCTCACATCAATAAATGATGGGTCACTATTTAAAATTTCAGTCCTTATGGTTCAATAAATACCACTGTAGCAGGAGCTTCTTTAATGTCACAGCTCTGGCCATCACTGAACAGTAGAGATGCTCTGCATGAGGAATCTCTCTCACACTGAGGGCCCTGCACATATTTTGATACTTTTCCTGGATGATATCAATATTTCCATCTGTGAAGGCAGACTTGAATAGTTGGGGCTGTGGCCAACTGGAGTAAAAGGCATCCACACCTCATGATTGCACCTCCAAAGGGCCTCAGGGCAGTGGGGCTGAGCACAGAATTTCATCCATCTGAAGTGTTTTTCTCCTCCTTATCTCTCTTCTCTGGATGCTGAGGAAGGCCAGTCTTGTGGTTAGAGATTAGATGAGCTGCAGAAGACCCATTTTAATTTCCTAACTGCTCCTCTCTATGTGTGGATGAGTGTTGTGCCTTCTGTATTCCACCCAGACACTGGATTTTCCAGCTCTTGGGTCTGGCTTTGTTAAGTGCTGGCGTGCCCTCCTTTTTTATGACTTTGGCGTCAAAGATCAAAGACTTTTCAGTGATTTTACTGTTTCCAAGAGGAAGATTTTGCTTATTTTAGTGACATCTTAATTTCTGTTTCTCATTTGCTGTTGCTTTATGGCAGACACAGCCATTGGAACGGGACAGACCTGGCACTGGGGGGTAGATGAGGACTTTGATCACTACTTTCTTTTGGTGCCTTTCTGAGCTTCCTTGGAATGGGAAAATAGTGAATTGCTGTGGCTAAAGGCAAGGAAGGACACTTTCTGAGGCATTGGGACACCTGAAGTGCTGCTTCTGTTCTTTATTTTGAGATCATATCTCAAATTCTTCATTTCTCCTGCATGCAGTCCTGTCATTTCCATCTTGCTTTCCCATGCCCTGGATCCCAGAAGAACCATTGAGCTCCTGCAGACAGGATTTTGTTCCTTGCTGCTTGGTGAGGTGCTCTTGGCCACAGAGATGGGATTTCATGATTTTGCTGTTAAATTTTCAATTTTTTTCCTTCGCAAATGCCATAAGAACATTGCCAAGATAAATATTTTAGACATTTTCTAAATCCTTTTTTGTAAGCTAAGGTTTAAAGCAATGTGATGAAAATACAGCTATGCTTTTGAGATAATTTCGTCTGGTTTAAGAAACACTGGAGGCACCAGTGTGAACTGAGGAATGAAATCAAGTCAAAGAAGAGAAGCATTGTGGTATCCCTTGAAGACCCATGAAAAGGGACTTGTTCGTCTCAGTAGCTGACTGAAGACAAAACACGGAATGGTTTGGGTTGGAAGGGACCTTAATGATCTTGTTCTACCTGCCATGGGCAGGGACACCTTCCACTCTCCCAGGTTGCTCCAAGCCCTGTCCAACCTGGCCTTGGACACTTCCAGGGATGGGGCAGCCACGACTTTTTCTCATATTCAAGTAGAGTGATGAAAACGAGGGACTGGCAGCAAAATCTATGGAGGATTTTGTGTTCCACGGGAGAGTTGGCAGCAAAGGCTGAACCCAACTGATACCTTAAGCTAAAATGTTTTTCACCAAGTAGTTCTCTCCACTTATATTAACCTCAGCATAAATGTTTGGAATGAATGTTGGAGGAGGTAATGCACCCAACCTCACTTCAGCAAGACTGGGCTCACTAAAGCTCTGAACCTGACCTTCCGAACAGGCAGAAGAATGCAAAAAATCAGGCTGGAGTGCATCTAACTTGAGAACAAGGGTGAATTCCTATCTCTGTGCTGGCATTCACAACCCCTCCACTTGCACAGTCTTGTGGTCAGCCACTGGGGACCAAGTGCTGATCCTTGAAGAGAACATTCTTTGCATAATTCAGGTTTTTTTGAAGTTGTTTTGTAAAGCTGGAGAATGAGGAAAGATTGCAGAGCTCGTGGTCTCATGGGAGGGGGATCTGTAGGGATGACCTTCCGATCATCTCAGCTGTCTGCCACTGAGAATGAAAGACCAAGTTTATTCCTGGTGGCTCAGTCCTTTAATTCTGCCTTAAAAGTGCATTATCTAATGGTTACTATTTAAAATTAAAAAAAGAAAAACAGAGAATATGATAAATACACTCACAAGTGAAACTGGGACAGCCGGCGAGTGGCTATGACTCCTATGCTCCTGGCTATTAACTTGGTTAGGTTTCTAACACAAGCTGGACAAGAAAATCTCTTTGTTCAATGACATCCTCTGATTCAATGGATTTTTATGAGACTGACTAATTTCAGCTGAAGTTAAACAGCCCTCTGGGGAGGCCCCATTTCGCAAATCACTCCTTTCCCCTTCTGCTGGGATGGTTGATGCTCCACAGGACTTTGTCTCAGCTTGACTGTCTCTCTTTCCTGGCTCCTTGCCACTGTTTCTGTTCCCAGGAGTGGGGTGGTAACAAACCAAGGCTGTCTGTAGCACCACGCTTGCACTTTTTTTCCCCTCAAAACAAGTCAAAATACGCTGTTGAACTTTCTTCTACCCTCATTAAATCCCACTTTCCTAAAGGGGAAAATGAGAGGCAATGGACAAAAGAACTCCCTTGCTGAGCTTTCCTCTCACATAATTGATAATTATTGGCCTTGTGGGAACAAGAAAGGGAGAGCTGAGAAGTCCTGTGTGGGGAGCATGCACAGCAAATGGAGAAGTGAGACTAGATTTGGAAACAGGAGTGGGAAAAGGAGTATAAAAATCACAGGATGTGGCTCAAGATGCTGAGAAATGCAGGGGGAAGGTGATACTGAACTCACCCCAGAGTGGAAGCAAGGAGAGGAGAAAAGTGAGATACTACTGTGGAGCGTTATTTGCATACCTGTGAAAGGAAAAAAAAAACATGAATGATTTCCCAGTGTGTATTGATTTGCATATTTGGCATCAGAGCCTGTGCTCAATCTCAGAACAGTAAATCTAGTGGGAGTCCAATATTACTTCAATTTACATGGGTGCAAATGGAAGTAGAATCTTATCTTCTATGTTCTTTCCAACAGCTAAATTTAGAAGAAAATAAATCCAAGCTCATTCATGTAGGGAGTACAAAACAGAGCGCTTAAAATATTTCCTATCACTGTGAATTTATGGTGTAATCATTCAGTAACTCAGATCTCAGATCTCAGCCACTTCATTATTGGCACTTTTATCTGAGGGTTGCACTTCGTCTGTCGGATCTCGTGCTGATGTTGGCTGGCTTGGGGCCAGCCACATCTACGAAATCACCTTGGTTTGCACCATGGTCAGTCTTGCCCTGTTGTTATTATAATAGCTGTTTCTGATTCTCTCTTTTTGCTGCTCTTTCAGGAATCATCCGGCTGAGGGACGGATTTCACGACCGCTACCCTGTGGAAGATTACCTGGATCTGTTCGACTTGGCAGCACATCAGATCCAGAGTGTGCTGCAGAGTGACGAGGGGAAGGAGCGTGGCAGGAGGAACAACATCATCATTGGTAGGGCAAACGCAGCCCCAAAACATCCCTGTAGCTCCACATGGGCAGCACTCAGAGCTGAGGGGCCAGAGGGGGATTTTGTGACTTGTTCTCAGCACAGAGCCCCTGGCGTTGTTTTTCCCTGGTGTGCCTGGAAGCTCTTGGCTTTCTTTCCCTGGAGGGAGGTTTCCTGCTTTGTTAAGAAGCTGTGATTATCTTTAGAAAATTCCTGAGCAAGTGCTGTATATCTGATGAACATCAGCATTTAATTAATGTGGGGTTCTGCTTCCAAGAATGAGAATGACCTTGGCAACTCCTTCAAACCCAGTTTTCCTTTTGTTTTCATAGAATCATTTAGGTTGGAAAAACCCTCTAAGATCATCAAGTCTATCCATTGCCCCACAGCACTTCCAAGGTCACTCCTAACCCGTGTCCCCAGGTGCCACATCCACTTTAAGTACAATTATGAGGGGATTGCCTGTAGTGCTGGGATTGTGGCTTCAGTTCCAAATGCTGGAGCAGTGTGTCTGGGATAACACAAAACTGTGGTGTAATGACACACACTGGGTACTGGAAAAATCCTGGAGCTGATGTGAGACACGATAAGGAAAGCTCTCAGTGGCTCTCCTCAACCTCCAACAGAAGATATTGATATAATGAATTGGTATTAAAATTAAATTACCTAATTACCACTAAAAATGGTCTAGAAGTGCTGTTTTATTGTACTTTATGGAAGTCCATGGTTAGCACTGGGCTCTAGGGAGGGATCCCTGGATTGCTTTCCATGACACACAGTGGTCAATCCGCTGGGCTCATCCACTCCGGTCCATGGTGTACAGGTTTATAGTGCCCATGAGAAACATCACAAACTTCTAAATTCTGCTTTTGCTGTCTGCTAAAACCAGAAAACTGAGGGGATGGGAGTTTTACAAGCATTACTCTGTCACCTCAGAACTTCCCAGGGAAACCAGACACATTCCATGCAAAAAGTAGTTGTGCAAGTGACAGTTCCCTGTCAAAAAGAGACTTTTCAAGGAGGCTTGGAGCCACAATTCTACAGAAAATAGAGACAAGATTTTTGCTTCCTGCCCTCAGAATTACTGGGGGTTTGGTTTAAAAATTTTAACCTATTGTTGGCTGGATGAGATGGTGATGATGCCTTAGCTTGGTTAAACCAGAGCCTTGGCTGAGTCACATTTGTTCAGAACTTCCCCAGCCCCTGTTTAAATCCATCATTCACTTTATTAAACATCTACAACACTGAGCAGCATCTGCAAGATGGGATTCTTAAGAAATGTTGCTGTCAAGGACATCTGCAGATTTGCGTGCTACTTACAATAATATCTCCTGTCCTTTCATGGGTGAAGTGCTTATGCTAATTAAATTCACTAATCTAATTGGCAACGTACATCTTTGATTACTTACCTCCTGTTGCAGCTTTTTGTAGAGTTCACTTTGTGTTTCTTTTTCCGGTGGTCTCATTTCTTGTTTCATTGAGGTTCTGCTGGGTTTTCTTATTAAGTTTACAGGAAAAGTCTTGAATGATTATACTCATTAAGGCAGTCTTTTATGACCTTGGTAAAAAACAAAACAAAGCCATCTAGCCTAAAACAAATTTGTATTAATATCAGGTTTGCTCATAATCTTCCTTTTCTTATTTCAGATGACTGCAAAGAAAAATCAAATTAGAAGTGTAAATATTTCAGTAGTTCATCATGTTATATTATTTTGAAAAGTTAAGCTTCTTTGGATATTAAACCTAGTGGGTAATAACTGCATTTTCCAAAAAAAATCCAACCCCAACATCTGCTTAGAGATGAGCCAGAGAGGACAGGGCTGATCCAGCCTGAGGCATTCTGAGCAGGAGTTGTTTATGTGGGATCATTAATATGATAAATTCAGAGGAATGGCTTGTGAAAGCACAATATGATGTTAATCCATTAATGACTGAATAAGGAGGTTATATGTCCATTCTTTAGGCAATTTAATAATTCATATGTTCTTTAAGTCCATACCAAAAAACCCCCAATTCAGTTGCACTGGAGTAATTAAACATAATTAATTGTCGGTGATTGATTTATCTCATGTTTAGTATGGTTTTTTCTCTTTGCAGGTATTAAAACCAAACTGTCAAACTGTCAGGAATATTTTTGTTTGGCTGCTTCAGGAAATTAAAATTATGAAAAACAGCAGGGACCAGAATGATTATTATTTTTTCACATATATATATGTTTTTTTCCCCTCATTAAATTTGTGACAGTCACCTTGTGGGAAGATTTACCCTCTTGAGCCCAGGTTATGCTGGGCTGACTGCACTGGAGCAGCACCTTGAGCCCTGTTAATGCTCTAGCATGATTTGGTTGTGTGCCTGTGATCTTGGGTAGGACTTGACAGTCTTGGAGGTCTTTCCCAACCTTTCTGATTCTGGGATTTTCCCTGGTTTGGGTCCTGCCTGCAGATTTCGGGTGGTGGCAGCTGATCCAGCTGTCACAATTTCTGTGGAATGTGGGCTCTGATGTTCAGAGAATCCACCCACTTACATGCAAATGCACTGATTTTTTTTGTAGCTCACGTTGCAGAAGTGTAGGGAGGTGTTCACAGGTTTGACCACGTTAATTGGGATAAATGCAACAGAACATTAAATGTGATCAGGGAACAGAGCAGAGAACTGTGAAGGGTGATCATGCCTAGTCCGGAGAGGAGTAGGTGGCTAGATGAGGACATAGACTTTAATTACCTTGGCATGATTTAGGCAAACATTTCTGAGGGAGCTGTCTCAGCCCAGCTGTGCCTGCCACAGAGATGGAGCAGTGACTTCCCAAGGTTGCTTCCATCCCTGGAGTGCCCTCTCCTGTAAAGCCCTGTCTGCAAGGGCTTGTACCCCTTGGCATTTCCCCACGTCCCGGTAGCTCAGGAGAGGTTTCTGTGGCAGGGCTGCCTCAGCTCCTGGCCTCTGTTTAATCCTTTGTGTTTCTGCCTCACCCAGCGTGGGAGCTGGGCTAATTGAGTTTTAATTGACAACTCAAAGCCTGCTGGTGATTAGGCAGTGCTTTGGCTAATTAATTTAGAATGGAAGAGCGGAGCTGCTGTGGACACCCAGCTATAGCCAATGGACCTGATCTCCTCCTGAAAAGAGGCAAAACGAACCTGACAGAAGATTAATGTGTTTTCTAACAACTCCCAGACTTTGTTAATGAATCACATTATGTTCAGCTGAAGTTTGGAGCCAGTACCTTTCTCATGTTGTGCTTTGTCCATCTTTTAAATCTTTATTGGACTTTCCCAGAAGAGGAAAGAAGAAAAAATAGGGAAATAATGTACAAGTCTATAAGCCTACAACATTATTATTTTTTTAATCTCCTTCCCTTTGATTTGAAAAACCTCATTAGCAAGAATTAGCTTTCATAGACTGTCAGAGAGTGTAAGTCCCCAAAAAGCTTCCATATATGTTTTATTAAACAGTACCGTGCCACATAAATGCCAGTATTACTTAAAAAGACAGAGAAGGTTACAAAATTCAAAACATCTTACAGATAATTTATTTAGCAGCTGAACCATCATATACTCACTCTGGCAGAGATTTTTACTGATTATATTTCTCCCTGTAGCATTGCATTCAGAGTGAGCTTCTTCAGTCATGAAAGACACCAGAATCTGGTATTTTACCAAAGTGTGCTATTTATTCTGTAAATCTTTTATCTATTAGTAAATACTTGACTTCTTCTACATGAATAATCGCATAAAAAATATTTCAATCCTCAATGACACAACTCAGCTGCTTTTAAAATATTTCTTATGTGCTCACTGCTTCTCCTGATTCTGTTTTCCACACTGTTGATCAGCAGGGGTGGTAGTTTCCACACTTTTCTGTGGGAAATGGTACAATTTGTTAACAAGCTGCTCCTCTGAGATTGGGAACATTAAGGCCAACCCGTGGGTGCTACAAAGAGCACTGCAAGGCTTCAGCAGGGACAAACTCCTGCTTCCTCAGGGCCAGGTTGGATGGGGCTTGGAGCCACCTGGCCTAGTGGAAAGTGTCCCTGCCCATGGCAAGGGTGGCAACAAGATGATCATTAATGTTCCTTCCAGCCCAGATCATTCTGTGATTCCTTGATTTTTCACTACAGAATGTGATAAAACCCTGAGCAGTCCATTCCAGCTCAAATCTATTTGCATGTGTTAACCACCAGCAGGAAGTAGTGTGCTTATGGACAGTAATATTTCAGGTGGAATTGCACAAAACCTGCCTTAACCATCCCTGCCTTCCCAAAAGCACAGGGCACTGGGCTTGCTGCAGCTCTGGGAACTTTAGCCAGATCAGTTTGCAAGAGCTAAGGTGTATTGAAATTCTTGGAGTCAATTTTGATCTGTCCATAGCAATTTAAAATTCAGCCAATTTCCACTCCAACATGAAGAGTTGAATGAGTTACCAGCAGAGATGCCTCTCATTTCCAGGGGAGGCCAGTGCCTCGACAATGTGGGACAACAACGCTTGGATTTTCTTCTATGACAACAGTACTGAAGGAGAACCTCCCTTCCTAATCCAGGATTTTATCCATGCCTTCCAGCCAAATGCCAAACTTATCATCATGCTGAGGGACCCTGTAGAAAGGTGAGTCAGAAAATTTTCTTGTTATAAATAATATTATTAGTTCTCACTCTGTTGGATGCAAGTAAATATTCACGTGGTGTTGGAGAGCTACTTGGTTGTGGTAAGAGGGGTTTTATTCTGTGTATTTTGGCACAGGTAACCGTGATAATGTTTTAAAGAGAAGCATGTGAGGGTGAATGCCATGAGTGCCATGCCTGAACACCTGAGCTACTCCAAAAAAAAAGAATTTATAGGTTTCCAAATGCAATCAAATGCAATCACATGAGCTAATATGCCTTGGTTTTCAGCAGGGCTCGCTAGATTAGGAGGGCACTGCAGAAGTGGTCAGACCTCAGCAGAAGTGGTCCTGGGAAATGCTTCATTTCATTTAGGGAGAAAAATGTATGTTTTCATGGGGTTTGCAGTTCCAACTGATTAAATAATAATGATTAATAATGATTAAATAGCTCCAGAGTCAGCAAAGGATATAAACATCTTTAAATCTGGAAAGTGCTTGGTGAGACCCTCGTGTAAAGTTTCACTGGGCATTTGTAGCTTGCACAGCCAACAGCTACAGGAGTTCATCCTTGGTGCTCCTGACTTTGTTTGTAGGGAAAGGGCTTGGCTTTTGCCAAGGTATGGGCTGTTTTGAATGGCTGTGGAGAGACAGGAATGTGCAGCTTTCCACTTGCATTTCACTTCTCTCCAGTCTTCCTCCAGATTTCTGGGACATTTCTTTCCACTATGTCCTCTGAGGAAGGATAAAAATGATGAGGGTAATGGGGAGGGTGGACGGGGTGGAGGTAGGGTCCACAAGGATCAGACTGAGGGGATGTGAATTCCTTCTCACTGTAGCTCCATAGGGATATTCAGGGTACCTCTGGCAAGGTCAGTGCCCAAGGGCAGAGCCCCAGAAAAACTCAGGGAAGGAAGGGGATGCAGATGATGGTGGGGGTGCAGACGATGCTGGGATTGCAGATGATGGTGGGGGTGCAGACGATGCTGGGATTGCAGATGATGGTGGGGGTGCAGATGATGGTGGGCACCAGGCTCTGGTGGCTCTGGGAGAAGAGCAGACCTGTGGTGCTTGTGCAGGCAGCCTGTACCCACTGCCCAGCAGCTTCCAGAGCTGGGATGGTGCACCCCTAGGAGCTCCCCTGCTAGCAGGACGTGGCTGTGGTGTGAGCAGGGCTGGGAGATGCTTCCCAGCTCCTGTGTCAGGAAATGCAGCTCTCAACTTCAGTGGCATCTCCTGACCCCAGGAGTTAACAGATGGTAATTTTATGTGAGAGAGCGCCTGAAGTGGCTTCCTCATGTAAATTAGTGACAAACTCCCTGATTGCCTTAACCACCCTCTGTAATGGGGATGTACTCTCTGCCAGCCTTATCAGGGGTGACAGAAAAAGTCAGCTTCATCTCCCTTACTGTGTTTGTGACAAATTGGTTCCTTTTTGTTTACAGTTCCTTACATTCCTGATGGCTCATCTGAGCTGCAGGACCAAAAGCAGAAGGGACAGCTCAGGCATCCACTGGTGATGCCAGGCAGTGGGACAGGTTCCTTGGAGTAGCCAGGAGGGCATGGAGCTGGGACAGGCTCTGATCTAACCTGCACAGGGTCTGGGCTATCCCCAGCAGGGAATATTTGAATGACATAATTTTTGTGATGGCTGTCAACCGGTGCCATTAGTTCATCAGAATGGACAGAGGTTGAAGGGAAGGACTTCAAGCAGCCAGAACAGCTGAAATCCTAATCAGCAAAGGCAGATGTTCCCAGAATTAAAAATACATGGGGGGGGGAAAAAAAAAAAAGAAAGAAAAATGGAAAGAAAATCTCAACTGCCCTGCAGAGGGAGAACTTGTCTTCAAGAATGTCGTTTTTCATAAGATGCCAACAAGCCTTAAAAATGATGCATTTCTTTTGATGTATGGTTAGAAACACTAAGCAGTCATATTAAACCTTTTTAATGACACTTCAACCTGGCCCATGCTGTACCTGATGCCTGCTGGCTGATTTTCCCCAGGAAGAAACCTTTCACCAGTCAGTCCCACCATCCCTGGGACAAGCTGAGTGCTGATATCCACATTTCCTGCAAGCAGGAGATGCTATTGTGTGTCTAATTTAGGTGAACTCAGCAGGCTTGGTCCTTCAGCTGTTCCCTTTCTTCTTTTTTATTAAATGACTGGAGTCTTCATTTGTTTCACATGGGAATTAAAATCCGGTTCTTGCAAAACACTGACATAAATAATGAGTGCAGAGGGGCTATTCCTGTGCTTAAGTGTTTTGCTGGATTAAGGCCTAAACTTTCCAAATGAGGTATTTTTAAGTACCCACAGAAATCTAGGGAAGTTAAAGGATAAATAAAGTAAGTGCAATACAAAAGTACAGAGCAATAAGCAAGACCTAAATAGATTGGTGTTTTTAGGTCATTTCTTAGACACCTGTGGGTTTTTGGAAGAGGCTGAAAAATATGTAGGATTTCTGGAATTTTGTCAAGAGATGGGTACTGTGGAGGCATCAAATCTGTGCTGCAAACACACTTGGGGAAGTGACTCCTCGAGTGATACAAAATCCTGTGGTATTGTTGTGATTCTGGTCATTCTAAGCCTAATTACAAATGGAAGTTAAAATATCATGTTCAGCAGATCCAATATTTATTCCATGTCAGAGTATTTCCTTTGTCTCTTTAAAACATGTTCATCTTGCAAAAGCCCAGTCAAGGTTTCAGGGGTTAATGCTAAAATTCATATTTTCCTTGCCTGTAGGTTTTGGGTTTTTTCACCACATCACCCCCAAAGAGATTTGAATTTACATAAAATTTTAAAAGTAATTTTAAGCAATTGAAAAACTTGTGCTAAAAGTGTGCAATGAGAGGATACTCCTCTGTAACTTAGAGAAACTCCTCCTTCATCTTGAAAAAAAAAAAAATAGAAAATCAACAGGTGGAATGCTGTAAATGGGAAGTTTCTGATGGAAAATCAATATAAGATTGGAGGTGAAGCTTCCTGTAAAAGGAGTGTGAAATCCAGACTCTTTCTTACTCATGATGGTAGCCAGCGTGGTAATCATATAAAAATTACACTTTCTACCCCACCTAAAGTTACAGTTTCTACAATCAGCTTTAAGCTTTAGAGGCAAGGACTGTTCCTGTCCATGGGGCACCAACATCACCTGAGACCGGTTCTATTGCTCACAGAGAACATGAATTTAAAGCCTAAAAATTTGCCTTCAGGAGAAAACATTGGCACCCACAATTTCTAGGGTCAGGTCTCCAGGGATGCTGACCTTGAAAGTGGGAATGCTGTTCAAAATTCCCTGGAGAGGGTTTTGCTGGGAGCTAAAACTCATTAAAATGAATGGAAAAAGTGTCTCTGGGCGGCAGGCTGTGGGTGGGACGCTGTTACACACACATCCCCTTTCCCTGGAGTCCAGTATGGAATTCCAGATTGGAATTGCCAGGTAAATAAATGCTCTTCTATTAAAATGCCCTAGGGTATATCACCATGCCCCTCAGCTGTAGGGAGGAGGAGAAGATCCAGCAAGCAGGAATTGTGCAGCAAGATTGATCTATTTAATTATTTTACAAACTCTCTTATGGACTTTTTCCTTCATAGTCTAATTGGACAAAGGATCAACCACCCCTTGGGGTGATTGGCTAAAATCCTAAAACATCCACTGTCAAAATATTTTTCTACTGTGCTATAAACAAGACTTTTCAAGGCTGCAGGTGTTTGGTTGTTTACATCACTCTGCTACCTCTTCTGTGAGAGAGAAAAGTCTCTCACGGGCTTAGAAAAATAACAAGAAAATCCTTGCTAGCAGCATTTTTGTATCCACACTCTTCCAACCCCCTCAGCCCCTCACTGCCACGTTTTCCCCCGCAGGTTGTACTCTGATTATCTGTACTTCGCCAGCGCCAACAAATCCGCGGAGGATTTCCATGAAAAAGTGGCCGAGTCGCTGCAGCTGTTTGAGGGCTGTGTGCTGGATTACTCCCTGCGAGCCTGTGTCTACAACAACACCCTCAACAACGCCATGCCCGTAGGTATTTCCAGGCACATTTGGTTCCTTGCTGCTCTCACCTGGGGGAAAGGTTGTGAAGACACCAAAATCCTGTGCAAGGAAGCAGCGAGAAATCGAAACGTTGTCCCTTTTCGTTTGTAAAGGGGAGGACATAAATATAAGTGTAAACATGTAAAAGATGGTGTAGGGGCCCACCTGTCTCCTCAGCCTGTTCCCTGATGAATGCCAACAGGAATAACACAGCCTTCCTATTGTGCAAGTGCATGGAGAGTGCATTTAGTGAAGATTGCAATTTAATGTGCATGCTTTTTGCAGATGTCTCCAAAAAGTAGCTCTGGCAAAGATCTTTGCAGTACCAAATTGCCTCAAAATCAGAATAAATTATGTGTTCTTTTGTAAGAAAAGGCTACCAATAGCTAGATAAAACCTTTTTTTCCCCTTTTTTTCCCTTTTTTTTATATTTATATTTTTATTTTTATTTTTATTTTTATTTTTATTTTTATTTTTATTTTTATTTTTATTTTTATTTGTGTGTGCCAGAAAATGATACAAGAAAACACAGAAACTGCTGGCAGGGGAGTGGATAACTATTACAGGCTTAGGATTCCAAAATTCACAATTTTAGCATAGAACTGACTTCAGATTTTGCTTGAGGGCAGAGAATAATATGAATAATATGGAAGAGATTGACTTGAAATATCACATCTGGCCAGTTTGCCAGTCAATCCTCTTTTATTTGCTCAGGCTGTAAAGGATTCAGAGGGAATAGTTCCTTCCTTTGCCTCTGGGGTAAAGTTATTGCCTCATCCAGTGGATAAAATAACAGTACAAGAGTGTATTCCACGGGCTGGAGCCCTGCAGCAGCAGAGCAAACAGGATGCTGCTCTCACTCACCAGGTAGACTGGAGCTGCTGATCCCTGATTGCAGCTGCCAGGACTCCCTCAGACACCAATTGCTGCTGGGCAGCATCACTGAATTTTCCAGCCATCTGCTTGCACAAAAGTATTCCTTCCAGTGTGGCAGAGAAAGGCAGAGAGAGAACCAGAAGGAAAGATTTTCCTCTTACGTTCATCCTCAGGGTGCAGAACCCATCTCCGTTTGTTGTCTTCGGCAGCCCTCTGAAGAAGATGCTTTTGGAAACGAGCAGAGGAGGCCTCTTTCCATAGAGCCACAAGCAGGTGTTTGAATAAAACCCACATGCCAACTGTGCTCCTCAATGGCCCTTTTTAGCTTCTTCTTCAGCCAAGTTGCTAAATCTGTTGTGTTCGTGGTTTGCTGTGTGTTGAAAAAGTGAGGATTGCTGTCCCTGGTGAGCTCATTAGGTTGCTAATTCTGTGACTCTGCCAGGAAAAAAATGGGTTTGCTATTTGTTAATGTATTTCTCAAACCAGAGAGGTGCCCTGGGCATCGTGGCTGCTGCTGGATGCTGATGGTGAAGAAAGGGGTGTTTGGCACTTGGAATCAGTGGAAAGAACATTACCCAGAGAAAGGCACAGTGACCAGGGTGCTCCCAGTTGTGGCCTTCCAGCACCTGAAGGAGTGGACAAGGGAGATGGAGAGACTGTTCACAAGAGCCTGGAGTAAGAAAATAAACATTAAACCACAAGTTTGCCCCAGTGCTGAGTGGAAGGAGGCATTGACTGAGGGCTGGGGTGTTGCCCTGCCAGAATTATCCCATCTTAGCCTGATGTCTTAATCAAATAAGAGGTTCCAAATTCTGGTACAGCACATCCATAAAGAAGCCTGCTAAATATGGAGACTCAAGTTGTAATCAGCCAAAGACACACATCAGAATCACACAGGATAGTAATAATTCAGCAATAATTCAAAATATAGCTTTTTTAGAGGAATTTAGGTAGCCCTGTAGGTCATGGGGCAGTGTCAGAAGTGAAAGAGGCTGTTGTCTGACTTCATTGGCTCTGTGGCAAAGTGAGCTGAAGATGTTAAGTCTCTTTTATGAAAGATGCTTAAAACTTGGGATTCATGTTCCTCTCTTCTGAGCCTGAAGGGATTTAGAAAAATATTTATAAGCATAGTTGGAGGCTGGACTTTTTAAGAACACCAGGCTACACTTTTTATGTTTCAACGTGTTATGTAAAATTGAGGAGGGAAAAAAACCAGAGATTAGGGCAGGAGAGACTGAAAATCTGCCTTCCACCTCTCTAGTCTGACAGTCTGGCTCTGTCATTGTGTACTCAGACAAGGCACCATCAACGCTGCTGCAGCTGAGATCTCAGCCTAATTATTGCAATCAAAGGATGCAGCAAAATGCACCTAAATCTCATACCTGATATCAAGTCTGAATATTTGTCCTGCTCGTGGCAGCATGACCTGGTGCAGCTGATAGTCATGGAATCATTTAGGTTGGAAAAGACCCTTAAGGTCGTTGAGTCCAAGTTTTAATGCAGCGCTGCCAAGCCCAGCCCTAAACCACATCCCCAAGGTGAAATCAAACTGAAATAAGCAGCCCTAGGGACTGGGAATGTGAAAAGACTGAGCATCTTCCCTTGAATGGCTGTTCATCTGGGAGCCAAGAGCCCTCAGCGTCTCCATGAAGGTTGGATCATCCCAAGCACGGAGGAGCTTGGATGTGAGGTGTCTGAGCATCCCTCTACAGATAACTGTGTCTGTGCAATGCTTTTACACACACCTGGGGCTGGTGCAGCGAGTGCACAGCCCAGCCCTTGGTAAAATGACATCTCTCCCCTGTAGAAAAGCCATTTGCAAAGATTTCCTTCGGCTGCTCTGAAAACAAGAGGAAGATACAAAATGTTCACATATTTTCTTTTTGCCATTCTTCAAAAGCACATTTTGGGGATATTTTGCCCAGATGATAGAGGTGAGTGCTGTTTTTCTTACAGCTAGAAGTGTTTTAAGGTGAATTAACTTGGGGGTTTTTGTGCTTACAGGTGAGGTTACAAGTTGGGCTCTACGTTGTGTATCTCCTGGACTGGCTGACAGTTTTTAACAAAGATCAGATACTTGTTCTTCGCCTGGAGGACCATGCATCAAACATGAGGTACACCATGCACATGGTGTTCCAGTTCCTGGATCTGGGTAGGTGCTTGCTGCCTGGTTTAAGCATGCAAAATCATTATATCCTTCTTCTTTTAGGTTGTTTTTACCTTTTTAAGAGACAAAAAGAGAAGCAAAGGAATCTGGCTTGAAGGATGCATTAATCTCGTTGCCTGGAGTCAAGCAAAATTAAATTCTCAAATGCCTGGTGTTAGAAGATCTTAGATTACATAAAGAAAAAAATTCCAGACCGCTCAGAATGCAGGGATTTATCTTCCCATACAGAAGCCAGTCCTGCTTCTGAAGGCACTCAGGGCCTGCTTGCCACAGGCTTCCAGGGATGCAAAGGAACCCCACACAATTTTAGCCCAGAACCTAAATCTGAGCATGATGAAAGGTTGTGCTTGTAGCCAAGGAGAAGGGGGAAATTGTGTTTTTGCTGTGTTGATTGAGACATCTGTTGCTAATCCTCGGAGAAACGCCGGCAGACAAAATGTTGCCCAATGTTGATTTGACAGCAGCAAGAGAATGAAAATGTGGCTGAAAAATTGTCTGTCTGGTCCAAAGATTGGTCTAGATGATGAGAAAGCTTGGATGTAGCAGACTGAACAGATGAAAAGCTTGGCATCTGCTTCCTGAATATGGTTTGTGCTGGAAAACTCTGTAGGTTTTTATCTTGCTGATGCACATTTATTCCCAAAGTGGGGGCATCACTACACCTGTGTCCACTTTGATCCCACTGCCAGCCTCCAAAATAAACAAAACAAGGGCTTACCTGAGTGCTGAGTGAAGCTTGTAGAGTTTCTGTCAGGTATTCGTCAACTCACACTGTGAAATGGAATAGCAGCATAAAATACCTGCAACTCCAAAATGGATGGGAAGTTTTCTTCAATAATTTTTTTTCTGAAAACAGGTCTTTTCCTCTAAGAGTGATTTATGCTGCTTTTTATAGAGCTGATTAATTAAGGGGAGAGGAAAATGTATTATTTCCAAATTTACCAGCAGTGATTTATTTTACTAATCTGAGCCTGCCTTCAATATTCTGAAACAACGTGGCTGCTAACAAAAATCACATTTTTCTCCCCATGGCAAACCTTCTAATTTAGTCATGAATTTTCTTTAGGATGGGCATCTTTTTTTTTAATATTTGAAGATAACATTCTCTTTTCCCACAGGACCTCTGAGTGAGAAACAAGAAGCTCTGATTACCAAAAGTCCTGCATCAAACACCCGAAGACCTGAAGACAGAAGCCTGGGCCCGATGCTGCCAACCACCAAGGCAATTTTAAAAGATTTCTATAGGCCTTTTAATACAAAACTGGCACAAGTTCTTTTTGATGATGCTTTTTTATGGAAGAGGACATAACGTGTACATTTCGTGCCACAACTACAGTGCTTAAAGGAGTTTTTATTTTTTTAAATTCTATTTTTGTGTGTGGATATTGACATTTTTTTTTCCCCCATTCCAAAGAGCAGCCGATGGATGAGCTAAGAGCCTCACCTTCAGTCAGCACGTCTCAACAGCTCTACCACGTTTTCCTTGGGAGAATGGAAAGCATCTTGCTTTAATCAGTTTATTGCAACTTCTTTCACCCCTGCAAAGGAGTGGACAAGAATTAGGACAAAGATGATGTCTTACACTCTTCCACAGGGGTGTTGAAGTTTAACCTTCTCTGAGATGCTGCAACACAGAGTTAGCACCAGTTTCCTACAATTACACTTATAATCTCATTTTCAGTATATGTTATTCACTCATTTTCTTTTCAAACAATCAATGTCATTTAGTCATTAAAATTTTTAATTGAATTCAACCTAAAATTCTGTTTCTTTTTGTCAGCCTATTTACAAATGGTCTCCACTAACACTAAGTGTGTTTCCTTAAATCTGAAAGAAAGATAAAGTGCATTCACACAAATTTCCAAATCTAATTTATATCTTCAAGATAAATGGACTTTCCTAGCCACAGTTCTTGTAAAAGAAAATTTTATAATCCAGGTAAGAATGGATAGCTGAGATCCAAACAGGCTGATTTGGTGTTTAGCATAACAAATTCATTTTGTTCATGTAAGTATGAATATGTATCATTTATTCATGTCACTCACACATTTTCCCAGTGAGAATGGGCTTTATTAAAAGTCCATTCCTGGACATGGAGAGCTTTTATGGATACTTCTGCTAAATTCTACAGGATTTCTCTTCTCCATTGTGAAGGAATATGCATTTTAAAAGCCATATGAAATTTTGTTATTAAAATCATAAATGGGCAGGAAGCTCAGTACCTTACAGAATAGATGTGTTACCTAAGGAATTAGGTGTATGTTATGTGTTTCGCTCTTCAGGAAAAACATCTACATCTGATTAAAGAGGTCGAGATAGGCAGACTTGAGTAAAAAAAAAATAAAAATTGAAAGCTATGGAGAAACTTTGAGATACCTGAAAGTTTTTGTTTGACTAAAATGGTCGGATTTCTATATAGATGTGCAGCAGTTCAATCTTTGATTTCAAACACACCTGGTTAGGTCACCGTCAGCTATAATTTGGAGCTTTTCTGCAGGTGGAAGTCCCACCTAAGTGAGGGATTTTTTAAGAGACAAATATAAATGCTGCCTATTGATCATTTCCTCCCCGAATGTGTGTTGAGTGAGTCAAATGAAGCTCCTGTTCAGCTGACAGCTATCCAAACCCCAGAGAATCCTCTCTGATTAGCTTCATGTGTCCTTTCAACCTTGATGCTGGACCCCACAATGCAGCTTTATTGATGGACTCACGAGTACACTTACAAATATTAAAAGTAACTTCTCCCTATTCCCTTCCACGGGGACGTATTATTCACTTCATGTGTCTCTAAGCTGAGAATTAATGCTGAAAACTTGATGAATCCTGAACATTTCAAATGGGAATATGATTGGTAACATGTGAGATATTTTGCAACAGAAGACCATTTCTAGGTTCTCTGTGAACTGGTAATGTGCTGCTTGAAAAAGGATTCAGTCTGGGGTTTGAAAAGCTTAATATAAATAACTTACTGAAGTATTCTCAACAACCAGAACAGATTAGTTCTAGTTCAGAAATGCTCACAGTCCAAAAATGGTTGGAGAGCTGAGAACGGACTATTTTAGCAGTACAAATAAAAAGTGTCATGGGACCATGAAACAGAAAATCAGAATGAATTTTCCACCATTTGCAGATGTAAAAAATTTCATCAACAACTTATTTACACCAAAAATTTCACCCAGATGTGCTTTGATTTGGAATCAACACTGTGTGGTCAGGATAACTCTACACAGATGTTTCCTAACCTGGCCTGCCACGGTCAGATATTTCCATTTAGTTGTCAGCTACAGCCATGATCTAATGATATTATTTTACCAGCCCTAAGAGCTAATTAATACATCTGTCCTTATCATTAACTTGAGCACTGAACAGCTCAGGCACTCTTGTTTGTGCCTGGGGTACTTCTGAAAGTGAAGTCTTCAACGAGGCTGCTTTTATGTCTCCAAAAGAGGATCTCCTGATTTTATCACATTGCAAACTTATGTTGTTGGGTTGTGGCATGACTAGGAATCAAACAGCAGCAAATATTTGTCGAGAAGGTGTTTTGGAGGTAAGGATATCACTCTCTAGGTTCAGGCTGGAAAAATAAAATTGATCTGGTGACTCTGAATGAAATAAAACAGCGTTTTCTCAAGTGATGTTGCAGTGCTGGGTGTCAGAGCCCCTCTTCTTCAGCCACAGCCGTTCTGTGGCTTCACAGCAAATCTCTACCCAGGACAAGGCTCACCCAAGTTCCAGTTCCCCTTACCTTTCTGCTGACAATTCTAGCTGTGAAAAAATTCAATTTTATTGTTATTAGTCACTGTAGCACTGAGGTGAACTACACCCACAAAAGGGCAATGTGCCAAGAAGTTGGAATTCATATCAAGACAATATGTTTCAATTTTTTGTGTTTTGTGCCAAGGCATAGCAGCAGCTCCTTGCAAAGACCTCAGAAAATCCATGTCTCATACTGTGCTTCTGCTCTTATCTCTGCTGAGCAAAACTAATCAGACAAAGATGCAGCTTTCCTGAGAGCAAAGGCACTGAGGAAAGGGCTCTTTCCAAATGTTCTTGCTGCTACTGCAGAAGAATGTGAAATGTGTTTTCTGTAAGACCTTGAGTGTTTGGGCCAAGCATCTTGGCTGTCTGGAAGAAGTACAATGAAAACAAAGGATCTCCTGCGAAGGAAAACAGGCAGTGGTTGACATGGAAAACGGTGTGTTGTTATCTGTTCAGTCCAGGCCCCAGGCCCTGGGCCTCAGCCTAGCAAGCTGAGGATAAATGGTGAAGTTGTTGCAGTTCTGAATGTATCTTTCTGCCAAGAAATTAATCCATTTTCCAACTGAGCCAAATGCTCTTTTGTTAAACACAAGGCACAACAGTGTCATAAAAAGTCATTCCTGCTTGATCCCCCTCGCACAGTTGAGGGGAAATTTGATAGGACCAGAGGGGACAGCCTCAATTTGCATCAGGGGAGGTTCAGGTTGGATATCAGGAAAAAATTCTTCACTGAAAGGGTTGTCAAGCATGGAACAGGCTGTCCCGGGCAGTGAAGCCACCATCTCTGGAGGGACTTAAAAGACCTGTGGATGTGGAGCTTAGGGACATGGGTTAGTGGTGGCCTTGGCAGTGCTGTGGGATGATCTGAGATCTCAGAGGTGTTTTCCAACCTCAACAATTCTATGGTTCACGCTCATGGTTCCATGAGCAGATCGTTCCCGACAGGAATTCTTGTCTTGCATTACCATCTTGTGGCCAACCCCGGCAGTGCTCTGTGCCATGCACTCATGTTTGTCCTTTGAAAAAATAAGAGGCAGGTGCAGAAAGACGAAACAATTTCCACTTCTTCTCAGATGCTCACAGGAATAAAATTTCCGGTGCAGCTCAGGAGCTGGGGAGCGTGTGGAGAAGTGCTGGCTTGGCACAGCCTCAGCATCAGGGAATCACGGAGTCATTTTAGGTTAGGAAAGACCTCTGAGATCGAGTCAGAGATCTCAGCACTGCCAAGGCCACCACTAACCCACGACCCAAAGTGGCACATGGACACAGCTTTTAAATCCCTCCAGGGATGGGGACTCCACCACTGCCCTGGGCAGCTGTGCCAGGGCTGGACAGCCCTTTCCATGAAGAATTTTTCCTTAATATCCAATCTAAACCTCCCCTGTTGTAATTTGAGACATTTCCCTCTCGTCCTGTCCATTGTTAGCTGGGAGAAGAGACTGACCCCCACCTCATCCAGGGAAAGATGTCACCAGCAGCTGAGGCTGGGAGCGGTTCACTCTGCTGATTCCATCCGTGTCCTGCTGGGGACAGATGCTTTTAAGTCGCAGCTCCTGTGAAAACTCTGCCCAGCCTCCATCAATAGAAAGACCCTCAAAATGATTGCCAGCATAGCAGGGGCTTAATGGGCTGCCAGGCTGGAAGCTGCCATTAAAATTCGAGGCCTGCTGTGCATATATTGTCACAATTAGCAGAAAATAAGGTCTGAAAGAGACACAAGTAGTAATCACTTCATCACAGTTCAGAGCAAAGGCACTTTCCCTCACCCTCATCATTTCTGAACATCCCTTTGCTGGGTGAAAAACTTCCCCTTCCAGCAGGTGTGGATGTGATGGTGCCTCAGCTGGGCTGGACAGGCATGGAAGATCTACTGAAAAAATGCTGCAAATACAACTCAAGAGATTTCAAATTGCTGTTGAGTCACTGAAGAAACAGTTGCTGTGTGACACTGCACTAAAGGGCAGCGCTAGCACTGCAAGGCAACTGCACAGGACACCTTCCTCGAGGAAAACAGGGCAGATTTCCAATTCTTTCCTCAGTCTGGGTTTGTCTCATACACTTAGAAAATTATTTCTTCCTCTTCTAATGAATGGGAATGAAGAGAGGGAAGGGTTCTGCTGGTACTCAGAGCTTTGCAGTAGATGAACAGCTCCAGAGCAGCTCCCAAAACTTCATTTAATTTAGGCTACAGAGGCTTAAGCCACAGGTGACTTGCAAATAACTTGGGGCTCAGCTTTTGATGAAGCTAAACCCAGTACATCCTGATTGTTGAACACATTGTGTGTCTCAGACACCAAAGACTTGGGGCTGCTGCTGCTGCTGCACTGTCTGGGTGGTTAATTGGGTCTACACACGTTATTTCCTCCTCTAGGATGTTGAAACTTCTGTCCATCAATACAAGCTGGGCACTCCTACAGGGCAAGGAGGCAAAGATATGGTAAAACAGCTGCAGAAAGGGATGGAGAAAGGGGGAAAATAAGAAAGAAATCCTGTAGCTGAGTCTAGTGAAGTCCTGGAACGCTGAGAACAAATTGATGACACAAAATTGCATGGAAGAAAGTAAAGCCAAGCAAGGGAGCCAAAACCCCCAGGAGAAATAAGACAAATAAGCAGAAAGGGATGTCTGGCTGTAAGATGAAAAGGTGGATTTTTTTAACCATATGAAAAGGCTTAGGAAAGCAAAATATTCCTATCACCTGGGAAAGGATGGTGGCTTGACTGGAAAGGCATCAGCTGAGCCCACTGCAGGCTTTGCTTTTGTTGTTTGTTGCACTGAGAGGTCTAAATTCAGCATCAGGGATGGGATCCATAGAAATATGGGTTACTCACCTCCTCTGCCTGGCTTGTACAAGACTTGAATGCTTCATTGAAACTTGGGAAGGAGCAAACCTGTGGAAGGGAATAGAACAATTATTGAGAGGAAGGTCTGAAAAAAGAACAAGAGGTGCTTGACTGGATTAAGAGTCTGAAAAGGAGGCTAAAAGCTGCATTTCTGGCTAAAAAAGAGGAAAGGATTGGCATTAGAGATTTCTCAGGTATCTCTGTCCCTGAGTGCAGGCTTATAGATGAGAGGATCCATAAAAGGGCAGGATGTATAACAGGTGGCAAAAATATGCCTTTCATTTTGGGCTGTTTAGGGGAAAACTCGTTGATTTTAGGTGCTGGGGTGTGCTGCTGCCGACAGAGGCAACGTGGGGAGCAGAGAGGTGGGGTACAGCACTTTGCCACCCCAGCCCTCCAGCTGCATCTCTGAGGGGTCACCAGGCAATCTTTTATTTTCCTCTGGTGTAGGAGCAGCAAGAAATAAGCATGGCTGGGCCGGCAGCACGCCACGAGAGGGCAGGGCATAGCTGGAAATTCAGCTGCAGCTGGAAATCCAGTGCCACAGCCAGACCCAGCTCCCGGTCCTGCAGCGCAGCTGCAGCAAAGGACACCTGGAAGGTGGAAAAGGGGGGAAAAGGAGGGATGTGTCTGATAGTGAATGTCTGGTGGGCAAAAAACCCAGAGATTTCACCAGAATTGCACCAAGCGGTGGAGAGAAATAGGTTCTCATGCTATGGAGCATAAACACACACAATATAACAGAACACAATATAACTCATCTGTAACTCAAGACAACTCATGCAAAACATAACACAAACAGCACTGGGAGAGTACAATTTACACACAGTATAGAATCATGGAATTGATTATGTTGGAAAAGACCTTTAAGGTCATCAAATCCACCCTCATGGCATTGATGTTCCTCACACAGAGCCATTGGCATCATGATCCCACTCTCTCTCCTGCATGAACTGACCAGGACTGGGAGAACTTTGCTCTGCTCCATGCTGCTGAACACAAATCCCTTCTCAAACCTCAATGCAATTTTGAAAGTGCCAAATAAAAATCCCATTTCCTTGCTGTGACTGGCAAATGTAAGCCCAGCTTCTCTGAGATTATCATTTCAGTGCAATATTTTATTGTCCTGTATCAGGATGTATCAGGAAACGGACACACGAACAATTCATCCCCACTGAAAATTCCTCCTGTGACAGTGGCACACTCAGCAGTCAGCTCAGTATTCATGGAATCATTAACAGCATTTGCTAAGTGCTCTGGTGCCTCACGGTGGTATTACCAAACCAAGCACTGCTGAAGCATTGCTTTGCTTCAGTAGTACTATTAACGCATGAAAAAAGTTTCTTGGACTGAAAAAAATTTAAATAACACCTACCAAACTGGCAAATATGAGTCAGTCCTTGACAGTGCTGTGTCACACAGTCCAGAGTGAATCCTGGAACACTTGTTCCCAATCCAAGTGAGCAGGATGCCTGGCCTATTGCAATGGTTAATATGTGCCTTCCTGAAACTGGATTTAAAAATATTTCACTTCAGCAGGCAGTGCTGGAGAGCAGTTCTGATATTCTAACCATGCCTGAGCTTTTGTGCTGCTGTGTTTGAGAACTGAATTCATACATTTACATTGGGCTGCTTCTCAGTAGTTTCCTTTCCTTCTATCTGTGCCACAGCAGTGAATATTACTTAATGAACATCCCAGGAGGTCTAGCTTGCTGTGGAATTACAGACAGCAGGGGGGGTGGGGGGTGAAGGCAGCGCAGCAGGAGCTAAGGCAGGTGTTTGAAAGAGAACAATTCAGCAAACAATCAAACCACTGAGTTTCTGAAGCCAGGAGGTTCGAAGCACTTGGGCTAGCAAAGGTATATGGTGTGAGCATGGTAAAACCTCACGAGGCAGAAGCTGTAGGTGTCCAGCACTGCAGGAGGCAGGGTTTGCTGAAGTTAGCTGCTGCCAGAGCCAGGAAATTGGGAATTTTAACACTTAAGTTGAGGAACTGACATGCTGGAGAACTGGAGAACTCAGGACAGAGAGGGATGGAAGGCTCCAAGTGCAGCCCTGGTGAGGGTAACTGATTCATTTTAGAGAAACTGAGGCTTGTGCCAGAGTGGTTTGGTACTCCAGCTGCAAAGAGAACCAGCTACCACAAGATGTTTGCTCACTGTTCACTGCTGTCTTGGCAGGTATGTCAGACTTTTTATACTGTAAGTATTTAAAATTTGAAGGGCCTTCACCTGTGGGTGTTTAAAAATCTGTTATTGCTCTAAGGACTACTTTTTAAAGATTTTTTTCTGTGTCTTCTGTATTTTCTTTACTTCCAAGAATGCTGCATCAAGGATTTTCCCACAGACAATAATACACCCAGCTCATGGCTGTAGTCACCAAACCTGAGGGAAAGGAAGATAATTTTGCAGCTATCCCCCGCTTCCTTGGGATTCAGAAGGTGTTAAGGACCTTGCCATCCGAGATCCTCCTCAAACCTCAAGGAAGCCTCTAACAAGACAGCCCTGGGCTCACCTTGCCTTCCCCTCAAGGCTGGCAAACCAGCAATGCTGGCTTGGCTTTATGCCTAAGCTGATATTTCCCTGGGAGTAAAATATCACCAAAAGTCCCTTGTCTCATAAGATAGCCTGGGGGGGGAAAAAAAAAAAAAAAGAAAAGGTAACTTAGGCCACCCATCCTACCCACACGCAGCTCCTGGTGAGAAGACTGAAGGACAGTGGAGAGGATTTGGTCAGGTTTGCATCCAGGCATGGGGAGAAATTCCTCTGCTGCAAGGAGCCAGCCCAGTGTTTGCCTTCTGGTTGCTTTAAAAGGACAAGGCAAAAAGGGATATGAGGAATGTAACTGATTAGAATAAGTAGCTTGAACAATATCCTGAGATTGTTTTGATACACGGAGCTGTTCACAAAGCTTTGCGAGGGTAGCCAAAAACTGGGTGTCATTAAGTCCAAGAACCAAGAAAATATTGATTTTTTTTTTTTAAATATAAAATTATTTTACATACTTTGAAACATGCACATTGTTATTTAGCCCCATTCAGGCCTGGGTTTCTTAACATATTTATCCTGCTTTTCCCCAGAGCAACCAATTTCCACACACATGCTGCAGATTTTCTGCTCTGCCATTCAAACAACTTCCCAGAATAAGCTGGGCTGGTTCCTGGTTGTCTTTGAAGCATTTCCACACCAGCCCAGTTTTAATGAGCAGATGCAACACAAAGGGCTCATGTTTGCAGGTTAGGTCGATGCAAACACTTGCATAATGCCAAAGCTTTTCTACGGAATCACAGAATCCCAAAGTGGAGGGGACCTCAAAAACCATTAAGTTCCAACCCCCCACCACAGTCAGAGACACTGCCCATGTAACATATGCACTCTAACACGTCAGGAAGGATATTGAAGTATAAGTTTTATTTTTTTTTCCCCCTGAACTACAATTTTTCAAAGTTACTCCATGTTAAGGATAAGGAAAATGCACACATTGAGATGCAAAGCCCTGTGAATATTATTCAAGAATAGCACCTCTAGCTGAGTCACTACAGGAAATGTAGATGCCCAAAATGTACATGTAGTGCTGTTCATTGCAGTTTAGAAATAATTTTACATGTTTAAAGTCAATTTGAATATGACTGTAAGGGGCAGCAGCACCTATTCCCAGCATCTACCATCTTATTTTTATATTTTATTAAATATATTTGGGAAAATAATTGCTTTCCCTTGTTCCAGCATGAAAATGAAATGAAACTCACCCTTGCAGAGCAGAGCTGAAGCCTGAATGTCACAAGTCCCAAGAGATGGTGCCACCACATTCCTATAAGCAGGGACACCCCTCCTGCAGACAAACCCAGCTGTGCACTGCAGGGAACATGGGATGGCTGCACAGGGACAGCAGGAGAGGGTGGGACAACGCCAAAGTCACCCGTGGAGAGAACAACACAAGTTCTATGAAGCACTGGGCCTCCTCTGGGTGTTTCTTTTGGTGAAAAGACACTTCTTTCTTCTCCACCGACGTGTGAGGGTGGGATGCACAAACCCTGCCTTGCAGGAGCAGCCAGCCCCAGCTGTGGGAGGCTTTTCTTCAGTGCTTGTTCCACCCAGGGCAGGTCACAGCTCAGCAGGTCCTGGGCAAACAGATGTGCATCCAACACACCTGCTGGGAGCCAGCTGGCAGCTGGAAAGGACCTTGGCTGCTGCTGGAGGGGTATTTCTCACACCAGGAATTTGTTCTTACCAGCAAATCCAAACTCCAAGCGTGGGCTGCTGTCTTGGCTGTGTGAGTTGAAGGGCTGGAGTGGCCCAGTTTCAGTAAAAGAGGCACTTTCAGGTGAAATGTTCAATCTTCTCACCCCTGGAAGAAAATGCCTCATCAAAATTTCATATGGCCTTGGGATCTTGGTGTTTCATCTACAAGGCCTTTTCAGATGCATAAATAAGAAAAGACTGCAATATCACAAATTGCTTGTCTGGGGGAAAAAAAAAGAAAAGTAGATTAAAAAAGAAAAATTCAAGAATTTACTTTAAATTTATGGACATTTATAGACACAGCAATACTGCTGCTCTTGCAGGAAACAAAAGTAACTGGGAATTTCCTAGATCATTCATTCTTTTTTCCTGGGGTACTTCTTAACAGGACCTTTGAGTTGAGGTCCTGAATGTGTTCTGGGATAAGTGGTGCAGGCTGTAGGGGATAGATCACCTCAGATGGGTTTTTAGGTACCCTTCAGAACTGAGCATCCATTTATATGGCAGCCTTGGGATATGGCAACCTATGGGATGTGAGTAGATGACCCCAAGCAGTCTTTTCCAGTTTCTTATTAAAGAAAATTAGTGAAAGAAATGTTTGCTGTTCTAGGGCTCTTTTATAATTCCCATAAAGACACTCTCATATAATACAGAGAAAATTGTAAAAGACCATAATAATGTTAAAGAAGGTTTGATCTCTCTGTACTCATCATTCACCTCCCTAGTGAAAATAACAGGTTTTTCCTTTGCAAGAAAAAGAAAACAAAAGTTACTGTTTGTGGTGAGGGTTTTTCAGTCTAGATATAAAGTCCAGTTACACAATGCCCCATCCCTGGAGGTGTCCAAGGCCAGGTTGAATGGGACCCTGAGCACCTGATCCAGTGGGTGGTTTCCCTGTCCATGGCAGAGGGATTAGAACAAGATAAGCTTTAATGTCCCTGACAACCCAAACCATTCTGTGATTCCATAAATAAGTCATTTTCCAAAATTACAAAATGTGTTTCAAGCCTTTAAGGAAAGAATAAGAAATCTTTGGGCTGCTATTACTAAAGTACTTTAGGGTCTTCCACACTGCTTTGATTCCTACGTGTGCTTTTCCACCCTTCCCAAATATCCTTGAAACAAGTCAGTTTCCTCCATTGCTCAGGGCCCTGCAGTGCTGCTTGTTGGGCTAACACAAAGTGGGAGAGAGGCATTACCAACTACAAGGTTGTTACCCCACCCCAGAAGCCAAGAATAACCCAGGTTTCTATTAATAGAGCCCTCGGGGCAGATTAGAGTGAAATGACACTGAACGATATTTGTAGAATTACACATGGAGGGGTCACTGGAGAAAAATTCGGTTGCCCAGGAAAACATGTATGGAGCTGTTTTGGTTGTTGTTATCCATAGGACTATGACAATATAAAAGCACAAAAATATCACTTGAGAAAATGTAGAAGAAAGAGAAGGAAAGGGTAAGAGTAGAAAGATCTCACCCCCTCTAAGCCTTGCAATGAGACTTGGTTGTTGTAGTTTAGACATCTTGGTCAAAGCAATAGTTGCAGTCTGGATCCATCAGGAGGAGGGGAGAAATCCCAAAGAAGCAGTGAGCAGAAAGCCCCAGGCCCCTCTATTGGGTTTATATCACTCAGGTGCATGGGGGAACTCCCAGGTACCTCCCCTGGGGCAGGGAGCTTCAACTGGATGATGTCATGTTGAGGATCATGGACACCTGGATGATGGAATGTTGTGGATCAGACATTTCAGGAGTCTTTGACACCTTGTAAGGTGATACAGCTGATATAATATCAGTGCAGTTGAGCCAGTTATGGCACATCATCGCCCATCAGCAGAGGGGAACACCTTCAGGCCACGTGTGGACTTACCACAGCTGAGTTCACTTGATAAGGACAAAGAATCACTTCCTGCCTCCCAAGGTTTGCCTCTTTCCTCATCTCACTCATCACCAGCTGTAGCCTGGGGTGGGCTGTGCTCTGCACCATTCTACAAAGGATGGGATTCAGCCAAAACATCTGTAGGACATTTGTTCTGTACAGGTACCGATAAATGTCTGTTTTACTGAGCACTCCTGCACAAGGCTCTTCATTCTTGGACCATGGTGTGTCTACAAGACAAAAGAAAATCTCTAAAAACCATTTGGTCACAAGAGAAATTCTATACTCTCAGATCATTCAGGCTTAATTAAATGAAAAAGAAAATTCTATAAAACATGAGCTGCTGCTAATGCCATATATTGAAAAATGCAAAGTTCACACCCATGAAATGTGAGATTAAAATAAAACATTAGCGCTTTTTCCGAAACTTGCATTTTCCTGTTTCCCACTTCATGTTCATGTTTGCCTTCCCAGCCACCTAACCTAGAAATGAACCTCTTTTTAAAAGAAAGTTGAGACTCTTACACATTAAATAAGTTCAACTGACGGAGCTCTAAAGAAAGTATTCATTACCAGGTGAGTTGAAATAAAATCTCCAGTGTCTGGCACAGTGTGTGCAGGGTGGTTCTCTGGGCTGGCTCCTGGGAGTGCTGGGTGTTTCTCCTGGTGCCTGGCTGATCTCCAGCCCTCTGCCAGGTCAAGGCAAACATTGGAAGCCTAGGCAGTGAACAAACTCCATCGACTGGCCTCATTATTGACCTCATTATTGCCTCATTATTTGCCTCATTATTGCTGCAGGTGAGTTGGTTACTCAGGTAGAGTTCCTTGAAAGCCAAGCACTTGCATTCATCTATTTTCACAAGATTCTGCTCACACTTTGACCCTAAACCATCACATTTCTGTGCTTTTACCATGACAAACACTGTACAAATAAAAATGCATTTTCTGTTCTAACACCTGAGACTCTCAGGAAATACCAAATCTGTGCTGAACTAAAGGAGGAGGAAGTGCCAGCACAGGAAAATAGAGCAGGCCTTGAATCAATTAGCACCACATGGTTTTATTTAATGCATTTATTATGGTTTCTACTCAAAAGCCAGCCCTTGCCCTGTTACATAAAGCTATCATTTCCTGGATGGCAGGACTGGAATTGCCTTTATAAAATATGATATTATTTTGGTTCATTATTCCAAGAAAATTTTCTCTTTACTTTTGCTAAGCTCAACAAAGCAGAATGAGGCTGATTCTGATAGTTTGGAAGGAAACAGGTAAGAATTTTGTAGAATAGCGATTGTATGGGTGAAGTGAAATGTATAGAGAGATGCTGTCACCGTTCCAGGTGCCATCATGTGAGTTGGACACCATTCAGAGAGAAAGTGGGACAAATACACAAATAAGTGACTTTACAGGTCCCCAGGGAGCAGCACTGGCCAGGGGTCTTAAATCCGTTAAACCCCAATCCTTAACTTTCATCATTGCTCCCTGCTGTCACAGGCTCATTCCCAGTCCCTCAAGCAGCCTCCTGAAGGGTGGTGGAGCTGGTGAGGGACGTGCTGAGAGTCTGGGAGGGAAATCCTGAATTATCTGTGTTGACACTGATGAGCTGATATCAATGTACAGCCACAGATTTGTGTCAGCTGGAGATCCAGGCTTGGGGATATTCCCATACCCTAAGGAAATAATACAGCTCGTTGTGTTTCTGCCCTTCTCTTCTTATTTCCTCCAACTTCTCCTTGTTTATCCCAACCTTTTAACACTAATTCCCATAATCAATTATATTACACTTATTTTGGGCTTTGTACTGGTACATATAATTTCAGAATATACATTTCCATGTGTTTTCTATATAAAATGCCATACATTTTTCTAAAACATGGCTTACATGAAGATTAAAAGGAATAAAGTCAAATGTCTGGTTAGAAGTTTCAAAGTTTGATTTAAAAATTAAAGCAAGAGCATACACATTAAAAAAAAAAGGAAGAAATCAACATTTCAACACATCCTCCTGAAATCTACTGTCTCCTTGCTCTGGTTCTTGGTTGAACTGGCAAAACCCTCTACAAAATGATCTGTGGATCTACTCCTATTGCAGAGCTGATGTTTTACAGCTGGAAACAAGCACAGAAGCAGAAGTTTGTGTTGCTGTTGAATATAGGACCAGTTTCACTGATTTCCAAGGTGTTGCCTGAGTATTATGTGACTGATCCAATTTTTTTTAGAAAAAAAATAGAATTAAGATCTAAAATCTGAACTGAAATCTCTAATGAAAACACTTTAAGGCCTGACCCCACTCTGCCTCATGCTTGACAGAGCTACAGACTGAGACCTTATTACTGAGAAATTGTTTATTTAAATCACCACAAAATCCCAAATAACTGCAAATAAAGTACCTGAAGTTTTCAACTGTTCAGAACCAGAGCTACAACCACAATGGCCTGAGTTTAGAGTACATGGTTTCACTCTAAGTTAGTTAAATAGCACATGAGTTAGTTAAACAGAGCAGTGGGGTTTTGAGGATATTGTCTTTGGGAATTCCTGCAGTAGTTACTGTGGAACAGCACATAACACAATCACAGCCTTCCCAGTGTTAATTGTTCTAAAAAGCAGGATAAAGATTATACTCCTGACACACAGCCAACTCGAAAATTACCCTCTTATTAGAGCTCCAACCCAGGAAAAAAACCTGTGACTCAGGACTCATTAGAGCATTAAGAAATATAGTAGGATCTTTTAAACTTTTTATTGCCTCTTTCCTCCAGGGATAACAATAATAGGACTAATGACAACACAGGTTCTACCATTTTTAAAACTGAATTTGTTTCCTTGGTTGCGACATAATGACTTTGCTTAGCCTGCCTGAACTCAACATGGCACTTTTTAATGAGCATTTTTATTAGTGTTTAAGGTTAATCATCTTAATTTTTTTTTCAGGAATCAAAAAATTGGACTAATTTTACTTCTTTTTGATGAAAATCCAGATGAAATCAACGGAACACGTGTCACTGACTGCAGCACTGTAACACCACAGCTGGGTCACACCATGGGCTTGTTCTCCACAGGCAGCAGCATCTTCTGCTGGGCACCTCAGTGACTGCAGGGGTCAAACTGAGGAAGGTTTTGGTTCTTTTTTTAGGGCAACCAACCAGGATCAGGATTCAAACCTGTACAGATTGAGGAATGCCACTGAAACCTCTTTGCTGGGCTGACCTTATTTTTTTTTTATTTCACTTACAGGACATATCGGAACAGGCTTTTTATTACTGGGATAACCTCTGGAAAACCTACAATGACTGCAAGCAACAAAACACATTTTATTAATGCACCATGGGCTATTACCAAGAAATGGCAGCAAATTCAGAAAAATCTGTTCTTATTTAAATAAAATAAATGAGCCGGCTTTGAGATTTGCAAAAGCTTTTTAATAATATTTCTGTCTCAGAATGTGCATTTTTTTCATGCTGATCAATACGAAGAATAACCTTACAGAAGTTAGTGGAGAAAAATGAATGTAGGGGGAGAACTGAGGAAAGTAATCAGAAGCAGAAACCACAGCCTCATGGTAAAGGAAAAAAGGAAGTGTCTGTTGTATCTCATAAGTGAAATTTATCTGTTACACTGACATTTTGAGGCTGTAGTTGCAGGTCCTTTGAGAGTAAATATTATTACACAAAGAAAAAGAAACTGTAGGGTCCTGACAACACAAGTTGTCAGCAATTTGATTCATTGCCTCAAGTAATTCTTGCATGTAAACAGAAGCCCCCCGAACCCACTCCCACACACTGCTGAAAACGTTCTCTGTTTTGTTTTGTCAGCTGGATGAAAAGCCATGCTACAGTTTGTTTAAAGAAAAAGCTTTTTATTTCAGAAGACATACTCCTCAGTAAGTCACCAGAGACCAGCCTGTGGAGCAGAAAGTACAACAAACAGATCCAGGGTAATCCTTACCCTGAGAATATCAGGATAAGAAAAACACATTTTCTAACTTAAAAAATCTCTTGCCTTCCTTGGTTTATATTGTGTGATGAAGCCACAATGGGTTTAACTTCTAAAGTATGGACAGGGATCTTCACGAAAAGAAAGTTTAATTACTGTTTATCCTCCTGAGTGTGTTCTGGGGGTGTTACTGATTCGCTGGGTTTTCATATCCACACCAAGAGTGTTTGAATTCAGGGATACTCCCACACAAAATGTATCTTCCTTTTCTGACAATTCTAGATACAGACTCACAGAGTGGTTTGGGTTGGGAGGGTCCTTAAATCCCATCTCATTCCGCACCCTGCCATGGGCAGGGACACCTTCTGCTGTCCCAGGCTGCTCCAAGCCCCAATGTCCAGCCTGGCCTTGGACACTTCCAGGGATCCAGGGGCAGCCACAGCTTCTCTGGGCACCCTATTCCATTGAAAAAGCTCTGCCATTAATTGCTGGTGACATTTTCCTGCTGAATTGTGATACCTTTGCCTTTAAATGCTGCCTACTCCGCATATTTGGATCCCCATTCTGGTTGGGATCTGCCAGACACATTTCAGACTCATCCTTTGCCACTCAGTTGGGAGGGTAAAGAAAAGTCAAACCAGCCAGAAAATTCCAGCTCCTCCAAGAGAACAGTAAATAGGACACCCCAATTTGAATTACTCTGTTGGATCTTGGGAACATTTTGAATAACTCTGGCTTGGTATCGTCCCAAAAAGTCAAAATTGTTCAGACACACTAATTAAAAAAAATAGAGAACAATCCATTTCATTTCTAACTGGAGCAGATCAAAAAACTCTATTGTATCTATTTTTCTTGTCCAAGTCCCAAACAACGTCCCTCAACTTTGTGTTCTTGGTTTTGTGAGACTGAAATGAGACAAAGAGTGAAAACCAGCCAAATATGGAATAAACATTTTTCGGGGAAGGCGACTTTGAGAGTCAATCCACGATAACTTCCTGAATTACGTCTTAAACTAAGAGGAAATTTTTGTTGCATAGTAATTTTCTTCAGATTTTTAAAAAAAGGGATATATAAAGCCAGCGAACATCAGGCTTTGGCAATTTTATGAAAATTCTGTAATTTTTACATGTGCTTTTGATCCCCTCTGGAAGTGGAATCATATGAATAATCTCTTATTCAATTAAGATATGATTTTTATTAAAAATAGGTGTTTCCAATAACATATTTTTAGTTTTCTCTTTTTACAATTGGCTCAAAGCCTGTAAAGGTAACTCTGCTTGTGGGCTGCATGGGCTGTGTCCCAAGACAGAGTTCTGCCAGCTTATCATTCCAGTAAAGCATTTATATTAGAATATAAGGTACAGACAGGCCAAAAGAACTTGATTTTGATGTTTCTGAAGAAAAAAAAATTCAGATGACAAGTCACCCAGGCAAAAGATCAATGACCAGACTGAAAAGTTTCTCCCTGTTTCACCTGGGTAAAAGTCTAAGTTGGTAAGGATTTGCATTCAGCAGTTTCAAAGCACACTCGTTTTGGTTGGTTTTTTTTTTTTTTTACATAAAAGAATGAATGTTCAGCAGAGAGATTGAAGTCAGCATTTCACTGAGCCTCTTTCAGCAGCAGTCTTTGCCACCATCTACTGAGGGGGATTTTCATTGCCAGGGAAAGCAGGCAATTGCAGTTCAAACACAGCACTCTTCAAAAAGGCAGCTGGGATTCCTTCCCTCATTTCTGACCCTGCGATTGACCCATTTCCCCCTCATTTGCCAAGTGGAAAAATATCCTGACTTCTGTAATTAAAGCATTTTAACCAGAGGATGGGACAGAGAAGAAAATGGAGGCAGAGTTGGAAAATTACTTTGTCTAACCCTTATTTATTAATTCAGATGGAGACCCTAGGGCCCATCCAGCACCTTAGAGCCCCTTCCAGAACCTGAAGGAGCTCCAAAAGAGCTGAAGAGGGACTTTGGGCAAGGGCCTGGAGGGACAGGACACAGGGAATGGCTTCCCAGTGCCAGAGGGCAGGGCTGGATGGGATATTGGGAAGGAATTGTTCCCTGGGAGGGTGGGGAGACCCTGGCACAGGGTGCCCAGAGAAGCTGTGGCTGCCCCTGGATCCCTGGCAGTGTCCAAGTCCAGGTTGGACATGGGGGTTGGAACACCCTGGGACAGCAGAAGGTGTCCCTGCCCATGGCAGGGGTGGTGAACTGGATGAGCTTTAATGTCCTCTCCAACTCAAACCCCTCTGTGATTATATAACTCTATATAATAATATAGCTTATATAATTCTATATAATTCCCACCTTCCCACCACGAGTTTCAGTAAGATCCCAGCCTTCCTCCCAAACCCCATCAAAGCATCTTTCAACCCAACAATGTCAGCACACACAGCCCTCCCCTCCCTCAGTGTCATCTCCACAAAGTTCCTGCGGTGGGACAAGTTGTGAGACAACTTTCTTGGTTCTATTCTGCAGCTTTGTGACACGTGGGGGGGAAAGAAGGAGCAAACCATATATCTGGGAATTGCTCTGAGTGCCCGTGGGGAAATCATCAGGGCTCAGATCAGCACCTCAGTCCCTTGGCATGGGAGAGGCATTCCATGGCGTTCCATGGCATTCCATGGCGTTCCATGGCACAGCTGGCTGATAGTGATGACCAGAGCAGCACAAGGTTGACAGTAGATATAAAGAACTGTTCCCTGCACGTTGCAAAAGCTGTGCCACTTAGACAAAAGTTGCTGTTTTCTTCCACACTGACTGATTCCAGAGAGTCCCCGGAGCCCGCTGGGTCCTCAAGCTGGTGAGCTCATGATATTTTTAATAATCTGCAGTTGTTTCCATGTGGCTGGGCTGATGGACAGACTGACAGGATTTACCTTCAGGGTAGAAATTGCTCTGAAACTGTAACAGCAGCATGGAGGGATGGATGTGGAGAGGTGCTGGTTCTCACTTCTCTGCAGTCTGCAGGGGCAGGATTGCTCCATGCCAGGGCAGGAGGAGAGGTGGGCTGAGAAACTGAGCTCAAAACAAAGTGTTTCTATTTTTTGCTTTTTTTCCAAGAAGCAAGATCTCTCAGCTGGTGTTTTTTGCTGGAATGTGTTCAGAGCAATGGGATTATTTAATTTCTTTCTTTTTGTTTTTGTGTTTTGGGTGCTTTAAACCAACTGGACCAGATTTCTGCCCATCACAGCTGTGGCAGTGCAGCTGCCATGACATGGCTCAGCAGTGACAGCCACTTCGGGGGTCGTAGCAGTGTCCTTTTGGGGGTCTTCAAGCCACGGATATCTGGGGGATCAGGGGAGCCCTCAGCCCAGCCACTGGGCCCCCATTTCAGACCTCACAAGAAGGGAGCTCATGAACACCCATTACAAGGTGTGAGGGACATTGCTCTTTTCTCCACTCCTCTGCCTTTGTGCCCAGCCCTGCCTGCTTGAAGCACAAAATTTCCTTTCCCCAATTTGCTCCTTCTAATTGTCACCATTTTCAGCACGAGGGTTTTAGTGCTAATTTGATTTTTGCTTCAGCCTTGCTGTTTTCTTCTTATCCCCTGAATTCCCTACGCTTTCCACCCCAGCAGGGCTGTTGGATGCTTTGTTTCTGCTGGTAAATCTAAATTGTCTGCCCTAACGGATGGCAAGTCAGCCAATTAATTACCCCCTGGTTAAACACCACAACAGGTGACAGGACCAATGCATCACAAGCCCTCTTTGGTTTAGAAATGCAAATTTCAACAAGGGGGATTAGTGCAGTTTATGATGACCCAGAATGTTCGCCTGTAAAAAAGGATGGCCCAGATGTTGGCCAGCAGACAGGGATTCAGCCTCTGGAGCCTCAGCAATGTGCCTGCCACGTGAAAAACGTGCTCCCATCGAGGAGTGGAGACTCCGCGCTCAGTACTGTTTGAAATTTATCAGCATATTCCAGAGGCAGCAGAGGGTTTATTTAGTGCAGACCACTGGCTGGAAACAACACTCTGTTGCTTCCCAGGGTCGAGCAGAGAGGTGTGTGGGTAAAACTGTGCATGTAAAGCTGGGCAAGGGGGAAAACCAAATTCTTTCTTCCAAGTGGCGGAGAAGGCAGCTCACCCCTCAGCCTGAAGGAGCAGCTCTGGCACAGGAGATCTGCTTTGTGTCTACCTGTGGAATTGGGAAATCAGCTGTGGGGACAGCTGGAGTCTGGAAAACTCTTCAGTTCTGCATCTGGTGGGAGAGAAGCTGCTGATCCCTCCGGGCACCTGGAGGAGCTTCTTGCTCATTAATGAGGGAAGAGCATCCTGTTCCTTTCCTTGCACTCTTGAAGAAGGGACAGCTTAAGAGAATGACCAGTGAGAATCAAAGATTTGCTGTAAATGTCCCTGTTTCCCTGTGGATTGGCCAGCTGGGGCCAGGAACTCTTTCTGAGGACACACAGTTCTTCCATATTGTCCATCATGGATTGTCTCCTGCCATCCCCTTTAGCAGGCTCACACTTTTCCTTTAGCCATGTTTAACTGTCTCACAGGTCAATGAAAGAAGAAATTAGGCTGAGGGAAAACCTCCAGCTCGCAAAAAAACCCCTTAGGATTTTACTATTCATTGACTGGCACAGACTTATTTCTACTTTAAAATGGACATTATGGATTATTTTGGGAAGGAATCCTAGACTTAAATGCTGATTGAAGCTGATATGTTCTTACATACATTTTGAAAGCAAGGGAGAGACTTTAGATTTTCTTTAAAAATCAGAACTTTCCTTTTTACTTTTAAGGATCTTTAGCTATGGCTTCCCCCAAACTTTTCAATTTTCCAGAAGTTCCTTATTTCTCTCCATTAGGTGGCATGTCAGTTTATCCTTGGTTAAATGCTGGAATTGAGTTCTCAAGGATTAAGCTGACCACTTTTTTCTCTTTGATGTCCTTTTTAAATTCATATATATTTATTTAAGATACTTGTTGAACACCAGAAGCTTCATGTGCATTTTAAAATGCACAAAGATGTCCGTATTGTTAAATACAATGACTAAAAGGTCAGATGTCTTAAACTCAGTTCTTTATAGAATTCCCACTGAACAAAATTTAGAAAGGTGACATTGACATTTGAGTCTGTCTGTCCAGGATAGACAACCCTAGCTGGGGTTTAATAATACCTTACAAGCTTTCCTCCTTCTTCCAGACAGCTCAAAAGAAAGAGAGAAACAAAAGGTGGAAATAAAGAAGACAATGGCTATAACTCTGAAAGAAAAGAGAGAAACAGTAAAGTAAATTATTAATAGAACAGCCTTGCTAAAATTGTATGGTCCTTTAAAACCATAAGACAGTTTTGAGGAAGATTTTCAGCTTTTAGGATGAGATTACTCTTACATTTAAGCGAGATTGGATTAGTCATGTTATAAAGCAGGACATCTGTAAAAAGAGACAATAATTTAAAAGAATTCAGCTCCTAATGGAGCCTTCCTGAAGGTAAAAAAATCCTTTCTGGCTACAGTGAGAGCCCTGGCATTTATAGAGAAAATTGCCTGAAGGAGTCCAAAACCAGAGTGTAACCACTGCTGTACATCTGCCATTGACACTCCTCAGCATCCAAATAAAGACTTCCCTCCATGACCACAGAAAACTGCATCTAGAATTGAGTCTGAGGTAGAATTCAACCCCACCAGAGTTAGAGTTTTGAAATGAATTTAAAAACATTTAGAGGGAAACTTAAAGACGGTGATTTGGTAGGCAAGAGTCACTTGTGAGGTAACAAAGTGGAGAAGACAGCAGTGAAAAAGGAAAATGTCGTGGGGGATGTTGAGGTGGTGCAAAACTAAATGAAGAGTCCCTTAATCCAGGCCTTCCATGAGACCTCAAAAGGCTAAGCTTTCATTTGTCATCACTTTGCCTGTGTTTACACTGCTGTACACAACATCCCAAAGTTCTGCTGGAAATTTTGTCAATTAAATATTTCTCAGCCCTTCTGCGTCCCAGAAAACATTAACTAAAATTATTCTTCTGGTCTGAATGTAAATAAAGTCCATTATTAGAAAAGTTGCACTCAAGTTCTGCTTTAGAGTGTGTGTATGTGTCCTAGGTATGAGAAAAACTTCAACCAGCTACAGATACATCAGAGGCAGAAAATACAAGATGAAACTCGTGGTTTAGATTTACACTTAGATTCAGCATCTGGTGATTTAATCAAAATAAAAGCTTTTGGAAAAACAGAGCAGAAGGGACAATGACTTTTCTATATTTTCAAAATAATTTCATTAGTCAATTAATAATGCAATCCAGATTATCTAAATAATTTAGCGACTATTTCTTTCTATTACTTACAATAAGCAAAATAAAAATCTGGCACCTTCCTAAAGTCATATTTTCTTGTAGCAAATGCATCTGTAGTTAATACAGACCAAAGGAGGAGAGAAACTGAGGTTAAAAACACAGAATAAAAAGTTAAGCTTGTTACTTAAAACTTCATAATAAAGGTCCTTGCTGCTCATATGACATTCACTATTAAGTATAAAATGTCTTTTAAATTGGACCTTTCTCCTCACCTGGGAAGTGTTACAGCATGAAGATACTGAACTGAACTCTGCAGAGATACCCATGTTATGTTCTCCACTCTATTTGCAGATAGACCCTGAAGAAAGAATTTACCACTTAAAGGGAGACTAATTATATGACCTTTGCATTTTGAGGATCCATCTGGAGAATTTTAATCACTCAGACAGCATGAATGGTTCAAGTCAGCTCTACTTACAATCAATTACAACACATAAGCAGTTTTATCGTTTACACAAGCCAGAAAAGAGGCACCTTGATAGAAAAAATGCTGTTTACAATCATACTGTGATCCATCTTAAGATTTATCTTTTCCCTGATAGCAATCAAGAGATCAGGATACCAGCTCTGACCAATATATACCAGAGGGACAATGTTTGGACAAGCTGGGATTGAGAAGCAGTGCAGCACATTTTCTAGCTCAAGAAGAAAGATTTCTATCAACTTTTAAAAGAATATTTAGTGGGAGGTGATACACTGTGCTCTTTTACACAGCAGCCCAGAGCCGTGAAACTCCCTGAGATCCTTAGTAAAATCATCCTGATACACCCTCAGAAATACTGTCCCTTTGGACAGAGAAACACAGCCAGGTGGGAGAGATGGGATGCATAAAAGAGAGGCCCTGAATGGAGAAAGTGCACTTGGGATGGCAGTAGGAAAGGAATGAAGGACCTCAGTGCAAGTGTTCTGAAATGCTTGTGCTTCCTCGGCTCTGTGGAGGTTTTATGTGTGCATTTCTCAGAGTCATTAGCAGCCGTCAGACTCAGGAGAAAAGCTCTGCATTTCTTTCCATGGACTTGCCAGCTGAACAGCCCAGAAAGGTCACTTCTCCCCTTTCAAAATGTAGAATAGATTAGAGATAACTTGATTATCTCTGCAACTTGCAAAGATGTTTTCGATGCAAACAAGAGGCTCTCAATCTTCACTTTGTTAAGCAGAACAAATGTGAAGTTTCTCATTATAAGGCATCTCTTCCAGGCTTTAAATTATGTACTGCTTTTTAAAAGTTCCGCTTCATTTCCTTTTCTTTGTAAAACTTACATTTTGCTATGGAACATCTTACTGCCAATTCCCATTAAAGTTAGGGCATCAAACTACCACTGAAGATCCTGGCTGAAGAGTTTACAGGTTTCACCAGTGATTGTTACTGTTCTTTTCAATCATCTTTATCTTCTGACACCTCACATTTGATAATATCCAGCTGCCTCAGCCACATGGGCTGAGATTCACTGAATTTTGGCTGTTAAGCTTATGAAAAGGTATCACTGCTATGGCTACTGCTCAGCAATCAGTTAGTGTGGGGTTTCTGTGCCATTACTCTGTCAGTAAAGTTGTTTCTTATTAAAACTCTGGAAGGAAGGATGTGTAGAAGGTACAGAGCCTTTTACAGCACCAGAAAAGCAAAGTAGCTGCATTCTTTAGTTCTGGAGCAGTTCAGTAATTTTCCCTAAAATACTAACTCAGCCTCCTTGTGTTTATAAAGATGAATAGATTTTACTGCTCCTTATCAGAGAAGCAAATACGGACTCAGGACTGACTCGCAGATAAGGAAATGTCACAAAAGGACAAATCAAATTGTTGGGATTATTGGGGGCTTCAGACATAGAAACTCTTGCCTTGCTATTAGACTAATGACAAATATCAGTTTTAAGATGCACAAGGCAGGTCTGTATCTGCAGACTGAATGAACTGAATATTGCAATATACAATTGAGCTCAGCTCAGAAATGGGAGTTATCTCACCTTCTGGGCATGGCAGATCCTTAAACCTGGGCTCATGTGGTGCCTTTGCTTCCCAGAGGAATCCAAGACCAAAGGGAATGTATTACATGATTCCTCTTGGACCACAGGTCATCAATCAAATCAAAATCTCACCCTTGAGCTTTTAGTAGAAGATTTTATATATTTGCATGTTACCAGCTGGTTTTTGCCAGAGGTTCCTTATTATTTTCTTAAATATTATTAGTTCAGCCACAGGAAAAAAATATTAGGGAAACATTTGGGAGATTTTATTTCAAGATTTAGTTTTCACCCCAGTATCTGAAGCTGAACAAAACCATTTCCCCTAACTGCAAACCCACATCAAGATATTTCATCACACTTTGGATAAACAGACCCAGAGCCTGACAAAGAGTCTTTGCCTCTGCATGATTCTTCTGTTTTCTGGTTTTCTGCTGAGAACATGAGGAGACAGGACACAGATACCTACAGGTGATGTCTGAAAATTCATGTGCAGGTGATCTAAAAGATTATTTCTTCACCTGCCCACGGTTCCCTTTGCTGTAAGAACTTTCCATAGCACATTACAAAGCTTTTTTCAGCTCTGCTATGATGCTGGTGAGCTGTAGGGGCTGTGGAACCTGAACATCTTGGGCCCTGTGGAGCCTGCAGGGTGGAAGTCTGTGGGGGAATACCTGGTGCCAGGTTTCTGCATAAATATGGAGACACCAGCAGCAAAAATTGGGTGGGATATTTCCTAGTTTAGAGCACCAAACCTGTTGAAATTTCAGGAGATGAACACTTCCCTTATTGAACCGGTAACTTTGATTTCATCAACTTCTGCACCCAAACCTATGATAAGAAAATCCTGTGATGGACTTAGGGAAATCTATAGTAGGAATAAAAATAGTAACACACTGCTGATGTGAAATACATTATGGTTTTATTTCCAGAGACAGACTCTGTTATCAGATGACTATAGATGTGAGTTAAGCCAGTAGGTGGTTAAAAGCAGCATTTATGGGATAAACATCAGCCAGGCCTTCTGCCCCTGTTGCTGACCATATGGGAAACATGCTGGTGGGGCTGGGGGTCTTACAGAATTTTTAGTTCTGTATTCCTCTGTGGGGGAAAGTGAAGTATTTTTCTGTTGTGGCAGCTGTAGGAAATGCTTCAATGTACCCTCTAATTCCCCTCATCGATCAGTTCAGATTGTTTTTAAATGGGGATCATAGGGGAGCCATATGCTCAGAGACATTCTCAGTACATTGTTCAGTTGAACAGGACTGAACTTGCTCCTTAGCAGGCTAATTTTTCACTGAAATGCTGTTTTCTGATGGAGTTTCCCAGCAGTTGGTGGCCCGTTCATTGTGCAAGGGCCATTTCAGTGAACTCCAAGCTCATATGGCAGAAGAGCTCTCCCCACTTCCTTCTAATTGCTTCAGACCTCTCCAAATGCAAATGATGCACAAAGGTTTTGAGCAGTGACAAGTGCAGCTGAGCAGATCAAAGCAGAAGATTGTTGTGAGGTGCTGTATTCTTTATTTGAAGAAAGTATTTCCTTTATCACAAGACTCACAGACGTGGCTGGATGTGCCTTTTGCTCTCAGAGGAATAATGGGTTCTTCTCACCCCTCTGGGCACTCAGCAAAGTCTCTGAGCTCCCCCCTACCTTTCCCTTTAATCTGTGAGGTTCTCTCTGTGGGACTCCAGCTTTGCAGAATTCAGAATTTGAAGAAGATTGTGCCTCACATCCCTTTGTGTGTGAAGAGCTGCACGTTTCCAAAGGGAGCAGTTAGCTCTGAGAAGCTGCTGGCACTGAAATGCCCACAGCTGTTATGAGAGATAAATACTCACAAATGCCATTTTTTCTTTTTTCACCCCCCAGCCTTTTATTGCTTATGAAGGAGGCCCTGGAAACAGAAGGAGGGTCAATGAAGATGAGATAAAAGGATTAAAATTAGATAAGGATGAAGTTTTTTATAATGAAGGTGGTGAGGCAGTGGAACAGGTTCCCTCATCCCTGGAAACATTCGAGGTCGGGTTGGACGGGGCTCTGAGTGACCTGGTCTAGTGGAAGGTGAAACAAGATGATCATTAAGGTTCCTTCCAGTGCAAACCATTCGGTGGTTCCATAACCTGCTCATTTTCAGGGATGTGCAGTCGGACCCTGTTCCCTGGGCTCCTGCTCTGGAAAAGGAACAGGTTTCTGTGTGAGGCTCAGCCCAGTGCCTGGGCACTAAAAGGTGGCATCACCTCCAAGGAAGAGGAGAATGAGTTTTCCAGGCTGATGGAATTGCCAGCACTGGGCATTGCATAAATATCACCTGCTGCTTTCCGGGTGTGTAAATCAAGACTGGATCCATTCTGAGTAAGAGATATAAAGTGCTGTACCTGGAAAGAAAAAAAGCTGAGAACCCTGTTTCCTCGGCTCTCTGCAGCCTGGAGTAACAGCCCTCAGCATGGGAGATATTTTATATAACAACATCTGGTTACAGAGTGCAAACAAACCAACAATTTACACAAGGGCATGTGAAAAGGTTTGACATATGGTATGTATTTATGAAATTCAAAGAGGTGCCTGTATTCAGTTTACATTCAAATATTCCCTATGTCTCACAAAGAGACCCCATGTGTAGGCTGAAATAATTTCACTGTATTTACTCATGATGCTATGCTAAGTAACCTCTAATTGGCAGACTCAGATTATACAGACATTAATCACAATTTCCCCATGGAATAGGCAGATACAGCAATGTTTTCTGCAATAATTATCAGCAACAAATTCAGAGCTGAAAAAAAAATTCGCTCAATAAAACGTGAAAATTCTGGGGACAGCATTTGCATCAAAACAAATTTCTAGAATACCAACATAAAAAATGCAAGAATTAAAATCATGTTAACCACCCCAATCCTCAACCTTTAACATTTTTCATAGGGGAATAAGAAGCTGCAAATTTGGAATGGATTGTTATGGTTATCCATTTTGATCTACTACATAATGCCAGCTAGAAGGAGTGTTTTATTAGGTTATTTCTACAGCAAAATTCACTTTTAAAGATATTCTCACTTCTCTATCACATCTGTCAGCATCTGAGCTGCTCCAATAAAGTTTAGCCTTGCTGTTTAAATTCACAGCTCATTTCTTTTGTGCTTTTAATTTGTTTTATCAGTTAGTTTCAGCTACTAGGGCTCATAATTCCATCATTTGCTGAGCCAAAAGAGCCCTCTGCTGTTGGAGACCTACTTCCACCCAGGGGAACTTCTAACTCACAGCCAAGATTCCAGTTGCATAGCGCAGAAAAACAAGTTTTTAAGTTTTTGAAAGGCAGAATTTCTTATGCTGGCAACCTTCTCATAGCTGTGTTCTGAAACATTTCTAAAAGCTGCCAAGAGGTGTGTGGGTTGGCACTGCAAACACTGGCATTTTAGCTCTGGTGGGAGTCAAAAATACTTTCTCCCCCGGCTTCTTTCCTCAAATTTTTAAGTCTCAGATTTCACCTTGAACTCGTTATTCTTCAAAACAATATCGAGAAGAATGGCCCAAGCTGGGGTGTTGTGTTGAGTGAGAACCAGGCAGCCCCAAGGTGTGGATTTGACACTCAGAGACAAGGCAGATTCTGTGGCATGGTTGGTTCTGTCTTGGACTGTGTGTCAGAGCATGACCACTTCATTCAGAGGAGGAGAAAGACATGAAACATGAAGTTTTTAAAATGTAAGATGACAGTGCCTGCAAATGCCACCAAAGCTAGAAGCAGTCCAAAAGCTGAAGCTTTCCAGTTTATTTCCATGGCTCTCATGAAAGTCTGGCTCTCGTTAGAAGTGTGGGAATGTACCTTCAACAAAAGCTCTGCTACTGCAAAGTGAAAGCAATGTGCTGGTTGAAACTCCAGGTTTATGCTCTGCCAACATTAACTGTGAGGGTTTTTCTATTCTGGCTGCTGCTCTGCTCACCCTGATGGACCCATGGGCTTTTCCTGGGGCTGCCAAATCCTGCAGAGCAATCCATGGAGAAAAACCAGAGATCCTTCCTGGCAGGCACAGGGAGTGTCCCTCTGACCACCGCAGGGATTTAGGGGCACCTCAAGGAAGAAAAGAAAGGAGGAGTGGACAGTGCAAGCTGGCTGCAGACACATCATTAAGGACAGTCCTTCTTGGAGAGTAAATTGACTTCGTGGAAGCCAGGACTGGGTCATCCACTTCAGCAGAATGAAATGCTAATTTTGTCTGCACCAGACTTACAGCAATTTATTGCTGCACGTGCACCAGCCTGGCAGGATCAAAGCAGCAGGCCCAGAGCGCTCAGCTGTGGCAGCGGAGATGGGGCTCAGCATGAGCCACGTTGGGGGCTGGATAAATGAACAGGGATGGTGCTGGCAGCTGCTTTCATTATTAAATATAATGAACATTTCTGTGCAACCTCCTGTAAATGGATCCATGGAAATGGGGATAATTTCAAAGACATCTTCAAGAAGCTGAAAGTAAATAGGCTCCCCTGAGACAGAGGCTGACCTTTGCTCTGCCACTGTCACCAGTGGAGATTTCTAAAAACCTCTAAATTTTTTTAGGGACTTCTAAATCTCTAAAAAAGTGGACTCTGCTTTAGAGGGCTTCCTGCACTAATTGATGCCCAGTTGATCTGACCCTGGTCACCAGACCACTCTCACCTTTTCCTGATGTTCAAAGGAGATCCCAGAGTCATAATCTCTTGGCCCTAATTGTCACAGCACGTGGATTGCACACATGTAATTAATTTTGTTGGGGCTCTGGATGCTGTTACAAAATCCCAGTTTGATTCTCTAATTAGCCTGTTCTGTTAATTAATTAGGTTTTTATATCCATTCTGTGAGAGTGTTTTCTCTAATAAACTTTTGTTTCAATTGGCCTGGCTCGTTGGATTTTGACAGAGAATATGGATGCTGCAGAGATTTAAAATTACTGCTACAGATTTCCTTTCCCATGTTCTTAATTTTATGAAATACAGATTATTAATGCTCTGGGTGAGGGACAGTCCCTAGCTTGAACTGATTTGTTAACAGTCAATACAGAATTTATGTGGGCAGATACATCATAAGTAGCTCAGTAACCAAAAAACATGATTAATTTTAAATTTTATTGGTATGGATTATTGAAGGTTTTTTTCTGATTTTGAGAGAGATATTTGGCCTGATATTTGAATGCAGCTACTTGTTTGTGTCTGCACAATGATGCCCATTGGATTTTTTGGGAAAATCAGGATCAGTGAGGCAAAGGTCCCTGGGGAGCTTCCAACCACCTCTGCCCACGTGGTGAGCCCACAATAACACTCAAAGAGAAGAAAGAGGAGTAAAAAAATGGGGAAAATTACATCATAAAATGAGGGAAATGATGGAAACCTGGAGGCCTTCAAATCAAACAGGGAATCACACTCCTTCAGCTACTCTCACATGGAGGTGCTCCCAGGCTGGTCCCTGTGCTCACTCACTGCCTGGATGGAGGATGCAGTAACATTTGTCTGGGCATCTTCTAAAAATTCCATTTACAGCTTAAATTAATCCATCTTCCCTGGGCTTGTCGCAGGATACGTGCTAGGGGCATCTGGGGAATCAAACAGGTCTGGGCAGGAGAGACTGCTTTCAGAATTAATATCAATAAAAGCCAGGAGCAAGAAACTCCCCGAGACAGCATCTACCTGGAGAGAGAGGGACACTCACACCCTCCTGCTAATTTAGGATTGTTATTATAACTGAGCTCATTTGCATGTTATACTTAAAGGTCAGCTCGGCTGCTGCCGTTTATTTGGTATCATGATCTGCATTTATTTAGAGATGAAACTGGAGCAATTTGAGCTAATCTGTTCTGACCACTATCATGCAAATAGAAGTGCTAATCATTAACTACCCAGAGCCACACAGAAAGAAGAGTTAATTAATTGTAGGCACACACACGTATCAACCTTTTATTTAAAAAAGCTGCATGATGACATCCACCTTCGAGAATGTCAACAGACATTTTAAAGAGTTTCTGCTGCTTCTGTCCAAGAGCATTCAGCTCCCCAGAGCTTCTGGAAAGGGAGTTAAATATCCAATTATAACAATTTTTACCATCCAGATCATGAGCCTATTCTTCAGAATTAGCCTGAATTAATGATTAGTGTGGAGAAAGAGAAGTTATACGTCATTACCAGCTGCATGTTTTTCTGGATAAAGCCAAATCCCCGACCTCAGTTTTAAACCCTCGTTAGCAGCATTTGCAGAGGAGGTCAGGCTGCTCCACACCCACCAGCACAGCTCCTGCTGCACCTCTTCTTAGTGCTTCCTGGGCAATCCCTCTGCCATCCCAAACGACAGGGATTCATGGCCAGCACCACCAAAAAACCAGCACTGGCACAGCCAGCTATAAGAAGTCCACAAATCTGATCCTCTCGGGGTGCTAGCCCTAAATTCAGGAACTGTGGAGCTTTTGGAAAAGTAACTAACCTTCTACCTTTCTTTAAAAACATAGGCACATACCACACTTGCTATATGCAGAAAGTTATATTTTGAGTATAACTCAGAAATTTGCATGCCAAATGCCCCCATTAGGGAAATGTCTTCATTTCAGTGAAAAGTATAAACATTCTTTGTTTGCCTCATTTTCTTTGGAAAGCAGCTTTTTATATGAATCAACTATAACTGGCACCTTACCTGTTCTTTTTTTTTCTTTTTTTTTGCAAAGGAAAACCATGATTATGCTTTATCACCAGTTTAACCAGGAAATTTGCAGAGATGAGACCTCAAAAGCTGCCTTAGCAGGAGGGAGGCTCTTACAATCCCTTCTGTCAACCTGCCTGTAAAACTTGTTGGCAGTTTACAGGTTGTAGGTGCTTCAAGAAATTACAAACCAGAATGAGCGCAGGGGACACTACTGGAATAGTGACAAGAATTTTCCAGCCTTCTCCTCGTTAGGATGGTGGAGCACCATTCACAATCAATTATTAATTGTTATTCTTAATATAAATTAAAAAAACCCCAACAAAACCAGAATTATCTGTGTTCGATATGTAAATACACATGAAAGGACAAGTGAATAATGCTGATAGATCTCCTCAGCTGCATAAAAATGCACATTTCTAGGGAGAATAAATGGAGGAAGCAAGCTACAGAAAGTTTAAGCAACATGGACAGGTTCACATATCAGCTCAGTGCCAGAGTTCAGAGCAACACTCAGCTCTGCTATTCCTCAGCTTTCTGTGCTCGTGGTTGGACCATGGGTAGTGCAAAGAAAGGAAAATATGCAAGGAACCCTCCTGTGCCTGGGGGAAAGGGAGTAACTTATGGAAAAAGAAACATTTTCCTCCGTCTTGAGTCCTATATCTGATGTTTAAGGAGTGCAGTATTTCTGCTTATCTGTTGAAAGATGAACTTGCATTTTTGGTTGTCCAGAATTAATAGTTTCTGATAGTTTATAGAAGCACAATACTGTCCACTCTGAAGAGACCATGATCACAGCTATGCCATTTTAAACCTTTCTTTGTAGCACACACATTTATTTTCTGACAGGGAACTGAAAGAGACTGACAGAGCAAGCAGAAATGTCTGCCTGTAAAGGCAGTGTTGCCTCAATAGATGGCTGTTTGGGCTGATAATAAAACCTCCTGGATTTATCCAATTTTCTTAGAAAAACAGCTATTGGAAAAACTGGCACTGAGAACACCAACACGGTAATAAATGGAATCAGGAACCACGTGAAACGGTGGCACAGGCATGAAGGCCCAAGCTACAAAATAACTGGGGTGTCTGGAAGGGAATGGAGATAGAAATCCAGGGATTCACTAATTGAGGTGGCCTGAAGGAAGCTTTTTGGGGCGGCTGGAGCCCGGAGCTGGCCGCAGGCCCCGGCGCCGCAGGGCAGGGCCGCTCACGCTGCTGACACGCAGGAGCAGCGCTCTGTAAACACCATCTCATTAGAGCTTTCTGAGAGGAAAACCACTGGGAATTAGAGCTGGGAGCGACTTTTGCAGCCAGCAGATTTCACATTCCCGGCAGGTCACAGGAGGGATGAGGCTGGGTTGTGGCTGAAGCCTGGCACGTGGTGCCCTCTCTGCTGTGGCTGCGGCAGGTGAGCGAAGGCCGGGCCATTCCTGCAGCAGGAAGGGCAGAAATGATAAAAAATGTAGGAAAAGCATTGAAATACAGGAAATTTAAATCGATGTCAACAGCCCGCTGCTTCCAATAATCTTAGAAACTGCAAGGATTTTTTTTCCAGTTTAATGTTTATCTGTGGAATTTGGCTGTCTGTCTGGAATTTACTGTGTCTTGCTTTGCCTTTTGCTACCCTACTGGCTTGTTTTAAGCTTCTGGTGTTTTCCAGGGTATTTTAAACATTGCCTTTTAAGTATTTTTTTTTTCTTTTGTGGTGGTCTTAGACAAGTAGGCAAGAGGAATTTGCACATGATTGGGCGAAATAGCAAGAAATAAATATTTTCCATTGCAATTACAAGGCTGGCCTCCTCCTGTAAATTATTTATGGAAAAATACACTTAATGCCATTACCCAGATTTTCCAAGATAAAGGAAGATGAAGCTAAAGTTGCTGCACTGTAATCCATTAGTCTGGTATGTGTGATGGATCACAGTCAGAAGCAAACCATGTAGAAAATAGCTGTAAGTGATCCTCCAGCTGAACTTTTGGAGCTTATTTTCCACTACCAAGGTGTGGATACTTCTGGTAGAGCAGACGAAAACTTTCTAGGCACATCACATCCTCTTTCCCTGCCGTGGTATTGGGAGGGAAGTTTCCTTCTCCCTTTGCGCTTAAGGTGAATAGATGTGATTTAAATCAAACGTGCCTATAAAGCTCCATTCCAAGAGGTGATGTGCTGCCTACATGTCTGGGAGCTCACTCAGGAAGAGCTTTTGGCAGTCTGCCCTGCTGCCCTGCCTGGCAGCCTTGGGAGGGCTGTGCAAATCACATGCCAGAGATGTTGGTGCAGTACTTAAAGGAGGCTTATAAAAAAGACAAAAAGTGAATTTTTACAAGAAATGGTAATGATAGGACAAGGGGGAACAGTTTCAAACTGACAGAGGAAAGATTTAGATTAGATGTTGGGAAGAAATTGTTCCCTGTGAGTGTGCCCTGTGGCTGCCCCTGGATCCTTGGAAGTGTCCAAGGCAAGGTTGGATGGGGCCTGGAGCACCCTGGAATAGTGGAAGGTGTCCCTGCCCGTGACAGGGGGTGGAATGAGATGATTTTTAAGGTCCCTTCCAACCTGAACTATTCTTTGATTCTATAATTCTTCTCTAGGGACTCGATGCCTAGGGCTGCTCATCGCACTGAGTTCAGGTTTTCTTCATATCTCCAGTTCTCCTTTCCTAATTGAGTACCTTTGGCTCTCTTCCACATCCTCAAATTGGCATTTTTGCAAGAGAACTCCTGTGCTCGGGTTGCTCTGCAGCTATCTGTATGTTGAGAAATCAGCTAGCTAAAGAAAACAGAAAATCGTTAAACTCACCAGCGCAGTTTTCCATCCCCGGGGTTATTAACTTGGCTGTGTTTTTACTATTCAGCCAATTTTCAGAACATGTGAAGGGAATTTATTTGCCATCTTGATTTTTCCATTCAGTTCAAATGAAATCCATCAGGAATTCCAGCATCACTAGAGATGAGGGCACTGCAGATGGACAGACTTCTGGGAAAATGAGTGGACAGACGGCTTGGTGACAGGGCAACACAATGGGACAGGCATTTCCAAAGAAACTACTAAATAAATTATCTTCCACAGGACTTGAGGGAGTAAAAATGAAAAAAATGATGCTTCTGTTACATCTTAGATTTGTTGGAGATGATCCAGATGTATAGGAAGGGTGTGGCATTTTTGTTAAGCCCAGTTGTCAAAGGACTGTTCTCAAGTGATTTCTACAATTTATAAAACATTCTGACCTCATATGACTGCAACCTCATCTAAAATACATGAAAAGTACCCTTAAAACCTAAAGCTGTCACTGAGCATTAAATAACCAAAAATTGTGAGTCTGTGATGGAGTTCTCTGGAGAAAGAGGAGCAAGGTTTTCATTTTTCCTCATTTGCTGGCAAAGTGGCCTTCGGTAAGGTTCCCTGCAAGTGATCTGGAGCCTCTTGTGAGTTTCTGCCGGGATTTTGTCTGAAGTGAATAAAATACAGATGATGAATGCATTTGAAAATGCTTGTTTATATTTAGAAAACACATCCTATTTAGCACAGCTCCAAACCACCTGTGAAACGAGATGGGGAAGATAATTATGGGATAGCGTTGGCCTACACAAACACCAGGCCAACCTCGAGGCTCAGCTCTGCAGATGTCCCGTTCCCCAAGCTGCCAGCCTTGCTGGAGACCTGCTGATGTCATTCCCAAACCACTGCAAATCTGAAATCTCCCATGATGTGGAGCCCTGAGCCTGTGGTCACTGAGAAACAGAGGAGCCCTAAAGCAGGACACAATCCCAACTGTGGGGGAGGTCTCTGCAGCAATGTTTGTATGGAAATCTGGGAAAGTGGCACTGGGAGCCTCCTCGACTCTATAACACCTCGCCATGTGGAGAAGCACCTTGGTCCTTGCTCAGCCTCTGGGCTCAGCCTTTCCCCTGACACACTACACTAAATATCCAGAAGAGAAGGCCTTTCCCAAGGTAAATGTGTAGGGACCATGGGAAGGAGAGAAAGAGAAGATCATAAGCAATAAAAGCACAGAACAGCATCCCTAAAATGCCAGGAAAACGTTGAAATTGCTTCCTACCAGTTTTGTTATCAATCCAGTTATAGCAATAAAAAGGGAATAAGAAACTCCCTTGTCTAGGTGCTGATCAAAGGAGCCAGCAGCTCTTCTTCCTCTTAGTCACAAGTGGTTTCCTTTCAAAAATATTGTCATTGCTCCTGAGATAAGGATTTAAGTCCTGATGGATGCTTCTGGAAATTACTCCCTACTCTGCTGACAAGCTTATCTGGCCTCAAGTGAGGCCGAGGTATTTTACTTGGACGGAGTTTGCCACAACCGGTAGGAAGCAAACAAAACCATATCTGAACTGCACTGTGGGGGGCATTTGGCTAAATTTCAGTATTTCCAAAACCAAATTCAGTAACCTAAATGATAATGACACTCTTTAGGGTAAAACTCTGCTGGAGTCAGTAGTATCCCTAACACTGCTGATCCCACTAATGAGTGGGATATACAGCCACACTGTGAAAAATATACTCTGCCTTAGAGATCTTATAGTTTAAACATACAAAGAAGGTTAAAAAAGGGAGATGCTGATGTCCTAAAGATCTCTTTCAACCCAAGCTATTCTATGATTTCTGGAAACAAAATACTTTGGATGAATTATAAATTGCAAGGTTATTTTTATATTCTGCTTTTTTTGGCAGATTTAGTGCCAAGTCCTATGTGGAAAAATATATTAGTGCCTTTCAAACAGTGAAACTTTATAATTCATGTTATGCCACCTATTAGTAAGAATCTGCATAGCATTAAAGCTTCCCTGTGCCTCTAAATCCTATCATTGCACCTCTCCAGCAGGCTGGCACAAGCTCTTTTTTGATGGCTACAAGTTAAGTTCAAATGAATTTATTACACAGCTGTGAAATTATATTGGCACATGTGGTAATGTATGTCTGACACGAATGAGTGAAAACTCATTTCATTGCTTTCCTTCCCCATTAATTCTTGCATTTTCACTGTTTTCATAAGTGAATGCACTGTGGAAGGTACTTCCAGCATATTGTCAAAAATATGTGGTTATGGAGATAAAATTAGATTGTCAAACATTGGCTATAAAGATCACTAAATTAATCAGCTTGGGTTTGGAATTAAGCTATGCAGAGACATTGTCATCATAAGAAAATATTGCATTACATTAAGTATTTCTTCACCCAAAGTAATCCCAGCCATGAATACTGCTTGTATCTGAAAGGAATAATTCCTGTCTCTTCTGTCTTTAAAACACAATCCTTAAATATAGAATTTTAAGGACTGCTCTCTGATGATGCGTTTGCCAGCTCTATCACATCTAGCATAACAAAGATTACATCATTTATGTGCCATCTTCAGTTCCCACTGGACTTCCATCCATGACTTCTCAGGGTACACTTAGGCCGTGTATATTGAAGAAATCCCAGGAGAAAATGACCTTTCAGTTGGCCTCAGACAAACTCCACGCTGCATTTCCCTGCTGCTGCCTGGGATGTGTTAAACATGCTGCTCACACTCCACATGGCACATGTGCAGCAATTTCAGTCCAGGAAATACCAGACTGAAATGTGAGAGTCTTTACTTTTTGGGATTCAAATGTTGGCAGGTAGATGATGTCCATGGGGACTTGCTGGAAGTGGCTGTTTTCATCCAAGTGAACCAAAAAGGGACGTTCCAGACAGGCTGTGAGCACAGCGGGGGAATTTCATCCTATTTTCTCCAACTGTTCCATATAACCACTGTCATCCTCTCATCTGTTGTCTCACTGCTGTCTCAGTTTCACAGTTAAAATAAAATTTGCACATTAAACTTGTCCATTTTTGGACAATGCAAACAACTCTAAACCACTGACTAGTGCAGAACCACAGCCTTTTCAATGCTGATGAATCAACAAAATACAAATAGTATTAGAAAAAAATAGAATATTAGTTCTCCTTTTTGTATTGCTGGCATTAGAGAATTTTCAATCCCAAGGCAGTCTCTTCAGTCCCTTTCCTAGTGATAATCCTGCTGGCTTTGGTCCAGCAGTGGCTGCCAAATGCCAGGGCAGTGTGTTGTCAACATAAAATCTACAGACATTCTGGGGCAGGAGGAAATGTAGTTCCCATAATAATAAAAATACCCCAAAAAACTATTACATTCTTTGCAAAAATGCCAGAAATTCCTTTTTGGCTTTGTTTATGTCACTGGTTAACTTTGTCTTTCTTAAAATTCTGTTCCTTCTCATGTGTTCAGCACAGAAAGAAAAAGTGAAGAAAACTCTGGCAAAGTGTACATAGAGAATTTTCATTTCTCCAGCAGAATGGGGCTGATGCAGATGGATCTGATCTAAATATCCCCAAATAATAATGATGGTGGGTGCAGTCTCTACTCAGCATTCACAGCATTTGTGCCATGAACTGATCCATCACTTTGAGGTGCTCAAAACATGAAAATACCACAATTCCATTTCTGGCTCAGAAAAGGGTTCGTATAGTGAAAATGATAGCACGGGGAAGTATAAGAGAACAAGGAACTTTTGTTTCCATGGCAATCCAAGCTCCTTCTCCAGACACAAGCACAAAGGCAATATGCTGAATGATTATCTGAAGGTCATGTTGTTTTTAGGAGAAAAAGTTAGGGAGAATGCACTGGGATGAATTCCCCAGCCAGGATGCACACTGCATTTCTAACCAGTTAAAATAAACAGCTGCTGAAGGAAATAATTGCCTTCATTAATGGCATCAGTTTATTTTAAAACCTCTTTCCCCAAAGGGAACAGCAGCCTGCTCAGGAGGATATTTTGTACCAGTATTTGATACGTTCAGAGACAAATTTTGAGATTCTGGGTATATTTGGCATCCCTCACCTGGTAACATAATTACATTCCCTTTAAAGTTAAATGTATCTTAAAACTGAGAAAAATGCATCCATGTAAGAGCTTGTTTATGTTTCCAGTCATTTTTTCTGTGGTAAGAACCACTCTTTTAAGGCTCTGCCTTATCAACAAAGCAAACAGGGCTTTAAATGCCAGGATACCCCGGGGATACACTCAGGGTATGCAGGTGAGCAGAACCTTAGTACCCGTCTCTGTCACACGTGTAAGAAACAGGCATCAAAGAGCCACATAAATGTTCAATGCAGTTTACTTTGTATTTCCCAGTGTCAGTTTTAGGTTTCCAATTCCTCTGAGATGGTTTGACCTTGTTGACAGCAGGGATAAATGCTTTATGTGACAAAGAAAATTACTTTAGAAAGTGTAATTCTCTCTTCTTGCTCCATTCTGTGCTTCATGATTTACTACAGAGCTGAAGTACAAAGCAACAGAAACTTCACTGGTGCTCAGGAGGAAAGTTATTTTTAGAGTCATTTTGTTGCCAAAGCATATAGAAACCTTATGTGCTACCTCAGAAAGTTACCCTGGAACAGCAAGGAAAACAGAGATGCCTGTTTTTTTGTGTTTCCAACCACAAAGCTTTGCTCCCACTAAAAGAATGATGCACATTCCAAATGAGAAGTTGCAGGAGTCACTAAGCTGTTCGAAGTTGAATTAAACCTAAATGTGTCCTCACTGATTGTGTAGTATAAATCCAAATTAAGATCCTCAACAAGGCCTGTGTTTACAGGTACAACTTCACCTCTCCTCAGTGAAATGCATTCCTGAATCTGCTCTTTCCAGAGTCATTTAGCTTGGAAAAGATCTCTAAGATCATCGAACCCATCCATTCCCCCAGCACTGCCAATCCCACCACTAACCCATGTCCCCAAGTGCCACATGCACACAGCTTTTAAATCCCTCCAGGGATGGGGACTCCACCATTGCTCTGGGAAGCCTGTTCCAACGCTTGATCACCTTTTCCATGATGAAACCTCCCCTAATATCCACTCTAAACCTCCCCTAGGAGGGAGGTTTCTAGGGGATAAGGAAGAGCTGGGAGTGCCTCTTTTCCCAGAGGTGTTGTTGAAATCGGCTCAAAATAGGTGCCTTGAGAAATGTTAACCCATCTTAGACAGCAAACCATCATCTTCCAAACAAATCCTTCTTGGGAACAGAGGGGGAAACCCTGCTCATTTGCAGACCACAGCATGTTGTGTTTCATTGCAGCAGGACAAACATTTAGAGCACAGTGTAGAATGACTTGTACACTCTCACTGGCATCATTTCAGGAGGGAGGGTGATGCTAGTTACAGTTGTTTTCTACAAAAATCTGAGTTTACTTTGTCTCCTTCCACATCAGCTGCAGGTTTTTACAAGCTATTGTGATACTTCCCAGGCAAAAGAAAAGGAAGAGCCCTTAGGCCCAAAAACATCTGAGCCCCCAGTGATCTTAATAGTTCTGTGCCACTCTTAGAAGAAAAACCTCCTTTCCTAGTTGTTTCTAGGATGCTGACAGATAAAAGAGTAGTAAAAACATTTTATGGTGAAGCAGATCAAAATTCTGCCTAGAGACAGACTGTTGTGTGGTCCCAGCTCGCTGAATTCATGCACATCCCAAAAAGAGAGGTGGGTCTGGAAGGGGAAGCAGTGAATCCATACTCACACCCACAGAAAGTATTAAAACCCTAGAGAAACAAATTTGGGGGAGCTGGTTATTTGCACAGGTTGATACCCAGGAATAGATATTGATAGGTGTGTTTGGATGAATTAATCTTTCTGAAGGTAATTACAGACAGAGAGAAAAGAGGGAGTTATTTGTGGTGACTGCAGGAGGTGGAGCGGTGGGTTTGGTGCTGCCTGATGTCCTGCAAAGTTCTTCCCAGTGGAATGTAAAATTTCCCCAAATCACGTTCCTCAGGTCTTTACCTAAAGCACACTTGACTTTGTGTCTTATGAAAATGCTTCTTGTTGTGCTTAAAAATGTAAATACTCATCTCTGTATCTGTCTTTGAACATTACAGCGAGTTAAATAATGATTTGCAGCTAAAGCTCCTCTAGTTGCCAAAAAGCCAAGTCCTTAATGATGTCATGGAAAAGTTTATTTTTCTACTACTTCTCTAGGTGTGAGAGTGTTCATAATATTTGCAGAAGACTGGCTGTGCTGCAAATGGCAGCAAAATTAAACACACTTTCTGTAGCTTGTGCTCTGTCCTCAGAAATTAGGACCAAGGCAGGAGAGGTCTGGGTGCTCTGGAAAGGGAAAACAAAGTAAGAATATCTGTGAAATCACTAAGAGGGGATTTTCAGGATATTCAGCCTGCTCCACACACCATACCCAGTGGGACTTAGCTCCCACACTGCACCCAGAGGCAGAGGTGACAAAGACATCTATTTCAGATAAAGGGGTCTGAAAAGTTTGAAGGGAAGAAGCTTTTCATCAAATAAAGTTTATTTATACCCATATAATTCAGCAAAGCAGTGAAAAAGAAAAGCATATTTTATTCTAGTTTTAAAAAATGAAAATTCCTATGTTTAAAATAGAGAGATGCACTGTTTTCAGATTTAAAGGAAAAAAAAAGTTAAAATTCAGGATAAAAATATAATTGTATTTTTCTAAAAGGAAGGACAACAGACACAATATAATCACTAAACTCCTTTTGGGATAGCAGCTAAGAAAGCAAGGATAATCATTGCATATATGGGATGGGATCACCCACTGCCTGGAAACCAAATATATCAAAAGATACAGGTACAAGACAGGAAATGATGCTTATTATGGTATTAAAATGATGAGAAACACACAAAAAAATGTGAGCACAAAGCCAGAATAAGGACTGGGGTAACAGAAGTAATGCTGTCTCCCAGATGACTGGACCGTGGCAAGAAATACAATATACATGATGAAAATATAAGCTGGTATTTTCAACACAGGAGTAAGAATTCATATTTCGAGTAAGCCAACAGTTGCACATTTCCTTCAGCACTGAAGGTTATTTTGAGGTATGAAAAAGATGAAAGATAAGACTTTGCTCTCAGACAAATCGATTTCATTAACGACACTGGGTTGCGTGTGTGTAGCACAAAACATCCTGGTCTGCTGGGAAGATGTTCCAGTGAGAACAAATATCAGGATTATCCCAAAAATAGTGAGAAAAAGGGCCACAGATGAACCATGCTCTTCCTGGTTTTTAGCTGGGCTGAATCCAGGGAGCTGCCATGTACCCCAAGAGAAGCCTCTTATAATTTGGCACATGATAAGTGTTGAGTTATATTAGTTATAGATAACTTACATAAGTTGTTACAAAAGAATAAGCTACTGAAAAGTATATGGAAAGCTATATTATTTAAACTATATTATTTAAACAAGCTGTAAGTTACTTTAAACTAATACAACTTTATATATAAAATATAGTTTTAGATCTAGAAACTAAAATATAGTTTTATATCTAGAAACTGTTAGATATAACTTTTTAGGTCATATATATGTAAATTAATAGAAACAAGAGAGGCTGAGATTGGTGCTGGAGACGGATCCTACTTTGTAAAAGTTAAAAGGGGGAGAAAACCACCACAAAAGGGAATAACTTCTATGGAATGAGGATTATTTGCCACAGTCCCACATCCCACGTATCCCCCCCTGGGTACCCAGGGAGGCAGTGCCAGCAGATGACCCCTGCCCGGCACAGGCTCTGCGTGCCCACCCCCATCTCCCAGGGGAGGGAAACACTTTGGACACGGGCTGGGAGGAGAAGGCTGCCTGCCAAGTTTACTTTTCTTGGAATAAGCGCTCTCTTGGATGAGCTGCGCGCAGGAGGAGTGGGGAGTCCGGGGACTGAGCGGAAACTGTCGCGTAACTCGGGCTTTGGAGAGAGCGGCCCCGAGAGCTGCGGGGCAGCGGAGGAAAGCGGCCAGCTGGGGATCCCACCTGCCACGGGCCGGCCGAGCGGGGCGAGCGTCCCAGCGTCCGAGCGTCCGAGCGTCCGAGCGTCCGAGTGTCCGGCTGTGCCACCCTGCCCCGTCCCCGCAGCCTGGTCCCGCACCAGCACGGGCTCCTTCCCCTGCCGCTCCCGGAGGGCTTTTCCAGCTGCCCGAACTCTGCTTGCCCTCTCTCCAAATGAAGTCCCAGGACTCGCAGAGGAGGCTCCTGCGAAAGCACGCGATGATCGCCCGTGGCCATTCTCAGCTCTGGCTCGCTCTCTGCGCCTTTGGGCTGGCGCTGCTGGGGGATGTGGCCCGGGCTGTCCCCATGGACGATCAGGATTATTACCTGCAGGAAATTACCAACAGGGATCATTATTACTCCTTTCCATATCCTGGGGAAGAGTTCTTTCCTTTCACGGAGCAGCCCGGAGAGGAAGGACCTATCCGTGCTGCAGAGGCAGAGGAGCGCCCAGGGTTCAAACCGAGCAGGAAGGAGTTAAAACAGAAGAAAAACAACAAAAAAGGAAAATCCATTATTGAAACGCCACCAGGTAACTTTCCACCTTCTCCTCCAGAGTTTGGAGTCTGCTGAATCTCACGCTGACTGTGACTTTTAGCATTAATGAATATCCAGTTAATGGCAGTCTTGGTAATAATAACAATAAATGCGGTTGTGGTGATGATGATGGTAACACATTAAATTTTAATATCCCGCAGAACAGACCTGCAGAACTTTTACAGACTTTTCAACTCTTTCCCTTTCAAGTAAAGTGATTATTTCAGAGTCGGAATGTATTAATTCTGCTGTACTCTGGCTAGTCTGTGGGCTTTTCCTTCTTAATTATTCTTAATTACACTTGGCAACTGGCTTGCTGTGAAAGCTGCTGTTCTATAAGCAAAAGAACAGAGACAGATTTCATAGTAAAAGGTGATTATATATAGTGACATCTCACCTTACCCCCTGTCACTTCAATCTGAGAGGTTTCTGAATTAATTTCAATTCTAAACCTGTGAATTTCTCTGAGATTTCACTTTGAAGCCCCCCAGAGGAAGATATGTAAATAGAGATCTTCCTGTAAAAGGCTAAGCCCTAACAAGCTCAATTTAATTATCGACCCGTAAAATAAAGAAATTAAACAGCAACAGCAATGCCTTATAATAAAGAGGACACCCTTAATTCCATTTCCTAAAGTTTGCAGAAACTTGATCAGCTTTTACCACCCATTGTTCCCATTAACACCTAATTGCACCACCCCAAAAGATTAATTCCTTTCTGTGTTCCCTGACTGTCTGGTAGGTACTTTACTGGTTTGGGATACTTAGGAGTGAGTTTGGTCCATGAAATTTAGAGTTGTAAAATTTGGGGCCAAATCTCACTTCCCTACAGCTGAGCTCCCCTTTACTTCAGGGGGAAACTTCATGTTAATGACTGGGGTATATGGCACAAAATTTGTGATTTAGAGCCATCAGTACAGCAAAACAGAGGATCAGGGGTTGTAGAGTGGCTTCAACTTTGTCCAGTTACATCCAGCAGATAGCAAACAAAATATTTTAAATTTACTGTTAACACTAACTGAATTAATTAACATTTGAGCAGCAAAGATATGGGCTTTTATACTAATAAATACCGATAAGAAAATGTAATTTCTAACGTCTGGAAAAGTGTTTGTGGAGCAGGCAGCGTGGCTTGCCAGGGTCACTCAAGGCAGAAGTCAAGGGGGATGATGGCAAATGCACCTTGTCCAGGCAGCAGAGACAGGAGATGTCGGTGTCCCTGTCCCCTCAGGGACGAGCAGCCATGCAGCAGCTTCCCAAGGGGATGATAGCATCTCAAGGACTGGCTTATCAGGTTTACTATCCCAGTATGGTCATTGCAGTCTACGTGAGATCATCTGAGAGAGTTCTTGTTTCAATGTGTCATTTGTTTGTTTTTTTTAAATTAAGGGAAAAAAGGCTCTGCTTTCCACCTCGGCAGACTGAATCAGGCGGATTATGACAGGACAAGGGGGAATCACTTCCCATTGCCAGAGAGCAGGGATGGATGGGATATTGGGAAGGAATTGTTCCCTGGGAGGGTGGGCAGGCCCTGGCACAGGGTGCCCAGAGCAGCTGGGGCTGCCCCTGGATCCCTGGCAGTGCCCAAGGCCAGGCTGGACATTGGAGCTGGGAGCCACCTGGGACAGCGGAAGGCGTCCTTGCCCATGGCAGGGGTTGGCACTGGCTGAGCTTCTAAGATCCTTTCCAACTCAAACCATTCCATAAATTTATGACCATGGGAAACACTTGGATTTTAAAGCTCTGTAATTAGGCAGCAGGTTATTGATTCCTCTTTGTGGTGGAGACAATAGAGATTTCCATCCTGCGGTGGGATGTTCTGTGGTTCATCTCTGCTTTTACCTTTCCTGTTGGCTTTTTCCCAATTTCCCCAGCATTTGAGGATTCACACTTGCTCCAAACCTGACAGTGATGAGAATAGAGTCCAATCCATGAGGGCAAAGTTCGTTTATCTTTACAGACTTGAATCTTCCTCATTCTCCGCCTGCTACACTGAGCACAAGGGCAGAGGCTCATGATGCACCACCAAAAGCAGCTAGAAGTGGCTCAGTCCCTCCTTCCACAGCAAGTTTGGGCTCTTTGGACACAGCTGAGCTTTTCAGCTTTCACCAGCCATGTGCAATAAGAGGTTTCAAAGCCTCTGAGCTTTTAAAAAAATCACCAGAGGTACAACAGGCAACTGATCTCCTCCACCAAACTCCTTCTCCTTGATCCAGGATATGGGTGAGTGACATCAACTCAGCAAACTGGCTGCTGGGCTTATTGCTATGGGAAAATTCAGTGGATTTCCCTGGGAGCAGCTGAACAATTTTGACTGCCATGGGCACAATAAGCCCTGAGGTGAATGCCCAGTGAGGAGAACGGTCACCATTTGTTACAGATGTGAGTGAAAACAGGACAGTTTTAGCAGGAAGTGTCAGGCAGTTTGAGCTGCAGTGTTAAAAGTTCTGGCTATAATATTTCAAATTTCTCCTTCCTCCTCACCCAAAGGCAGGCAAGGGCCAGGTCCTGCCAGGGCAGTAACTCTGATGCTTAGTGCCATGTCCCCAGGGATCAGTTTGGAATGAAGATCTGAAAATCTGGCCCTCACAGAGATGTTTAAGTACTGATACATACCTACATTTACTCACATTTGGATGTTTAGAGGCCAGCTAGAAACAATAACAACAGCTGTCAAACAGATATCAGTGAATAATACCGTAAATCTGCCTGAATAAGGATGTGCATTGTGCTTACATGTACACAACTGTATTTATGCATCCCTCCAGAAGTGGAATTACTTTATTGGCCATGCAGTAAATACCAAAATTTGGGGTTTGTGAGGCTCGCTGGCAGCCAGGACATGCGGGATTTATTAGTTGTAACAAACAATAGCCTGGCTGGGAGCTGGGATGGAGGAGGAGGAGGAATGGGAATGTGTGATGTGCCCTTTGGCTGAGCAGCTGGTCCTGATCAGCCCCAGCTTTGAATCAAAGTGGAAATCAACCGGAGCAGTCTCAAGGACATGGCACTAAACAGATGACACACACTCAATTTATTTCAGCTAATTACTGGAAGTGGCCAGAATATAGATATTTGCAGTATGTGAAATATTAATGTAGAAGGAAATCCAATTGATGCCAGTGGGTTTGCAATTTTTTTATTTACAATATTAGAATCAATATTTGCAAATACTCGATCCACGTGAAAGTAAAAAGTATCGATTGTCTCCTTGCTCTTTAAATGCCTCATAAATTAAGTGGTAATAGGTCATCCTTGGAAGGCAAACAGTTGGATTGACGGGTTTTGTGCATCTATAGAGATTTCCATTTTCTAATTCCATCCTTGTTTGTATAGGCCTCTGTCCAAAGCCCACTCAAATCAATGGAAAGAGTCTTGTTAACATCAATGTTTTGCTTTTGTGAGGCTTTTAATAGAGTTTGATATATGGTGCCTCAGCTACCATCTGTGGGGCAGATCTCTTCAGTCTGGGGGTCTGACTACAGGCAAAAATTCATCATAAAGAGATTTATGGGGCTGAAGTGCCCAATAACACTCCTCAGTGTGGCCCAGATCTGCCACAATGAAGTCTGTAATTATTTTGATTTGATTTTCAAAACTTAAACTTGTAGTTCTTTTTCTGGCCATACCTCAATTCTGAATGCATTTAGAAAATAGAGGAGTAATATTTATTTATATGGCAGTGCTCAAAGTGGGGCTTAGAGCACATTTGTTCTGTATTTCACAGATCTCCCAGTGTTTCATCTCTGCACAATCCAACATTTGTCTGTGTTTAGCAATCAGGATTTCCTTTGTCTCATCTTATTTGGTGCTTTCCCCAGGCTTGATGAAACTCCTCAGATATGTTACTGTTTACTTGCCCCATATTTGTTTATTTTCCTGCAATGCTGCCACCTGTTCAACAATGCAATTCTTAAGGTTTTTGGTTTGTTATTTCTTTTCAATTCATGTAGTGCATAGGATGAGTCAGGTCCTCTCTGGGGCATGTGTGTGAGGAGGAGTCAGTAAGGGAAGGCAAGGAGAGGATAAAATGGACGGAGCAAGCAACCATGGAAATTATCCTGCAGAAAGAGTTTGACTTTAAAAAATAGACTGATAGTACTTTAATTGAGATGTTTATCAAGATAATGAAAGCTTGGAGGGAGAGCAATGGATGAATGAGGAGGGAAAGCTGAATCACAGGGATGCTGTTCAGGAAAAGCTGGAGATATTTTGGTGCGAGATGGGGGCGGAGATCTGACGAGTGTGTGAAGTCAAAAACATGACAGGTTTGTGGCGTTACTGGCACTCGAGGGGTGATTTTGTTCACTAGAAAGAAGAAAGGAGAGAGTGACACATAAGGCATTGAACTGACAGCTGAAAGCACTTCAGAAGTGGTCACCAAGATACACCAGCACAGTGTTTCTCATGTGCTGGGTAACCCCAGCGCTGCTCTTTTCTAGTCCTTTGGTATCCCCTCTCTTAAACCTTCCCTCTCTGAGCAGCCCAGACAAAGAGGAGCACTCCTGTGACCTAGAGCATAGATTTTAATTTTAAAGCTTTTGCTTAAACTTCTTATAATAGGGATTTTTAAGAATGAACTTGCTGGCCCTAGGTGGAAATCCCATGAATTTTAATATGACCTGTATTGCATCCTAATTGCCATATGTGACAAGCAAAGATGGAAACATGTGGCTTTTAATGAGCTTTCTTTCATCTACCAGCCTCTATTTTCTCCTCAGCTCTTCTAAAATATGTAGGATAGTGAAGTGTTCACCATTCCATTTAAGAGCCCATGCTTTAAAAAATGTCACAACAAAAGAGGACAAGGGATGACTAAGAATGAATAATGAGCAGTACCCTCAAAATTGGTCAAACCTTTTTGATTAGCATCATTCTTTACCCATAGCTTCAATGAATAATGTAACATGAGAAAGAAAATAATGGGAATAAACACATTTGATTACGCCAGAGAAAACCACTTTCAAAGATAATTCTTCCAGCAGCCTTCTCTGAATTCAACCTCATGTTTAAGATGAGAAAAATGTCTCTTTAAAAAAACCTCTTTAAAAAACGGGATGATTTCACTGAATAGATTTTTAATAGTCTGAATCTGAGCCTAGACTTGCTCCTGAAATGCCAGCACAATATGAGACACTCATTAGCTGAATTCAGTCTTGGGGTTTAATGTTATTATCTGTTCAGTGAGCTGGCTAGACAGGTCAATCCCATGGCTCACAACCAAATTTCACTTATTTCTTTTGGGTTTGGAATGAACGTTTCTGTCAGTTATGTGAACTTTGAATATGTCAGAAAGATGAAGTAGTGGAAGTAGAAGCTGTGGTACAGAAGAAGTAATTTCCTGAATTTTCAATACCTGAGCTGGCATTTTTAAGTCTTGCCCAATTCACTGTCTGTGTAAAAAGCAAACTACCAAAAGATTGGTGGTCCGAACACAGAGTTGGGATTTAAGTGTCATATTCACACAGTGGTTTCGTGATTTTATTGTTATTATGCAAAGGATGCTCTAGGTTTGGTCTTGACAGGCTCTGCTGAGGTGATGTCTTGTGGGATTATGTGGTTTATGGAAATATACATATGTGCCTTTAACACTGGGTACGCAAGGAAAATGGGAACAAGAAAAGCTCTGATCTAGTCAGAATTACTTGCCTTTTAAAATGCACTTTTAAATTCAGTGCCTGGACAATGAAATGAGGATGTTCAGAGGAAACTGTGGGCAACCCAAAGATGAGTCTCCACCACTGCTGCTGTCTGATTATTTTCCTGATGACAATTCCTGAGCCACAGCTCACTGAGCTCATTTGTCTCTTTCAGGGTCAAGCCTTGCTCCTCTAGTGTCTTTTTCTGGCTATTTCAGCTTCAAAAGCTGTTTGGTGGGCTGTTTGCATATCTAATCAAGCAATGAGAAACACCTACATTAAACCATTAGTAAAATATACTGCAATGTTAATTCATTACTTCTGATGCAACCACAATTATAATTTCCTTGTGGCACAGCAAAAGGAACATTTATGATTCCATTCCCCTGTGGTTTTAACATCCCACTGTGGGCAAGAACAGGGTATACTGGAAGTCTGCTGTGTGCTGGAAGGGATGGAGCACTATCAGAGAGGAGCAAGGCGTTTTATTCTTCGTGCACTCACCAGGGAGGGCTAAATCAACTTGACAGGTGTAAAAGGAAAACTGTTTCTCTTTTCTACCCGTAGCTAAAAATGGCAACAAAAAAAATGGTGAGAAAAACAAGAATAATGAAGAGATGCCAGATGGTGACTCAGAGAGTCAGAGTGCCTGTGAAGGCATCAGAGGAAGTGTGTGGGGATCACTTGAGGCATCTTCGGAGCTCTTGGGTTTAGCTGTTAATCTCTCCAGCCCTGCCCGAGTTGAATTACAAAGGATATTCTGGTGAGTCTGCTGACAGATATCTAAAGTCCTGCTTTGGACACAAAATGCTTCCCTTCTGGTGGGGAACATCCTGGTGGCAGAGAGCAAGGCCTTGCACGGTATCATTATGGGTTAAATGGAGACAAGGTAATACCAGGGCTTCATTCCTTATTTTCTCAGTGGTTTACATCATTTTTCTAAACAAAAAAGGGCTTTAAAGACTTTCTGATTCTGGAGGGGTTTTTAGAGGAGCTGTCTTATAAATGGGAATCAGCCCCAATACACTGTGAAGCATATTTTATAACAACACATTTTGAAGAATTACATGAGATTATACCAGTCTGTCAGGTGGAGAAACTCCTTTTACTCTTGCCTTAGGAAGAGTGAATCATTTCCTATTGTGACACACAAATGCCCCCCAAACCTGCACTGCCTGGGCTCTGGGGGGCTGTGTTGCTGGGATTTGGCATTGCAGAAAAGTGACAAAAAGCTGGCAATCTCCAGAGGACCTCAGTGACATCCAGTATCTGTGACTCATGGCTGGAGCTGAGTAGATTTAGGAGTGAAAGTGCCCAGTTACAGGATTAATCTTCTGTTTCGGTGTGGTTGCTTACCTGTAAATGAACAGGCCTGTAAATAATAGTAAATAATAGTTCTGCTCCTGCTTTCACACAAGCATTAGCAGGATGCTGTAATTGCAAAAGTGCTGCTGCATCCAACAGGCCAAGAAAGGAACACAGTAAAAGCTGTGTGCAGAAGTTAAACATAGTTTGTAGTTGCATGTCTTTTAAATTCCTTAGGCTACACATTGTATCTGCTCTGTAGTTTCTAGCTACTGACATAGAAAATATTACTTTCAAAGTGAACAGTGGAAGTGATTAAATGAGCTTTTTTATGGGGGAGGTTAATTGCTTACAGATTTATTTTGTGGTTTACATTTTTTTTCTTAATGGATTGCCAGACAGATTTCTTGTGTGACTATACATCAGCCTGGGGCTGCTGGTGAATTATTTGAGGTATGTACCTGGCAGAACTGTTCTCCTGTAATCAACATGATTCCCAAACACCAAGTTCAGCTAACAACACAACTGAGATCTCCATGAAGTTGATATTAAAGAATTATGTGTATATCTATAGATACAAACTTAAAAATATGGGAATTTTGAAAGTTCTACAATGGGACCCAGTTGGGTAAAGCACCAGAGTCCTCTGGTCATGATGATTCTTTCTTTTGGACCTCAGCAGCTCATCCAGACAGTGGCTGACAGACCTTCCTAAATCTGATTTTCTTGCTTAGATTGTGGGGCTTGAGTACTGTAGATGATTTCTTCCTCACCCTCCCATAGATCACAAATTTAGTGGTTTTCTGGTTGTTTCCCTTCATTTTGGCTCTACAGGATTAGTCCTCCTGGCTGGGACGTAGAAGAGCCCCTGAGGGGGAAGCCCAAATGTCCCTGCTTGTCTTCCAGGAGGTCTGCAGACCCCATTGTCCCCAGATTTGCTTTTTAGCTGTTTCCTCATTTGAACTTTAGAAAGCAAAGCACCCTCCCATTTCAAGGGAGTTGTGTTTGACAGGGGAGCTCAGAGCGAGGCCGAGCATCCCCTTCCTTTTCCACATCCAGGATTTTCGGGAAGTGCCGAGCCCATCAATCATCCCGGTGTGCTGGGCCAAGGTGTTGTTTGCAGTGGCAGCAAACTGAAACCCATCTTTCTCCCTCTTTGCCAGAAAACAGAGTATTTTTATGTACTCCCCTTCAGAGATACAGTGGTTTATGATGACAGGTTTATGGCTCCTCACGACTTTCAGGATGCTCCTAAAACATCTGTCAAAGGAAGGGAACAGTTCAAAGTATCTTGGCAGAGCTGATCTCAGACCTGGATGTCAGCACTCCCTACACCACAGGTACAACCACCCCTTAGGCCAGATTTGGCTCTAACACACTCTTTTTTCCCCCCCTCAAGATAATTTTCAATAGTGTAATGAATTTTCCCATGCACAAGACAGAAGCTGTCTGAAAACAAGGGACCAGACCTCAATCTTCCCAAAAATGTTTCACTGACTGATAACAGAACCTATGATTTCAACCAAACAGCCTTTTCATATGTGATTGCCTAAAAATAGAACTTCAGCCCCTAACAACATGATTTTTCTCCTTTTTGCCCGTAGTTGTTTATGCACTGAAAAATACAGTCAAAGCTTGGACTTGATGATCTTGGAGGTCTTTTCCAGCCTTAATGATTCTGCGATTCTAAGTTACAGAAGGCATTGCAGAGACAGTTAAAATTGTGTTTGTCATCACAAACTGGATGGCAAATGCCCTATCCCAGAGGACAGAGCCAGTTTTATCCCAGAGTATGTAGACCGCACTGTCTTTAAATTCCAACCAAAAATTCCACTGAGAACTCTGCCAAAAGTAAATCTGGGCTGTATATGGTCTATGTAGGTGGCTGGTGGGGAGCCTGGAATTTCCCCTGGTAAATCTGGAGTGGATTTGGATTTGTTGCAGGATGGGGCTGACCCAAGAACGTGGGGATGTGTCCCAGTCTTCAGTGCAGGTCCCTGGAGCAGGAGGCTTCCCTCAGGTGAGGCCAGAGCTCTTATGCTGCTGAGGAGTAGAGGGATGAGGAGAGGAGTAACCAGGTCCAGCACACACCCCAGCTGAAACAAAGAGAAGAGTTTCTCACAGCTCTTCTGGGGGTTATTTTGTTCCTCAGGCTCCTCTGGATAATTCTGGATCTCAGCAGAGGACTGCAGTCCAAAACTCCTGCAGGATCCCCACATGAGTGGCCCCACATCTAGTCCAGTTCCTTTGCATCAGGTATTTCATTAGATACGTGGAAGTGACAGAAAGGGCCCCCAAAAATCTTGATCCTGTCTGGTAGCGGAACAAAGGATTGGGGAATCACATACAGAGACAGAAATGTGAGTGAACTCTGAGCCTTCTTCCAAAGCTCTTTGAAAATGCTGACCAAGTGAGTCCAGGTAGTGCAGAAGCCAAGAGATGGATGAAAGGCAAGAGCCTCACAGAAGGAAATGGATGAATTCCTCAGCTGCCAAACTTGCAGGAATGAGGGCTGAGGGACCTGAGGCTGGTAGCAATGGAATATAAAATCCTGCTGACACATCTGATTTGTTCCATATTCCAAATAAGTACTTGGCTTTTTTGGTGCTTGAATGCAAGTCAAATGGCAATCAGGCATGTAGACCCCCTGCTCTCTTACAAGAAGAATAAAATGGGGAGCTTTTTAAAATATGATAAAAAAAATGCTGGTATGGAGTTAGTGCAGATAAAATGCCACAGAACTCTTTGAAAAAGTGGACAGAAAATAGCACAGAGCTTTTCCTCTGCAAGCCTTTCCATATTTCTTCTCATTAATCCTGAATCAGATTTTTTTCCTTTCCAATTAGAAAGTTGAAAAATGAGGAGTTTTATGCTCAGGGAAGCTTGCCTTGAAGCTTTCCCTATTCCATGGCTTTTCAAGTGCAGAATACCTACAGTTAGAAAATACTTTTGGCTCCTGTGGATGGGAAGCAGGACGGGCTCTCCAAGGCAGCCCTGGAGTTAAAAAGTCCCAAATCATGACCCGCACTTTTCACATTAACATGTTGATGTTTTGCAGTGGAGATGAATCTCTTGGTGACAATGTGGGCACTTTTCTCCAGGGAAAGGACATCAAACCTCACTGGGCAACTGGTAAAAATTAGAGTTTATCCTGAGCTCTCCTCCTTGGGTCCACAGGCTGGGAAATGTGTTGCCTTCAGCTTGGATTTTTGGGCTTTCAGCCTGGAGCAGGCAGACGTGACTGCATTCAGTTTTATACTCACTAATAACTCACATTCCAATTCATTTGGAGTTCCTGACACACTTTGCTTTGAACCAGTGAAGCCTCCAATGTGCTAAATGTGGAGCCTGTGATTATGAGCCTTTGCTGGATCTTGGCTGAATTGTTAAACAAAGCAGAAAAGATGTTTGGACAGGATGAATTTTGGGAATCTTTTGCAGGCTGCATAAGGCTGCACAACCATAGGAAGCTGGAATAGGGAGAAAGGAGCTCTGAACACTCAGGGCTGGAGAGGTGCCCACCCTCAGAAATATTTGTCTGAACCTTGCTTGAACTGCTTTATCTCCTTTGCTTTGGAGCTGGAGCTTCACACCGACCTCCCAGCTGAAGCTCCAGTCCTTCCCTACAATCCTCTCAGAGTTACCAAAAGCAATGTCCTTCTCCATTTTAGCATTTCTCTTTCTGCAGGCAGGAAGCTCAGAGAAAATGCTGAGTGTTCAGAATTTTAAAGGTGTTAACCAAGCTTTTAAATCCACTGAATCCTGGTGCTTGCTTGGAGGCATTTTAAAATTTATTTATTGAGTTATTTCCCTAAGATGAGTTTTCCATGATTAGTTTGAAGGCAGGTAGAGAGGAGAAAGTTGAACAGAGAGACTCTGGTATGTCCAAATGCCATCTTCACAATGGACACATGAAAGCTAAAAAGTCCCCTGAGAGCTGAAACCCTTGGGAAGATGAACAAAAACTCAGGGAATCACACCTGAGGAAATGTGGGAAAGGGACAGCCTGGCTGCAGAGGGGGCTTTCTGAGCTCCTTAAAAATCATGCCTTTCTCTGAAATTACTTTAGGGAGGAACTGATTGCCTTTGCAAGCTGGGCTCTGTCCTTAGATTTTTCGTGTTTTCCTGTGGGATTCCTGTGCTGCCCTGGGGTTTGTGTCCCCTCAGTGAGCCCAAATGCCAGTCAGAGACCTCTTCCCAAGGGAAGCATCTCTCCTGAACCCCTACAATTCCTCTACTCTTTCCTTTTTTATTTATTTCTGGGGTTTGGGTTGGGGTGTAGGTTTTTTTGGCTGTTGGTTTGGTTTTTTGCTTTTTTTTTTAATAAAAGAGAGTAGTCACACTTCAATCCAGGCCTGGATTTGATTTTCTCAAATCTCAGAGGTTTAGTTATTTTTTGAAATGTTGCTTCTTGGTGCTTTGAACTCTTAAATCCTCTGCTCTCAGGGTGCTTCTCAAGGGTGCAACAGCTTGGACATAGTGGGCTTTAAAGGGAAGAAGAAAGCTCTGTTATATGAGTTCCTAAATCTTTTGCTTTTCTGCACTTCTGGATACATCCAAAGAACCTCTGGTTATTTTCTGTGTGCACCTGGCCAATTTTTCATCCCTTCACTGAAGCAGTGTTCCACTGTTTGGGCATCTAAATGTATAAGTTGCTTCTGACATTTTAATTCTGTCTTAGAGCTGTCCATCTAAGAATGCCCAGTCTACCAAATGAATAATCAGTTAAATAAAAGTGAGAAGCAGACAACTCAACCAAACTAATTTTTTTTTTTTTTACTCTGCTCTAGAAATTACAAATTGATTCCTTTTTAAGGGTTGGGAAGGAGTACAAAGCTTGAGTTCAGGTTAATTGTAACCACACAACTTTCCTCTGGAATCACTCTCTGAGCAAGAGCTCCAGGCACTATGATAACTTCTATGCCTTATGAGAAGTGTTTGGGTTTATTAATTTCTCTTGTTATTTCACATGCAATAATAACAACAGATGTGATGCTAGGAAAAAAAGTATAAATGTCTAAATTTGCTGGAGCAGACACACCAGGTCTTCATAAAACTCAGACCTTACACTTTATAAAAGGTTTTAAAACCTTTGGAGTTGGATTGGTTTGAGGTATTTCCTGTCACAGGCTCCTTATGTAGGTCGAGTATTTATCCCAGATGTGCAGCCTGGCAGAGGGCTGGGCAGGGAGGGAGACCAGGGTGACAGCTCAAACTGACCCTGGGGCTGGAGCACTGCCTCCCAGCCATGCCCCCTTAGTGCTGCTGGAGGAGAAGGGGTGGGAATTCCAAGGGGTGAGGGCTGGCTTGGCAATCCCAGCCCATCTTTGAGGGTGTTGCTTGTGCATGGAGCTGTTTGCAGCCGTGTGCTCAAACTTTAAGGTCACCACTGAGGAGCAGCACATTGTTGGGAAGATTTCAAACAGACAAGGATGAGTTTTACCCAAGGCAGCAGAGGAGGACTGATGATCAGGTCAGAAGGATGATCCTATACCACTCACCCAGGTCTCACTGCAGATACAGACTGCTGCTAGCCTGCATTCTGTTGGTAATTTGAGTATTTTTAGTTTTAATCATAAAAATATGAAAGATGACATCTCGACTCTCAGCTGAGTAATGACTCCTGGCTGCCTAAAGGCACAGCTCATGCTACTTCATCAGCCTGCCTCTGGAGTTTTCTGGCTCCCATCAGGAGCTAAATCAGAAAGCTAAACTGAGTCAGAAAGCTCAACCAGTAGAAAACAGCCTATGAAACCCAAAGCTGAAGAGCCAAGTGATTCTATCCACATCCATGATTTACTCATGTTAGGCTTTGAACTACATCATCAAAGGAAGTTAATGCGTCTCTTTCAGTATCATTTTCAACTCATTTTCTGCCTTGTTGAGAAGCAAAAAAATACAGTTTTGTCTGTGCTGGAGCTTAACTGGATTAAAATTTGAATACCATTAAGTGGAACTGACTGGGAAGTGCCTGATTCCAGCCTTTCTCAAGTGTAAATTTAGCACTTGGGAGTGGAGGTGACTGTAGTAGTGGGGATAAAATTTAATGGCTTGTCACTACTAATGAGAACTTCACAGTTTCTCAAGTTTTTCCTGCTCTGTGTGTGTGGGCTTCACATGTGTGCTCAGGAGAGTGAGAATCTGAAATCTGGGTGATATCAGAGTGGTGCCATTTATTCCAGTGGAATTAGGCATTTCCAGAGGATTTCTGAAGCTGTTCTTGTGTATCTCAGCCCCAGGTGAGCAATTCTGATCCTCAGGGTGGAGCATTTACAGCCCCTTTCCTGTGTCCTCCCACTTGGATACTTCCTTTGGGCCACCTTAAATCCATGTTTTGCTCCAAAAGCATGGCTGTGCTGCAAAATCCTGAAAAAACAGCCAGAACTCCCAGTAAATGTATATTTCTAGGACCAGGAGTTATGGATACTTTCCAGTTTATGTATGTTTAAGGAATTTCATGACCATGCTGTCACCCTGCCCAGTGAATGTGCCATACCAACTATGGATATATTGGATATATTGACTGCTTTATAAAATTCCTACTACAGCCTGCATGGAGGGGGAGGGAAATAATTGCACCATGAGCCAGTTTTGTACTCATACAACTTCTTGTATATTTATCCTGTTTTTGGTAAAATGCACTCAAGTGGGATTGCTAATGTGATTAAATTTGAGCACTTCTAAGATGTCTCATTTATTGAGCCGGGGTTGTATCTTAAGATCAGAGTTATTTCTGTCTTGGTTTTGTGCTTGTTAATGGTATTCCAAGTTTCAGTGTTTATTTTTAATGGCTACAATTAATGCTCTCAGTGTAGAATCTTTGCTCTTGCAGTACACCTCAGTGATCTGGTATTTTTAGCTATTTCTGGCACAAAGATGTGTTTTTAACGGTAATTTTTGTCCTATACCCAGCCATTGTGCAAGTGGTCTGTCTCAGTTTTGTTCTCCATTTTTTTGGCTAAGTCTGTTTGTTTGGCTCTGTAAAAAAGAGGATTGTTCTCATTTTTGATGGCTGCACTCAGTTTTGTGGCTTTAGCCACAAAAAAAAGTTTTTTCTGTGCTTTAGAAAAAAGTCAGGGAAGACAGTTTAAAATTAATAGCACAGAATCCAGCCTTTGTCAAATAATAATAAAAAGTTAAGAACTGATATGATATTTTTCAGAATGGATTTCTTTTTGGCCATTAAAGATAATATGTTCTCTTCAGCGTGATTAAATTAAATACTCTGTAGAGAAAGGGGAGGTCTTTTCAGGTGTGGGTACAAATAGGAGGGTACCTTGTGCCACATCACAGGTCCCATCCTCTGCCAGGCTGGTGGCAGGAGAAGGCAGCTCAGGGAATGAATGTGATGTCTGGAGTTTAGATGAGCCTCTTGAGTCTGAAGGCTTGGCCAGAAAACTCCCAGGCACTCTGGAAACTCCTGCTTCCAGCTGTGCCAGGAATAATAGAAGCTCTTCCTGCTAAATGATTTGTTGCATCTCGAGCCAGCCACAACCTGCGCTTGTGAGAGAGCAAAAATGTGAAAAATAAGGAAAGAAAATGAAAAAGTGTATTTTCTGAACCTCTTTTGGTTTCATGTCAGACATGACCTAAAGAACCCAATAATTTATTCTTTTATTCTTAATTTATTCTTTATCTGTTTTTAAATCTTCAAGAGCAATCATAAGAATGAGTGTAGGTTGCAGTGCTGGGATAAATATTTCCTTCTGAGAGAAGTCCCTGATGTTGTAGCCCTCAAAGAAGCATTTGTTGGTTGTCCTAGAAAAATATACAGCTTCAAGGCAACATTAACCAATAATTAATGAGCTCTTAGGATAGGAAATGTTGGCACCTCCTTAATTCTTTATTTGATCTTCGGTCTGGGACTATAATTCAGCATTTTAACTTCGGTGCAGGGGATTCCTCGTAAGTGCACTTTCCTTGCTTTGCTCTCGTGGTGCTCTGGGAATGGGGTTTTCAGAAAAAGTAAATAAAAAGCAAAATGTGTGTGTTCAAGGAACTTTCACCTGCCTTGAGATGCTGCTTCAAATGATCTGGGGTGTAGAGTGATTGGGGGCCTGAATTCAGGCCAGAAAGCACACTTGTAATTTTTAGCAATACTTCAGATATGAGCAGAGTCAGAAAACCACTGAGACTGAAATCCATGGACATTGTTCCAGGGAAAAGCTGGGCCATAGCAACTGTAGAGTGTGAGTCATGAACATCTGTGGGAATTTCACACTTCCATGATCACATCACCAAAACAGCAACATTTAGAGACCGCATTTGCACCCCCCCAATGCCCTCAAAAACAAATATACAATATTTATATAATATATATATATCAAATTGTTTAGAAAATGGAAAACTTTATTGTGTTTAACTCAGCCCCTACAAAGGCTGTCCATCACAGAAAAGCAATCAGAAGATATTTTCAGCAAGGTGAAAGTCATCAGAAATGTGCTTTTACTGTTATTTCACCTTGCAGGTGCATTGCAGCATTAAAGTACTTTGCATACCTGTGACCTAAGCATAACTTTAGCCAAAGAAATTAAACTGCCAGGGTTCCCATTAAAAGTTTCTGCTGTTGGAAGATGAATTATCAACCAAACTTTTCATAGGAAAACCTCTAAATTTAGCTGCAAGGGCAAAATTTATGATATTGGCCTCATTAAGAATTTTTATGCAAGACCATAAAGACCTAAGAATAGTATGAATAGTATAATGAGCATTAAAGTCTTAATTCTCACAAAGTATACACTTATTTCTGTGCTTAATTTAGCTCTATCAGTAGCTTCACAGTTTTGCATCTTAACTGCACGTTGGAGTGTTTTGTTTAAACAAGACTTGAATCCTGTATCTTCCCATGGGATAGGAGATTGTCAGACTAGACAAAGCTGATATTTCTCCTTTTCCAGGTCCCAGTATCTCTCTGCTCATCAGGAGTTAGACAAGCACAGACTTGTAGGAATTGGAGAAGATTACAGGTATGGCTCTTAAAATATGGGCTGAGGAGGAAACATGATGCTTCTCTCTGCCCTTCCATTTGAAAAACTGGACGTATTCCAAAATTGATGGAAAGCACTCCTTAAGGAAAAGAATGGTTTGTCTGCTTTGCCTCTGAAGGAGGAGGACAGAATGATTTCCTAAATGCATCTTTATTAGACACAAGAGCCATAAAAGCAATCTGGGCTTGTCTGGTATTCTTTATTTAGACCAGAAGGAAATAAAATAAATGAATAATTTAGGCAAGAGTCATGAACACAAGTGTTTTCCTTGCCCTGCTCATACGTACATCCCGCGGAACTGTTTCTGAGGATCCCTGCTAATACAGTTGTGTGATACAGAACAGCTAAAATTGCAGCACAGCAGCTGTAATTATGCTGCAGGAGTGAAGGAAACCAAGCTGGCTCTGCAAAAGGTGGGGGTTTTTCCCAGAGCTTCAGTGGAAGCTGTTGCAGCAATAGGACAAAGCCATCATGAGGATGAGAGCGCTTTCAAATATCCCCACACATGCTGAGATTGCAAATTGAGCCCCTGGCTTGAGGAGGGAGCTCAGCAGCACCCCCAGGTACTGATCTCGCTATAGGCAACCCTAAAATAAGAGGTAAATTCAAAATTCAAGAGATGAGATGGTGGCTGAGATAATTCCTGAGTGTTTCTCGTGCTGATTTTAAGGGACAGGGGATTTCTCACGGTGCCCAGCTACCAGAACTGCTTTAGTGCCCTCAGCTGGGACTCAGCCCCCTGGGAGAAGGAAAATTGACAATAATGGACACTGAAATGTGGCCATTTAGCATTGCTGTAGGAAAGCTGTTCTGGAATGAAAACCTCACAAGGACACACTTCCACAGACAAATGTTATTAAGTCTGAATCCAAGCTTTGTGTCTTTTCTCAGCCTGGAATTAATTGATTTGATCCAGACATCTTATTATTGTTTCTAAAGTGAATACCTATCCATGGCTGCAAATCACAAGTAAAATCATGGTTGGATATGGGCCAGGAAGAGCAAATGTCCACAGCAGCCTCTTCCCTGAACCTGCAAACTTAATGTTTGCTTTTCATCTCTGAACCAGAAATGCTGTAGGTGCATTTCGTTAGTAAGTTCTTATGTACATAGGATGTGTATTTCTATGTCTCTCAAAGCCACAGCTGAATTCCCTGTGTTTTATAATGATGAAATTTTCAGCTGGTTAAAGAAACAACCAAATAACTGGGTCATTTCCAGCTGAATCCATTATGCAATCGATTCACACAATCTCTGATCGTTCCTGCTGTCCAATTTCTGTAGCTTCCCCAAGGTTTTATCAAACTGGCATAGAGAGTACAAAATTATTAAGACAGTCTTACTGACTGGGTGGCAATTTTCATTGCTACATGAAAGATTTCTTCAAGTTAAATAAAATATATTAAAACAATACTTTAAAAAGTAAAGTTTTTATGAATGCCATAAATCAGCTTCTTTTCCTGTATGTTTTTCAAAACTAGGTTGTCCTGGTTATCTGCAGTAGCTTTAAGAAGCAGGGAACACACACCCCAACAAAATAATTTATCCAAAATTAAATTCACAGCATGACTCAGGATTTTTTTATTTTTCAGTCGTGAAATGGCAACTTCAGGTGGATTTTTTGAATTATAATGAGTAAATCAGAGTTAATCAGAAGAGGCCATACTGAAAAGTTTGTCGCCACCATCTCTGCGCATTACAAATTGTTGTTTTGGTCTGCATGCTCCTCTTTTCCTCCCTTTATTGGTGTTGGAATCCGTAAGCATGTGGAAAACATGAATATTCCTAAAGTATTAATATTCAAATATTATGGCTAAAAATAGAAGACATCATTTTAGTTAAACCAAAATCAAAGGTCTTCTCTAGTGGAAAACTGCACAAATTCCATACATCTAAGCTGTTGCAAACAATAGTCTTGATGATTCCAAGAATACCATCCCCATGCAGAGTTACACAGATGGAAACAGCTAAAGGTCTTGGAATGCAAATCCTGTTGCTCTGCTCCCAGCTCAGGATGTCCACTGGAGAAAGAGGAGGAATTATTTTCATTAATTTTCAATCAAGTGTTGGAGCAAAATATTCAAGTTTTTTCTTCCCAATATAAAAGATAAAAAGTTGATTTGATTTGGTGAGTTAGTGAAGTCACAGCTTAAAGTCTAGAGAAAGCAGGTGTTCTCCTCTTAATATATAGGATATATTAGAATATTAATATATATTAATATATTAATATATGTAGGATAACTGTAAAAAATAAATTCCAGGATACTCTTGAATTGGTGGTAAAGATCCTCATGATTTCACCTGGAATATTGTAAGGCTTGAGCACACTGGGAAAGGACAGAGTGTTGTGAACAATGCATTGCAGACTTTCTGCCAGAGTTACCTGTTCTGCGTGTTGCAGTCCCTGCCTGCTCACACAGCCTTGGTTTCACTAACAGCTCCTGCTAAACTGAGCATTTCCTAATATTGGCCTGGTAATCTGATGCATTCATAGGCAACACAAGTAATTCATCCTTGAAAAATAAAGAGCAGTCAAGTGCCTTTCTCTGAGATCCATATGAATGTTTTCTGTCTGTTACTGAGCTTCAGTTTCTCTAGAAACAGAGATAAACACCAAAACACTCAGGGAATTTTTTCAGCCTGGAAAAACCCACCTTGCAGCCTAAATCCACAGGCAACCCAGGAATTTTGCAGCTTTATAGTGAATTAATAACATTTCATTCTGAATAAAACCAAACCTTCTTCTCATACCTGCATGGGCAGGTGAATGTCACTGCAGGGAACCCCAGCCCACTCTGACAGGCAGCTGCCAGGCTCAAAAATAGCCCATATCATACAGCTTTCATCAAAATAGGGTTTTGCACAGCAGAGAGCAGGGGTGGATAGGGACTGTGCCTGTGCATCCTATGGAGCTGGGATGTGACACCTGGGGTAGCTCCACAAACCTTTGCTGCAGTTTGGTAGCAGAGAACAGGATGTGAAACAGAGACTTTTCACCTTCTATTTTATAACTCCCATCAGTACCTGTAGATTTCCCCTTGGCTTTGGTAGGTGCAGCACAAACATTGAATTAAATGATATTTTACGGACCGAACATGCAAAAGCAGCTTGCTTTTCTTTTCAGCTTGCCTTTATTTTCAGCTCAGACCTGGCACAGGTCGTTCTGGGTAACTTTTGAGTGCAGGGAATGTTGAGATTGTTCACAGAGGAAAATGCACCAAAGTGCAAAACCATTCTCAGGATTGCACCATGAGATTGATTTCCAAAGCTCTCCTGAGGACCAAACTTGTTAAAAAAAGGCAGGCAGCTCCCAGCTATGCAATTTACTCCCAGCAGAGATCTGTCAGAGCCTGAGACTTCTTCCAGTTGGAGTATGATGAAAGATGCAACACTCTATAAGGAAATGCAATTAAAACAATCAGACAATGAAACCAAAATCCTCCCAGCTATTCCTTCCTCTGGCTTTCCTTGTACATCCTGTCTCTTCTCTGTTTTGGATAATTGAATTGAAAGCTCTTTGAAATGAGGAACTGTCTACATTTTAGCTTTTATGTAAGACTGAGATCACTGTTGGTGCTTTAGAAAATGCATTCATTTTTAGCATTTGTCTTTGCTACCTCTGAAGGAGGCATTTGGCCCTGGATTTGTGTGAGAACCCTCCTAAGGATGAACGAAGCAATAGCAGTGTGAATTGACAGCATGTAACATTTTTCCAGAAGGATTTTAGTTTGTTGTGAACTAAGGAGGAGTTTGGGAAATCTCATGTCTTGCAAGTTTGTGCCTAACAATGCAAAACTGCACCTGAAAGCTAAATACAACCAGGATGAGATTGTCAGGTACATTCTCACTGCCCAGGGCGGTGGTGGAGTCCCCATCCCCGGAGGGATTTAACAGAGGTGTGGATGTGGCCCTTGGGGACAGCAGTGGTGAACGTGGCAGTGCTGAGGGAATGGTTGGACTTGATGATTTTTGAGGGCTTTCCCAACATAAATGATTCTTTCATACTTTGATAACCTCATGACATTTTGGTGAGGGATTAAAAAGCCAAACATTTTTCTGCTAATCACGAAACAGAATTTTCCCAGCCTCTTATCTTCCAAAGCCAGAGCTCCAAGCACTGGTTTGCTAAAGTAATGGCATTTGCTTTTCTGTCCTCAAGGATGTGAAGAATTTGGGGCTTAAAGACGTGGTCCTTGGTTCAAAATTGCTCTGTTTGTGCTTAATCACCACCTCTGCAGAGCTCAGCTCTCGGGCTCCCAGACCTCTGTAACAGATGCTATTGTGCACCGGGAGGGACTCTGAGTGAAGTTTCCAGAACAGATTTTAATTAGAAACATAACTTCATACAGTAGCTTGGAACGAGTACCGGGAGGGAGAAAAAAATCCAAGCAAGTGATGGAAAAGAAAACACCAAAAAGAAAAATAAAAGGGCGTTTCAGTGGTGTTTTGTACTGAAAAGCACTTGACAGGAAATACTGTGCATATCAGTGAAAAACTGAGGCACAGAGCAAGCAGTAATAACTCTCTGAGCCCCTGAAAACGGTGTAAATCTGCGTTGCCTCATTGATTTTCCAAGAGCTGCCATTTCTCATTGACCTCAGCACTGCTGTGCTCGTTTATCCCAGGGAGGACCCCGGCCAGCTTGGCGCTGCCGAAATCCAGAAACTTTGAATACTTGTTTGTTTTGTGTTGTTTTGTTGTTGTGGGGGTTTTTTTGTTGTTTTTCCTGTTTAATTAAAATTTAATCAATCTTTTGTTTTGTAGATTGCCCTCCACTTGGTCTAGAGACATTAAAAATTACTGACTTCCAGCTCCATGCCTCCACAGCGAAGCGCTACGGCCTCGGGGCCCACCGAGGAAGGCTCAATATTCAGGTAACATCAATTTTTCCCCTAAGTGGGAGCATGGCTCCAGGTTGTGCTGCTGAATAAAGAGAACCAGTGGATAGTTATTGGTTCTGACTGCTTTGTCAGCTCATGTAATGCAAATGAAGGGGAAACACTGGCACTGTAGAAGTGAGTAGGTTTGATGGATAACCTTTGGGTTCGTGGAAAATCTCCAAAGTTGGTGTGCAAATCCAGACAGACCTCTGTGAGCAAGCACAGGTGGAGGCAGCTCCCTTCCCAGCTCCAGGAAATCATCCCAGCTCCCTTCAGAATCAGCCTGCAAGGAAGCTCTCACAGCAAGTTTCGTTTTCTTTGTTGTTTGCATGTAATTAATGACAATGGTTAATTGAAAGGGTGGTTTCAAGTGAAACCCTTTCCCTAAGGCAGTTTTTTCAGAAGCAGTGATTATATTATCCAAAAAATGCTTCAGTTCAGGACTCTCTAACATACAATCTTGTCTAGCTTCTTTTGTTTAAGATTAAAAATGTGTTTAGGAGCTTTGCAGGACCAAATTCCATTTTGCCATTTCTCATGTTTCTGTTTCCCACTTTCTTATTAGTGCTGTTCTCTGAATTACAGTCTGTCCAGACTAAAAATGCTACTTTGCATGATAAAGCGCAACATTTAAAGCCATAAACAGGATATTAGCACCGAGCCAGCAGTGAACGGTCTCTGAAGTTTATTTAGTTTGTTATCTATTATTATTAGATGCCTCCATTTGTTTTAGTCTCCAGCTGAAGGGGTTTGATATTCATGGGGGCTAAGGCTGGGGCTGGGAGGGATGAGCTCTGATCAGCAGTGCCATTCCACATGGCTCCCACTGGAAGAGGGATGACCCTTGGTTAAAATCCCACTGTGCCTCTGCACACACAGCTCTCTGAGCTTCTCTCTGGGAAAAATACCTGCATACCCCTCCTGGGTTTATTTCAGTGTTTGTTTTAATGTATTAAAGTTGGTCAGAAAGCTCAGGAAACCACTTTGGAAAAGCCAGCTGGGGAGTGGGAATGGGCTCTTCCTTTCCAATCTGGTGTGCAGGTACAGGGGGGTGTGTGCAAGGTGAGGTCTCACCTGGAGCCTTCATATTTATTGGCTTCTGAGATCCCACTGAGGTAGTTTGCTTCTTTACTTGATATTTTCTGCTAGGAAAAAAACCTCTCATGATCACAAAAACAGGATGCAGATGATATTCAGGGGGGTTCTGGAGGAACGTTTAATTATTTTATAACACTCTTGTTTATATAATGGCATAAAACCAAGGACTGCGATGCAAACCTCTCCGTTGGTTGTGGCTACTTATTTTTCATGCTGCTGTTGAAATTCAATTTATTTAACCACAAGACCACACTGGTTTAGACCAGGAGTCCATCCAGTCCTGTCGTCACCAGTACTGTGTTAAAATAAATAGAGAGATAATAAATAAATATATAATATATATATAATAAATAGAGTGTTACCTGTGGCTGATGTTTCCTCTACATATAGTCTCCAGAGAAGCCAAGGGCACAGTCTTTACTGGGAAGCAAAGCAGAAGCAAAATGCCACTCAGCTCTTCCTGAAATTTCCCAAAGCTTGGATTAGACCAAGTGTGATCCAAAGCTTTTTATCCCTACTGAAACAATAGATAGAGAAATTCCCTAACCCCCCTGACCACTTAGGGTTGCTACCATGGCTGGCGCTGTTAGAAAGAAATTGGGCTTGCCTTTATGTTTCTTTACAGTTTTCTTTGGGCTTCATTAAAAATGAACAGGACTAAAACTTTTCCAAACCTAGAACCTGCAGGTCCCTGCCACTGGGGATTCAGTCACCCTCTCACTGGGGTTTCAGGGCTTCGTTTTACTCTGCATGAGGGCTTCTGAATTTCATATTTAGAGCGAATTTGCTTCTAAACAGGGACAGGTACTGCAGGTGGCTGATGTGCCAGGTGGGTAATGAGCTCCCTGGTGATTTCTCTTTGCTGCTCAGCACAGGAAGTTGCAGCACGCTGGGCAAAGGCAAAAGGCACTGGGATTTAAGCTGCTGTGTTTTCCTGCTGTTCAGAACTGAACAAGAAGGAAAACACTTGGCCCAGCTCGGTAACACTGATGTGCCTCTGGAATTCTGTGAACATGTTATGCTGTGGGTGTGGTGACAAGCAATTTTATGGGCTGCTGCTTTGTCCAGTGATCTGGATATCAACACAGAGCTGTCACAATGTTCATGGGACTGTGATGTTCCCCCCCGAAATAATACAAAATCCTCTCTCTGCCCAACCTCATCATCTGATGTGAAGTCAGCTGAGGAGCTCAGGGCTCTCCCCAGGTAACTGGCACTGCCTCAATTCACAGGGAATTTGCAGAATAATTAAGTTTTTCCAAAGCTTTTGAAGGTTTGTTTTGGTTTTTTCCTTTTTCCTGTTTAGATTATCTGAAGCACATGAAATGAATCAGTTGGTGTGTGCTTTATTCCAAAGAAGGACTGGCTTAAAATTGGATCTACTTCTCTTGTGCCCTTGCATTGTGTGGGACCTGATTTTGATGCCAGTCCTGCCTGAATATGGGGATTAAGGTGGTGTTTCTCAAGGGCAGAAGCCGTGTTAGCAAAGCCCCATATTCTGGAGATCTAGCTGCAACTGCAATAGTGGCACAACCAGTAGTAATTTAACATCATCAAGAGAAATCATGGCATAAAATAATATTAATTGAGGCTCTCTGCCTTCGGGGATCAAATTAATTAATATTTGTCACTTATACGATAAGTAAGAGTGGTTGAAACGTGAATAATTAGTCAAACTATGTTTCTTCCCCTTCCTCATTTTCCTTGTTAGGGAAATCCAAACATTGAAGATTAACCAAGTAAAGCAATCCCGTGTCTGCAAACACAGGTATTTGTGTATAAAGGAGACCTCCCAGAGCCTAAAGAGGTTCCAAGAGAGCTGCAGAGGGACTTGGGACAAGGGATGGAGGGACAGCACACAGGGAATGGCTTCAAACTGCCAGAGGGCAGGGCTGGATGGGAGATTGGGAAGGAATTGTTCCCTGGGAGGGTGGGCAGGCCCTGGCACAGGGTGCCCAGAGCAGCTGGGGCTGCCCCTGGATCCCTGGCAGTGCCCAAGGCCAGGCTGGACATGGGGGCTTGGAGCAGCCTGGGACAGTGGGAAGGTGTCCCTGCCCATGGCACGGGGTAGAACAGGATGATCTTTAAGGTCTCTTCCAACCCAAACCATTCCATGATTCCATGATTGCCTTCCCGGGTCTTCCTGGTTCCTTTTGAAAAGCTGCATTATCAAATCTCCAGGAAAAGACAAAACTACTGGAGATCCACTTGCAGCCCATGTGTTTTAGTTCTTCCCTACTGGCAGTGGTTGCTATAAATACCTGTGATGAGTAATGCTTTTTTTTTTCCCCTCCCAAACTTCCTATGGTAAAATAATTTTTTTGATCATCTTGCTGGGAATGGAAAAGATTTTAAGTAGAGGTGGTTTGATATTTGGTGTATTTTTACTGCTGTTCCAGCTGATTTCTGGCAGAAGACTGGAATTTCTTTCTTTATTTGAATCATTTTGGTAGTATCATCTCTCTCCTCATTATAGAAATAGTCTTTTAAAACAGTGGTAATGTGAGCAAGTTTTTATTCTGCCTTGCAAACATCTAATTTGGAAGAGAAACATGAATTAAAATCCAAAGTCACATTATTTGTAAAGTAATTGTAACCATCTTATTTTCTGGATACACAACAAGCAGCTGATTTGGTTCAGCTGAATTACAATTTTCAACTTTCACACTTGGGAATAACTTCTTTGTGAGTGACAGAACAAAGTCTCTCTTCCTCTATCCAAAAGGTATTTTTTTCATAAGATACTGCATATTGAGAAACATTTTTGCATTTGGCTGCAAATGAAACACAAACTGGGTTAGACTTGGAGTTATTCTTGAATATTCTGTGAAGGGAAAAAGGATTTGCTCAAGACTTTGCCCTGGCTTCCAGTTTTTGTTAGCTCCTTCAGTCTCTTGCTTATGAAGATAATTTAAGTATCCATGACATAACTTGAATCTATTCTTTCCAGTAATTCAATATGGATCTTTTTAAATTCAAGTAAACACCTTGCTGAGGAAAGGTATCTTGATCTGTGTTATTTGATAGAATACTTGGTGATAACTGTACCCACCTCTCAGGAATGATCATTTTCCCAAAGAAATTTAATAGGAATTCTAATTACTAAATATTTGCTTGAGTTTATAAGTTTATTTATTTTATTGAAACAGTTTTTTGAGGTGGCCATAGGGCAAATTAAGCACCTTCAGAAAAAAATATAGACTTGAAGCTTGAGAGGAGAAATTGTAGCACAGATTTCTTGATTTTTTTTCCTTCAGAAACATTTCTAGAAAGAGCTCCTTGATTGAAGTCCCCTTTTTCAAGTAGTACTCTGTGCTGATTAGACTCAGACACCTGCTTCTTTTTACCTGTAAAAATCATTTTTTTACCTTCAGAGAAGCTGATATCAGAAAATAAGAGAGCAGGAAGGACTAGCAGCATGGTTTCTCCTTTTCTTTCTTTTTTTTTCTTTTTATGGTATCTTTGCCCCTATTTAAGGCCAGAGTATTTTAAGCTGTGGATAACTAAACTCCTCATATTTTATGTGCAACTTAACTTTATTTAGGCCCAGTTGAAACCATGGATACTCATGTTTGTAACCTAGGTGGGAGGGGTTTTTTTAATAAGCACTTTTTCCTTCTGCTTTCCTCTTCTCATTGTAATGTGGAGGAGAGCTCTGCTCCCTGATATGCATCACACCCATGGGAAACACCCTCAGCTTGAATAAGGACCAGGGATTGGGAGATGGGGGGACTTGTTCAGCAGGAACTGGTGGAATTTCCCCGGTGTGAAGGGGATTAGCAGGATGCTGGTTCAAGGTGCTCTGTAGATCTTAACACTTCCTGGCAAGCGTTGGTTTTTAAAGCCTGAGGCTACTTCAAATTCCATCGTATTTTAAATTGCATTGAAACCTTTTCTTGCAAAGGGTTATAACTCAGGTCAGTGGCCATGTTTATATTCTCATGTTTTCCCATTGTTCTGCTCTCCCTGAAGAATTTATCTCCCATTGTTAAAAGGCTTTTTCTCCGTGTTTTTTTCTTTGACTTCTATACAAACTTCCCCTTAAAGTATCAGACCTAATGCATAGGAGTAGGTGGCTTAATTTAATTTTGCTAGATGGAGGAATACAAATAACTTTTAGGCTGCCTTATCTCAGATCTGAATACCTGAGAAAATGAGAAGGCTTAGGAATTGAATCAGTGTCCTGTGTTTTGCAGCACTTCCTTCGGATCCCATCAGGCTCACACTGGGAAAAGGGATTAACCACTGCATCCTCTCTGAGTTAGAGCCACCCAATGCTCATTTGGGTAGAAACAGTCTGTAAACCTCTTCATGTTCATTTGGAAAATATTTAGCAATATCCATTCTTGGAATTGCATGGATGGTGATGGTAAATCCACATACACCACAGATGAAATTCCACAAAAACACATGTAGCCTCAGAGGACCACATGGCAAATCTTCTGTGCTGTTTATGGCAGTATCCAGCTGGGTGCCAAACATTTCCTGGGTTTTAGAAGGAAAATAAATCTCTGAGGGCTTCAGATGCTATGTTTCATTAAATTCTAGTTCAGATTTATTAGGAAAACAGCTTACCCAAAATACCTTCAGCTATTTCTTTGAAAATGCTGGGAAGGCTGTTTGTGGTGGGTTTCCCAGCAGAAATTGGGATACAGATTTGTACTCAAGTTGGGGAACAGCCAGACATTCCTGAATTTTTAACCTTTGCCACCCTAGCTATGAAAATTAATAATTCTGGTCCTGGTGGGAAGTCGTGTTACTGTTTCCTTATGCCCTCCACTCTACTCTGCTGCTTCCAGGGAAAATGGGATTGTCTAATCACCGACCATTATTTACATGGGCTAGAGCTGGCTTTTTAGAAATGTCAAAGCTCTGCAGACCATGTGGCTAATTTGTTCTGGATAAAGGCTCTATCAGGCCACAGGCACAGACAGGTGATCAGACTGGAGCTCTGTTTATCTTTTCTGACTTAAATTTATACAAAAGCATTCTTAGTTTTCAAAGGAACTTCCCAGAATTTCCTGCCCCGCTTTGAGTAAGGAAATATTTTGGTGAGGGCCTCAAGGGTCTCAAAGTGGTGCCAGAGGAGTGAGTGGGATGAGTGATGTGTTCCTTTCTTTTTCCCATGAAAGACCTTCAGTTTCCTAGCTCTGATTTATGGTCAGCTTTGCCTTCTTTTCAGGCAGGTGTTAACGAAAATGATTTTTATGATGGTGCTTGGTGTGCAGGAAGAAATGACCCCTACCAGTGGATTGAAGTAGATGCTCGAAGGCTGACAAAATTCACTGGAGTCATCACACAGGGAAGAAACTCCCTCTGGTCGTAAGTACACGCTGGCTTTTCTTCGTGGGATTCTGAGCTTTCAGGCCAAGGAATTCATGTCCTGATGTGCTTTGGTTCTTCAAGAAAAAAAATCAAAACAGAAAGAGTGGAAATTCTGTGAGACATTGAGAAATTGAATGGGGGAACACTAAAAGGCCAAGTCTTTATATATGGTATAAAATAGAAGTTTAAAGGTCACAAACTTCCATAGTCATTACCTACATCTGAGCCTTTACACTCACCTTGTTGTATTTGCTGGTGTTAAACTTCCTCATTCTTTTCCAATATTCAATTTGATTAGTTTAGATAAAGTTTTGGGCCCTTTTTATTTAGTTTAGAATAACTACTCCTCTTTGAGATGTCTTAATACCTAGGCAATCACCAAGTAATTGCTGTAATTCCAAAATAAAATTATTTTTACATGAGCAGCTAAAACAAACTTTATAGCACTATATATATAAAAAATAAAATATCTTTTATATGTAAATATATTATTTATAATTTTATATTTATATATTTATGATTAAATTTTATTAACTGTAATAAATATTTTAATTATATGTTTATATATGATTGTATGAAACAAAAAATATATATAAATACTATTTTTGAGCTTTCTGGTCACTGCTTGTGCTAGAGACCGTGTTCATGGCACTGAGAAATAAGAGTTTTGCCCAGATTTGTGTGCATTTACTCCTCTGTGTCTGTTGCTGAGTGTATATGAGGGATGCAGCTATCAGATTCCAGAAACAGGAACTGGAGGTGAGGATTTGGGGTTTTTTTCCTGCTCTATGTGTGTTTTTTTGGCCTTTTAATTTGTCATTGGGTCTCACAGCTATATGTGAGCAAACAATGCCACTTGTGCTGCTGGACCTTTTGCCCAAGTATGCAGGAGATGCAGAGCCACTCTGACAGATCCGTTCTGTCAGAACTCTCCCTTAGAAAATGAATGTGACATCTGATTAAAGGTAAACCAGAAAAAATGCCACTACAACTTAGGAAAAGAATATTTTTCTTTCAACAGTTTAATTGTCTGTGGGGTTTTTTTGGTTTAATTTCTTTCAGCGCGGCTGTGGGAGTAGGAGCTTATTTGGCAATAAGGTTTCTATATTCATTCCACATTGTTCTGTGGTAGGTAGATAATTACTGTAGCAAAGCCTTACTCTTTTCTTTATTCATCCTCTTGACATCGCTGTTCCTCTCAACACCAGAGCTGCACTGCTTCATCCTGTCGTGTTTCTATTTTTGGTTCAGCTCTGTTAGGAGTTTGCAGCAGGACCTGACACTCTATTTATAGCTGGTATTCACAGTCATCTTGAGGGGTTTGGGGATTTTTTGCAACCATAGAAGCATAGAAGGGTTTGGGTTGGAATGGACCTTAAAGATCATTGAGTTCCAGCCCCCTGCCCTGGGCAGGGAATGTTGCTTTTGCCCTTTTTTTCCCATAAAAAATTGATGGGCAGAACCCTGAGGGTCCGCAGGAAGAGCAGGAGTGGTGCTGGCAGAGCAGGTCCAGGCTCCCTGGGGATTGCTACTCAGCTTTGAGGAAAAACAGGCCCATTTCTGCCTGATAGGAGCAAAGGTGGTTTCAACTGGACCAACTGCACTGCAGGGCAGGTTAATGTTTACCAAAACCCACGTCCTGTAGGACTGAACTGTGTCCCATGGAAGGACCAGGGGAGTGGGGAGAAATACTCCCAGTAAGGGACAGAAGAAGAGTGGGGTAGGACTTGTTTTGGGGTGGGCAAGTTCCTTTGTGCCTGCTTTGCTCAGAAAACAAAGAAGACTCATCAGCTTCCTTGCCTTGCCCTCAGCTGCTGACTGTGATGGTATCAAAAAGAATTGTTTGTGATATGAAAGTTTGTACCAAAAGATGCCCTTCTGTTACCTGAGGCACCTTCCCAGCTTTATGAGGCTGTGTGACAAGATGAGAGTGCTTTCAGACTGATGGAAACATACGTTGGAGAATAATCTTATTGTAGGTTAGAGAGCCAAAAAACCACCTCTCTGATCTGTGTTGTATTAGAAGTGAAAGCCTGCCAAGCAGGGGAGCCGAGGTAAGATTTTTATTTAGTCCAAAGCCTTGGAGACTTTCCCAGCTTTATATTTTAAAAATAAAAAATCAAGGCACTGAAGGAGGGCAGGCTTATATTAGATATTGGGAAGGAATTGTCCCCTGTGAGGGGGTTGAGGCCCTGGCACAGGGTGCCCAGAGCAGCTGTGGCTGCCCCTGGATCCCTGGAAGTGTCCAAGGCCGGGTTGTACAGGGCTTGGAGCAACCTGGGATAGTGGAAGGTGATCTTTAATGAGGTGATCTTTAATGTCCCTTCCAACCCAAACCATTCCATGATTCCATGACTCTGGGATACATGCTCTGCTCACATTATGATGTCATAGGGGTAAGGAACCAGTAAATCAACTCTTTTTGTTGAACAAGAATCTTTAACAAATGAAAACATGTACTTCACTGGAAGATCTGCCTACATCAGATTTGTACCTGCCCTGCTCCCTGTAGTTTCCTGCTGCTGACTTAATGAGGACATTTAAAATGCCAAGGCAGGGCAGGCAGGGACACCCTGCTGAATCCTGCATCAAACAGCTGTGCCCTTCACTGCAAGGCTGCAACAGCTGAGTTCTCAGCAGCCTGGCTTTGCTCTCCTGTGTGCAATGCCACAGCCAGAGCTCTTTTACTGGTGCTGGACTCATCCTTTTCCTCCTTTGGAGCAGCTCTGGCACCTGGAGCATGGTTTTGTTTGTGACCACTCCAACCAGACACGATCTGCTCACATCCAGCTTTACTTATCGGGTGGTTTTTTGGGGCTTTGTGTGCAATGATGGACTGAAGGTTACACTTCACACAATGCAAAGAGCACAAAAATGCTTGAGGTTGCCACTTTTTGTGTGCTGGCAGGAGCTGCTTCTCCTCAGTCCTTCCTCTTCTGCTATTCCCCATCTGTCTCCTCTGGTGGATTGTGGCTCCTCTCGCCCAGCCCAGGCTTGAGACAGGAGAGCCTTGAGGAGGAAGAGGCCGAGTTGCAGAAACAGCTCTTGAAAACACAGATGACCCAACCGGAGAGAAGGAAACTGAACCTGGTTTGTAATGAATACTTGGATTGTTTAATCATTTCCTTTTTAAGGAAAAGCACTTCTGAGTCAATTTTTTTGCTCCAACTGCCCGGCTGTGAATTCTGTGATGGTCACACGGAACCAAATCTTTCTGCTCTTTTTTTTTTTTTTTTTTTTTTTTAATGCCTGTAACAAGCAAAAATAGGCTTTGAACAAAAAATCCTGGATTTGAGGAGTCCTTCCTTTTACCAGTCAAAGCAAGCACGTGGGCTCAGGGGCTGTTGGTGTTCAGGCACCTCAGTCATTCCTGGGAAACCTGAAATCATGGAAAAGTGCTCTTTTGCCACCATAAATGGGCAAATCTGCTTAGCTCATCCAGAAGATCAGCAGATGATGAATTTCACAGAAAAAGTGGAGCCCAGCTGCAAGAACCAGTTCTTTTTGATTTTCACACTGAAGACATCCAAAAGTCAGGAGTGCTACAAGTGCTGGTTAATAGGAATAAAATCCAATGCCTTGAAAGTGGGCAGAATATCAGTTGCTTTGGGGGAGAAATAATATATGCAATTTTTCCTATTACTGCCAATACATCTTCCAGTTTTAGGAACCAGATTTCTTTAAACAACTGTTCAAGGCTGTAGAGTGGGACACTGGATGCATCACTGTGGAATTGTGCCACTTATTTAAAGCAATGATGTGGTAGTTTAAAATATGCACTCTCTTGACAGAGGGAAAGAAAATATTAATCACTCTTAGCAGTTTGGGAAGAATCTAAAAAAACAGAAGAAACTTGTTTCCCACAAACCCAACTCTCTTCTGATAATTCAGCATCATCTTTTGTATCAAGAGAAAACCCACATGTCAAAATAGAGTCAGTGTGTGCTGACAGTAATTTAAAGCTTCGGGCTGTGTGAATGCAGAGGATGTTTTGGTTTTCAGGGGAGGATGGAAAGTTGCAGTGAGCAAGATGTATTTGTGATGATGCATTTTCTAAAAATTAACCTTTTGGTCGTGGTAAATGGTGAACTGCCACGAGTGCCATGGAATGACAAAGCGACAACAACAAGAAAAAGCATGGAGGAAACAATCCATGCAGAAAGCTGGAATTCCAAAACAAAATTCTGAAGTTCTTAGGAAAAAATCAGAATAGATTTACTTTCAAGTATGTTCTCTTTAAGACCTTTCATCTTCATGAAAATACTGAAGATTTTTTTTATTTTTATGCAACATATTTGTCTTTAAGGAAAAAATGGAGGGGGAACATCTTAATTTTTCAAGTCTGATTTGGGTAGAGATTAGTCCCTGTGTCCTGTAAAATTACAATAGCTCTTCAAAGGTTTGAGGAGACACCACATCATGGTGTTGCTGGCTGGAAGGAATGATTTCCATGTATTTCCTGGTTCTAAATTGACACACTTTTAAGCTGGTCACTTATTTTGATTCATGCTGAAGAAACATTTTCAACTAGAGCTGGTGTAGACACCACTGCACCCTCCCTACTCTGTCACTTGTTTGATTTCCCTCTGCTGCTCTGTAGGGATAACAAGTAACAAATACTGAGCAGATTGGATTTTGTGTCTCTTCATGGTTTTGCTAAAGATAAGATTGTTGTGACTGAATAGGGGACTAATTTTGCAATTTTTTGCAACACACCCTTGACCTCAGCCTTACCTGTGTGCAGTGTAGCTCTTCAAGATGCCCCAGCATCCCTTTTGACAAACTGTCCTGAGGGAATTGTAGGTCTGTAACAAGCTGGGTGCCTTCCAGAGATACAGTTGAGGATAAATTTAGGTCAGTGCAATCTGCTTGCTTGCTTTTAATTTCGGTGGTACAGCATTCTGCTCTTCCTTTAGTGACAAAATGAATGTGTTGCCCCACATTTCACCTTATTGCTGTACTCACCAGCAGTTTCTCAGAAGATGAGATTTGTTTTTAGGCAGTCTGTATGGCAAGGGGGTAATTTCCTTGCTTGCAAGGCAGTGAAAACCAGAGTGACAGAATCCTCAAGGCTGGAAAAGGCCTCTAAGATCATCAAGTCCAACCATTAAAATAACACTGCCAGGGTCCTAGCAGCTATTCCTGGTACTAAGGTCATGGTCTCAGCAGTAACATTGGCTTCCTGAAGAGAGAATCACATGAGCATCTTTAGTATTCTGACAATAACAGAAGACAGAGCAGTGATAATCCTTCCCGTGACACTGTGGTAGCATTTGGGAAAGTGGAGTGGATATTTACAGGTATTTGAGCTGTTACTACAATCTAAAAAAACAGAATTTTGCACCGCACACATGAAGGCTCCAAATTCAGCAGTGCAATGCTGCTCGTGAGAGCAGAGAAGAATAAACCCTAAACCCTGCCCAGCTCACAAGTACAACAGACAAACTTGGCACTGATTTTTGGAGCAGTTCCTCCTGTCCCCACGCAAAGGCTGTGAAAACGCACCCTGGTGAAACTTCAACAAGTTCAGTGGATATGTCTTGATGTTCTACCCAAATCCTGTAACAAAACAAGCAGCTGCTGTGTGCAGACTCGAGTTGTTCTGGTGCATTAAATCAGTGCTAACTGTTACTTGCCCTGACTGGGTGACAGGACTGCAGAGATTATTACAACTTTCCCAAAGTCAGCCTCATGTAGTGAATTGTTCCAAATCCATAGAAATCATGTCAAGTGTATTGATGGGAGTTATAAAACAACCTGAACTCAGTGCAGGAAAAGCTCCCTTGATATAATAATGTCAGCAGTTACATGTTGTACTAATGTTTATGATTGGTTTATTTAAGAAGTTGTATTTTCTGTTGACTGTGGCTCGGTGGATCCTTCTCAGGGGCTTTCATGAGCCAGCCTTTGGCAGCTGCCCCTCCAGTGCTCTCCATCTGTTTAAGTTCAACCCCTGTGCCCTGTTGATTTTCCAGCTCAGTTCTTGTCCCCTGCCCAGGATTTTGTCACAGCATTGGTCACCGCTGATGAGCACTCCCCACCCCTCGTGGCACAGGGGAGCTGCCTCGGTGACCAGCTGGGGTGATCCTGTGTGGGTGGGGTGCTGACAGTACACCCAGAGACACTTCTATGCTTTCACAAGTTTGTTTGACAAAAGTGTCAGGGCTGATGCTGCTCTGTTGTGGGTCTGATTTGTCATAGGGATCCTCTGCCCAAGCCTCGGTGACTCACTGGGAGGGAGCAGGTCACTGCAGCCCCCAGGGACAGCTCCTTCCTGCTCACTCTGCGCTCTCCAAGGGTGCTGAGGAGTGGACAGAACCTTCTTGCACAGTGAGACTCATTGGGAATGCTCACAAGTGGAAGAAAATCTTTTTAACCTCCACAGAAGGGACTTGAAACCAAAAGAGCCGAAGCCTTTTGGAAAAGGCGACTTCAAATGAATATAGGCATCTGCTGCAGCAGATTACTCACACTTACTCATCACAGCCTGGAGTTGTGTATTTGCCACGTGCGTGATGACTTGTAGCAATGAGAATGGTTGTGTGGGGGTCACGTTGGGGACATCAGGCTCCTTGTCCCTCCTCTGGTGGCCTTGCCAAACCAGCGTCCCTTCCACACACACCGAGTGGCACTCGGCCACGTCTCTGTGGGCTTGGGAGTAGTGAGACCTCAGCTGTGGACACAAACAGCCGTGTTTGTTTGCTGGTTACTCTCAAGGCTTTTGTTTTTCCTTTATTTTCACGTTCATGTAGTGAGGCAGTGCCTATAAAGTCGGGATTTTTCTCCTCAAATACATGAGGTGTTTGCAAGGGTGGGATAGGCACAAAAAACCCTGAACAATTCAAAATGCCCCAATAGGAGGTTCAGAAGAAAAGGCATCACAGCTTGGTTGTGTCCAGCAGATACAGAGGATCTGGTGTAGGAAGAATTTCAAACTCATGCAGATCTCGTTGCAAAGAGCGGCCCAAAATGATGGGTGTTAAGACCAAAATGTTTGGGGCAGAGGATGTCTCTGACCCTGGCACCTTCAGACATTACAGGCTGAATGTACAACAGCAAAAACAAACACCCACAGCTGGCACCAGATCTTCTAGGAAGACATACAATTTTTGTAAAAACCTGTCTGTAAGTTGCAGAGGTTGGGTTGGAAAGGTATTTGCAACCCCAACTCCTGTTTATTGAGTAAAGCTTTGAAAAATCAGTGCTGAATTCATTTCATGCAAGTGAAATTCTGGCCCTGAGCTTTTCTTCATAGGGCCTCCAAAGAGATGGATTTCACAGCAGTACATTCATTTAAGTCAGCTAGAAGCAATTTTAAAAATTAAACATTCAAAGATTTCAATTATTAAAAAACTACCCTTGCTGGCTTGTCAATCTTCATCTCCTAAATCATATTTATTTTAATTAGTTTGCAAAACTTGCTGGGATACCTGTGGTTTGCCCGGCAATTCTTTGACTTGGCTTGTTTGGAAGCTGTTTGGCAGTGGGTGGTTTAAAATTTTATCAGCATAAATATTATTATAGAATATTTACAGAATTTTAATATTAATGGTTTTACATTTAATTGCATGAGAGTAAAAATTAATTTTTCAAGTAGAAACCCATTTAATTGCCAGCATGCTGATTTTGTTCCATGAGTACCATTTAGTATAAGGCTTGTCCAGCATGGTTTTGGTATAGAGATTTTGCTATTTCAAGTATTTTGGCTTGTCAATTTGTATATTATTGCTGGGCACACATTTATTTGCCTGGCTGGTTCTATTTTATATTAATTTTAGGGGTTTGTTGTTGGGGAAGATGAAACAGGAAAGCCTTGGAAATATGATTGCCTGACAAAAGATTTTGGGAATATGAAAACTACAGGCAACATCGAAATGAAAGCCACTTTTGAAATACCAGGTCTTAGTTACTGAACAACTAGAAAACAATGGTATGGCCACTGAAGTAATCCCCTCTTGATGGAACAATACCCTCTGCTTGCAAACAGGTCCAAGGGTCAGAGCAGACCCTACTAGCTCAGCAGAAGGGGTCCAAAGAGTAGTTTTTAGAAGTTAAGATGTAACACTCTATTGTAATATAAGAACTCTTATAGGCTGTATGTAAATGCTATAGGATTTGTATCTTGTATTAGATTGGTTAGTGACAATTAGAATATTCAGTACAGAAGATGATTTATTGTATTGTAACCAGGACTTCAGACACTTCTATTCATTCTTCCTCTCTTCCACTTCTACTCTTGCTCCTACTCTCTCTCTCTCTCTCTCTCACCCGTTCACTCTTTTGCTCTCTTGGGCCTGCTCAGAGCTGAGTCTACCAGCTCTGAGCAGTGCCCCAATACCCACGCCCTTTACAATAAACCGGCTGTGTCCCAAGACCTGCCTATAGAGATCTCTCGTCTCCATCCGTCACCGTCTACGTCCGGCCGTCCCGACAGGACCACAGAACACCCGTAACCTACAGTTTGTATTGCAGATAAATCAGGTTAGCCTGACAGCAGAAGAATAAAATGCTCAGCTGGAGCCAGGTCTATTGTAGATGATGATCATGTGAGCTCTGCTGGTGTTTGCTGGTCTCATCCCTAGAATGTCAGAGAACCATGGAAGAGTTCAGGTTAGAAGGGACATTAAATATCATCCAGTTCCAATCCCCCTGCCATGGGCAGGGACACCTTCCACTGTCCCAGGCTGCTCCAAGCCCTGTCCAGCCTGGCCTTGGACACTGCCAGGGATCCAGGGGCAGCCCCAGCTGCTCTGGGCACCCTGTGCCAGGGCCCCACCTCCCTCCCAGGGAACAATTCCTTCCCAATATCCCGTCCAGCCCTGCCTTCTGGCTGTGGAAAGCCATTCCCCCTTGTCCTGGCACTCCATGACCTTGTCCCAAGCCCCTCTTCAGCTCTCTTGGAGCCTCTTTAGGCACTGAAAGGGGCTCTAAGATCAATCCAGAGCCTTCTCCGGGCTGAACGACCCCAATTCTCTCAGCCTTTCCAGACAGGAGAGCTGCTGCATCCCTTCAATCTTCTTTGTGGCCCATCTCTGCCGCTGTGGGCTTGAGCTTGTGCTCACCAGCACCTGCCAACCTTCCTTGTTTACCTCAAATCACATGGGGTTTCCTAGATGTGGAAAAGCATCCTCAGAGACGAGGATCAAAGTGTCAGATTTATTTCACTTGTTGCTTGTTTAGCCTTCCATGATAGAGAAGCTTGGCCTTAAAATATTACAAGCAGCAGGTGCTGCTCAAACAGAATAAACCCAAACAGCCCCAGTTCTCAGCTGACCCACTGCCTGCTGGAGCCTGGGCAGGAAAAAGCCTGGCATCCCTCCATGCTTCCCATTCAGCACTCGCTGTGTGTTCTGCTGAGCTGGGATTCAGCCTCGTGTCCAACACACAGAAAGAAAAGTCAGGAAATTGTATCAGTGAAGGCAAGGCTGGAAGATGTTTTGTTGTTCTGGTGCTGTCATGCTCGTTTTGCCTTTGCTCAGTAGCCTGATGCTGTGGTTAGATAAGGAAAAGCTGATTGTTGGGACAGGAACCTGCCAAGGCTGTAGGAGATCTGCTTTTAATTCTCTGCTTTCATTCAGGTTTACTCTCTGTGTCTCTGGGCAAGTTGTTCAATCCCTCAGCTTTTCTTTTCGGATGCAAATGGAAAAGCGGGACACTTCCATGCATCACAAGAGACTGCATTTGATATTGAAGGTGTTCAGATAACCTTTGTCTAAAGCCAGTGCATCACATGATAAAAACCAAGTAATTAGTAATAATTCAAAAATCCGCCACATTAAGTGAATTTGAATTATATTTTGATTTTTGCATTTACTGTCTCTGAAAGGAATTGATTAATGTTGGCAATGGATACTGAGATTTTTCAGATAGGCTGCTTCTGAAAAGATATGGCTGGCATAAATTTTAAAAGGGATTATTACTGGGATGCACCTGAATCCAAAGGACCAGTGTCAAATCTGTGCCTCGTGATCTTTTTCCAGCATTGAGGAAGTTTGTGAGGCAGCAGTGGCACTTTGTGACAGAGGGTGATGAACTGGGGGTAACCTCGAACACTCGTGAATTGTCACGCAATGGCTTCTGTACGGCCTTGCCCTCTGCCAAGAAAGCTCAATAATTAATGCACTCTTTTCTGAATGCTGGCCTAGGACTTCCTTGCAACTCTGTCTCCTCATCTCTATAAACCCAACAAATATCTGTATTTTCTCCCAGGAGTGCAATGGTAGGTCCTGGGAGATTTATAGAGTGAAACCAGAGAAGCTTCTCTAGAACAACAGCAGGGACATCCTGAGTCTTGGAAAACATTACAGCTTTCTTTCAGCCTTTTTTAGACAGCTTTATTGTTCAGTGCTGATGGGCCCCAAAAAGATTGGATGTGACAGAAATCCCTGTCTGCAAATCCCAAACCCGAGGAGATGGATCTTGGTGTCACCAGGTAATCACACAGACAAAATTCCCCAATACTTCTTCTGGCACAAGGCTTTGCTTCAGCTGTCGTGCTCCTCTGATGGACTGCCACAAAAAAGGCTCAAATTTCCATGCCTACACAAATATGCCACGTGTGTATGGAGCTCCTCGATTCTGGGAAGTGCTGTTCTTGCTGCAGACAGGCTGGAGCATGGGCAACAAATCCAGCGGCTTCCTGGGGTCAGCAGCCCTCCTGTGCCACACACGGGTGGGAAAACTGCGGCTCTCAGGGAGATTTAGTGAGCTGGATGTTCTTCTGCTGGTCTGGAGCTGTAGAAGTGTCTGGGATCTGATGATGCTCGGTCAGAAGCCCTGAGCATTAGGCTTTGCTAGTTTTTTTCCGGATCCTCTGACCACAAGAACACACACAGAGTTCCCCTACCCCAGTGGGATTTTAGGCAGAAGGTGCCATTCCTCAGGGGAATCTGAATTTGCAGCAGCCTTCTCAATAGTATCAAAATCTGGGGGTTTTATGGCATTGAGGAGAAAAAAGGGGAAGGATTTCAGCCCCTGGAGGCAGCTTCGCATGGTAGTGCCCATGGGAGAAGGATCTGGTCTCCTGTGATATTTTTATGCTGCTTCTTCCTTACAGGCAGACAGAGTTAATAGTGTATGGTGTGTACCTTCCTACATTGCACTGATTTACCTCATCCATGACCCTCTGAGGTCCTTCTATCCTGCCAAGACTGGATGCAGTCCATTGGGATTTTAATTGCATTCTGCCTCTCCAAAGCATGTTACTTGCTGCTGCTCAAGATGGAAAATGTGCAGGACTACTTGTTTATGTTTTCCTTTGGGAGAAGTTTGAACTTTTGTAATGGTAGGGAGTGAGAAAATCAAAATATTTTAAATAAAAGTCCCAGCTTAGAAATGTTACTGTGACAGCAACGTTTTCTCATGCCAGTAAAGCGAGCATGTTCTTTTAAAACCTCCTATATGTAGCATGATTTTCTTACAAAAGTCTGTTACAGAGTCTGTCCACTGTTGTTGTGGTTTTATGTGACTTTAGTACTCTGTTTGAATTTCTTTGGCAGATGTTGAGCAGTGAGTACAGATGTGTTGTGTTTGTCCTCCTAATCTGATCTGTGCAGTTGAAGTGAAGTACTGTAGTACTGTAGTACTGTAGTACTTCAGAAGCAATGATGTTATTTGGTTAGTGGCATTGCCTCTTCTGGCCATTTAGCCTGATTTTGAGAGATGGCCAAGAACAGCAAAAAAACCAACCATGCAAAGCCCACACAAAAACCCCAACAAAACAAGCAAGCAAATAAACCCAGTAAAACCCCCAATATAATTTTGTGTTCATTGAATATGTACACTGCCACCAGCACTCTCCTTCAAACCCAGGACTTTTGCTCTTAAGCTTTCCTGTTTCTAGTAATTCAGAAAAAGCTATTTTCCTCTTTTTGGAGTTTTGCTGTTGGCCATTTTATAGAACCATAGACAGGTTTGTGTTGGAAGGGACCTCCAGTCCCACCCTGTGCCATGGGCAGGGACACCTTCCACTGTCCCAGGCTGCTCCAAACCCTGTCCAGCCTGGCCTTGGACACTTCCAGGGATCCAGGGGCAGCCCCAGCTTCTCTGGGCACCCTGTGCCAGGGCCTCATCCCCCTCACAGGGGAGAATTTCTTCCCAATATCTGATCCAAAGCTACTTTCTTTCATCACCCTTGTCCTGGCACTCCATGTCCTTGTCCAAAGTCCCCCTCCTTCTTTTTTGTCAGCTCCTTTCTTTGCCAGAAGTAAATCTGCCTTTCTTCAACTTAAGAATACAGAGAAGCTGAGGGAAGAAAATAAAATTCTTTGCAAGAGTCAGTAGAAACTTATCCAGCATGCTGAAGTCACTGTTTATTTTGTTGTGTGTCATTCATCATTTTACAGCCAAATTCTAGAGATGCCAGCACGGCACTTCTCAGCTCTCCAGTAAATCTCCTACCCCAGGAGCCCTTCTACTGAAAGGCTGACAATTAGGATTTTCAGAGTGCTGCTAACTTGTTACAGTTGTTTACCAAATACTAAAGTTGTGTGCATTACAAGTGATAAATGTACCCTTCTTTTCACTATGATAACAAAAAGTTCGGTCTGCTTGGCAATAGTCAAGATTTTTCCATTTAATCTAACATGAATGGCAAAATCTATTCACTGAAGGGGGCTGGTGAAAGAGCTGCAAAGGACTGGTTTAGTGTCTAAAACAGAGCTGGGTTTGTTCAGATTTTTTTTGGTTTGTTCCAAAATCTTAATTTTTTTTACTTTTGGGGGCATTAGTATAGAACGTCCTGAAGTGATTTTCCAAATCCTTCTAAATACTTACCTCATCTTTCTTTGTAGGTGCGTAAAAAAAAATCCCAGAACTCTATTGTCTGTTTTGTACAAGGCTTGGTGAACTGGAGCTGATGGCTTTACTCTTGTTCCATCCTTGTCCCTTTTCGGTCTTCATTAGAAGCCTGACTCTCTTTAGTGAGCACATAAAGGCTGGTTTGTCCCTTCAAACACAGGCACAGTGGGTTTGATGTGTGTGTGTGCTCAGAGGTAGTTTGCTAGAATTATTAAATTATTTGAGTTTAGGTTATTGATTTAGTTCATTTTAAAAGAAAAAACAAAACAAACTGAAGTTGTATTTGTACAGGAGCAGTACAAGGAGAAGTTTTTAGGTGTGTCTGTCCTTCCAGGTACTCCTGATCTCCAGTATTTACACTCTGATGCTTCTCCAATACCTGCCCCAAAGGCGCCTGTTCTTCTCTCCAGTGCTGAGAGCTTTCCTTGCCCTGGTTTGACTCCCAGCCGTGGGAATGTAGCTTAGCCAAGAACCTGTGCTGAAGAAGGGCAGCTCTAGAGCCCTGCTGGTTGCACTTGATCAGTTTATATCCATAAATATGGAATTTAATCATCCTGGACTAACTTCACGGTACAAACGTTCCTCCAAGCCACAACTCTCCTCCCAGTGCCTGCCTGACCAGGTGTTAGGGGGAAAAACAAATCACTGCTGCTCTTCCTGAGTAACAAATCTGAGAGGAGAGGTGGGCATTACCTTCTCCAGCCTTGCCCAGGCCTGTACACACATTTCCATGGCTAATGCCCAAGCAGGGTGAAACTCCATGGCTTTAACTCCAGGGTACAGGAAGCAGAATTATACATCTCCTCCTACTCTTCTTTAGATGGATGCACACAAGGCATAACTGAAGTATTTGGCTTTTTTAGATGAAAGGAGATTTTGCTGTAAATCAGATAACATTAGAAAAATCAGCTATTGGGGATTGATCAGGATGTTGTAGGAGTGCAGTAGTCCTGTGATCAATTATCTCACTGTCCCTATCTCTTGCTAATAAATACAAGAATAACTGCAGGCTCCAGTTATTCTTCTATTGAAAGAAATGGAAATTTTGCTGGTTGAAATTCACAGATGTCTCATCCTCGAGGATTTATTACTTTTTTCCTATCTTCTCTGATAATAATAGCAGAACTAATAAATGCTCTGCAGCTGAAAAGATGATCTTTGAACACTGCATAAATCTGTTCTAGATAAGCCATTTATCCCAAACTCTGCATATAAAAGGAGAGGAGAGCAGCAAGTCTCTCACCTCCTGGAATCCCAGAATATTATCTCACTGGGATTTTGCTCCTATTTGCTAGGCTTTTTGAATTTTCTGTTGAATCCAGATTGGCATGACTTTGCCAAATGGGATTTCCACTGCTAGCAGCTTTATAAGCTTGATTATATTAAATAGTGTGCAGTCATTCTAAGTTATGAAAAGTAACTTATTTATTCTCTGTCTTTTTCAAGGAGTAACTGGGTGACCTCTTACAGAGTGCTGGTGAGCAATGACAGCCACGCGTGGACTGCTGTCAGAAACGAGTCTGGAGATGTGGTGAGTAGAATGAAACATGTTTTATGAAGAAGAGCAGAGGTAGGAAAGCAGGGACTGGCCACAGATTACTCAGTGTACGACTTAAAGGCAGCATTTCTCAGTGGTCCCATTGATTTTAAGAGCAAATCCCAAGGTACAGAAATGGACACAGAATTGTCCCGGGGGAACGGGGAGACTGCACTCATCAAAGAGCAGTTCTGGCCTGAGCCACCATCAGCCTGGACCTGGAAGGTGATTTTATATTTTTATTATCTGTTCCGATTTGGCCAAATTTAGAAACACATCCTCTGAGAGAAGGCAGGCTACAACCATCCCTCCCCCACCAGGTTAGGGAAAAAAATGAATTTTCCTCAAAGGAAAGTGAAAGAGATAAAAACTATTTATTTAACAAACACACAGGAAAAGGGATAATGATGCTAAATGATAAAACCTCTCGCTCTGCTGAGAGAAACCTGGGAAAATTCAGAGTCCTTTTGTAGATCTATCTCCCCCTCCTTGGAGCTGGGATGGGGTGGTGGGCCCACCTCCAGGGCCACGGCCTCAGTAGAAAGTCCTCCCAATGTATTTTGATGTTGAAACAGTCCAGCAGAGAGAAAAGGAAAAAACGAAGTCCCAGGAAAACATAAGTTCAACTCTCTGGAGGAAAAAGAGCTGAGGAAAAAAAAAACTGCCCAAAGCTGGCTGGAAAGAAAAGCAAGCCGGGTGCTTCCCTTCCCTCCCGCTCTCCTGCCACAAAAAAGTCTCTATCTCTGTGTGACCTTGAACAAGCTGCAAACTGCTTTGAAAAAGTTTTGCTCAGTTTTTCCTCCCCCCTCTCAGGCTCAGTTAAAAGGCATAGAAAGGCACAGGAATTAATTTCTGGCATAGGCAGCGATATGGGATACACATCACAAAGTCACCCCAAGACATTACCAGAACCGCTAAGAGACATTTTGAAGCACTGATGTTGCCACTTCCCCGTGTTTGGCCTGCCCAGATTTTCGAAGGGAACAGTGAGAAGGAGATCCCAGTGCTGAACATGCTGCCGGTGCCGCTGGTGGCGCGTTACATCCGCATCAACCCCCGCTCCTGGTTCGAAGAGGGCAGCATCTGCCTGAGGCTGGAAATCCTGGGCTGCCCCTTGCCAGGTAAGAGCCTTTATCAATTGCTGTTGGCATGGCTGCTGTGCCAAGACTCAAAAATTTCATTTCCTTTGGATAGCTTTGCTTTTGGTATAAAATTTCTCTTTAGTGAGTAGAGTCACGCAAAAAGAAACAGAAATATCTGCCCAAGCCAACAGACAGGGTAACTTTTGATCTGCAAGCCATAGTATCTGTAAGTGCCTTTATTAATAAAACAAGATTGCATGGATGATCTAACAAGATTTTCTTTGTTGTTTGGGCTTAAATGCAGTGCAACAAATCTTCCTGAGTGCACATGTACAATGGAGGCAATAGGATTATGTATTGGGAAAGCTGGTTGCAGATGTCTCAAGCTTCTAAGGCAAGAAATTACAATTACATAACCTGATTTTTAATTTTTTTATTTTTTCTTCACTATATAGGCCATAGGACTTCCCTGAAATATTTTGAAGGCAAATCCTTTTGCTGAACTCGTACTTAGCTTTCAGGGAGGAAGGAGGGGAGTAGGGGGTGAAAGGAATTTCTAGGATATTTCAGCATATTAAATCCAGCATCATCCCTGGTAAGTCCAAAGTGAAGGGAAATTGTCCTATGTTATGCAAGGCTACTAAAAAAAGCCAAACCAAAATCCTTCAATACTGCAAATTCTGGCAAAGCCATGATTCTGCTAAGCACATTGTGAATAGTCTTGTGGGGGGTTAATGTCTTCGTTTCTGTGTGTACATGTACATAAATGTTGAAAAAAACCTCTTTTCTCAAATCTTTTCTAAGTTGCTCACTACTCACTCCACACCTCTCATCTGCTTTTTTTGGTTGTTTTTGATCTCAGATTCTGGCACCATGGGGATTTTTTTGCCAGAGTCTATGAATAGTGTTTTAAGAAATACTAGAGACAGAAAAAACTGCCTTTCCATTGGTGCTTTAATTGTTCCTGCCTCTGTTCAGAACTTGCTGCCTCCAGTTCCTCTGGTCATGTAGGGTCTTCACATGCCAAGGAGACATAGCTTGATTTTTGTCCTTTGGATATTTAAACACTCAGGAAAAAAAAAAAAACAACAAACCTTTTGGGGCATGGAAGGGATAATTCTCTGCCAAAGAGAAGTGTGGGGCAAGTATTGTCATAAAATTCAGTCTGTAGTTGTGTTATCAAGAAGCACTGAAATTTAGCAGCATGTAGATAACTGCTGTGAGTGGGTAAAAAATGCATCCTGGACTTGATGGCAGTGACCAAAGGTGCCCTGTGCATGTGAACTTCCCTGTTTTTGGGAGGATTCTGATTTCTTTTAGCTGTGGGTTTAGAACACTGCACCTCTGTGGGTTGCTTGTTTGCCATTGTGATGGGCAATTCCACAGACAATATTCCCCCTCAGCTCTTGAAGGAACTCTCAGCAGTGATTTATCCCAAATTCCTGTGGGTTTGCAGAGGATCCACTCTCTATAAACCAGGGTGTGAGGCTGAAGGGAAAGGAACCTTTCTTCAGCACCATGACTTTTTACTGGCACACAGGACACACACAGAGGGTTCCAGGGAATGACAGAGATGGCACCCAAACTGTTTTGTAGGGTAATTTCTAGGGAAATCTTCATGATCCCTTTCTGTTCCCTAAAACTGCATCTAAACAGGAAAAAGCAAACATGGCAGTATTTGGAAAGGTGATTTTTGTTAAGTGCAGCAGTTTTTTACTCTGGATTCTTACTGGATTTGCACCCATCCAGGGCCAAATTCTGCTTGGCAGTGTTGGCATTGGTTACCCTTCAGCTTCACGGGGCTGTGTCAGTGGGTGAAGCTGGGAACACATCAGCACTTTCACCACTGTCCTGCTGAGTGCTCTTCCAGCTTTTCACAGATCTTGGATTCGCATGGAAGCAGCATCAGTGCGTCCTCCTGGTAGTCATTTATTGAGTTAATTGCCGGCAGTGGCTGATTCAGTATATTCCTGAAAGAAAATACCAGAATCATTCATTGAGAAACACAATGGGAGTGGGGTGTGTTCATTCAAAATGTAATTGGACTGAAGAACTAATAGGTTTTGATAAGTGCTGACCCATCTTTTTAGCTCAGAAAGAGCTGGCATTTCTTTCTCCTTGCTCATTTTGTTCCTCGCACGCAAGGCGCCCGGAACAAAGCTGTTCCTCAGGTTCCAGAAGCCTTTCCATGCACGTTTTCTTCCTGTAGGATGGGGCTTTTTTTTTTTGCAGCTCCCTCTAAGTGGTTTCCTCACCACTTCTTGGTGCCATTTTGCTCATTCCAACTTAAATATCCAGTTGGTTTGGCTGCGGGAGCATTGGCTTTGTGCTGCTCTAACACTTTGTCTTGACTGTGGGACTGGAAATCAAAGGCTCTTCTTTTCTGACCGCTTCTTTTTCCATAAAAATGACCAATTTTCCTAAATTCTCCAAAATCAGGAAGTGGAGCTCTGTTAGTTCACTCACCTCTAGCCTTTCCAAAGCCCAGAGACACAGGGAAATACCTGTGGGGAAATACCCCAACAGCTAAAGGAGGGTGAGAGGAAAGAAACCCAATTTTCAGGAGCATTAATTCCTTTTCATGTCTTCTAGACTTGTAATTTTAAGGTTTACTTCTTTATTAGTCCCTGAATATATTAAACCATTTGCATTCAGTCTGTGCTCTGTATCAGCTTTCCATCAAGCAGGCTCACGAGGGAGGGTAATAAAGGAATAAGGAGAAAGGATAAAAGATAAAGAAAAAACCTGACTAAGATATTAATATTCTAGGAGAGGTTGTTAGCACTGTCAGAATGAGATGGAAATGGTTAAAGACAGCTAGAACCCATTCCTGTGGGCAGGGCTCTCTCCATAAAACCTGCTGCATGTGGTAGATGCACCAAAAATCAGATAAATCATGGGAAAACACTATTTGGACAATTGGAACAGAGAAGTCACTGCTTGTCTACTCAGTATTATGTAAGATAATTGTAATTTTTATCAGTGAAATGCTTATCGCTTATCCATAACGTACATTTTTGTTGTGCCATAGACTAGTTTGGACAAACAACCTTTTCTAGACTGTTACAGTAGCTCTAATAAAATAAAAACCCCCCTGTGTTATCCAGCTGTGACAGTGCTGTCATTTGGGCAACAGGAGGGATTTGCTGCTTCACCAAGGGAAGGACACTTCTCCCCGGAGGAAAAACACCAGAAAATCCTACCTATAGCAACAATCAGTGCTGCCATGTCTCACTGGGCAAAAAGAGGACAAAAACTACAAGCATTTAATTCCCTCTCTGCTTTCCAAAAATGCTGGGTATTTACACAGATGGAGACTGACACACACAATCTTTTGCAATTGCCTCAGAGGGATGGATGTGCTTTCCTTGCCTTTTCTTTCCCAAACCTAAGGAAGGTCAAAAAGGAATTGCATATGATCAAAAGTACCCAGAGATGGGAGAGAGAAAATTGGTTGAGTTCTTCATGCATTTATTTATATTCAAGTATTCAAGGCATGAGGCAATTATTTTAATGGAATAAATTTGTGATGAAATTTAATTTTTAATAGTTCTTATATAGAAAACTATCACTGGTACCATGATTATGCCATTACTTTGAACCCAAGATAAAAAATGAACTTTAACAACTCTGTAATGGAGTACTGTGTGTTGCAGTGGCTTCAGTCTTATTTTTATTGCTTCTCTCTTAGTGCCAGGCTAGCTGGTCAAGTCTAGACTTGTGTTCATTTTTTGATAAAAATGTGGCTTTCTGCAAATATCTTTCATTATAAATGGTCATGTAAACAGCACTTCTAAATCCAGCAAACTACTTCTGAGAGTAAAAGGAGAAATTAATCAATTTATAGTTGAAAACAATTATTTCATTGCTGATTTCATGTGTGATGTTAATGCTCACAAGGCTGCCATGAAATAGATCATGTGGAAAAAAACTTAGGATCACCTGATGTGGCTGCCAGCAGATTTATTTCAAGATTGCACATGTACTGTCTGTGAGATGTTCAATTTAGTGAAGACAAGTCAAATTCACTTAAATTACATGGAAATTAAAAAAAATCAGTCATTTGCAAAATAGCACATTGAGGTTTTAAGGCAGTCTAAAGGATTTGGATCAGAACATTCTTTCTATCAAAAGCTTCTCTCAATCACTTGCATTGCCTTCATTATGTCCTGCATTTGGAGCACCACTTCTGAGAAGCTGAAACCCACTGGAAGCATCAGGGCTCCACTGGCTGAGGTGCTGTAGAGCTGTAATAAGTGAAAATCCCCTTTTATTCATCAACTGCCGAGCAACTGATCCTTTCTGGAACTTTTTTATGGGCAGTTTTCAGAGCCCTCATGCTGCAAAGTAGTTGGGCATTAACCTACTTGGAGTTCTGCATCCAGCCCTGGGGTCCCCAGCACAGGAAGGACAAGGAGCTGCTGGAGAAAATCCAGAGGAGGCCTCAGAGATGATCAGAGGGATGGAGCAGCTCTGCCATGAGGAAAGTCTGGGAGAATTGGGATTGTTCTGCCTGGAGAGGAGAAGCTTTGGGGTGATGTAATTGTGACCTTCCAGTAGCTGAAGGAGCCGACAAGAAAGAAGGAAAGAGACTTTGGACACGGGCCTGGAGTGACAGGACAGGGGGGAATGGCTTCCCACTGCCAGAGGGCAGGGATAGATGGGATTTTGGGAAGAAATTCTTCCCTGTGAGTGTGGTGGAGCCCTGGCACAGGGTGCCCAGAGCAGCTGTGGCTGCCCCTGGATCCCTGGCAGTGTCCAAGGCCAGGTTGGACGGGGCTTGGAGCAGCCTGGGACAGTGGAAGGTGTCCCTGCCCATGGCAGAGGTGGCACTGGATGGACTTTGAGGTCCCTTCCAAACCAGGCTGTTCTGTGGCCCTATGAACCTATGATTTAACAGCTTTAGTCACTTGTCCATCCTTACAAAGAATAGAAGGATGAAGGGAACAAGGTGCATCTACCAGCAAACTTCATCACTTCTACCAGTGGTGCAACTATAGATTATTACCAATATATCCCTCTGTATAAATGTGAGTGCCACAGTTCTGCACGATCTTTTCTCCTTGGAAGAAAAAGAGACTTTCTGTGCAATTTCTGCGAATAAATCAGTATATTTCTATTATAACCCTTCTGTGGTTTGAGTTTCTCAATCTCTTATTCTCTCTTTTATTAAAAAAAATTTTTTTTGCTAAAGTGGATCCATCCAGCTGTGCACAAGCCTTGTTTGCCTTTCTACATTTTAGCTTTTAATGTTCTAATCTGTATTCCTGTTGCAGCAGAAATCCAGTGATCCAAGCAGGCTACAGCAGAGCCTGGCAAAATATGAGTGTTAATTCCCTAGGGAACTGTCAAATTGAGCTCTGTTGTTGAGGAAGGGCCAGAGATACAATCATTCTCACTGCACAATTTTTTTAAGTTTCCACCAGCTCTACAGCATTCACAGTTATTCCCATGATATTAGTGTTTGATGTATGGAAAAAGAGCCAGGCTTTGACAGGAATGGGATTAAAGTATCAGGGAAAAAAAAATCAGTTGCTGTATATTTTGGCTTGTGGTGATAGAGAAAACCTTCAACATCCTGGCAGTTTTATGATGTTTATTTTTATATTTTTACAACGTGGGGATATTTTTTCAATTATGAAGATATTCTGTGGGGCATTAAACACATTGTCTCTTTTGAGAAGATGTGGGGGGTTTTTTTATGATTTCCATTTCTCATCCATTAGTATATTAATGAATAATTTCTACAAATTAGCATGGGTTTTGATGAGACAAGATTTTTTTTGGACATTTTTCAGTTGTATTTGTAGAGCAGCCTTCATGTGACCTTCCAACATCTCTACTGTAGATTAGGAAATGGAAGTGGAAACAAGGATGGGTCCTGTTACTGTGAAGCTTAATGGAACTTGCATGTTTCATTACATAAATAACTTAAATAGTGCAAAAGACCCCCCAAAAATTTAGAATTTTATGGGAATATTTAGTGGGTTTAATGTCAGAAATATGAAACTTGAAAATGTTGTAAAGTATTTTGCAGTGTTACGGGTTTTCCATAACTTCATTAAGGGTTTGTTGCTGTGGGATGGTGCCTACGTGCTCGTCTGACAGAATTATTCTTTTTTCCCCCCAAAAAAGGCACAACTGGCAGGTGATAATGTTTAAAACCATTTTCCTTCTCCTGAGACCATGTCTTTTTGTGTTGCAATGAGACAGGATGATACTTAGACTTTTTCATATTTCACTTTTCCCCCAATAATTTTAAACCAATGAAGATGATTTTGTGTGAAGGCAAACAATTTTTCATGGAAGCCTGACAGCCACTGGCTTGACAAATGATTACTCAAAATTCCAGACATCCCAGATGTGGCCACTTAAGGAATGTGTCTGATGTTTTCCAACTAGACTTTTTGTCTCTGAAAAGAAATCAAAATAGATTAGGCTAGGAGCACATTTATCAGGAACTTCAAAGCTGAGCCATAAGAGTCTTGGCCTGGTTTTTATTTCCAGGTGAAGGGCCTGGAATGCCAAGGAGACAAAAGATTCATTTCTAACCGCATATCCTCCTTTGGTGCTTCAAAATGCACAAATTATAAATAATAGCCATAAATAAGTGAATAAGTAAATTTTTAAGCGACAAAGGCCTCTGACTTGCACAAGAACTGTTTTGGAAGATAATTGGGAATGTTTAATATGCACAGTTGTTCCTTTCCATGTTTCACAAGCAGCGCATAGGCTTGGAAAATACTCATCAGGAAAGCTAAAATTCCTTGCAATAGTAAATTAATCAAGTGGACACAGAATATTTACTGTGGCTTTTTCCTCTAATTTGATTTTTCTCCTACTCTTTTAACTTGCATCTGACTCATCATTTCCCAATGACTTTTCCCCTCCTCTGCAGCTTAAGGCTGCCCTTCTGCTTTTCTGTTGAAGTTGAGTTTTGTGTGCAGAGGAGCTGTCTGGAAAGCTGATGCCTCCTCCTTGCTTTTGTTTGGATCTGTATGAATTGATTTGTGCAGTGATTAGAAATATTTAAAATCAGTTGGGTTTTGAGTTTTGCTTATAGAAAACCTGTTTTAAGTACACACAGGACTGTGAGATTCAGATTGCCACGTTCCTTACATGCATTGTGCCAAAGCACCTCCACATTTGAAATTCCTAAGCAGGTGAAAACACTTCTATTTCTTTTCTCAGATCCAAATAATTATTACCACAGAAGAAATGAAATGACAACCACTGATAATCTGGACTTTAAGCATCACAACTACAAGGAAATGAGGCAGGTAGGCAGAGGCTGGTGTGTGATGGAGGGTGGATGAGTGCAGGCTTTTCAGCCCCGTGGAATCCGAATTCCAGCTCTTGAAAATATTATTAAACTCTGTCTGCAATATGTTTTAAAATATTTTCCCTGTTTTAATTGATTAAAAGCAACAGTCAAATAAAATCCCAGAGTCTTGATTTGTACATAAACTAACCTGAAAAATGTGACACTACATGACAGAGGGAGTATTTTCATATAAGGTGCCACTCTTTTTCTTCCATGTGTAATTGAGTGGTGAATGACACAGTGGTTTCTCCTTCTAGATTTGACTCTGGTTTAGCCATCAGTTTTCTCAATTATTTCAGTGGGTTTGGATAATCAGAATAAACTCTAGAGTCCAATTCCATATTCACAGTTGTGAAAATTAGCAAAACTTCACCAAAAACACCAGAAAAAACCCCCCTGTTAATATAATTTTAACTCTACCAGGCTTGTTAATCTTGTTTCTTTTAACTTCACACAGCCAGCCTTGTTCTTGGCTTTGTTATTGTTTTTAATCTTGCTTCATATCACCACAGACACAAGTGTGTGTTATCCTGAAGAAATATTTCTGCCTGCTTTCTCTTCAAATATAAAGATAATATGTTTGGACTTGATGTGTGTGAATCACTTGCTGTGTGCTGGATTTTCAGTGTATTTATACTGCATGAATCACCACTGGTTTTTATTGAGCAATTGTGTACTGAGTCACACATTTATTTTGGTAGAGATTTCATGGCCCATATTTCTTAGCACAAAGATTAGATGAGTAGGAACTCAATTGGCATAATTACTGTCAAGAACAATAAAATAAAATGTATTTATGTTGTCATTGCTGAAAGACAAGTTGGTCAGGTTAGAAATATCTTGGGGGAAAAAAACCCCACAGCTTTAAACCAGAGTGTTTTTGCACACTTCATACAAGTGGAAAATCTGTGACAGTGGCTGAGAGAAGTGAACTGTGTGCTCTCCCAATTTCTGTTTTCCTCTGTGTCAAAATAATTAATTTGTTTGGAGCTCATTGGATTTTAATTGCTGGTGGGCAGAATATTGTAGGTTGCATTGCAACAAGTCTTATATTCCTAAAACTATTCTCAAAACTTCAGTGCAAAATGGAATAATAACTGCCAGAGACAACTTCTTATTAAAAACAAACAAACAAACAACATAACCAAAAATAACAGCCAAAAAAATCCCCAACCCCCAGAAATATACACTATTGTCACTTTTCATAGCTACTTCACCACCAGCCATCTCAGAAAAATGCTGTTCTTTGAAGTGATTTATTATAAATCCTGAAGGAGGAGGAGATGGTGTTCTCTGGGCCAGGTTTTGGAAGCATTAAATTACATTGCAATAAATCAAGTATTTGTGAGATGGAGGGATTTTCTCGGTGTCAGGTTATTTTAATAGAACTCTCTGGTTAGGAAGATGAAATTTATGGCTCCAGTTTTCTCCTTGTAAAAGAGCATTCAATATTCTTCTTCCAGTCAATGGGACCACCCGCTGTATCTTGTGTGCAGAAGTCAGGATTGGTTTACAGGCCAAAATATTTATTATGTGCTGGTTTCTATGTCTATGTTTCTATGTATCCATGTGTCACAGGGCACTGTTACATGTTTTGATGTGGACATTTGAGTACAACCTTGCCTTTGAGACAACAAACTCAGATCACAGGTGAAATATTGTGCCATTTCTAGGAAACGGGTATGAGAAGATCAAATATGAAATATGTGCATTTTCAGGATTGTATTTCCATAAACAATTACCTCCACTGCAGAGTCCCAGTAAAGGTTACTACTGAGGCTCTAATGCAGGAAAAGTTCTTTGACTCAGAAAATGATCACATGTTTGCAATTAGAGAGAGGGTGAGGAGTTTACCGAGGCCAAAGCAAACATTTCCACTGAATGTAATATACTTTGAACTTGGTTCTGGGCATTTTTCTCACTATTAATGGGCATTTCCATACTTTCAACCACTTTTCTAAATTGATGTTCTTGGTATCCTGTGAGCACTGGAGTGCCAGGCACGTCAGGAAAGCTTCTGCTCCGTGGAAGTTTCAGAGGCAGAAGATTCTGTGCTGGGTCTCAGAGACAGCTCTGAGACAACAGGCCCACATTCCCCATTTCTCAGCTTGTGGAGCTGCAAGGATGCAGGGAAATATCAGCCAGCTGAGTTTCCTTCAATCTGAAGAAGATGTGAGGAGAGAAATTAGTAAACACAGGTCTGGGTCAGTAACATTATTTATACAGTACAGTTTTAGCCTTTGGCTAAAACAGAACTGCTTTTAATACAATGTCTCTACTTGCTGGCAGAGTGAAAAAAATAAAATTTCTATTGGAGGGAACGTGGCAATCTGCAAAATAAATGCATTTCTGTGCACTGACACCCTGGGTCACAAGTCTCTTACCTACAGTACATCACAAAGTGTGGTTGTTTTAATTACTCTCCATTATTTTAATTACTCTCCATTGCATAATGTTTTAAAAATGTGATAGCAGAGCTATAAATTCATGAACTACACATAAAACTTTACAACTAAGACATAATCAGAGAAGCAAATGAAGTGTTTATGCCACATCCTATTTAGAATGAACCAGTTCATAGTGGATCTATTTTGATGCTGCATTGTCTAAATATGTCTCTTTTTTTTTGTTGTTGTTGGCAGCTGATGAAAACTGTGAATAAAATGTGCCCAAATATCACAAGAATTTACAATATTGGAAAAAGCAACCAAGGACTGAAGCTGTATGCTGTCGAGATTTCTGACAACCCAGGAGAACACGAAGTTGGTTAGGATTTTAGTCTTAACTAAATCTGTTGAAGGGTGTTGGGATTTGGCTTTTTTCCCCCTTTCTCTGTGTCTGCACTAATTATCACTGATGGAATTATGTTCAGGGCAGCAAAGATTTCAAATGTATGTGGGAGGTACCTCAGTGCTGCATTTCTAAATTGGGAAGAGGAGGGCGAGCACAATTAGAAGAGGTTTTGAATGTGGGATCAATTCTTTAATGATCATTCTTTACACTAATAAAATAAAAGTGAATTTTAGTGCTAGGGGATGGTTTTTAGTTGTGGGGATTGATGTAGCTTTGGATAGAAATTTACCTTTTTCATGTGGGGTGAATGCATTGCAAGCAGGGATAGGCCAAACCTCCAAATAACTTTTCGTTTGTGCGGGCTGGGGTTCAATTTTTTACCATGATACAATCCTTCAACATAGAAACTCATTGAGTCTTTGGTGTTTCCCACTATCATAGTGCCTGGGACAGCTGTTGGAAAAAAAGGAATTTTGTGCTTTGATGTATCCATGAATATCCTGATATTTATGTTTATATATGTTTAAATTGGTTGTTAGGAAAACTCTCTTCTGCCCCAAAGAGCTGCTAGCAATGGCTTCTTCATGTGATTTGAGACTATCAAAACTGTTAAAATCTACCTCTAATGTGCCCAAATTGAGAGTATAATTAAAAATATGTTTAATCAAAAATGGGTTTTGGAGGTTTTACACAATGGCTTTGGATATCACAGATACAAAAGCCTGTTCTAAAATAGAAACAGAAAGCAATTTATTTCTCCAAAGTGACAGTTTCACCTCTCCTCTGTGCAGTTAAGACATTTCTCCAACACTCCTTAAGCAGAATGTTGCTGACTGGCACCAATGCCATCTGATAGAGATTTGATTTGCTGCTCTGACTACAACTCTGCTCCGTGGTTTTTCCACAGGGGAGCCAGAATTCCACTACATTGCAGGAGCTCATGGGAATGAAGTGCTTGGGCGAGAGCTAATCCTTCTGCTGATGCAGTTCATGTGCCAGGAGTACCTGGCTGGGAACCCACGCATTGTGCACCTCATTCAGGACACGAGGATCCACCTGCTGCCCTCGGTGAACCCTGATGGATATGACAAGGCTTATAAAGCGGTAAGAGGATTATGAACACATCGAGGAATTCTTTTCATTCCAGGAGATGAGTCAAAAATGCCCCTCTTGTCATTATTTTCTTCAAAAATTTTTTTGAAATTTTACAAGCGATCAAAATTTAAAAATGAAAAGATGAGAATATCAAAGTAAACACAAACCACTGAAACATCTCAGGGAAAAGCCGAAAGAAACAGAATTTTATGTGATGTTGGCTAACAGGAGAATGAACATGGAAAGAAGGGTCACAAAGTCTGCCAGAACAAACCATCCTGAGGTGTACAGAGTGATGGGAACACCATCATGGAAAATGGAAAATTCATACAGTCTGTTTCTCACGAGAAACCAAGCTCAGCACGTGAAAATTTGCATTCCTCCGCAGCTGAAATTTAATAGTGTGCCTTTAAGGAGAGCACAGTGTGTTGGGCATCGTAATAATTCAGTCTGGATAAAGACAGACACCAGGAAAAATTGTAGGGGCTGGTCAAATGCACTGGAAAACCTTCCAGAAAAGTCTGCAGAAGACTGGAACAGAAAAGTCAGAATCATAGTCATGGGAGGGGATGTGTGCTGTCTCCATTGAGAGACATATTTTGGCTAACCTCAAGTAAATTTTCATGGGTTTTCCTTCACCTCATTCAAGATTTCATACAAAATTTTTTTAAAAGTGCCAGTTATATTTATTTCAGTTAATTAAATAATTCATCTTTCATTTCTGTGTATAAAATTATCTCTGGTACATTCCCAAACACTCTGCACACTCTGCAGGGGCTCACAGGTTGTTCTACTCTGAATGAATATTAATTTTAATTTTCTTTCTTTTTCTTTTTTTTTTTTTTCTTTTTTTTTTTTTTTTTGTTGTTGTTGTTGTTGTTGTTTTGTTTTGTTTTGTTTTTAATCCAAGGGTTCAGAATTGGGGGGCTGGTCTTTAGGACGATGGACTCAGGATGGCATTGACATCAACAATAACTTCCCTGACTTAAACTCTCTGCTCTGGGAGTCAGAAGATCAGAAGAAGAGTAAAAGAAAAGTTCCAAACCATCACATCCCGATCCCTGACTGGTACCTGTCTGAAAATGCCACTGTGAGTAAGGCTGGGAGAGGGGACACAAAGGCTGGGATGTGCTGGGAGAGTGAGAGTTACATTTCTCAAGAAATGAATAACCTGGGGGTGACGTTCCATACCTGACCTAAACTGCCTGTCACTAGTACCCTGTATGTCAGTGGAAATAAAAACGCACCACAAAAGGACCATTTTTCCCCAAGGTTTTAGAGGCAGATCTTGAGGAAGAAACTCTTTCCTAGAGGGTTTTCTTTTCCCTCAGCTATTGCAAAAACCTGCAGGACTCAATACTGAAATTTAGGCAGCAAGGTAGGCAAGGAGAAGCTCTCCATGAGCTCAGCCATGTGGATCAGGCTTCTCCCTGGTTTTGTGGTGTAGATGAGATCTTTGATAACTCACTCACAGATTTCTCCTGGGGTTTTCTTACTTGCTCTTATTTGAAATATATTCTTATCTCGAAAAACATGGCAACAGATCAGGCATATGCAAAACCAGTGCAGTGGCTTGTGCTGAAGTGGTTTATTGGATCATCGTGCCAGAAATTTAACTTTTTTTGGCCTGACCTTTTAAATACAATAGCAGCTATTAATAGCAGCTTCACTGGGGCAGTTTTAGTAGTTTAGAATCACACAATCAAGGAATAGTTACAGTTTAAAGGGGCCTCTGGAGATCATCCAGTCCAACCCCTTGCCAAGGCAGGGTCACATGGATCAGGTGACACAGGAACACATCCAGGTGGGTTTGGAATTTTTCCAGACAGGGAGACTCCACGACCTCCCTGTGCAGCTGTTCCAATGCTCTGCTACCCTCATGGAAGAGTTCATCCTCATGTTGAGGTGAAACTTCTTGTATTTTAATTTATGGCTATTATTTCTATGTTTAAAATCCCTTATTTTGGAAACAAAAAGAGGGGGAGCAGTGTCACCACCTGACATCTCTGTTAGTTCCTGCTCTTGGCCTCACTCGACATGGATGTTCCCATTCCATAAATTACTGACATGAAGGTTTTGTTAGTTCTTAAGGGATGTCTGTGACCTCCCAAGGATGGCCAACACGCACCATAATTTAAAGAAGGCCTTCTCCTTGCCCACATGCCTTCTGCTGGCTCCTCATGCTCAGGAACTCCCAGCAGGACTCCTGAGCCTGGCCTCCCTCTGAAACAGCATTATATCAGATTCCCAGGCTGAATCAAAGCCGCTCTTTCTTTTTCTCCCAGGTGGCAGTGGAGACACGGGCAATCATAGCCTGGATGGAAAAAATCCCTTTTGTGCTGGGTGGCAACTTGCAGGGGGGAGAGCTGGTGGTGGCCTATCCCTATGACATGGTGAGATCCATGTGGAAAACCCAGGATTACACCCCCACCCCGGACGACCACGTGTTCCGCTGGCTGGCGTATTCCTACGCCTCCACGCACCGGCTGATGACGGATGCCAGGAGGAGGGCCTGCCACACTGAGGACTTCCAGAAGGAGGATGGCACTGTCAATGGAGCCTCCTGGCACACTGTGGCTGGAAGTAAGTGGTAGGAACTCCAGTTAGTGTTACCTTGCTAATTAGGGTAAAGTCATCGCTGCCTGGTGTGTGCTGTGGAGGTGGTGGCAGTAAAATGTGTGTTCTAAGAGGAATATTTCCTCACTTCATCACGTATCAGATGTCATTACTGTCATTAATACCTGGTGATTGCTTCTTTTCCAACCAACTTTTCCAAAATGCGTGTGCACATGGTTAGTTTTAAGAACTCTGTGCACTCAAGGCAGTTTGTCAGGAAGAAACCAACCCAGTCCAAACCCACTGGCAGGGGGGACCCTGTCAGCCTTTGCCATCTCACAAGGTGACAACAAGAAAACTACTGCCCCACATCAGAACCAGTGTCAGGGTTGAAACAGTGGCTTCAGGGAGAGATTCCAGTGGCTCTCAGATAAGGAAATCCTGGTTTCAGCCTCATCCTCCTGAACTCAGCCACAAATCAGCCCCCACTTCCATTCACTTGGAGCTGTAATACGCCATAAAAAGCCTCTGTTTGCCTGCTACTGTCCTATTTCTAAAAGACCTGGACATCCTTACACTTTAATTTTGCATGGGCTCCACAGGCATTCTTCCAGGATCACTCACAGCCTGGATCAATTTCCATACACCCAAGTCTGCCACCCTGCTAAGGAGCACAGAGGAGAAGCCATGGCCCGTGGTGCAGCCAAAACCTCGGTTTCCAGGAAAGCCTAATTAGAAGCCCATTTTTAACAGCATTAGGCACGTTTGTCTCTCTGGATGTGCACTTGGAGCAGGCTGGGAATCAGAAACTCTGCTGATTCATCACAGTTCTGCTCAAAATCCTGGTGTTTTATAAGTGCATCAGTCAAACAATATATTCCCTGAAATTAGGAAATGAGACAGGCATCAGCCACCAGTGGGCTGACAACAGGAACAGCACTAATGGCAAACAGATGCAGGCCAGTGCCTGTGCAGGCCAGGTTTTGCTGGAACTGGCTCGTGTTTGGAGCTTGTGGGCATTTCCACTGCATAAACATTTCTGGATTTTGGACATGGCTTTTATGGCTTTTACGTTGGCCTGTGTGAAGTTAGTGCTGGCTGGCCTTTAAAGGCTACAGTCAAGAATTAGCTTTTCAAATATTTTTTCAGGAGTTTAAAAAGTGTTGGGTGAATTTGGGGGAAACGAACTCTTAGGCCTGACAGTACATTTCTATGCATTTCTGCAAATTCTAAAGCACACTCTGAGAGCTAACTTGACCGCTTAATTATCTAATTTAGGAGTTTAATTTTCCTAAGTGCTACAAGAAACATCATTATGAATCAATCCAGAAAAGATAGCATTGGCCTTTTCACTAACAGCTGTCACACTGAGTTACCTTAAGTAAAGATGGACAACATAGATGCTGAGTATTACCCTGATTTCTTAGGACCAATTACATATTGGATTTGTTTCATCTGATTTGTTTTATTGCTTGATTATGTTTTAATTATGATTTATGTCCTGCTCTGTTACATTATAGTAAGACTTCCAGTAAAGTGCTTGCAGATGCTCTCCCACCCATCCTTTGGTGTGGGTGGCATCTCCTCTCTGTACCACACCTTGAAACTGTCCATCCCCTCTCTCCTTGTCCATCTGTGTCCTTGCAGTGGTCCTGCACAGAAACTTCTCACTGCTCATGCCATGGGAAAATTTAGATGGGATTTTTCTAATTTATTTTCAGTCCCCAGAGAAGCATGTGCACCACAGATACCCAACACCTCCTCATGCCTTTAAAACACAGCCATGTTATTTCCTGCACATTCTTTGAACAGCAGTGAATGCAAGTTCTTCAGCAATCTTACATATAAAGTTTCTGCCCTGGGTGAACTGCACCAAGGCAAAGAAGAGATTGGTTTCATTTTATTTCCAGTGGTTTTGAGGCTGGATTTGCACGTTCAGGCAGTAGGAAAGAGCCGCTCTTGGCAATGTTAAGCCATTTTCTTAAATACATGTATTAAAACTGAGCAATTACTGTGTGTGGCAAAACATTTCACAGCAGATTAATCAGGATGCAATACAGTATGTGAGGGGAAAATAATTGTGGCTGTTTTTCAAGTGGAGGGGAAGCACGTTTATGAAGAGTAGCATATGCCACTGGCTGATATTTAGGCTTTCCCCATCAACAAAAGTGAAAAGTTTAACATCTGTGTTATATAATCCTCCTGCTCTGCTTCCAGAAGGCACTGAGGGCTCATTAAATACTTGACTACTGCTCTGTGGTAATTGGACAGGAACAGAGATTTTGGTTTAACTCTTCCCAGACAGAAGCACTCAGTGAATGCAAATCCTGTTAATCTCTGCCATTTAAAACATAACAATTAATAATCATTAACGAACATATTTTAAAATATTTTCTTATTAGAAATGCAGGTGGAATAAGAAAGGAAGCTCACAGAATTTCTTCGTCTTGTGTTCATGCTCTGTATCTTATCTATGTGATAGTGGAGAACTGAGAAGCAGGAAAAATAATGGTGAGAAACAGGAGAGAAACCTGGAAAATGGAAATGTTTGAGCTCTGTATGTAAGGACATACAGCTCTTTAGGGCTCAGGACCTTTGCAAAGGTTACAGTGGTCCCTGTAATGCAGAATTAAACTGAAACTCCTCGGAGACTGGAGGCACTGAGGCTCCTGGGGCTTGATTAGGACATATTTCTAATGGAAATCCCTAATGCGGAGCAGCAGTGCAGATCCCAGTCTTCTGCAACAGCTTTCATTTCTTACAAACTACAGACACCATATGTAACATCAAACAATTGATTTTTCTGGCTTTTGTATCAGTTAGATTACTCAGGGAGGAAAACAGGCTGAGGAACTATTTCACCAACTGCTCTGATAAATCACTTTTACGTAACAATCCCTGTGAGCACGTTGCTCTGTGTCCTGGCATTCAGGGTTCTATAAATTGGGTTAACAGCTGCACCTCCCTGCAGCCCACCATAGACAATTCCATTTCTAGGCAGGGCACTCATAAGGGAGAGCTGCTCCATGGGCAATGTCCAGGGTTAGGGATGCTTAGTGCTTTCTTAAAGCAAAGCACAAATTTTTGCTGTAGAGAGAGACCTTTTTCTTGGCTGTGTCCCCATCTTCTCCATCAGTAGAATCCCAGGATGGTTTGGGTTGGAAGGGACCTTGAAATCGAGTTCCACTCCCTGCCCTGGGCAGGGACATCTTCCACTATCCCAGGCTGCTCCAAGCTCTGTCCAACCTGGCCTTGGACACTCTGGTGCTTTGCTACAGGATATGTGGCATCTCTAAAAACCTTTTGCCCCTCCAATTCTGCAGACCGAGCCAGCTGCATGAATACCCAACTTGTGTTTGCAGAAGTTACATTAATTGGCATAAAATCTCAGGTCTGATCAATAGATGAAAAACAAAATGAAATTGTTCCCTTTTTCCCCACTATTGACAGGCATCAATGACTTCAGCTACCTGCACACCAACTGCTTTGAGCTCTCCATCTATGTTGGCTGTGACAAGTATCCCCACGAGAGTGAGCTGCCCGAAGAGTGGGAAAACAACCGCGAGTCCCTGATTGTTTTCATGGAGCAGGTATTCAGCAGAGGGGTAACTCCTCTCAGATTGAGAGATTAAGGTTTCTACTATTTCTCCTGCGTGACTAATTATGTGGTTATTGGTATTTTTGATAGACATATCTCTTCAGCCAGGCTGGTCTGACTTCAGGGAATAAAAGAATGAAGCTTCTGAAAATTTGATGTGAGTGCTGAGCTTGCTAGAAAGGGCTGCTAGAAAAAAAACCCCCATATTGTGTCTGTTGCTTCATCTGTTCTTTGTATCTTGAATTTGATGCCACAGGAATCCTAACAAAATTCACCAACTGATTCACAAGTTAATGCCTGAAGGGTTGCTATGGGGTTAATAATGATATTTTACAATTTTGTGAGCCATAAAGTAGGAATACGAAAATATAATTCACTTATGGAATTAATGATTCATTGTAAGCTCCTGGGAATACTACTGCTCATTGCTGTGCAATATTTACTTGCTTTTTTTATTCTCTCCACAGGTCCATCGTGGCATCAAAGGCATCGTGAAAGATGTGCATGGAAAAGGAATTCCAAATGCTGTTATTTCAGTGGAAGGTGTTAACCATGACATTCGCACAGGTAAAAAAGACCCAATAAAAATAAAAAACAAACCCCCTAAACCATGTTCCTGAGTACCACATCCACATGTGTTTTGAACACTAATGTGATGTATTTTTATGTCTTTCCTGGTGTTCTGTGTCCTTCATCTGCTGCCACTTTCATGTGCTTTGCCACTGAAGTACAGAGTGGCAGATTTGGACACATAAACTGATTTCAGGCTATGGAATATCATAGAGCTTTGTGATTTCCAAAGGTTTAATGTTTGCCACAGGAGGTGATCTGAGCCAATAATGAATCTTGGAATATACAGTTTATGATTAATTTCAGTGCGACTGTGTCTCCATTGTAAAAAAAAACCATTGAATGACAGATATTTAATTAGGCAATAATGATTCTGCCTTAAATATTTCAAAATGGGACCACAGGGAAATGACAGTGGGAATTAAAGTAATCAGCTGCTTTTTCTTGTCTAGGAAGCCTTGGCAGTGCTGAAATTCTGCCATAATGCGTGGGTTGCATTACTCTGTTAACAGAATTAATGTGTTGCTCTGGTTGAGGCTGAGTTAATGCAATATGTGATTAATGTCCAGCTCTCTGTACTCTGGATTGTCATGTGAAAGAAAAATAAAGTGCAATAAATGTGCAAGATCCCCAAACCCACCTTGTAACACTCGGGGAATCTTGCAGCTATTTACATCTTGACTTATTGCTGAGCCTCCGTGGCTCAAGGCCATCTGCACTTGCTAGTAAAAATAAAAGTACTTATCTCATTCCCTTTAATTTTTCTTTTTAATGAGACGTTTAAGCTCACACTCTGGAATCACTGTGGAGATGAGAACATAAAAGTTCTATCTTGTTTCATATTATCCAGATAACAATACACGTCTCATTAGTCCCAGAAACCAGAGGATTTGTGCTGGAGCCAAAAAGCTAAAATGACATGTATAACTCCAGAGAAAGAAGGCAAATTGTCAGCAGTCTTCTTTCATTTGTACCTTTTAAAATGAAAAATGTATCCATTTAAACCTCTGAGTTGCCTTGATGTAAAAATAGGCCAGGCAGGAGAAGAATTATGGCCCCTATCTCTATTCACATGAGTTTTGTTTCAAGTGAGCTGAGCTCTGCTGTTTCACTGATGCATTAACATGGTCAGCTGCCCCGTAGAGCCAGACAAAAGTTGTCTGTAAAAGCCCTCTAATAACATTTAAGGGTTTGAGAAAATTTCTTTGCCTCTTCCTGTGGACTGAAATAAAAGTGCACGGTTTGGCTTTCTCCTGCCCATACAATATCCCTTATGGACCGAGGGATGCTGACATTCAGCTAACACCACTAATGGGCTAATTGAAGCCATTGATTCCAAGAGCCAGAGCTTTGTGGGAAATTATTCCATTTTCCCTCGATGCAGATGTAACTATTGATTAAGTCTGAGTCATTCCATGTTGTTACAGTCAGATAAGGACTGGAATCTACGAGAAAAACTCTGGAAAAGAGTTCAGTTGGATAAAAAATTGCACTTTTCCCCCACCATGGTGCAAAGGCAGTTTGGGGGGTTGCTTTCTACAATTTGGGAAATGTCAAAGTATGTATTGATGGAGAAATGTGCAGTTTCTTCCTAGTGAAACACTTCTGTGTCACAGCCAGACTTCAAAGACAGATGTTTTGAACCAAAGCATAATTAATTTGATTTCACAGCATGTCCAGAGAAATTTTTATGAATGTTTTGGTAAGTTTGCTGTGATTTCAGTATACCTGATGCACCAAAACCCAAGGATTTTGAAATAGCATTTAGTAATATTTAATATATTTAACATCTTTATATATTAAATATTTATTTAATTAGTCTAAGCTAAGCACAATTCTGATATTACAACTCTCCAGCCTCATTCCTGGCTGCCTGCTCCATACAGAAAAGTTGAGTTTAAGTTGTTACATGCTTTGGGTATGCAGCACTATGGCCAGGTTTCCTGGAGAGTCTTTTATAGGTAAAAGAGCATTAGAAAGATTTTCATAATGTATTTAGATCAGTGGAATTCGGTACATTTAAGTGGAAAAACTGCTTTTGCACTTTTACAATTGCATAATTGTAACTAAGGTCTGTCCTACCAGGCTCAAAGGATATTTCTCTTAATTGTAGAATATATGGAGTAATCTGGCGTATTAAATTCATAGCAATGCTATCTTCGTCCCTTAATGCATTGGTTTTTTATCTAAGCAGACATGGCAATCCTTTTCCAGCCCCAGTAGGTGGATATGGATGCAGTCTGCCTCCAGCCTGCTCCCACTGGAACCTATTATTTCAGCAAACCTATTATTTACTAAATTTATCTGTGTTTTTAACTGTGTTTCTTTTTGCCATCTGTTCTGATTTTTTTTTTTTTTACCTACTGGATTTAATCTGATTTTCAGAAAACCCCAACCTTTTAGGCTGGTATTAAATTCTGGGCACTGACAGCTGACAGAAATACTCCTGTCTGCTTGCTTGTAAATGGAAAAGAGGGAAAGTGCATCCTGCTGAAGGCTTAATACCCAGCTTTGTAATAAATTCCCAGTGGGGTGTGAATGTGTAGGTTTATTCCTGGCCCTGTGTGGGGTTGTGATGAACTGGCTGTTAAATGTGTCAGAAAAATGTGGGTCAGGTTTGCAGTCCTGGGGCTGAAGCCAGGCTAGGAGCAGGGATGTGATCACAGGCACACACAGGGTGATCCAGAGCCCTTTGCCTGCCCTGGGGTATTGCCAGAGCATTTACAGATAAAAATGAGCCCTTGGGGGTGAATACGAGGAACCTGGGCAGATTTATGGTTTGGCCTTTTGTTCAGCTTCCAACAGACCCAGTGGTGAGGGAGAACTGAATAAAAGAGCCTCTCTTAGAGCCTTTCCTAAAAGCACCCAACTCCTGAGAAACAGAAAATTTGGACCTGATTATCACCCTAAATGTGGTCCAATTTGCTGAAGGGAAAACCTGAGCAAGTTGGGATTTAAGAATGGACCTGATCAGGTGCAAATCTGGCACACTCAGACTGCACTTTCAGGGTAGAGTCGATATTGCCATTTGTTAACACTTGCTGTTTGCAAACACATTTTTTATTTTACCAAACTCTAAATTAAAATACTGTTTCTTTAAACAGAGGCTGACCAGTCTGATCATTTCCCAAATGTAATACTTTTATGCAAATCATCTTCAGTTTTTGCTACAGTCTGCACTGCCAGCGAGCCAAGGCTGGTGTTAGTAAGGCTGTCAGGTCTCATCAGTGCTAAAAAACCTCAACCCCTCCTCATGCAGGAGATGTTCCATTTCTATTTATACATGGAATTGCATATTTGAATATGTACTTTCATTCACAGGCAGTTTTTCCAGGACAGAGTACAAAACTAATTTTAGGTAATAGTTTTTCCCCTTTTTCAATTCACAGCTAAGAATACTCAGTGGTTAAAATCATATTTAAAAGAAGGCTAAAACCATCCTGATGCACATATGGGTACATAAAATGGGTATATCTGAGATCATTCATGAGGAAAAAGGAGAGACCAAAAACTCCTGATTCAATGAGGTGTTAAAATACATTTTTATGAGTAGTTTAGTTGATTACAGGAGCTTGGTTTGAGCATTTACATTTAACCAGGTAGTTAAACATCCTAGTGAATTGACCTTCATAGGAAAATCAGTGTAATAAACCCCAATGTAAGGCTTCATAGCATCTCAAAGTGAGTTGATATTATGTATTGACACATTTTTCCCAATAAATAGCACCAAAATCTGTGTCCTGGCTGTCTGGTCAGGGTCATGTGATGTGGGTATTTCATTAGGGCTCCTCTGCATCCCTCAGTTACGATTAATTTGGGAAAAGGCTTTTATACACCATGGGAATCACCAGATTTTGCTTCAGGCCTTTCCAACTGCCAAAAATCTACAGCTGGATTGGAGCCTTTTTCATCATTTGGAAAATATGATTGAGGAGTGTTTTCCTCTTGGGTTGGAGGAGGAGGGGTACTTGTTTTGGGAGCAGCCCCTTGGACAGCCTCCTGGTGTGAGGATGGAGGGTTCTGCCTGTGGTGTCTTCTTACCCATGGCCAAGGACTTGTCCTGGGAATGGTGCAGGGCTGGAAGTTGGACTCAGTGATGTTTGTGGGTCCCTTCCAACTCAGCTTATCCCATGTGATTCTGTGTCCTCATTTAAGGGACTCAAGTTGCGCCAAGGAGGCTTAGATTTGATGTTAGGATAAATTTCTTCATGGATAGGGTTTTCAAGAACTGCCCAGGGTAGTGATGGAGTCCCCACCCTTAGAAGTGATCAGAAAATGTGTGGATACGGCACATGAGGACACGGTTTAGTGGTGAACACGGTGGTGGTGCTGGTTGGTGGTTTGACTTGGTGATCTTTTGGGGAGGTCTTTTCCAACCTCAACAATTCTATGCCTTTATAAACAACACTTTCCTCAAGGAGAAAGGACCAAAGTCCTGAAAACCATGTTTATCCCACCAGGAGCCGACGGGGATTACTGGCGTCTCCTCAACCCGGGCGAGTACGTGGTGGGCGTCAAGGCCGAGGGCTACACCGCCGCCACCAAGACCTGCGAGGTTGGCTATGACATGGGGGCCACCCAGTGCGACTTCACCATCTCCAAGACCAACCTGGCGAGGATCAAGGAGATCATGAGGAAGTTTGGGAAACAGCCCCTCAGCCTGTCCGCGCGCCGGCTGCGGCAGCGGGCGCGGCAGTGGCAGCAGCGGCGGCGATAGAGCTCGGCCCCAGCTCTGCTTCTCTCAGCCTGGCTGTAGTCGTAGTGAGAGTTACATAGCCCATCTCTTCATGCATTTTTCTCTGCACGAGGCCTTTCTGTTAGTGGAGCTGGATGGATGCTGGGGGGAGTTCTCCTTTTGGTGGGAAAAAAATCGGAAATGAAGTTCAAGTCGAACCAAAAGGAGCCCCGGGTTGAGGGGAGAGACAGGGAGAATGGAGGAAGGTGTTTTGAGTTGACCTGGAATGAAATGTTTTGCTTGTTGGGTTATTTAATCATTTAAAAATTGAAAAGAAAGGATAAAAACAACAGCGACAAAAAAGAGATAAAGAAGAATGAAATGAAATTGAAATGAAAAATTGAAAAATGTATCTAAAGTATAAAATTGCTATATTGTTGCAACTCAAAAAAGTTTTGACACTCTTTATGTTTTATTCTCATGTGGGAGGAAAAGCTGAGAGGGGACAACTTCTGTTTAATGTGATTAGAACTTGGGTCAAAATTCCTCTCTTTCTCTGGAAGTTCCCCTTTAGACAAGCTCTATACTTCAGGAAAAAAGTCTGCAGTGAATAACCCACCTTTGCTTTCCTGCTTGGGTTGTTTAGATTTAAGGATGCTTTGTGCTTCCAGAGTTTAATGCCAGGAGGGTTTCCTCCTCGGGATTTTTAAGGCTGCAATTTTACTCCATGAACCAAACCTGACAAAAAGGTTATGGGATCAGGACAACTGCAGCACTGTGGCATGGCAGTTCTTCCCTGATGTGGGAGAAGGACTTGAACAAAGCTTTTCCTGAGGATACAGCCAGTTGTGCCATGTGTGTGAGAAGAGAGGCTTAGTCACTGAGAGGTGCTTAATTCACAAATCCACTGATACCACCTTTTTTCTTGATTTTTGGCCTGACTTGAAGTGCCCTTTGTGCTCCTGCACATCTCATGCCGCTGTCTTCTGTGACATGCAAGGCATTCTGGGTTCCTCTGCATGGCCTGCTCACCTTGCTGCTGCTTTTCTGGCCTTATGCCTCGTTGGGAGCAGGATTTGTGCTTTATTGTTGGCTTTTGAGTAACAAAATCATACAGTAGGGCAGGATTGGGGTTCAGGAAAGATGCAGACCACATCTAGGAAAGAATTACCCAACACTGGACACAGTGTCAGCTGATGAAAATACAATTTTGCTCCATTAGCTTTAATGTTATGATCCGAATTATACCTAAAAACCCAGGGTCAGCTGCATGATTTTGGCCAGTCTGTGACTAAATAAACATCTCTTAACATGCTTGGTAGAAAGCCTGCAGTAAACTCTTCCAAATACAGTTCTGTTTTAAACATTTTGATTGCTATTTACAGTTTTTGCCAATTTGATAGGATTCTTGGAAAAGACATTCAGTAAAATATCATTGAAATTGAAGGAAAAATAAAGAGCAAGTAGAAAACTTACTGTAAAAATACCATGGGCCATCTGTATTAATTATTTTTTTTTATTGTCAAGGAATGTAGGAAACACATAAAAGGCAAAAGACTGCAGAATGAAAAACATGATCATGAGCCCTCGCATAGTAAATAATCGTATTCTTAAATTTCCCAGACAATTCCAGCCCGTGCTTGTCCTGCAGATACCATTAAATAACAGCAAAGGCTCCAAGAAAACAGAAGAGTGCATTTTTAATTTTCTGTGACTGAAATTATGGAATACCTCCAAGTCAGTATCATTTCAATTAAGTAATAGAAGTAAACAACTCATCCAATCATTCCATCATGTGGAATTATATTTTACTAATTTCACCCTATTTACCACCCTTACAGTGTCCTGTATGGCACATATTTTTGGGTAGCAAATACAACTGCAGTTTGTGAAGAAGGGATATTTTTTTTCTTGAAAGCTGAGAAGGGATTAATGATGTCTTTGTGCAGGTAACAACGTGAAATAATTTTGGAATATGGAGTAATGACAGCAGGCAATTTGTTTGCAGTTAAATTTGACTTGATCATTGGCATACGTAGATTTTATTATCACCACAATAGACCAAGACCACACAAGATTTTTTGGGTTATGAATGGAGTTTTTTGGGTGGATTCTCTCTGGAGTCCCACAAAGGCATCTTGCAGGGATGGTTGGAATGCACAGGCAAAAGTGGAACAAAACAGCCAAATTTAAATTGGATTGAAGGTGGAAACCACTGTCTTTGTCCTGGCAGGAGAGTTCTTTCTACCTTGAGATGATGGTGTGAAGAGTTTAACTTTACAAACCTCGAGGTTCCTGGGCTTTGTTCTCAGAAGTGAGGTCCTCTCAATGAGAAATTATTTTTCATTTGATAACAAGAAGTGGATTTGATGGGGAATTCTTGGACATCCATTGGCTAAGATTGGATGGACTCTGATTGCTGAAGGCCTCAGGTGCTGGGGACAGTGGCTTTGGTGTTCTTTCCTGGCTGTCACTAGTGCTTACACATGTTTGGGCACAGCAGAACTGGGACTACTGCAGGTGACTGTACTCCATTTTAGTCCAGGCATTCCTAAATAAATGGCCTAATAGCTGTCAAGTGAACTTGTCTGTGCAATTATTTTCTGATTGTCCAGCACTGGAAAACACTCAGGCTCCAAGGAATTTTACCAGGAATTTCAGATATGTGAATATCTCGTGCCGAGATGTTTATGCCTGCCTTGGATGTAATTACACCAATCTGATGTGTGCTCCATTTACTGCTGTAGTTATGCACTTGGGAGTTAAAATGTTCCTTTCCTTTGAAATACACAACACCATTATTTAACCTTCAGACAGACCCAAACCACAAACCAGTAAATCTGGATACCAATGTTTTCAATTTATCTGCCTTTTCCACCTCTTTAGAACAGGTAATTTTTTCTAAAGTCTGTGCTTTTAATCTCTTTTCTTTTTAGTGTTGTAGGAAAACAGACAACCCTGCAGAAATGCCAAGAAATAAAACTTGAGGGTGGATACGGCCCTTTTGTAACTACAGATCCATGTGCACAGCCTTTAACAGTTCTCTTATGTGAGAATTTTGCTAAATCTTGATCGTCCCTGATATGAAAGAGAAAAATACAATCCCTTCCAAATAATAAGAAATTCAGCTGCACAACCTCACCCACACAGGAAAGGTTAAACAAATGAAAGGTTAAAACAGGAGATATTCCACTCTGCTTGATAATACCAGCCATCAGTCATCTGCTCCCATGCAGAGCCCTGACAATCATAAAACACAGTGGGAGCTGCCTGGCTTCTCCTTAACTATCCCTGTCAGGCTATCCAGCTATTCATTTTTATTGGTTTAATTATCATCTCATTTTTCCTCATCCCTCCTGATAACTCCAAGTACAGTATTCTCTCCGAGACAGCTCTCAGCACCTGCAAATTCCAGACTGGTTTGGGTTGGAAGGACCTTAAAATTCATCCAGTTCCACCCCTTGCCATGGGCAGGGACACCTTCCACTATCCCAGGCTGCTCCAAGCCCTGTCCAACCTGGCCTTGGACACTGCCAGGGATGGGTGAATCAAGCTGGGAATCTACTGATATTATATCTGCTTAAACACATTGGTGTAAATGTAGTGTAATTTGGTAATCTCTAATCCAAGTTTAATTTTCTGGCAGCAGAAGAGTTTTAGGAATATGTGAGTATGGCTTTTACCAAGAGGTTGAACTCTGTGTGGGTAAAACATGATGAAAATGAATATGAATGAAATCAATGTCTATGCTAGTTAAGAAATACATTTTTTCATAGGCTATTTTAAGCCTGTCACATATTTTCAGCTTCTGTCACCATCTACTTTCCCTTCTCTTACCCATGTGTGGTTGTGGGTTTTTTCCTCTAACTTCAGCTCATTATTTTCATGGAATTTGGGACATCTCCCCAAAGTGTGGATTTCAGCAGTGAGTGACAGTGATCCAGCCAGATTTACTTGTCTCTTTTATCACGCTGTGGCAGGTGGTTGACCTTTCTGAGAAACACCAAAACAGAGATGAACTTGAAACAGAATACAAGTGGTTTCACACCAATGCCTTCCATCAGTTAACCTTTAAAAACTGGCATGAGATACATTTGCTGTGGGTCTGAAAATGCCCAAGTTTGGAGATTTTTTTACATTTTATTTCATAACCAGTCCCTGCGTGAATTTAGGCAGCAGCCACAAGCCGGAGGGGGAAGTGTAAAAGCACAGACAAGTTGTATGAATTGTGGTGTGTCCTTGCTGCAGGACAAACAGCTCTGTGCACACTTCAAGCCCTCCAGCCAGAGCCCAGAGAAGCTCTGCTGCTTCACACTCACTGAGGATACAACTTTCCAAAGCCTTTTTCCCCTCGTACTGCAGCAGTTGCACACATGGAGAGAGGGTCAGTGATTTTTACATTTATTTCATGGATACTTTTAGGACCACTTTTGCCTGTGCTGCTTTGTGTTATCATAGTGACAAACATTTTTTTTGGCTCCTTCTAGTCCTTAATAAACAGCTGTGAATCCTTTTGGTGCCAGGTGGTTAACTTCTAGAAGTTTTAGTGTTTTGTTCTGATATCTCCTTAATATTCCAAGTTTAAATCATATCCATACACTTAATCTAAAGTGCTAACTGGTCTTTAATTTCCTTTTGAAGGTCATTGAACTTCAGATGACATTTTTGTATTTCATTGTAACGCTGTAAGATTTTTTAGCAGCAAAATTTACATTCAAGGAAGGCATCACAGTGAATGCAATCTTGTCACTAAATAAGCATTCTCTGCCATCTTCCATTGATAAAATCAACATTTTGCAGCATCCATGGTCACTCTGTAGCTAGGTGAGGCTCACAAATCCACCAAGTCCACGCTGAGATTTGGAGGACAATTTGTTGATCACTTTTGTGGCTTCTCTGTCCTCTTAACCTGACACGAGACTCTATTTGATTTTGATGGAGATTACAGTTTCCATTAAAATTTTAAACATTGCTCACATGCTCGTGGTGTGCTCCTTGCTCAGTAGGAAGGTAAAGGATATTTTAATACATTTCATGTATTTCAGAGGGGCCATATTGACTCAACAGTTTTTGATGCAACATTTCAGCTTAATATGGAAATGAATATTTTCATCACTAAAAAATGACAATAATTGGATTTTGGAAAGCTTGTAAAAAGACTCTAGGCAGTGAGCACAAAGGTACTTTACAGGTGTAGTTTTTAAAATTTAATCTGCCTTTTCAGGTGTTTGAGTGCCTTTGTTCACCTTCTGGGGTGTCCCACTCAGAGATGTTAAATCCACCTTCCCCTCCCTGGTGTTGGGTGACTTCCATAGGCTGGATTAACCAATATCCCACAGTTTTCTGCTCTTTATTAAACTGATTTTCAGACCAGACACCTTTTATATACTTGCCTCTCCAGGGGAAGGTCCAGCCTTCATCAGGGAAGGTCCCTGCAGCATGACTGGAGTGCCAGCTTCCCATCTGGAGAGAACACTTGGATTTCCACTTTACAGCAGCATTTTTAAAAGTGTTTTTTTTTCCACCAAAAAAACTGCAAAAGAGCATTGCACTGTATATCCTGAAATACTGGTGGTGTTTAGAGAAAACAGTAACAATTCCCACCTATTATTACACTAAGTAATCTCAACCATCTGATATTTTAATTATTCTAGTCATTAGCTCTCCCTTAATTTGCAGCAGCTGCTTTCTAAAATTCAATACATCACTTATGTCAACAGCACAATCATTCTTATTAACTCTGCTGTCCAAAAAGCTGCAAAAAAGAGCATTCAGAGTAAACTATCATTTGGAGATTAAATATTCATCCAGCCTTATTGTCAGCAAGTAAAAATATGAAAAATGGAATTACTTTTGGTGGTTTAGATGTGACAGAAATTCAATACCTGGGTTAACAAGGAGCAATGGCAGCGTAATCTCACTTAACCAGACCAGTGGGATCTAAATCTGAGATCTGTTTCTTACCACAAGGATCTGGTCTGGTCACATGGCCTCAGTGTAAAAAGTGCTAAAATCACATTGCTATTAAGAGAGTTTTGTGAGTCCCATAACTGACAGGTGAACAGAATCATTAATTTGCATTGGTCACAGCTCTGGCTCGGCTCAGGGAGCAGCTCCTGACTCTAAGGTTGTCCTCACAAGCAGAATGGGTAAATTTACAGAATAATTGGGAGAGGAGTGGGAAGTGAAGGGAAAAACAGATTCTGTTTCTATGATCTGCCCTGTATCTGCCTTATTTTTCTATATTTGGCTAATGAAGGGCAGCTGGAGCCACTGTAATGAACATAATGATTTCTGGGAACATTCAAAACCCCAATGATTGCACTGAAGGATTGAGACAATCAATCAGCAGCTCCAGCAGAAAGACATAAGCTGTTAAATCTCCTTATTCAGTTCAATTCTAAATGGCTTTGCTGCTGTTGGTTGCTATGTGGTCATTTTTAAACACTAAAACAAATTCCTTGAGTATTAGAACTTTGAGAGTTGTTCTTCAGAGACACTTATCTGGTTTTACTTGTCCACTTTTTGTGACTTTTGCCCTAAAAAGGTCATCAAGGACCAGTTTAATGACTCTGAGTCACTGTAAATTCGGGTACTGATGGTCCTGATGTCAACACCCTCAGTCAATGCATCCTCAGCATTGTGTGCAGAACATACCTGATTTAGAGAAAATCCAGCATTTTAAAATCAGTTGCTCTCTAATGAAAGTGTCCTTAGAATTAATTGTTGAATTTCCATCTCGGCTTCAGAAGCAATGCATCATTCTTAAAGCAGTACGACTCTCCAGAGGGCACTTTTCAGATTATCAAAGTCTTTAGATGTATTATTAAGACCTTGAATGATGCATGATTGATTTAATATAAATATAAATCAATAGGGCTTCCCTAGAACTCATCCCTGTCTTCTGCAGGGAACTTGGTAGATTTTTGGGTCTGGTGTTTGGGAAATGAGACCAGAAAAAGTGTGAGATTGGAGCAGGAGAAAGAGAACTACTTTTACAGAGGAAAAGCTGAAGGATGGAAATGAATCCTCATTTCCATCCTTGAAATCTTCTACTCCCCTATTTCTCCTGAATAAATTTGCCTTTTCCTGAATTTTTACGTAGTCCTTGTTCCTGAGGCAGCCACTGAGGTGAACAACAAAGGATGTCATAAGTGGTGGCATTTCAAGATTCCCAGTGCAAGCCAGAGAGTTCAGAATCAGATGGTGGCAAATTATATTTCAGTAAACGCTGATAATTAGTTTATCATAGAACAGAAAATTACTCTGAAATTTGGGATCTGGCAGAAAGCTGACTTGGTATTTCCCCACCAAGGGACCTGAAAGCTGATAAAAGCCCAGCGTAGGAAAGGGGATGGTCAGAGCAACATTCCTTCAATGAGTTTGTGATTTGACATGAACTGTTGAGGCTGTTGAAATCAACTATTTCAAATTAAAAATAAAATAAATGCCAGTTATTAGAAAGAAAAAAGTTAAACTCTGGTTGGGATGGAAGGAGCAAACTAGGATGTTAAGAATGATGAAGTAGAAATGTGTTTGAGCCACACCAGCAGTGGGGAGTGTGTTTGTGTGCCTTGTGTGGGCACACAGGCTCCTGTGTTTACTGTCCATAGACAGAAGCAGTGAGGAGGGCAGGAAGCCCTCAGGGGGCACCAGCACTGCAGAGCTGCCAACTGTTCCACATTAGAAACCCCAAATTGCACAAATGCAGCCTTAATATAGTAACAACCAGAGCAGAGTGTAGGAGTCTCCAGTGTTTATCAGCTTCCCTGATTGTATGTCCTCGAATTTCAGCAAGCCTAAGAACTCAGGATGTAAAATAGTGGTTATAGCATCCCTCCCACCATCAAAAAAAGAAAAGAAGGGAAAAGAAAGGAAGCCAAACAAAAGCCCCCACAGTGCTGAAGAGAACCCCGGGGTCTCCTGTGACTTGTGCATCTGAAAATGTTACCTTGCATTATTTGGGAATTTGGCCACAGTTCATGCGAGGTTGTAAAGAGACTTTAGAGAGGAAACAAGAGCAGGTGCTCATCTGCTGAAACCATACAAAGCCTGCTGATGTCAAGATCAAACTGCCCAACCCCTTTGTCTCTGCATTTGATAGACTTCCTTATCAGTATCCCAAAGCTTGCCAAGAGTTACTCTTTATCTGATTCCCCCAGGGAAAGCAGGAGGATTTTCTACATCAAAGTTCATGACCCATGGACATCTGGGTGTTTATAAAAGGTCTGGCACATTGTGGGTGCTGCTGTAAACAAACTACTAATAAAAATGTAATTTGACATGTTTTCTTAGCTTTATAGAGCCTTTCAGAGAATAGAATTGTTTAGGCTGGAAAAGCCCTCTAAGATCTCTGAGTCCAACCATTCCCCCTGCCAAGGCCGTGTCCCCTGTTCTCTCACCCATGTCCCCAAGTGCCACATCCACACAGCTTTTAAATCCCTTCAGGGATGGGGAACTCCACCACTGCCCTGGGCAGCTGTGCCAGGGCTGGACAACCCTTTCTATAAAGAAGTTTTCCCTAATGTAGAACCTAAACCTCCCCTGGCCCAGCCTGAGGCCGTTCCCTCTCTCCTGTCCCTGTTCCCTGGGAGCAGAGCCCGACCCCCCCGGCTGCCCCCTCCTGTCAGGGACTTGTGCAGAGCCACAAGGTCCCCCCTGAGCCTCCTTTGCTCCAGGCTCAGCCCCTTTCCCAGCTCCCTCAGCCGCTCCTGGGGCTCCAACCCCTCAATATCCCTCTTGTCATGAAGGGCCAGGTACTGGACACAGCATTTGGGGTCCTTCAGCAAGGCCAGCACAGGGGACGGTCACTGCCCTGGTCCTGTGGCCACAGCAGGGACAATAACATTTTTTTTAAATGGTTAGCACTGAGGCTGCTCCTGTGGCACTGCCGCTGTAGAAAAGCTTTGTGCACACATGAATTATTCAGGGTAAGAACTCTGATAACCTCCTCGAAGATCAGGCATTGCCACCAGCTGAGGTGCTCCCTGCAAAGTGTCCCCCTGGCATTTCAGCCACCATTTGTCACATCAGCTCTCTGTAAGCAGCAGTGCTTGTGCCCCTCTAGCCCAAAATACCTGAAATATTTTGAATAACTTCAGTGACTCAGCAGCTCTCTACCCCTTCAAAAAGGCAGGGGGTAATTTGTAAGCAAACAGAGCTAAATTCAATCAGCTGTTCACAACAAATAATTTGAACATCTCTGTGTGTGCAGTTAAAGCAGATCATCTTAATGTGAAAATGATGGCAAGTACAGAATCACTTTAATAGGATGATTAAGAACTGTGGGCTCCCGGGGAAAGCAGCGCAGCAGTGTGTGCACCTGCATCCATTAAAAGCAGCAAAATATAGGGAATAACAAGCAGTAACCTGCCAGCCAATCTGTGGGGCATGGGAAGAGCTGGTGGGAATTGGGGTGGACAGGGAGAAGAGAAAATACATGGTAAGGGATGGTGAAATGAAGCTCTCGAGCATAATGCAAAACATAAAAGGGTGTTGCTGTTCCTGGCCATGGAGTGGAAGCTCAGGGGTGGAGAGGTGAGCTGGGCAAGGGGAATGAGACTGGGAAGCCGTGGGGCCACACTGGGTACTTGCCTCGCCCTGAGAGACTCTAAAATTGATGGAGATTTCAGAACACACATGGAATCTGGGTTATGGAGGCAGAAAAAGTAAAATTAGAAAGGCACAGGTAGAATCTCTGTCACCTAATCAACTCAATCTACTCTGCTCATTTTTACCATAACAAGAACAAGCCTCAGTCCCTGGAAAAACTCTCTGAAAGCTGCCCAAAAAATAGAGGAGAAAACAATCCAAAGTAACTACAAGTTCTTCTGAGATGATCTCACTGCCCATGTATATTCATTGTTCGCTGCTAGGCAGAAATATTCTCTCAGTCCTCTTGAGGTAGCAGAAGTGGAAATTACAATTACAAAATACTAATATCTTTTCTAAAATTAATTGACTAATTTTTAACAGACAATAGATTTTATTGCCTTTGTATTATTCCTTCGGAAGAATACATTTGTAAAGCCCATCCATATTTATATGTGCTTCAAATATAGAAGTATATATCTATGAAAAAAATGCATAGATGTATATTCCCTTCCTCTTCTTTCTTTTGCATTGCAAAGAAGGGACAAAGCATGAGTAAAAATATCTTTAACAAACCGACCCAGGCTGCAATAGCTGTGTTAAGGCTACCAAGGTCACAGGAGGAGGTGATGCTTTTGTGTGACTGCCAGTGACAAATATCAACACTAATGTGAGCTTATTGACAAGCACCATGGTAGAGATGGCCAGGAAAGCAAGGCAAGGGCCCTGCAGTACACAGAAACTGATAAAGTGATTTTTCATCTAATAAAGGATGCTAGTATGTCCCTCCTGGGTTGGGTGTATGTCCTTGATTATCAGGCAGCACTTCTTTACATAGAACATCTACCTGCTGCTGAACACACCGTTATTTAGGGCATGGTGTGAGTTCATCATCATTTACATTTTTCTTTAGATTCAGATACCATCTGCTGCTCTGTTTTCTTTTGCCTAATGTCACAGTCATAAGCATGTAATTACCATACTCCTACTCTTTTTTTTTCATGTTCTTATTCATTTCAAGCTTAATTTCAGTCAGTTTTTGTCTTTAGCTTTCTTAAACCCTGCAATTATTAGAAGACACTTAATGGGATCAACAGCAACATTTCATGCTGCAAGGATAAATTTTGAAATGGATTAAATGAGGACAGATGATAAAGTGCTGAAAGCAATCTTTATATCAGAAAAAAAATGGAAGGAAAGAGTAGCCTTGTAAAAACTAACAAATGATGACTTTGTATATATTAAAACCTCTAAATCTCAGGGTTTTTTTCTCATAGTGGTAAAACAAGAATTTGCAATCCTGAAAAAGTGTAGGCCTTTGTAAATATTAATGTAGGAAAGTGCAACCCTGGCTCTGCTCTTCCGTGCAAGTTCAGAAAAAACTCAACGTGAGTCAAGTTGGACCCTCAGAGTCCTGCCAGATTTGCTGTTTGTTTCTAGGTTATTCTGTACCTTAAGGGGGTTATAAAAGTGAGGGAGAGGGACTTTGTATACAGGCAGCTCATTACAGGATTAGGGGCAATGGTTTTTAACTGATACCACCCTCACAGGGCACAATTCCATCCCAATATCCCGTCCAGCCCTGCCCTCTGGCAGTTTGAAGCCATTCCCCCTTGTCCTGTCCCTCCATCCCTTGTCCCAAGTCCCTCTCCAGCTCTCCTGGAGCCTCTTTAGGCCCTGCCAAGGGCTCTAAGTTCTCCCTGGAGCCTTCTCTTCTCCAGGTGAACACCCCCAGCTCTTCCAGCCTGGCTCCAGAGAAGAGGGGCTCCATCCCTCTGACCAAAATGGATATTTCTATGATGTTTGCCCAGCATATTCCAGCACAACCATTGGAAAACAGTCTGTACAACCACACAAGGGGATGAACATCAGTTTAGGTCAGCTGCTTGTTATCAAATGTCCCAGAAAACACTAAATGGCTCCCGACCTTTTCCCTTCAGACGCCTCTTGGGCCCCTGGTGCTGCGCAGAGATTTGCTGTGCTGCCCCAGTGTCAGGGACCAGAGTGGCTCAGGCCCCTCCAGGGACACACATGAGCTCTTTATTTTGTGTTGGGACTCCTACAGCTCTATCTGGGCCTCTCTTCTACACTGCACGTGCTGCTAAGTACAAAGGATTAAAATAAATATTTGCATTGTTTGAGGGGCCTTGCCACGCTGGGAACGTGCCCACTGTCTGCTGGCATTGCAGCTGCTTTCCTTCCAAAGCCAGGCCAGCAGAAGTTGGCATGAGGCTTTTAACTCTGTTCTAGCATGATGCTGGCAAAAGAAAAAAGTTATATAATGATATGGATGGCAAGTCGTTTGAAACTACATTTCCTTGCATTTTCCAGTATAATTATTCTGTCTCTGCTAAATCTCCAGGCGAAACTTTCCAGGAATTAATATGCCTTTGCATTTGCCTTTGTACTGTGAAAGACAATATTTAGGTCCTTCCTAAGGGATGAAAAAAAGTTGTAATGGAGACCAGAGCAAAATAAAACCTCCCACAGATTCAGAGAGGGAGCAGCGTCCCAGAATCCCTCGCATGATGTTCGCAGGTTTCCTTTGCCTGTTTGTTTGAGCCTGGAGCCCAGGATGGAGCTGTGATTCCGGGAAATGCCTTTTCCCTCATGTGAGAACATGCTTGTTGTACTGAGGATTGCAGAGCCAGCTTCTCCTTTCAAAGATAGCAGTGAAAGCGTTTTGTTTGGAGCCCGATCTGTGCCTTGCTCTCAGTGTAAATTGAAAGTGGCTACAGGCTGAACGTGAATAAATAAATGATTTACCTCAGCCAGCCCTGCCAGCCTTTGTGAGAGGAGGGTGTTAATCCGTGGAGACACTTGTTAATGGGTGTGCCTGCCAGGGAGGTGGGGCATGCACAGAGAAATGTGGGGAAAATAGTTATTTAAAATAACGGGGGGAAGTGGGAAAAAAAAAGACACAGCACAAAGTTATGGTGTTGGTTAAATCAGAAATTATTTCATGTCTGAGAAGTTTCAGCTCTTCTGGGATCTCTTCTGCTTTTCTGCAGTGGAGATTTAACACCTGTATGGGAAGCAAAAGAGCCCTTAAGAGGCCTAATCTGTGCACTGGAGTGGAATTTAATCTTCAGCTCAAATCTCTGCCTGGAGATCACGGGGAGAAGACTGGAAATGTGCTGATTCCAGTGAGTGGAAGGTGTCTCTGCCCACGGCAGGGGGTGTGGAATGAGATAACTTTTAAGGTCCATTCCAATCCAAACTATTCTCTTATTCTATGCTGTTACTAAAATCCATTAGTCATTATTAAAGTATTAATGAGTAATCCCTGTAAATCAGGAGGAAAACAGGTTTCAGGACCAAGAATTTGGGTTTTACATAGAAAATAAAAGACTCTGCTCAGCGAGGACCAGAAGACATTCCCTATGCAGGAAATTTGCCACTTGGGGGGTGTTGAGGAAGAGTCTTCAGCCTGAGACCTTTCTGTGGGAACTCTGAATGGCAAAGGATGTTCAGGGAGCAGGAAGAGGGAATCCCCCAAACCTTGAAACCAACTCTGAAACCTGCTCAGGACATCAGGGAACAGCTAAACCTAAGTACAACCACGTGTACTAAGACCCAACATTTCTGTCAAAACTAGACATAAGCATTGTATATTCAGATTCTTCAATTATTCCACTTGTGTTGCTCATACTGGAATGAAGTAAAATTCCATTGCAATGCACTTTGTAACAGTTTTCCAAAAAACAGGAGGGACTGACCAGGTCACATCATTGCCATGACACCACAGGCTTGACTTTTGCAACAATGAAGTGAAACAGACTTTTTAAAACATTAATTTTATATGGAAAAATAGCTCATGCCAAGTCATTTATCAGAATCACATTTCATTAACAGTAAACAAAATCACAATATACAGATATAGTATGTATTTATTTATATATGTCACTTTGTATTAACCATTAACTCTATGTAATAAAAATATATTACAATATTTGATATGTATCCACAAAGCACAAGCCATTGTAAACAGAACAGACAGCACAGGCCCCATTATTCAAAATCTGCACTCGGGATTAACATTGATTTTTTTGTATTCCTTTTAACTGTAGACACAGAGGATTTTATGTGTTTGCCTTTGCATGAATATATTTGTTTCTCTGGAATATCTCTTAGGAGACTATCGAGTTTAGCTTACCCGAGACCCTAAAATCCATGTTACCTCATGGCACTCTTGAATGTGTTGTGATTACAAAGAGGTCTGTGCATCCCTTTATCCATGCAGTTTAGAAAGGTTTCATTTATATTCCCATTTCCCCCCAAAATAAATAGCCCCTGCAATTACACCCCATTGTTATGCAAAAAAGTTAAATGCAATAAATTATAGTGGTATATTTATAATAATATAATCAAACATGCCCTATCTACAGCAGCTATTATCAATGTTATTTCATAACTACCTTCCTTCAGACTGGCTCTAGGTGCTTTTAGAAATAGGAACCCATCTATTTTCAGTATTTGCAAAACAAAACAAAATACTTTAAATACACAGACTGAACCTTTTATACCTCTCATGATATGAATGGTCCTTACTCACCCAAGCAACCCCACTGTCCTTGCAGCAAGGAGTTGTAAAACCAGCTCCTTAGAATTTTTTTTTTAAATCAAATAATCTTCTAATAGTCTAATCTAGGGGAAAATGTTTATATCTAACTGTATCTGGAAGGACTGGTAATAGGTTACATTCCTGCAAGAATTCAGAAGGGAATGATTAGTGATTGCCAAACATGGAAATTTTAATCCTAAAATAATCTTCAAAAACAAAAAACGCTGTGAAAAAAATTCTAAGGATTAGAAAAATGCCATGTGTATAAATAATCAAGGCACCTCTTAGTTACCTATTTCTATTTTCCAAGGCAATATGTGATAATAGTTTTAAAATGTCTTATCTGGGAAGCCCTATGGTTTCTTCTATAAAAAGACCCATTCTTTAGTCTGGCTGATGCAGGTGGCTTTATTTCACTTGAATGAGGCTGGACACAGAGCACAGAGAACTTGTCCCCAGCCTTGTCACTTGTTTGCTGTGTGACCCTGAGGGCACCAGTCATTTTACTGACTTTTTCCTCACAAAAGTCATTAAATTAATGAGATTTCTTACTTTGTATTTTTTTCCCTGTGTTGCTCATTGATCCCATCAGCAAAACAGGAGGAGAATTTACCTGTCTGTGCACAAGGACTTAGTGGTCAGGAGGTAATTTAAAACACTTTGGTATCTGACAGGGCTTTTTAAAGTTTTTGTTCCAGAGCTCAGCGTAACACAAGTACAATACAACAGAGCAGGACACTGGGATGGGCAGCAAGGGGAAGGCTGCAGCCAGCTCTGCACCATGGACCTGCTGCATTCCCACTGGTATCTCACTGGGACGCTCTGGCATTTCATTCAAAAGCACTGGATCCAAATCCCAAGGGAATGGGGGCTTTCAATTTTTTGCTCTTTGCATGACTTTTAAAAGAGGTTTGTTTTAAAGCTGAAATTGTAGAACTACAGTGACTAGAAAACAGTTTTCTAATACCAGCAAGATGGAGGGGGACTTTGGACAAGAGCAGAGAGTGACAGGACAAGGGGAAATGGATTCAAATTGACAGAGGGGAGATTTAGATTGGATATTAGGGAGAAATTCTTCCCTGTGAGGGTGGGCAGGCACAGGATGCCCAGAGCAGCTGTGGCTGCCCCTGGATCCCTGGAAGTGTCCAAGGCCAGGTTGGACGGGGCTTGGAGCAGCCTGGGATAGTGGAAGGTGTCCCTGTCCATGGCAGGGGGTGGCATTGGACTGGATGATCTTTAAGCTGCCTTCAAACCCAAACCACTCTATGATTGTATAATTCAGTAACAATTCCAAATGGAAATCCTTTTCCTAACATGACTTTGTGTGTAAATAATCAGCCATATGGGCTCGTGCCTCTGGGTATATTGAAACCCTGTGAAACAGCATTTCTTCAACCAAAAATGTTCTTTTACTCCACGATTGCCACCCCTGCTGTCACACCCCTGACGCTTTTGCTTCTTGGCACACACATTTCTGAAGGGCACTTAAAGTCTGTAGCTCTAATCCTCCTCCTTAGAAATATAGACCTATGTGATAAACTTCTCCAGTTCATTAGATCAGCAGTATTTGCTTAAAACCCAACAATCCTAAATACATATTTACACCATACACACCAAGAGTACAGGTAAGAAGCTGACATTTTACAAAGACTCAGCAGCTCTTTTCTCCATGTAAACTTTTATACCCCCCCAAGAGGGACAGTTGCCTTTTGGTGCAGGATGGTTTTCTTAAGAAAAAAGGTCACCTGTCAAAAATTTTCACTATATTGAATGCTGAAAGCATGAAAAGCAAATTAAAAATAAAGAGATTTAAGGCTACAATGTCATTGTTCTCACTTATTCAGGTGTGGGGAGGTTACAAAGACATAATCCCTGATTCTGCAGACATATAATCCTGTGCTCAGTCCTCACAACCCAGCAAAGAAAACACACAGTGACTCTGGGATCAGGACCTAACTGAGCTTTCCGTGCTGATCAGTGATTTTTAGAGTCAAGTAACAATGAGCTGACAGAGGTGTGAAGTCTCTGTCTTTGCTTTTAAGCTTTGTTTAATGATAAGAACGTTGAGAGTGGGGAGAAGACAGATCTAACAGCAGTGAAAAGCAATTTCCAAAGGGTTGTTCCAGAGATATTCACTGTACATGTAAAACTGTATGGGACAGGGAATTCAGAGTCTTCTTCATTTAGGATTAAGAGAGGTAAGGGAGCTCTGAAACCTGAGGCATGTAGGTCCAGAAAAATTCACATCCTGCAAGTGATCTAAACCTCTTGGACTTTGAGAATTAGACTCTCTGGTCATTCAAAAAACATGAGTAGTTTCCACATAAACCATCTGAAAATCATTAGAGTCTTCCCAAACCCAAAAGGGTCCTCCTGTGGCAGCTGTGCTGCTCTTGCAGCCTCAGCCCAATCTGTGGCACAGCTACAGGGCTTTGACAGGATTTTCACCTTTTCCTTTGGAATGAGTGAATATCTGAGAGACTTGGAGAGCTCCCGGGGTGGAAACAGGGCACTGGGAAAATCCCACTGCAGCCAAGGAATCCCATATCATTGCAGCAAAGCCACTTTGTACTTCCCAACCTCCCTGAGCCTCAGCCTCCCACTCACATCCATTCCTGCCTCACTCTTGGAATCTCTTAAAAATGTTTTGATTTTGAAGTTAAGTCTAAAATGTCTTCTCAAAGTTATTTTTTAAAAAAATATCCTTGCCAGAAGATTTTACTTTTGATCTGAAGCAAACCAAGATCATTTCCTAGATGCACTGGCAAAATTGAGAGGGTAAATCACTGCCAGAGGCAGGGATGTGGCTTTTGGGGGCCTTTTGGGGGCCTTTTGAGGTTCCTTCCAACCTCAGCTGGTCTGTGGTGCTATGATATGAGTGGCTGCTGCTGCAACAGTCGTCAGGCTTCATAAGGATTTGTCTGGACCATTTTTAATCTCTAGCTTTTATTTTTTTTCAGACATAAAGGAAGTTCTAAGAAGTCTGATTTAGGGCTACTGCAAAGAGATTTTTAGGGTGATCTTCTCAAAGAGGAAGAACAGGGATAGAACTTGTTGAGTATTGTGGTTGCCTGACATTGGAAGTGACAACTTACACACAAGAAGAACTCCCTAAATCCTGTCTACATCCTCCCATTTGTAAATACCATAGAAAGCAGGGCTGTACACATTGAGCAGACATGTATAAAACCTGGAAAAAGTCATCTAATAGACCCAATCCTCAGGTGAAATAACCATTATTTTGATTTATCAGGAGAGGGCCTAGCACCTAATAATTGTTCAACAAACCCTGTTCAGCCTCTCCTCGGTTTTGCCAAATGCAATTACCCAGATCTTCACATTCAAGCTGGCTCAAGAACATAACATAAACCAGGATCACAGCTTACAGTTAGGGCTCTGAAATTACATAAAAACCGTTAAAATGAACAAAGGAAAAAGCTCAGAATCCACAAAATGACACAGTGGACTACATTCTCTTAATCATCTGCCAGTGCTCTGCCTGCCAAATTTACAAGATAGAAAGGAAATGTTAACTGAACATGCGTGTGAGGAGTAGATATTGCATATGGGTCACAGATACTAACAAACAGAAAACTGCATATTGCCTAAGCAGCTGCCCAGATTTTGCACATGCAGCTCCAGATTTTGGGCACAGGATGCAGCCAAACTTTACAAACTTCTTCAAAAATATTTAAGTAACAAATGGAAATCCCCCCTCCCCCCCCCCTTTGCACACGTGTGTTAGACAAGAGAACAGTTCTGCTTCATGAGCAGAGATAATAAATACTGTGCATTACACTTACCACTGTTATTTTACCTCACTCGGGTCAGAGTGTTGTATAGTACAGATAATACTCAGCAGACAGATGGTTACTCATATCTACATTCATCACTGAGACACACACTTTAGAAAATTTTGCCAGTTGCCTATAAGAATTCAGCTGAATATCTAGCACTTAACAAGCCACAGCATCGTATTTCGAGTGTCCCATAAAATGTCATCAGGGAATGCTGGGGTGCTATTTTTATTTTGTGTTCTGAGGCAGTTTGTCAAGCACCAGCATTTACAACTCCTGCTTGCTTCAGATGGTCAAAACATGACAGAGAGCTGATGCAAGGAAGGGGAAATTATATCTATTCTCTATTATAGGATTAATTGTACAAGAAAGGCACTATGAAAGAGAGACAAATTTTTAAACACATACGAAGGGAGAGATTTATTGCTCATGGTGGGATATAAATCAACCAGTGACTGACTGTGATACACAAGCATCATGAGACAAGTCCAGTGCTGTATTCTCCATCTTTTACTAGACATCCTAAATGCATTATGTTTTGGATTGTTTCTCCTGGGAAACTAGCTTGCTGTCTTTGAATTTGAAAGTTTGAATGTTTCTGGAGCTGCCCTTATTGACGTACAAACCTCCCATTGACTTTGGCATCAACTCCACGTGGAAGTTTACAACAGCTGTGGACTTTCCTGGTGCAATTTAGTAAAAGTGATCTTAGTCAAACATGCTCAGTATAGAGCTTTTTATCTTTTTAAACTCAGTAATAATCAACTTTCTAACATCCTGCACACTACTACAATCCAATCATCAATATGTCTTGAATTTTTAAAGAAACAAGTATTGAACTGGGTGTTTTTATCTATTCCACCTGAGAAAATTATGTTAAGCCTAAGAAGCAAAATGATTAAACTGAGATAGACAATTTAATCTGGCCAAGGGCTCATTTAAATGCAGTGCTGTAAAAGCTTACTTAAATTCTGTGGCTGTAATTACATGTGGATTTTATTGTAATTATGGTATTTTTTTCTGACTGAAATTAATAAATAAGCTGAAAATTTTTATTTACATGGTAGCTGATAATCTTCACATAATAACTGAGGCGTTACCCCACATTCACTGACTTTGGGGTGAGGCCCCTCACTGAGTTCCCAGTCTGGGCTTTGAATCAGAGGCCAGAAAATCCAACAGTGGGCATTTTTTGCAACATACCATGCCCTTTTCTTGCGTGAGAGAAGGTGCCAACTAAAAAGTAATCCCACATTTTTTACTACTTGAGGCCTTATTTTCTCAGTATGGCATTGACAGTTGGAATATGAGCAAGGATAGATGGAAGTACAGCCAGTTAGTTGTGTCAGCTGTTATTTAAGCTACCATTGCATTCATGAAGCCTAATTAACCAAGCCTATTTTAAGATCTGGGCATGCATCTGAGTGCATGGTAAATGTTAATAATGTTCCTATGCAGAACTGCAATCCAGAGCTATAAAGATTTGTACTGAAACCTCCAGAGATTTGCACGTACAGATGTGGATTCAGATTATTGGTTCCCCTCTCATGGTGGAGAGGGGGCCTATTATTTGTGCTCCACTTGCTTTGGCAATTATACTTGAAACTCAGATTTAGGCTCATCTTTCCTTTAAGTAGTAAAAAACCCTATGATTAATAACTCCTCAGAAAAAGAGATTTGTTATTTTTCCTCTTGGGCACAGGGCCCAGATCTGCAGCTCTGGGCAAAATCCAGCTCTTCAGAGCTCAGATATATGGATGGTAGGCAGGAGGCATCCTGACCTTTCCACCCTGTCTACCATTTGTATTTTCCTGAAATTTAATGGGGAAAATATTAGTGGGATTCTGAGTAAATAACATAAAAAATTTAGAGAAGACATGGCTGAATCCAGCATAGTCCAAATTGTTTTTTCTCTTCCTTCAATTCTACAGGATTCTTCCAAATATATATATCAGAGAAGGCTGAACTGTGCTGGGCGCTGGATGAATATTTAGAATTTTTTTTTTAAGCTTTTCCCATTAAGATATTTTCTGCACAAAACCTTCTCAAGCCACTAGGGTGGGGTGGTTTTTGTAAAGCCATGTTGGCAGCTACAGCAGAGGGAGCTTTACCTGCAGCCAGTGACAAACACAGCACAAATATCCCAGTGCAGCTTTTTAGAATAATCTCACCATGGCACCGGTTTGCTCCCATTACTTTCATGAGCCCCTCTGCTGAGGACTACTTTTCTATCTATAGATGCAGCTGCTGATGGAAATCAACGGGAGATTTGTATTTGTGGAGCCTGCAGGATCACGGATCAATAGCGCTCTTCCAGTCGGGGGCAGGAGGTCCAGAGCAGCCTGTCTCCCTTGGATGTTACATGGGCTACTGGAGGGACGTGGGCTGGGCTTCACCCTGTCCACAGCTGCCTCCCAAAACCTGGGCAGGTGAGGAGAGCTACTAAGGATGGGCCAGTTCCTGTTGTCTCACAAATCTCACTTTGTCTGTCCCATACCGGGCTCCTCATTCATTCAGCTGCGGAAGGTTCCGGTTGTGCGATTCTCCCGCCAGCGCGGAGGAGTTGATGGAGCTTCTCTTGAGGATCTTGTTTATGATGTCCTTCCACGTCTTCTTGTACTGGTGCCGTAGCAAAGAGTACACAAAAGGGTCTGAAACAGCTTTGCTGTAAGCTAAGCACTTGGAAATGATCCCCCAGTGGGCGCTGATGTGGACCACAGAGGATAATTCAACAAGTCTGGGGAAAGAGGAAGGGTGAAAGAGTGAAACGTTAAAAATGACATTAACCCACCCCAAACCCTCAAATTATTCCTGGGCAATTGCAACAAAACTAAAGAAAAGAAAGCCATACTCATGAAAATGTGTATGTCGTCCTCCTCTTGCAAATTTTAAAGACTGCTAACGTAAACTTGAGGCCTGTTTGCCGAAGTGCCGTTGCTTGGTCTCATGGGAGTCATATTCCACTACCACTCACATTCTAAAAACCCAGCATCAGTCTGAACTCGCGGTTCTAGGTCCCCTGCAGAGTATCTGAGTCACCTCACATGAGCTATCCAGCTCTCTTGGCCAGTCCAGATCTAAAGAGAGTTCAATGCCTTTAAACAGTGTTTCTGAGTCATAGAAACACACAAGGAAATTCATCACTGAGAGATGGCGTATCGTACCTTGAATTTAAAAACTGGTCAGTTCAAAGGGCAAGAATTCACATTTGCAACATATTTAGCAAGACAAAACTTTAAAATCATTAAGGGAGGGGGAGAGGGAAGAGCTTCATATGCTCCTCATACCTACACTAGCCCAGAGAGTTCACCGTGTACTAAAAGAATATTTTTGACAGTAAAATATTGATAACTCCCCATGTCTTTGAGCAACACCAAAGGGCAGCTCTGTTCCATATGCCTCTAAGGCTGTTAGAAACTATTGATTTTTATAGAGGTCGAACAGCCACGTGCTGTTACAGAACCCCACATGGCAAATCAGATCTTTGCTGAACCTGTCTGCAGCAGCAGATGTTGTTAAATCTGCCTGGGAAATACTTCAGTTGCTCACGTTTCTCCAGACAAAGCACCACTTCCAAGGAGCTTTCTGAAGGGTGGTTCCTGCAGCAGCAATGACAGTAATGTTGGTACTTCAAGCAGTTTAAAGATTAGGGGTTTTTTTTTCCTCAGTCATTTTATTCCTATTCCAAAACCTTTCACTGCTACACATTGTTTAAAATAATGCTGGCGAATGGCACAGGCCAGTCAGGGGGAGGGACATTTCAGGTGACCAGGGAATGTCACATGCAAATACTTGGGAATCCCTTGTGCCACTCCACTGGTGCTGCTTGGCTCAGCAATTTTGAGATCCCAAAGAACCTCCATCTGTCCCATTTCTCTCTCCTTCCACCTCAACTAAACAAATGTTCTTTCAACCTCTCCTTGTAACTCATGGTTGTTATCTTTCCCATAAAGGAAGATCAGAACTGAGACATAATTATCATCTACTAAAGTTTCCAGGTGGTCTCATGTGGTGTATTCTCTCTTCTTTAATAAAATGCAACTTGACATCCACATTAATGTGTTCTAAAATGAGAATTGACAATTTGGAAATTAATCATCTACTGAGTCACATTTACTTTGTAATCTACCATGAGCCATCCTTGTTGGTCTCCACTTCATTTATTTGATGCCTACTTCACATTTTGAATTTCATCATGTTGAATTTCATTTGGATGATTTATTTTTACTGAGTGCTTTACAGATGTGAATTTGATTATGTTTAATTAAATTCAGTGGATGCCTTGAATAACCAAAATATGACAAATTTGTGTCTGAGGGTCTGTCAGTCAGTTCTCTGAGACATTAACAATCTCCATTTAAAGCACATCAAAGAGACACTTCAGGTTGCAAGCCTAGACTTGCTAATTTTACCTTCATTGACTGATCAAATGAAAAGCCTACAATTTTATTAATAAAATCTTAAATATTTTCCTTGCATTCCAAAAGCTTCCTTGACATTTACACATTTTTCAATTCTCATGTATTATTTTTTTATAGTAAATTACATTTGCAGTTATGAAGCAGCAAACACAGAAATGCAGCCAAACCCCAAGCTATGCATTTCCATTTCATGTACAAACAAATAAATGTCAGCCTTTCAAGGCATATCACAGAATTTATTGCCTTTGAAAGGTTTTGTTTCTCATTTGTGAGGGAAATGATATGCATAGCTTCCATTTTCATGAAGCTTTTCAGCCTAAAAGAGACATTTTTAGTGAAGGAACATTAATATTTCAGTGCTACCTGTAAATTAAATTTTACAGTATCAACTACATAATTCCCTGGCTTGCTTTCATAAGCCTCTCTTCTACTGTCTGGTCTTCAGAGCCTTTTTATTTCAAAGCTGTAAGCTCTTTTTCTGTGATATTTTGTTCATATTTTAGAAACTTATAACTCTGTAGAGTGTGTAATTTCACGTGGCTATCCAATTATTTTATTCCACCTTCAGTAAACAAATGAGAATGCCATGTTGAAGTGCATGACCTTGATCTCTACACATGTAATGCACACTGGAAATCCTTTATTTACCTGTGCAGTTAATCACTGCACTAAAATATTGTACCAAAAGTGTGCCCACCCAGCTGGGAGGCTGAAGAACACAAATGGCACAAGAATTCTGAGCTTCTTGTGTGCCCAAGCACAATCTGGGAGGCAAACAACAGTTTAAAAACAGGGTTTGCTCACCTCCTATTCCCCAGAGATGATACAACAGAATTCTAATCATCTTCTGCTTGTTCCACCATCCTCCTCTGTAACCTGAGGGCTTGAGACTATGAACTTCTGCCTGCTATTACTTCAGGATTTTTAATTTAGAGCCAATTTCCTCATGCATTGACAGCACTTATTAACTTGCACGAGCAAAGTTCTGTATTTTGGTATGAAATGCCTGGAGTTGGAAATGAATATCAGAAACTGCTGTGACTTCTCTTCATTTTTCTTATGAAAAAGATCCTTGGAGAAAAGAGGTTTGGAACAAGTATCTTTAATCCCATAATCAAAAATAAAGCAAAGGAAGAGATGTGCACTAACAAGTTATTTTTACAAAACAAGAAACAAGCTATACCTAGAAATATATAATATGGGGGAATGCACCAGTCATGCTGGTACAGAGGAAACACTGGATCAAAGACAATCAGATTCTGATACACCACTTAAGGTCATCCACTGAACTCATTAGAAGGGTGTTTTCTTGATAAAAGAAGTGCCTAATTTGATTTTTATCTTGATGTGATCTGAAAAACTCTCATCTATCTGGAGGAGTATTTATCCCTATGGGTTCATAATCACAACTCCTTCACTGGCTCATGGACTTCCTAGAGACAGGTATTTATTTTTAGTGTGCAAACAGGAAGATAACAAGGTTATAGTAAAACTTTGTGATTTGCTGCTGACAGCCCCCAATTCAGGGAGTACTTAAAAGCATGTTTAATTGGAGTGCATTGCTGGTTAGAGCTGGCAGAGGCACTCCCTCTCCTGACTTCTGTCCACTGCTTGAACTGTGATTGATTGTGTCTCTCTTGAGAATGCAAAGCACTGGACAGAGTCCAGAAATTACTATTTTCCCACACAATTAAAACCAAATTCTCCCAATTCCCTCAGTGTCCACACCCTCAGCCCTGGGTGAGGCCCAGGGAAGGAAGGGATGATTGTCCTGGGACACCCAGCCCTGCAAGTGTCCAGCAAGGTGTCTCAAGGAGCTCAAGAGGAAATTCCCCGCAGCCTGCTGTGCAGGGATCCCCCTAAACATGCCAGAACTGAAAAGGCCAGGAATGTGGGAAACATCAACCCTCCTGACACATCTGGCCAGCTCCCACCCTGCCTCAAAACATCCTCATGCATCCAGGACCCTGTGTTTTACCTCTCATCATCATCACTCTCTGTGGAGAACCTGTTCCTCGGCAGGAGAACATTTAAGTGATCCTTGTACAGACTAAAGGGAGAAGGCTCAGGATTTTTCTAACTCGTCTTCTCTATCTTAGGGCTACTGGGACACAAATTGGGACACCACAGAGTGAAGAGGAGGTGGGGAGGTGGTGCCTGAGTGCTGAGATGCCTTTGGAGGAGTGCAAAAATACTCCTGACAGCTCTGGTTAGAGCACTCGGTGTCACTCAGGATGAGCCGCCAGCTATTCTGTGACTGGGAGGATTTTCATTAAGTTCAGAGACCCAACATGAAATGAAAATTAACCATTTGCAAAAAGACAAATACTTTAATAACTTACGCCTTGAGAATTAAGGCTAAATGTCCTCAATTACAAAGCCTTTCATACCATTTAAGTGCGTGGATTGCAGTGGTGTCTTGTGGCCACTAAATGAAAGTGAAGGCAATTCTAGTAAATTACTTTTGCTTTCTAATTCTGGAAATTCAGGATATTACACTGAATAGGAAAAGCTCAGGGTAGGCTACGTGTTCAATTATATTCACTCTTAATGCAGCTTTTTCAATGATTTTTTAAAGGTAGATCTGAGTTTGACTGAAGTCAGTCCCACTAATTTCTACTTAATAGTACTGGAATAGGAGATACTTTTAAAATAATTTTTTTCTCTGTTTTGCACAGCAGCATCTCAGTTTTTCCAGAGTCTTTTAATAAAGAATGCAAGCTGCAAATTTCCTTCAACAGCTAGATAACTTTTTTTTGGAGAGACTCACTTTCTAATACTTTTATTTTTTCATAGGAGTAATTTAGCGTTTCTCACAGGAGCCATTTCCAGAGATAAGCTGGTGGATAGCCATCTGACCATAAATCACAAAAAGTTTTGTTTAAGTCTGTGGACTGTGTTCACACCTCAGCTGGATGTTGTTGACCAAATTTTCACAGTCTGAGCTATTGAGGCCAGTGTTTCCCTGGAGATCAACCCCTGGACTGGGAAGTCAATCAGAGCAGCAGGTGACAACTGAAAAAAGGTCTGCAAAACCTTATGGACTGATGTGCCAGCTGCACATTGACTGGGCTGAGTGAGCAGAGTCTGGCCCTCAGACTGCATCAGGACTGAGTGGAGAAGCACTGTGACATTTTACATCGTTTGTTAGCTCAGTAAATGCAACCTCTGTCACAGGAGTGGAAACGGCGCATCAAAATTTCACAGGAGCCTGTAATCCTGTTCTGGCTCAGAGTGCCCTACTTCCCTGAGCTAGGAGTGCATCTCAGCAGCCTTTTCCAGGATGTAGGTTCACACTTACCTTGTAATTACATAAGGTGCAAAGCAAAGTATGAAAGTACCAATAAAGGTACTTATTTTCTTCGTTGCCCGCTGCCTCCGTCTCCTCTGTTCTTCGAGACAGCGCTCTCGCACACTGTGTGACATTCAACACAAACAAGAGCATCAGTCACAGCATCAGGTAACAATCTGCAATGGCTTCACTACAGAATGATGCAGAACAATCTGTTTTAATTGCATAAACCAATAGCAGGTGCACTGCATTTAAATGGGGCAATACCAAATGTTAATGCATTGTCTGATCATCTTACCCTCCACAAAATTACTGACAGACACATGACTGTACATTTATGTGCACACCTCTCCATTATATCAATTCATCTATAGTAAAATTGGTGGAATTTATCCTTGAAAACAGTTGGAAGCTCCTTTTTGAACTACTGTAAGCTGTATTTGCAGGCAAGATGTCACTCAGAGATTTGGAAAATATCCAGGGTGGGACAGGCAGCAGGCTACTTCCCTAGAGGCAGCAATTCCAACACCACTGCCATGGAGAGGAGAAACTTCCCAGCAAGATAAGCAACAAAACAACAAAATCATAATGGGAAAAAGAACACTCTGAACCTTCAGGCCAACGTGGGAGCAATCACTGTATCCCATAGCTGTGAGCTGCGTGGCCATAAACATTCCATCAGCCCATGCAGATCTGCAGGGCTGCTGTGCTGAATGCTCTGCAAAGCTGGAATTGTTTAATAAATCTACAGTGCTGGGATATCCTCATTCCTCACCTCAAACCAGCCCCATTTCCAACTAAACACATACAAATTAGTCACACCCTGGGTTTTTCCCTAGCTGTGGCATTTTAGGACAAGAGCTTTTCCTTGGAGTTTCCTGTTGGTGGTCTCAGCAGGCCACCAGAGAGCTCTGAATTCCCTTGGTGTGCCAGCAAGGAGCACAGGGCTGAGGCTTTGCTTTCAGTGCAAAAAATCTCTGAAATCAGCACATTTTCTTGTGAAAACAGGATTAATGTGAAAGCTCGTCCTCTTCCTCTATCTGCTTGAGTGACTCCTGTGCTCCTTATGATTTCTGAGGGATGTGGATGATTCCTGCCTACTCCAGGCAGGTGGATTGGGCAGCACTGGTATCTCCCACAGTGACAGGACTGCCTGTACCTCAGTAAATCCCTTTGCAAAGGGCCCAGCCGAAGCCAGACTGCCACCCTGAACCCCTCTCTGTGCACATGGCAGCGCTGCCACGTGTTGACTCCTTGCACAGATTTCACAGTGACACAGTCACTTCTCAGGCAAACTGAATGGTTTGTCCCATAACCTGTATTTATATATATATATATTTTTTTTTTTAAAAAAAACCCAAACTGTTTGGCATTGGTCTTTCCACTTTTGTTGTAAATTTTTAATTGATGACTCATCTCAGGCTCCACTCCCTCATAGCTCTGAGGCTCATGGCCATACCCTTACATTATTTACTTCATCTGTAAATGTTTTATCAACATCCAAACACATGTTGTGTCCTGAGGATCTCAGTGTGTTTCAGTGATCTCTGTGGCAGTGAGCTCCTTTGGTTGTGTTAAAGAAGAAATGTTTCTTTTGTTCCATTCTAAACTTGGTCTTACACTGCCGGTCCCCAGAGCAGCTATCATGACGTGATGAAATAAATACTGGAGGAAAAGTTTGTTCTCCAAACAAATTGTCTTTCTCTTAAAGAATGTGACACTTTTAAAGGTGCTACATGTTCCATATGTGAGTTATTTGCAGCTAGAAATGACAGCTGATAAGGGAAAAAAATCCGCCTTTTCAAGGGAACCTATGTGCTCTCAGTTCTGCAAGAGCTGGGGAACTTGGAGTATTTTTATGTGCAGAAAAATGATCTTAGAGTTCTGTGAGCTTTGTTTAAGACCTGTGTTCTTAAATTCATAATATCCCAAGCCCATGGCAATACAGGGAAGTGAATTTCCAAAGCAGGTTCAATTAGGATGTTGTTGGGGAGGAGAGGGTGGTGTATTTTTTGTCTCTATTTCCCTAATTACATCTTTTCCTTACTGGCACATGCAGAGCTGTCTCTCACTTCCAGAGCTCACCCATGACTGTCCTGGTAGACTTAAACCCATTTCTTTTGTTCAGCATTTCCAGATGCATCCAATAAATACCACATCACAGAGGAAGGTATTTTATCTCACTCCTTCATGTAGATAATGTACACAGATGAATATTTTGCTTTTGCACACACTTTCATGCACTAAGATAAGAGACATGTGAGTTCCAGTAGTGACATCAGTAATAGAACAGGATTGTTGACTAAGCTTTCATTTAAAGATTTTAATATCCTGGGAAATCTGAGATATATCCCTTTGAAGGTTTGGTATTTTAAATAAAGTTTATGAGATGCTGGACCTTAAGATGTGTAGAGCTGGATACACCAAAAAGATAATATAGATAATTTGAGTTAAGAAATACATGGGTTAAATCTCCCACAATACCCAAGATAATTTGGTCTTAAGAACAAAGAAAAAGCAGGATCCACTAAAAAAGCCTCAGCTAACTTGAAAGGACACGTGCCCCAAAAATTCACACAAATTTGTAGGGTGTTTGGAGGTTTCCTTTGTGCTCCTCTCAAATGATCTTCAGGAGATCACTCGTGTCTCTCCAAGTCACAGGTATAAAGCCATCTGTCACTAGACCCCCCTGCAGGTGGATTCTGAGCCATGGGAAGCAGAAAATTGTCTGTACTCATTTTCCAGTGTTGAAACTGGACCCTGCAAAGAGCCAGGAGAATCAGAGTAGTCTAAGGTGGGATTGCAAACTTTGCTCTTTCCTGTGGACTCTCCCAGCATCCACGGCTGCGCTCTCAGGTCCTACAGTGCACCTTGAACTTGCCTGTTACATAATGCAAATGATGCCTTTGTTATGTCAGACATTTCTGAGCATCGCTGACTCTTCCAGCAGAGCTGCAGCCCCTGTGCAGAGCTCACAGGAGGGAAGGTGACCTGAGATCTGCCCCTTTCAGCAGCAGGAGCTGTCGCTGGTTAAAGCAGCCCCTCCGCGGGTCAAATCAGCCACCAGTTCTGTAGTGTAGAAAAGAAGCCAAAACTCTCCTTTCTTAGAGAGAGGCGTCAGAATAACCTGATGCCAGAGGTAAGAGCCAGTGGTGCAGGTTGCTCACAGCAAAGTGCCTGTACAGCTCTGTCTCCCCCGAGGATAAGAAGCATCATTCCCACAGCTCCGCAGAATCCATCCCGCAGTGACAGGATCATAAAATGCACAAACGCCCTCAAATCAACCTCAACCACAAAAAATGCAGAGGAGGAGAAATAATACTGAGATTTTTGCCCTTTTGCTAAACTTTGCTGTGCAGTCCAGGCATACTTTTAGCATTAAGCAAAATGAATGCAGCTTAAACCAGCCCTGGTGGGTTTATGGCACTTTCCTGGGAGTAACCACCACATCTCCTCATGCTGCAGGAACTAAGGCAGTCGAGGCACAGTTCATCAACCAGACAGCAAGCAGGGCAGGGGGGAGTTTTTTCCTCAGTGTGACTTGGTGAATAAGGGAAGATTTATACCTGTATTTCTCAGGAATGGCAACGAGAGTTGCCCAAAGTTCTGCTCTGCATTCTTGGTCAAGAGACAGCTCAAACAGCTCAACAGGAGAATTCTGAGCAAATGTTTCTGTCCCTCTAAAATGGGCTGTCCTGCCCTGATCCTCCCAGACTTATTTGTCTTAGCCTCAAGCATCGCCAGAGCATGACCTGTTTTTGAGGACAGCCACATTTGCTCTGAGCCCTGCAGCTCTGCTCCTGGCTGGCTGCGAATGGAGAGGCTGCTGTTCACCTCCAGCTCGTGGAGCGAAGGGGAGCAGGGATGGTCAGATGGGAGGTGTGGTGTGGGACAGCCCTCTCTGACCGCTCCCTGCTTTCCTCTCTGCCAGGCAGATTTCTTCCCCGTATCACACACCGAGCCTGCGTCCCTTCCAGATCTATGCATTGATTATTCATGCAAGATTTATAGCTTGTGCATAATCCCTGGCCTGACTTTTGCACGCATTCCTCTCCCTGTTTGGTGCTTGCCTTCCAGCCCACAATCCTCCCAGTCCCTGGGAACTTTTCTCCTCCTGTCTCGAGGCACAAGGGACTTGCCTAAAATCTCTCGTTTGAAATGAGCTCTATACATCCCTTGTTTGTCACATTAACATTGCTACTGAATTCTCTCTCACTTAAGGTTTAAGTATAGGTATTCAAGTGCATGAATATTGCAGCTGTAATTCCCTTAGGATCCTGCCTTCAGGAATGATAAAGTTACAGAGAGCACAGCAATAGGAAAACTGCTGGGAAAAGGAGCAGCAGGCAGCACTCAGCTTCCCTTCCAAACTTCAAGGGACATGTGCAGCCTCCTCCCTCTCACGGATCCAGCAACATTTTGGGCTGACAGTGCCCAGAAAATGCAAAGCTATCAACCACTAAATCCACCTTTGGAGACAAAGGGCAGTGATCTGATCACTGTCTCAAAGGGAAGTGCATGCTTAGCCAAAACTGCCTGTTCCTTTGCTCTCCCTCCCAAAACAAGTCCTCAAGCCTAACAAAAAATGAGTTCTGCAATCAGAGAATTAAACCCAAGTGAAAAGAAACATGCAGAATAGAAACCGGCTGTGAGGATGCTTGTTTTCTCCCCCTCCCCGTCCCCTGCTGTGAGACAGCTTAGTCTGTATTTAGCATCACACTGAGCCCCCTCCTCACTTCTTTTGCCATGAGCAGTTGCTGAACACACGGGAACCTTACCTGGGATGGATGTCCACAAGCAGCACCAGGGTCTGCATAGTGATCACGTCGATCCGCTTACAGTGGAACCGTGCCACCTTCAGCACTTTGAGATATGTGAAACACAGGACTACAAGGGAGAGGAGGAAGCTGAGGGCGTGAAAGACCCCAGTGAAAATCACAAACTGTGTCCTATCCTCCGGTCTCTTGTTGTAGAGCGTGCAGGAGGCATAGAGGTGATGGAAACCCACCCAGGAGAGAGAAGCTGCCACTATGGGGAACGACGCCGAGTGCAACCACGTGTAGCTCAGTATGAGAGCAGCGTCCCGGTACCTCATTTTGGAGTGATAACTTAGAGGGAAGACCACAGCAATCCACCTGTCAATGCTCAACGCTGCCATGCTCAGCATGGAGTTCGTGGTGAGGAAAGTCTCCAGGAAGCCCACAACGTGGCAGACCTGATCTCCTGCCGGCTGACTCTTGTAAATGATCCCCGCCAAGGTCAGGGGCATGCTCGAGACAGCCATCAACAGGTTGCAGAAGGTGAGGTTGAGGATGAACAATCCCGGGACCTGCTTGCGGATGTCGGCGCTGTACAGGAAGCACATCAGCACCAGCACGTTGGCCAGCAGGGCCACGAGCATCAGCACCACCACCACGAAAGCCAGGAGCAGCTCCCAGATGCTCATGGTGCGTCCAGTCACAGGAGGGACATCTCCGAAACTGCGCCGCGCCGGCACCGGGGGACCATGGTGCGAGGTGCCCCCACCTCGCCCTCCTCCCCAGCCTGCTCGCTCCCGTGCATGCCCTCCGTATTTTTAGAGGAGCTGCAGTTTTCTCCTCCAACCTCCCCCTCCTCGCTGCTCCTTTCCACGTCAACGCTTCCCGAGACGTGCACAAAAGCACTGGCAATGCCCATCAAACTGCAAGGAGGGCTTAAAAAATATCAGCAGGACTGAACCACTGTCTCCAGCCGGTCCATTTTGAGGAGAGCACGTTATTCTGAGCAACTGCTCTCCTGAGAGCCCTAATTACCAGCCCCAAGCTTGCAAGCAATCCACCGAGTGAATTGTGCTCTCTTTCTCCCTTGCTTTCTGCCTCTCTCTCCCTCTCTGTCTTTCTCTCCCCTCCCCTCTCCTCCAACCCTCACTCCCTTGCAGGCTGAATGTAACCTGCTTTTTATGATCACAGATAAAAACCCCATTAATGGATTAAAGCATGCACACTGCTGGTGATTCGCAAACGTGATTATGTCATCCCTGCTCCACAACCCCTCCCCTTCTCCTTGCGACTGTGACTAGACTTTCCTCAAGAGAAATCCCATGCTTTCATTTAATTGATTTAGCCATTAATTTGCAAACAGCCTTGTAACCTAATTCCTGCACTCCAGCGTGTTCCCTACATTTCGGTGCATCACTTGCAGTGTTGCTGCTTGCTCTCAGCCAGGGCAGGGGCTTTCTTTTCTCTTCATTAGCTGTGCTTAAAGAGATGGGGGGAAATGGATATATTCTGCTACTTCTCTGGAGCTGTCATTAGGTGACGGGAGTGGTTTTACTGCTCTGGTTCAGCACTTTGCACTTCGTTGTCTCCACATACGATGCTGAGGAGGAAACTGACTGCTTGCCCTCCTCCTTTAAAAGCAGGGAAATCAAAGCCCAAATGCCAACGCCACATCCCCACGGTCACAGAGCAGGTGAGGGGCAGAGGCAGCATCGTGCTGCAGGTACCTCTATTCACTCAGCTTTTCTCCTCTCCAAGAGTTTTTGCTTCCTCCTAATCAAAGCCTCCCTCCCTGTGAGGCTGAGCATCCTGTGAGATCAAAACTAAAAAGCAGCTTGGCAAAGGAAATAGGAATGAGTCTGACTTGCACATAATTAGGTGTCAAAATTAGGTTTGTTTTAAAGGACGGAACGGGAGCTGTTTTCCCGTTGCTTTTCCTGTCTCTTTAAATCAGTTTTAACTGGGGAGGCTGAGAGTTTGTGAGCAATCAGGACAGCTTTCTGATCAAGGCAGCCAAGCTTTAATCTCTGCACAATAAGAAGGCAGAAGACACCCTGCAGCACGGTTATTTGGGCTGAGTAAGTGCCTCTGCACGTGCACGAGAGCTCGATGCTCGGGCAGTTTTCCCTCTGAGCCCTCCAGAGCTGCGCATCTCCATGAGCAGCAGCTGCTCACTGCAGCTCGGGAGCGGAGCTGGCACCCTGCACGCTGCCAGAGCTTGGCATGCTGTAGAAAAAAACCTCTTTCACCTCAGTTTTGGTTTGTTTTGTTATCAAAAGCCAGGTTTTAAAGGGCTGATAGAGTCATCAAAGACCACAAAGGAGCAGCTCAGGGTGTAGAGCCCAGGTCTGTCCGTCAGCCCTGAGAGCTCCCTGTCTCCAGAACACGACTCCTCATGCTGAGGGGGTGAGGAGAGGACTACAGTGTCTGCCTCTTTTCCCGAGTCAGTGAAGTGGTGGAGCCACCATCCCTGGAAGTGTTCAAAAAATGTGTGGATGTGGCATTTGAGGATGTGGCTCAGTGGTGAACGTGGTGGTGATGCTGGATAGCTGGAGGGGCTTGATGATCTTAGAGGGATTTTCCGACCTTAGTGATTCCATGAGAAAAGCCTAAAGGTGACCCCTTCTTTAAATAAGAGGGGGTTTTACCCTCTTAGGAGAGGTAGACTGAGGAAATGAGGGAGAGGATGAAGGTTTTGCTGCTGCTTCACAGCACCAGCACATCAGCAAGTTTCCCCCTTGGGTAGGAAGCAACAACCCTGCTGGGAGGGGTGTCCTGACATCAAGAGCCTGAGCAGGGTGTCCATGGGACAGTCATGAACAGATTAAATCTCAGCAGACAAAGGCAGCTACAGGACCACAGGAAGGTGCTCTGTGAGTTGGGGGTCACTGTGAAGAAAAATGTGGGAAAACTTGCAGGGATACTAAGAAGAACAGGGAAAAATAAAGGGAAAACCAGGTGATATATGAGAGGCAGGTACTCTGTGACAGTGGTAAAGGGGAGTCTCACCCCCACTTGGCATCAAGGTGATTCCTGAGCCTTCTTCCCACACTCAGCCTCCTCCTGGGCTCAAATGAACCCTGCAAGGACTGGGGAATTCAGGCTTTTCCCCTACCTTCAATGCACGAGACCAAGGGTTTATCAGGGTGGTTTCTTGACACAGCATGCTGTTATCCCTTCAGTGAGCTGTGGTGCCTCCAGGATTGAAAAGCTCTGTGCCTGAGTAATTCCCTGCTCTGACGAGGGTCTGGCATCGGTGTCAAGCCTGGGTGAACAGTGGGGGAGGAAATGTATGCCTGGAGAAAAAGGATTAGGGATGACAGTCGGGAAAAGAGGATTCTCCCTAAGCGATAGATGTGAAATAATGGGAGGCAGAATGAGAGAGTTCAGTGAAGCTGTGATGGAATATGGAAGGTCAGGTTTGGCAGAAAATCTACAATCAAGGGGAAAACCTTTGTTGATTTCAGGAGGAAGCTGAATTTTTCTCTTGGTGAGGGATTTGAGTCTCGGTGTGTATTTTGTATTTTGTATTCTGAAGGCCCAAGCGATTTACATAACTAATTTCCCTGTTGCTAATCCCTGCAGCAGAGGAGGTTGCTGAACACCTCTGGGTTTATTTATCATGTGTACCCAATGGAGCACGATGGACCCACCAAATGGCTTCGTTTTAGACAAATCAGGAGGAAAGAATCTGCTGGGCATCTGTTGAGGGTTAACTGCAGCTGGCAACTGAGCACTGCACAGGCACTCCCCCTTCCCCAGGGGAGGGAATCCTGGGTTGGAATCCCAGGATGGAATCCTGGGATGGAATCACAGAGTCATTTAGGTTAGAACTGACTCTGAGACCACTGAGTCCAAGGAAGACGAGGAAGCTCTTTAGGCACTCATGTAAGTTGACTTTGGTCTCTCTTCAGCCAGACCCATGCAAACCCTTGGCAGGTTTTTTGATGGAGACAGAAGCCACAGGTCTGTCCCTCTTGGGGGTGTCAGAGGTGACCTTTACACCTTCCCTGTCACCTTCACTGATGAAAAATTCATTTGTTTCAGCTCCTAGCCCCAGATTATGAGCATCACTCTGGATTCTTGCCTGGCTCCTTCCTCTCCAGCAGGTTCTGTGTGTGGCACAGTGAGATTAACTGGGATTTCCTGGCCAGCCAGGTAGTTTCTCATGGGCCACCACTCTGGGGATGTGGGGAGAGAAACCCTCCACTGCTTCACCTCACAGCCCCTGAGTTGAGAGTGCCAGGACAGCTCCACAGCTGCTCTCCAGAGCCCTCCTGGTGAATTATTCACACTCGGGCTGTCACTGCTGCTTTGCTTCATGGAATTAAAGAAACATCAGGTCTGGAGGCACATGGCTGGTGCTCCTGGCACTTCTGCCTGCTGGATGGGTATTTAAGGACTCTTAGGGCAGCTAAGGAAATCAAATCAAGGCAGGAAAAGCAGAAAGCCATGGGAAGCTTTGAGTCAGGGAGGTTTGTGGGTGGATGTGTGCGTAGGTGGATGGCAGAACTCTCCCTTTCCCCGAGCTCCTTTGGAGCCAGGTGAGAGCTTCCTTCCTGGGGACCAATTAGGGGGTGAGCAAGCTCAGTGACTGGGTGCCTCTGTGTTATTCTGGCAAATGCAGGAGGTTAAATGACATATTCCAGCATGGGGTCTGGTTCAGAATTTGTATTTTAGAATCACTCCTTATCAGCACCATCAGTGATGCAGATATTGAGTCACACTTCATCTTCATATGGAGCTCTGTTAGAACAGCATTCTTTTAAAGGAGATAGTGCGTGGATGTACCTGCTTTATTTGGTTTACCTCAAAGACAAAAAGGGGGGCTCAAAATAGAGCTTGGTCATTTGATTTTAATTGCACTGCCATTTCCCACCTCAGGAAATATTTAATAACAAAAAATAATTAGCTACATTTTAATGTTTTTAAAGATATAAGAGACTTCTAGTTTGGTTTTCTGATTTTTTTTTTTTTTTTTGTGTTCTCAACCTATTTTTACTCCTCGCCTCTTGCTTAATGCTGATGAATAAAAGAGTAACTAATGGGAAAATTAACATCTTTGAGAGAGGTTGAAAAACTCCAATTAAACAAACAAAATTCCATCACATTTAAATTGGAATAAAATTAGTATATCCATAATACTGCAGCCTGTAGAACAATACCATTACTTTAGGTTAGAATTATCCAGCATGCACCAGCACTCTTTCTGTTTAAAACCCTTCTAGAAAGGATGACTTCCAACCTCCAGGAACTGTTGAAACATTATAGAATCTTAGATGGTTTGGGTTGGAAGGGACCTCAAAGCCCATCCAGTGCCACCCCCTGCCAGGGCCAGGGACACCTTCCAATGTCCCAGGCTGCTCCAAGCCCTGTCCAACCTGGCCTTGGACACTTGCAGGGATCCAGGGGCAGCCACAGCTGCTCTGGGAAATCTGTGCCATTATCCCATTGCCCTTTCTCTCTAGGATGCTTTTTTGCAGCAGCTGAAAGAGAATTGTCTTTGCAATCAGAGCTGCCTTGTGAATTGATGTAGCAACCTGAGCTTTGCCTTGCCTTGGGAAGTTTGTACTTGGGGGACCTGGAAAGGGCTTGAAGAGATTTAGGAACCTTTATCCAAGTGGGAAGGTGATGGAACTGGAAGGCTTTTATTCAGGGAAAGGAATTAAGCTCGGGGTGACCTCTCATAATGCCACCTATGATGTGCTGTCACTCTGGGATTTAAACTGTCCTGGGCAAGGCACTGGATATTTGAAATGCAGAGAAGAAAGGAAGACAGACACTAATTTAAAGACCCCAAATATTCCTGGTTGTCTGAAGGCAGGTAAAGCAAATTAATTCCCAATTTTTTTGGAGGAAAGGCAGGGTTGAATTTGCTAGATGTTACATTTTATATTGGTCCTATAAGTGATATAAGTGATACAAGTGACACCTGTCACATCTACACTGCTCTAGATAGAACTTGTTCGCTTTACCCTGCACTCCTTCAAAATGTCAGAGCAGAAATCACTTTTGTCACACTTGCTCTTTTTAGATGTGTGGTATTTCAATTTCCTCTTGTTTTAAACCGGGCTGGCTCCTTCTCACTCAGCAAAGATGAAAATAGAGGCTTGAACAGAAGGCTTTCAAAATGATACATAGATGTCAGTGCCTGCTTCTATATAAAAAGTCATACATGAGCATGCACCCTTGTAAACTTCCATTTAGCAACTAGCTACGTATTTTATTTTTCATCATTTCTTCTACTATAGCGATTTTATGTGGATATTCGTATCCATCCACTTCTCTGCATGACATGTCCATTATTAATCTTATCTTGTGATTGCAGTGCTTGATTTTTGCATCTTGGTCGGTTTGGGGTTTGGTTTGTTCTGTTTTTTTTTAACAGAACAGAATAGCATTTCTGCTCTATCTAATAAGTTCTGCAGGGGAGGAGGTTATGATACATATGGGGATGATCTAACCAAGTATGTCTGTTTTATTAACGAGGGATATTTGGATCTTTGCCGCCGGCTGGGTAGAAGAGTTTGGGTTCAAAAATACATTTAATTTCCATGAGCATAAGTGTTTCTTGCAGAGCTTGGTTTTGCTTTGCCTCCCTTACTCTGCTGGGATTTTGGACTCCAGGGCTCAACTCCTTGTGTGTCACCTGCAAATTCTGCACCTGATTGCTTAACTAATTTAAATGTACTGGAAAGCTTATTAATGCCATTCCAGCTCAGGGAAGGAGACATCCAATTCATTCTCTGGGAGACTGAAAGGCTCATTGCAAAGCAGTCTATTAAAGGTTTAAGCTATGTCCCTGTAACAGCTCTTTTGGGCTTGTGATTCCCTTGGATCTGTGATGTATTGACAAGGTTTTATGAGGCTTTTTTCACTGGCAGCTTTTCTACAGGTCCAGGAGGTTTAAGGACTTTGAAATTCTAATTTTAATTATTGATTTAAATGTATTACGTTGGTAATGAAGGAATTATGCAATCCCTTCAATAAACCCAGCAGCCTTTTAAAAATACATAAGTTATTTCCAGGCCATCGTTTGGGAAGCACTATTAATGAGGTGTGGCCTGCCCTTGCCATCAGTTTAGCTGTTTCATTTTAATATGCTATTAGTTTAAAAGGGTTTTGGTTGGAACCTGTAAATCTAAGTCAATACAAGCAAAATAGAATCATAGAATGGCTTAGTTTGGAAATGACCTTAAAGATCATCTCATGCCACCCCCTGCCATGCATAGGGACAACTTCCACTGTCCCACGTGGCTCCTAGCCCCGTCCAACCTGCCCGTGGACACTTCCAGGGACGTGGCAGCCACAGCTTCTGTGGGTAAATGGAGGGCTAAAAGAGGAGACTACTCACCACATGTGGTTTCTGTGTTAATGCAGAACAATCCTGTGGCCATTGACCACAACCAGCAGGTTCTGAGATTGGCACTGGAAATCACCACAAATGCAGCTGTACTGGCATCTCCTTGTCATCCAGAAAGATGGATCACTGGCTGCTCTTTGAAAAAATCTTGTCTTCTTGTATCAAATAATTAAGATCAATTAAGATTAATTAAGATTAAGAAATAAACTGGAAGAGCAAATCCTGAGATCCTTTATTGACAGCAAACAGGACTTTAGTTCTGAGATACCTCATCTGTAGCTCCACCAGTTGCTTTCTACAGCTGGGAGCAACCACAACATTCATTTTATGGCAGGTCATGTGCTATGGCTCTCCTTGGGCCTGGAGCAGACCATGTTCCATAAAAAAGTACAAGTGCAAAATTGGTGAGTTATGCTAAATTCCACAAGAGTTAATCATTTTTCTCAGGTAGTAGCTCAACCCAAAGAGTGCTGAGGTCTGGTTTCAGGAGTATCATAGATTCAGCTGCCACAGCAATCTGTGTTCAAGAGCTCAGCAACGTCCCTCATCTCTCCACTAGCGTGGAACATGGGGATAAAACTCCTCCAAAAAATTCACAGCCTTTCAGTCAACTCTAACTCTGCTTTGTCATCTCCTTTAATTTTTTTACAATGCAGTAAATGTTTAAAATAACCCAAACAATGAAATAGGAAACACTGGCCACTTTCTGCTGTTCCTCTCAGTCCATGTGGGTTACCTGGAATGAAAGAAAACTCAGACAGAGACACAGAGCCAGACTGGTGTCCAAGCTCAGCAAGCTCCTGATGGAAAAAATTGGAGAACTCCCCAATCCACAGCAGTACTTTGCATTTATGAGCTGTAAATGAACAGGGCTACCTTCAGTTTATTTTTACCAGCAACTCCTGACCTGTCTTGAGTGAGTTCTTCCCATGGAAAAAGTTAATTGAATCCACATTCATGTAGACTATTTCCATGTCTACTGGTTAATCAATTTGTCTTTTTAAAACACTCCTCTGATAAAGGTTCAGAGAAATCATGAGAAAAAAAAGAAAGCAAACACACAGGAAGATATAAGATTTGTGGAAGGAGCAAGTGAGGACAGAGACTGAAGTGAGCTGTTACATCCTTTGTATCATAATATTCTACAACATTTTTTACTTTTCTTATATTAAATTTCACCTGATAGCTGAGATTCCAGCCACAAAAATCTAATTATAAGGCAGAAAAGAAGAAAGTGATGAAGTTTTGTCTGTGTCCTTAATCACTCTTTGATTTTTATCAAGCCAAGGCATAATAAACATCACCTGCAATTATCTCCCACGCAGGAAGATGACTTCCTTTTGTCAGGAATTCCTGTTGGCCAGACCCAGGAGCTCTGGGTTTTTATTACTCGGGGCTCCAGGAACACCTGCATTTTCTTGGCAAGCTCTGGAGATGAAAATGTTTTAACTGTTCATGTTAAGAATTTCCTCTGCAGTCCTGAGTGCCTCATTGATCTGGTAACTGTAAAGAGAGAAAAATTGAAGGAGCTGCTGACTGATTTCTTTTCCCAGTGTTGAGGATCTCCTGGTCTTCATCACAAGTTTCAGTTTTATTAAATTAACTCTAAGTCCCCACTTTCATTGCTTCTGTCATAGCCAACCCCCTTAAAGATTTGGACAGAAAGCTACAAATGGGGATTTGTGTTCCTTACAAGATGCTGATTTTTTCTTCTCTTATTTTTGCTGATTATTTTCTCTTTCTTAAAGAAAATTGTTCATTATCACTAACAAAAGGGTTTTTATAATTTCCATTTAAAATCAGTATAATTCAATTAGCTTCAAGGAGTTGCTCCTCCTCATCCTCTGGGCCTGGGAGGTGAGGAAGCAGTGCAGGAGGAGCATCTCCACACCTGGAAACACAGGAAATGTCCCTCAGCCCCACAGCCAGATGATGCTGGAGCTTCTTTTTTCTTCCAGGTACAATTTTTGAAATGGAAACAATGTCTTCAAAAGTGGCTTTATGTTCAGAGAAGCTGAGATTGTCTTAATGCAAATCTCTGCAATTTTTCCTCATTTGCACACAGTGCTGTTGCCTTGGATTTCCAGCTATCATTGTTACTCCCTCTGGACATTGCCTTCGCCCCGTTTGGATCCCAGCTGTGTAAGGTCACAGTGGAATTTGAATTTGTTTTCTTCTAAACTTTCTTGCAAACCTTCTGACATTTCTTCCCTGTTAGTACAGGGAAGCAACCAAAACTCAAACCTCTGCTACTGTCCTTCATTTTTTTCCCTCTTTAACATCCAACAGTCTGCCTTTAGTGCTGACTTGAGGGAAGGGAAGGGAAGGGAAGGGAAGGGAAGGGAAGGGAAGGGAAGGGAAGGGAAGGGAAGGGAAGGGAAGGGAAGGGAAGGGAAGGGAAGGGAAGGGAAGGGAAGGGAAGGGAAGGGAAGGGAAGGGCATTCCGATGAGTGATACTGGAGAGCACGCACACGGAATAAAAAGTTCAATCCAGCTAGTAGAAACTGCCTGTCTGTCCCTCAGGAAATCCTCTAACACACCCTGGCAGGGCAGCAGTTCCAGTGCCAGTGAACCCTTTCAGATCATGGGGTCACAGAATGGTTTGGGTCTGAAGGGACCTTTAAAGGCCATCTCCTTCCCTATGTGTTACTTGGAGGTGGTGACGGGATTGAAAGGGCAGAAAATCCAAATTTTTTTGTTTCAAAAAGTTGGAAAATTTCTGCCCATGATTTTTATGTAGTCTTTGGAATGATTTCCAAAGGGAAATCTCTTAAGAATTTGACCATTTTAGGGACAAGTAAAACCTGCATTAAAAAGATTTGTTGGGTTGTTGCAACTGGGGGAGATGAAAAAGTAATGTTGAAACAAACTTGGGGGTTTTATCAACAAACAACTTGCTTGGTCTAATAAACTGAAAGTGTAATTCCAGAGACAAACCATCTCCCTTAGCAGCAGGGACACACAAGCCCTGTATTCCCAGGCTTCCCAAAACAGGATAAAAGCTCATAATCATCCACTGAGTCAGGAATTGGCGAAAATCAATATTTTTATTTTAAAATATGATTTGGGAATTTTTTTTTCTTTCTAAGCCTCACAGGATAAGGCCTGCATTGCCAAAGCCCAGCTCTAAGATGATTTTTTCTGACAAGACATGCATCACTGGGGATATTTGTCTGTAATGGAAGTGATGGCACATGTTTATGGCACTGTGAACACAAACCTGCACTGACAGTTGCTCAGAGAAATGCTCTGTGTTCCACATGGATGTTCCTCAAAAGCCATTTTGCCTCTGTGACACCTCATGAGGGTTTAACCCACAACAAATTTGAGCCAAATTGTGTGATTTTCCAGCATTTAACAGAATAATCTGAGCAGTGTGTAAAATCCCTGGTGTGGATGGTGATCCTGGATGTAGCAGCAAGTCTTTGCTACCCTTCCTTGCTCAGGTCATATGAGGTGTAGAGGCTGTAACTGGTGAAGTCCTTTTTCCATCCCAGAAAGGGCTGAAGGCTCTTTACAGCCTTAACTTGCTCCCAGTTATCCACAGAGATCCCACAATGAGGAAGGAGGTAAAAAACCCCTCTCTCTTCCATCCCCGAGCTGATAACAGGAAAACTGGACTTGTAATCTTGTTCCTTCTTCTTACACCTCTCTCTTTCCTGAGCATGAGAATAACCCTGGCTGCTGTAATTGTTCTTGGTAAGTTACTACAGATAGACAGAGATACAGACAGAAATACAGATAAATCCGAGAATATTCCAGGATATTACTTTTATCCACCAAAGGACAGGATTAGCTGCTGTGCAGCTTTATTAACCACTGTGTTGGATGACTTTCACCAAACAAATTTGTATTATAATGTGGGTGGAAAAAAGCACAGGACCTGCAATAAAAATTCCAAGAGGCAATACATTATCCAAACAGAACTTTATATATTTTAAGGGATTCTGGTAACAAAGTGCTTGGTCTCATTTCCTTAATTTTTTTAATTGTCCCACTGTAAGATGCTATACTTGGCATACAGAGAGAGCCAAGGACGTGTTTTCTGATACTCTGATTTTCAGAGGAACATGGAATATATATTTTCATTACCCAGCTCCTGGGTCAGGAGTATCATATTAGCTCCAAGACAAATTCAGAGAAGGATTTTGCCTGCATGGGTATCAAAGGAGCATGGATTCTAAGAAGGACTGGGTTTGTGCGAGGACCTGTAGTTATAGGTGGATATGGACTTGGAAAAGTGGGAACTGGGAATAATGACACACCTTACAAAAACAATGTCCTGCTCAGACTTCCAGCCATCCTAGCAAAATATGTTCTAACTATATCCTTGGATCACTTGGGATCTCTCCTGACTGCAACCATGCTGTTTATCTGCTGCTGTCTCTACCACAGAAAACTGCTTTAAAATATTACTAAACTCTCCTTTGGTGATTTACTGAATTTATATAGAAAGGGCTTGACAGGAATTTTTTCAGAAAGAACAATATCTTTGTTCTTTTTTTCTCTAAAACTGCTCCTCCTGTGTTGGCTGCCTCTGTTAGCCCTGAGCATTTCGTTCCCAGATGAGCGTGGCAGCACTGCTTCTTTCCTCAATACAACAGCATAAAAGGCACAAGCAAAATGTGGTCTTTTCTAATAGGATCTGAAAAGCTGCACTTTCTGGGTTAAGGTTGCTTTTTGTCTAAAGAAAAAAATCTCATAGGTAAGAAAGAGATGGCAAAGAAAAAGGCTTTCTCAGCTGATACACTGAAGAAAGTGTTCAGGAACAGTTAATCCCCCAAAAGATATTTCTTGAGCAATTCTGGCAAGATTGGATAGAAAAGGCTATTACTTATGTGTCTTGCTGTTATTTGCAGCATGGACAGGAGTTGTCAAGACACAAGTCTACTGCATTTCAATATTTTAGGTCATTCTTTATGCTGGAATCAGGATTATTTCTCATTCATGTCACTTCTATCCCCTGTTCATTAGACATCCATATATGCCTGTAGCACACAGTATTTAAGGCCTGATCCTGAGCTTGCTGGAGTAGAAAGACTTTGAGGGCTTTTAATTAACCCTTGTTAAGCTTTTCAACGAACAGGGAAAACTTCCCAAACAGGCAAAAATAATTGGCTTTAGTTGCCTTCCTGCATTAATTGGGAAAGAGTGAGTACTTCTCAAAGTGGCAGACCAAGAATCAAGTTATGAAACTCAAATATTTGGTATATTTATACCATATAAAATGAAAAAGTAAACATAACAGTCAGTTTGCAGCCAATCATTCAGGATATTGAGGTTTGTATGATCTCAGTCACCCTAAAGTAGATAAACCAGCAAATGGAGTAAGCCATTACTTTCTCTTGATGGGATTGAAAGATGAGTGACAACTAAGCCCTGTAAGTGCCTGATTTAAAGCCTTCACCATCCCCAACACATCTTTCTCAGCAGTGTCTGCCAGCCTAAAGGGTTTTCTCCAATCAATTTTTTACATTAGTTGTTGATAATTGAAAATCTTCAGCATGTGTCTGAGAAGATGTCTCCATCTTTTCGTTCTTCAGGGGAAAATGATGAGTACGTGTCTCAGACTGGGTCCTTGTGTGTGTCATATCTGCTCCAAGGAGTGTCCTGTGATCATGGTCAACCCTGTACAAGGTGAAATTAAAACACCCTGATTACCACGGAATTCACCATAGAAAATGGAGTTCAGTAAGATGCTTTATGTCTTAGCTGAGTAAATGCATTCAGGGATAGGAAAGTAAGACCAATCTAAATTTGAAGGCCAGGCTGAGACCCCTTTTAATAGTGTGACCTCTTGTTCCTCAGAAATATCCAAAGGAAAGCACACTGATCCTTTCTGTGAACCACATTTCGGAAAGGGAGCAGTTGTGTTCTCCTGCTTTCACTTTATTTATTACCCCGATAGCCAGAATTGTATGCAGTCAGATTTCTTGGCATTCTAATTCTTAAAAATTAGTTTCTACTCATAAACATGAACAAACTTCCTAAAGAGCCATTATTTCTTTAACAGACAGAGTTTTACATTCATATGGCTGTGACTTAAAGTGCAACAAGACTGTAGTAGGTAAGATATGTTACAATCTTTAGAGCTAATTTAGTTAGTTGATTATAAATGTTCAGCTTCTTATCAGAAAATTATCAGCCTGGAAATAAATACTCTGTAGCCAAGGTAATCATTCAATATTTAATAAACTGTGTAGGCATCTCCTGCCATTAGAATTCAACGACAGCAGAATTTCAAAGAGCATTTTGGATAAGGGCTGATTCACACCCAAGTGGTTTGTGCAATACAGACATGCAAGGGAAATTTTCCAGCTCTGAGGAGTAAAACAGGATTAGGAAGCCATGACAAATGATTCAAAATAGGGTAGAAGTCCGAAACATCATCTCCAGTGTACTACAGGCTTAGCCAGCAGACTGGTTTAGAAACCACTCTCTCTTCTCTTATCAACAGCCCAAAGGCATTCACCTCCCTCCTGTGTCTCCACCCTTTCCCTGTGGCTGCCATAACATTAGAAAACTGATTTTCAATGTGCTTTATCTCCTAGACTTGAAGAACCACAGTGAAATCTGCTTGGTGTCCATGAACCATCCGGAATCCAGGGAAGCAATGCTCAGATGTTGTGGGCATCTCATGTCAGACCAGACTGCAACCCAGAGTTTTGATTTAGTTTAACAAATCCAAATTATACACTTTGATTTGGGCCCATCCAAACCTTTTGCTTCCATTTAAAAACTTAAAACCAAATGTTTTGCTGTATCCATGCTGCCTTCAACTTTCCATTCTGCAAATCACTCAGCTTGTTGACTTCTCAGCTGGACTTAGGCAGAAAAACATCAGGCTTTTCCACCGAGTGGAAAGAGAGCTGGGGAAAAGAATTGCTTATGCTAAATCTAATTGGCAGCAGGGAGTAATATCAGATTTCTGAAAAAAATGTTTATGTATGACAACCCTTGCTGCTTAACTGGCAGACAGGCTGAAAAATGCAGCTGGATGAACAGTGTCAGACTTTTCAGTTTGACAAACTGGGGACAAACATTTTAGCAGGTCCTACTGCGATGGGACAAGGGGTGATGGCTTGAAACTGAAGGAAGAACAGTTTAGATCAGATTTAAGGAAGATGTTTTTTACAGTGGGGGTGGGCAGGCCCTGGCACAGGGTGCCCAGAGCAGCTGGGGCTGCCCCTGGATCCCTGGCAGTGCCCAAGGCCAGGTTGGACATTGGGGTTTGGAGCAGCCTGGGACAGTGGAAGGTGTCCCTGCCCATGGCAGGGGTGGAATGGGACAGGTGTTAAGGTCCCTTCCAGCCCAAACCATTCTATAATTCTTTGTTTCTGTGTCCCAAACTCCCAGCTTTCCTGAATAAAATGTCACTGGTCGCCACAGATGCTGGATCAGCAGCAGGGAGGCGACTGAGGAGCAGGGGACCCAAATCTTTCCCAATCCTGCTACAATTCTGCTGAATAACCAGAACCAGGAGCTTTCCATGGCCCAGCTGCAGCTCCCCCACAACAGCTGATGAGCACACATGTCCTTATGTAAAGGCTCCAGCTATTTAAGGAGTGTTCAACTGTACACAGAAGAATTCCTCTGTGCCATTGCATTATCCTGCCTCTTCAGCTCAGGAGAGGATTTCAAATGGCAGCACCTCTGTGCTCTGTCAAACCTCACTGCGGTCTTATTCCATATGGAAGCAGTCAAATGTGTTGAATGCAATTAAGTTCATGTTTAAAATTAGAATGAGAAGTAATTGACAGTGAAAATCTGAGAAATAATTCAGACAGAAAAGAAGTGGTGAGTTTTGCTTTCCCATAAACTTCCTAGGAGCTTAAATATCACTGTGCTCTAGGAGACTTTGGGTAAAATGTTATGTTTGATTCTCAAAAACCAACATGAAAATGGTATTTGGAAATGGGAACATTTTTGTTTTCACAATGAAATCCTCAGCAAATATTATCCTCTCCTCCTCAGATTTGTGTGACAACTTTCATGGACTCAAATCAAACATATTTATTTCCGGAAAACCCTTTCAAGAAAATTCTTTTGAGATGAGTTGACTTTGGTTTTTATCCTACACTTTTTCGTATTTCATTAACTTGACTTTTAACAGCTGGTGTTTAATGAATAATTACACAGCAATGAAAAATACATCTTGCATTTAAAGAAAGCTTTATGCAGATTTGCTAATCAATTTAGACACTGTATCTTATTTGTTTATAGTACATCTCCCAATTGGAATGTAATTATCAAACGTTGTGTCTATATTTAACTGTCTAAATTGAAGGAAATAAAACAGTTGAAGCAACTAATTGTCAGCGTTACCAACCAATTAGTATTCTGAAAGATTATTCTATTAAAGCTTTTCCATCCAGTATAACTCATCTTAAACACCCCTGGGGTTTGGTGTTCTGTCCATACCCTCCAGATATTTGTCAGCTCTAGAAGCAAATTGTGGAAGAATAGGCCTGATAGGTCCCTTCAGCTATGAACACGAACATTTTAGGCAAATAAGTGGAATTAAAGATTAATTCTCAGCTAGTCCCTTATTTCTTCTAACACCTGAGATGGGCTGGAAGGACTGAAGGTTGTCACATCTTTTTTTAAAAACAGATATCATAGCTGATCCAAAGGACTGTTAGAAAAATACTGCAAGCATGTTCAGTTTTATGATTTACAGCAAAAGTAAGAAAGAAAAAGAACTTGCATTGTTGCTGTTCTAAAATGTGTTGCTGATATTCTACATGACATCAAAAAGCACTTTAAAAAGGTCATTTAGCACATTAAATAAATGTAACTGGATGAGTGTCTATACCAAGAAACCTGGACAAATTCAGCATCATGTTCTAAAGAGCAATAACCTCTGGCTCCCTGGTTATGAAATGAATTTAAATAAAAATAAGTGAAAGATCAGATTTTCTTCCTGTGGTCTGCTATACTTGAAAACTACCTTATCTTCCATGTTATGAGGGTTTTACAGTTCCTTAAAATGTTCCGAGGAAGAAGGAAAAAAAAGATCAAAAATGAAGAAGGAAAGCTCCTGGTATAACATCAGATGGGACACAGCAGGTGGGTGCAGATATGGAAATCAGTGTATCTCTGGAATGACAATAACAGTAGACCTAATGTAATATTGCTCCAAGTACAGCTATGCAGCTTAAATGAGCCACAAATGTGACATTTCTCAAAGTCCCCAGGAATGCTGCATTTCCCAGTAAAACCAGAATTTTCTCAGAACATGAATTAAAGAAGAATTCAAAATTCCAGGATTCCCTGGAAAAGATGAAGAGATGTGCTGAAGCAGTGCACCAACCACCAGGCATGGACGTCACTGATTAATCACAGCCTCGGGGGGGTATTGCTGCCACCCTGAGCAATAGTGAAGCCCAGGAGGGAATGGATCCAAAAGAAGGTGTCAGACTGCCCAAACCCCAGAAATCACTGCTGTTGGGCTCTTTCCCCCTCTCCTGGGGAGGTGCTGGGATTTCCAGGTGGTAACAATTTGGGCAGCAAACAGCAGGCATTGAAAAATCTTTGGCTGCTCCCTGGAGGCACTGGGCTTGCTGCCCATGGGGAGGGATTGCTGCTGCTTCTCTTCTTTCCCATGGCAGGGAGCATGGTGGGATTCTTGGGGTGTCCTGTGCAGGGCCAGGAGCTGGGCTTGGTGATCCTTGTGGGTTCTTTCCAACCCTGGCTATCCCATGAGTCTCTGATTCCCCTGGATCCTCTGGCATCACTGCACTTTCAGAAGAGCAAAGGCCTATTCTTGACCTGTTACCACAGTGTAAAACGTGAAAAACTCTGACAGCGTCACTTTTAAAGCATGTGTGTGAAACAGTCTTGAGGTCAGCGTCTTTGGAGCTGCCTGCAGGTTGCTTCCAAGAAGTGGGAAGGTGTTAGGAAAACACTGTGCTCCACTCAGCTCCTGTAGCACAGGACAGGTATTGTGTGCCATCAAATAAGATCACTCTATACAAGCAAACTAAGTCCTGTGTAGGCAGTATGGATAGAGGATGTGGTGGGAAGAAATCCCTTTTTTATTTATGAGTTGCTACTTTTGGCTGAAGTCACGTGCAGTGCAGTAGGGGTGGCTGTCATGGGACAACTGGGGGTAGAGCAATCCAGAGAGATCAGGATTGATCCCGATGGGTTTGGATGTAGGAACAGGAGGGGAGATGCGGTAATTGCAAGTGGTGAATCCCTGGGCTGCCTGTTTCCCTGGCTGTTCTCTCAGCGACAAGCCACTTCAGGGAGGAGGTCTAACAGTTCGTGGCATTTTGCCTACAGGGAGCAACTTATGGAGGTGGGAAAATGTCAACCCCCGCGAAGGAATCATTAACTCCTCTCCAGGAGGGAGAAGTGTTAACTGCTAATGAGAGCAGGGCTGTGAGCAAACCTCCCAGTCCATTTCGCTTGCACCATCTTCTGAAGATTTGCTAAAGGCTCTTCTGCCACCTCTGCAAACACAGAGCCTTTGATCAGGGTGGGTGGGAAGTGTTGGATGTCTCCCTGTCTGACCCCGAGTGAAGCCAAGCCCAGTCCCCAGCACCCTCCCTGGGGCAAACCTGGCCTCCAGCTCTGCACGGGGCTGAGGGGAGATGTGTCAGTCCCACCAGCTGAAATGAGATGCCTACAGAGATATTGGGTGGGCACTGTTTGCTTCCACCAGGCGTTTGTCCCCTCCCAAACTCATCCCACTTGGTCTTTATTAGCTCCATGTTCTTGTGCTACAGCCTGGTTATGGAAAGAGAGCACAACAGTGGAGAAATCTAATGGAAAGTTGTCCCTGCCCATGGCAGAGGGTTGGGGCTGGATGATCCTTAAGGTCCCTTCCAACACAAACCACTTGTTGCAGTGGGGATCCTGCAACACGCATATATCAAACCAGGAGTCCCGTGGAAAAGGAAATATATATACGGACAGACAGATTCTTGCTAGCTGTTTCAGAGATGTTTATTTCTCCAGCCGCATGGCCGGGGCTCTGCCGAGGAACTGTTCCAGTCACGGGACCAAGGGTCCTTCTGCCCGCGCAGGAAACACAAACCAACCAATGGGAACGAGGCTGAGCAGGGGCAGGAAACCCCGTGTCTGTGCCCTCAGGGCCCCTCTCCCAGGGCTACACGGCAGGGGAGGGACCCCAACACCTCACCCGTTTTATTTTAATAAAAGGAGAATGAAAACAACTGGATAAACATAACAAGAACAGTTTCAAAACAAAACAAGCCACCCTCCTGAGTCTTTAAATGTCCAAACAGATTCTCTGGAACATCTTAGGGCTGACAGAAGGGAGACAGAATTCTCTGAGCATGCTTTGTGGGGAAACTGAGGCAGGAGAGGGTTTAACTTCTTCCCTCCCCCTTTTCATCCCCCACTCGGCATTGGAAAGGGATTTTTGGGGAAACAATTGGCAAAAGCATGGTTTTGTGAGGGAAACCATGGGTGAAAAAACGGATTGGGAATACACTGGGGGTAATAGGACATAGGGTAAAAGGGAAAGGTGGGATTAGGAAAGGGAAACTGTAGGGGGGGCTTACAATGGAGATACTGTCTAACATGACTACGATTTTTTGCATATATACTGCCTTTTACAGGAACACCATCAGGCCCAGTGACCTGCGATGCTTGTAACCCTTTTCTCCCTAGTACAATATTAAATTCCACCACTTCTCCATCTCCCAAGCTTGGGATGCATTTTTCAGGGTTATTCTTTTTAATAGCAGTTCTATGCACGAATATGTCTTGCTGGTTGTCACATCTTGTTATAAAACCATAATTTTGCTTAACATTATACCATTTTACTATCCCTAAGATCTTAGTTACTATGATTTTTTCCTTTTTCCGAGTGTCTGCTGTTTTCTGTCTCGCTGCGTCTTTGTTCTCTCTTTCGGTCGCTCCCGTGTTGGAATTGTCGGGGCTGCTCGTGCCTGCGCGCTCTTCCCGGGGTCGCGTTCGGGGCTGCGCGGGCCGGGCCGGGCCACGCCGCTCAGTTCTCCGTGCGTCGCCTCCTCTGGTCGCAGCTTCGCTGCCGCTGCCGGGCGCTGTACCCACGTCTCGGCCGGGCCCCTGAGCGACGACTCCCCCGCGCCCTGCTCCAGCGCGCGTCTCGGCCGGGCGCGGCTCCGTTCCACCGCCATCGCCGCCAGCCGCCGCCCGCGTGCCGCCCCTCTCGGTCGGGCGTTCACGGGGCTCGCTCCACCACGCGCTGCACGCGGCCGTGCGGGTCCTGCCGGGTCCCACCGCTCCCCGCTCCGCCACCGACACTGCGGCTCGCGTGGCTCCGCCCGCACGCGGGAACTGCCTCGCTGCTGCTCTCAGAGCGCTCGGTGCACGTGGCCTGGGCCGCACGGTCCCTGCGCCACGCTTCCCTTCACCAGGACACAGCTGACATTGCTCAACAGTCTCAGTAACTAAATAATATTCACGAAAATATTCTTCCATCGGCATATATTTTGACTCTAGTATTAACTGTGTCCAAACGGTTTTCCAAAAGCCCTTGGTAATAATTAAATCCCAAGAAACATAGAAAAAGTTCTTAAACAACCATGCCAGGAAGTGTTTCAGTTCTTTTTGAGCTTGAATCAAGCTAAAATTTACAAATCGTTGTTCAAGAATCATTTTAAGTTTAAGATAAATGTCCATATGCGGCTCTGAGAGCCAAGAGTCTTCCCACGGTTCCTCCATAGTTTAGATATGGAATAGCAAAGCAAAACCAAGAAGAGGAATCCAAAGTTTCCAGGGTTTACTCACACAAATCAGTCGCTTAGGGATCGGGGATCGTTCTGCTCACAAATCTCCACCATTTGTTGCAGTGGGGATACTGCAACACGCATATACCAAACCAGGAGTCCCGTGGAAAGGAAATATATATATATAGACAGACAGATTCTTGCTAGCTGTTTCAGAGATGTTTATTTCTCCAGCCGCATGGCCGGGGCTCTGCCCAAGAACTGTTCCAGTCACGGGACCAAGGGTCCTTCTGCCCGCGCAGGGAACACAAACCAACCAATGGGAACGAGGCTGAGCAGGGACAGGGAAACCCCGTGTCTGTGCCCTCAGGGCCCCTCTCCCAGGGCTACACGGCAGGGGAGGGACCCCAACAACCACTCTGTGATCCTATGGTAGGATCCGATTCTGTGAGAATGTGCCAGGCTCATCCAACTCACATAAAGGAAGGAAAAGCCCTTTTTGGCCTCAGAGCATGGAGGTGGCTCACAAACCCCTCACTTGATGTCTTTGGTCCTTAAGAATACGTACAGGGAAAAAAAGGAGAACTAGACCTTGATTTGCTGCTCATATTTGTGGCGAGCCACAGATTTCAGTGTGCAAGATCAACTATGTCAGGCTTGTTTGGTTATGAAATCCAGATAATATCCCAGCAAGAGCCATGAAAATAACTCTAACTGTGCTGCGATTTGATTGTTCCATGATGCCTACGTGAGAGTACAACCCCTGTGCTCAGGTGACACAACAGCAGGAGGGGGATCTGCTCTCCAAACCCAAACCCGATCCAAGTGAAGAGGCAGAAAATCAGCCTAGAGCCAAAGGAAGGATATAATGAGGCATGACCCCCAAAATCTGGTCATTCTCTGTGAGGACTCTGGCAAAATCACCCTGCAAGCAGCCAGCTGAGGTGATGGGGGAGAGATTCTGAGAGGTGTGTTAGTAAGCTCTGAGCAAAGTTGCTTTAAATCTGCTAGGTTAGAAATTTCTGCACCAAGCTTATTTTGTTCATACATCCTCCTTACTTAGAAATGTATTTTAAACAGACACACTCCAATTTTAAATACTTCTATAATAATTTATGTGCCACAAACAGGGGAGATTGCCAAAAGAGTGAATCATTTTGTCTTGCTTGCAAGTGCTACAAGGTAAATGTGAGGTTATGAAGTATTATAACACTGTTATGTGTCAGGAGCTTGATGCAGGATGAGATTTAATGGGAAATGATGCTAATAGTGTGGAAATAGCCAAAATAGATGGAAGGCTTAGAGCTGGCTGCAGCAGGAACAGAGGGGAAGCCTGTCAGAGGAGCTGCCGGCAATCAGACGCACAAATCCCGCTGAAATGCAGCGGATTCAGGATGTCTGATTCTGCTGCAGCTCCAATAAAAATCCCAGCCTCAGCAAGGAAAGCTGTGATGGATCTTTTACACTCACAAGGTGTGTGATTTGGGGTTGGTCCCGTTGCAGTGGGACCTGTGAGAGCTCTGAGCTGTGCAGGAGCTGCTCCGGAGAAGCTGCTGGGAGAATGCCAGAGGCAACCGAGAAAGTTTCACTTCCTGCAGAGACCACTTTGGGATGGGAAGGGACAGTGTGTTATCTGAGCACAGGCACTATAACCCAGGCCCTGAAAGAGGCAGCAAGAGGTTCAGGAAAGCAGAGGGCTTTAATAGTGAAGGCAGCATCTCCTTGCCTTGATTCTCCCTCACCTCTGTTTAAGTTAGGGAAAATGGTAATTATCACTAAGATTGTTAAGGGAAAGTGCTCGGAGGCCTGAGCTGCCATACAAAGCTCAGGGGAAAAGCCATAATCATCAGGAAATCCCTCAAACCAGAGGATCTCTCATCTCAGCTGCTGCCAGAGCTCCAGAGCAAGGGAAAGAGCCTCCTAATTGCAGGGAATACCCCAGTAAGCTGGCCCTTACCCCAGATGGCTGAAAGCTGGTGACTTCCATGCCTATCCTAAGAAAGGCTCAGTGTCACTTCGCTTATTTTTCTCTCATGCTTTCACTCAATTCCAGCTGGTTTTGTGTGCAAACAGGGCTTCCAGATGATATTTAATAACTCAAATATAGGCATCTAGTGCCATTCTCACCCCTGAGGGTGACTGAGACCTCCTTTGGGGCTCTGGAGGGGTTGCAGGGGGCAGCTCAGGTGGCAGCAGAGACAGTCTGGAAGGACTGAAATAGGACAAGCACTTAGTCTGGGCACCCAAATTGCTCCCATAGGTTGAAAAAAAAATAAACATGGTAATGTTTGCAAGGAGAAGACTCTTGCTGAGTTACCAAGGCAATGCCAACCCCCTGGATAATGCTGGAAGCAGCAGCAGCAGTGAGCTGGTGCAGGGTGAAACTGAAAAAGTCCCTTGGCCAGGGGAGGGACAGATCTCTGTGCTTGTGGATGCTTCTGATGCTGCAACTTCTCTTCCCCTCACACATGATCCCTTAGAGCCCCCTCCACCTTCTCACGGAAATCCAGTGTTAAATCCTTTGTGCAGCAATCAAATGAGTCAGGTCTGCCACGCTGAGCAAGATCAGGAGCAAAATTATGAAGGAGAAAGTGAAAACCCACCAAACTGGGAATAAATCCCATCTAAAAGCACACATGGTTATTTGTGTTTGGTTTTGGTTTTGTTTTTTTTTTTTAAATCCATGACAATGTTGAAGTTGAATATCCAGCAGTGTGGTGATGCTGTCAGGTTTTTCAGAGCACACCATGCCAGCTGTATCAGGGTTGTATCCCAGCATTATCATTATTTAATAAGCTCCTCCAGCCAGAGTGTTCACAAATAAATAAACCAACAGATTAAGGGCAAAAACAATCCCCCTAAAAGGATGTGCTCCCTTTGCTCTGCTCAGGTGCTGCTAATAATAGAAGTATCATGGAGTGATTCAAAGTGCAGCAGAAAGGTTGAATGCTCAGGTGCACAGGGCAGAAGATCCCTGGCTGGCCAGACACTGGAATCCCATCCTCTCCAATTAACTGGGGAAGGGAGGAAGCAGCCTTGGGACGCTCCTCCCGAGCAGCAGGGCTTCAAGAGCATTTCAGTGCCTGTCTTTGGGAAGGGAGCATTCCCTCGGAAGAGTTGCCTCTCCAAATGACAGGCACAATATTTATTCATCAGAAAATGTGCATTTAAGGAGCTCAGCTGGCTGCCCTCTGCTCCGGCAGCTTCAGGAAAGCCTCCCTTGCAGGGCACTCTGCTTCCCGGGGATGCCAGCTGCTCCTTTGCCACTGCTGGCTCTTTTCCACACATTTGCTTACTCTTTTCCATCCCAGTTAGCTCTGCGTAGCCTGGAGGAAGTGAACTAGATTCTCTTTCTGGGGCATCATGAAAAGAAATGTTTACAGGATGGCAGACAATCACTTCTGTGTAAATCTGGTGGCAGCACATGTGCACGGCTGTGGCCGGCAGAGATTTGATTTTCCCTGAGAGCACGGGGAAAAAAGCTTCCAGTGCCCCCCACCCCAAGCCCAGGAACACTGCACAAGCCCTGGCCAGGCATCAGCACTTTCTGTCTGGAAACAAAAGCATTTGAACTGAGACTAATTAAAGTTTATAAATCCCAGGGTTCCATTTAAATCATGTTTCGAAACAATCTTCCTCTGAAACAATCTCCATCAGTCTTCCTCCATCGGCTGCCAGATTATCAACTGCCATGTGAAAGAGAAGTTTGTATCTATTTGGAACAGATGTGTCAGCCAGGATACTAAAATATTCAAAGTAATATCCAGTTAACATGCAGCTTTCCTGAGGCAGAAAGTATTTTTCCTGTCTCATAAGGCACCAAATTGACTCTCAGCAACCAAATTTCGCTGATAGAAGTAGGATTTCATTTTCCATCGAACTCCTTGATTTCCTAATGAGGTTTTCCACACAAACTCTCCTTTAGAGCAGACATGGTGCCTGTCAACAACTCAGTCCAGTGCTGTGCCAGGTAAAGCCAGGCTGGCTCAGTGCTGGTGCATCCACATGGAACCCACTCCCCTTTTCTGGAATTCCCACCCAAACTGGCCAAAGAAATAGGCACATGCCAAACTGGAAAGCTTTCACTCACATTTATAGTTTTGAACCACATTAAAGCTAGATTCTACCATATGCACCCCCTGGGTTTAATCATAATTTTAACAAGTTTGTGCTTCACAATATTTGACTTTTTATCAGTAAGACTTTGGTTGGGGCTGGGGAACCTGCTCAGCTTCCAGGTGGTGCCAGAAAACTCTTCCCTCCTGTGGGGTAAAGCAATGATCAGGGATTCATGGACACACATCCCAGGGAGCTTAGACATTGGATTATGAGATTTAGAAGGCAAATCGCTGTGTCAAAGGCAATAAGTTTATGACCTCTGGAGATCTTCAGCAAAGGCTGGTGAGGCGGATACAGGACACACCAGCAGAGGGATGTGGGATGTGTGAGGTACCTGGGAACTGAGCAGCCACATCATCTCCTGTGGGGATAGACAGGGACAAATATGGGAGCGAATCTGGTGGAAAAGGAGGCAGGTAAATACGTCATATATGAGTGTCAGTGAAATTATCAGGTGGGGAAAAGTCACTTTAGCAGGCAAACTTAGGCTTTGCTAGGATCCAGCATTCCCACCTTTCCCTTTTCTGCTGGTAATACTCAGCTCTTTGACTTTCCTCCCACCAAGAAATCCATTGGTCTTTGACTGCACATGAAGGTTTATTTTACTTCTAACTCAGCTGGAGTGTAACCATTCCAAAAGGGTTTATTTCCATGTGCTCAGTGTTAGAATGCAATTCCTCTTACAACTCTGTTTTCTTTGTGTTTTGTTTTATTTATCGAAATTACGTGTGGTTTATTCCACCTTTTGCTTTATTGGGAGAGCAGCTCTGTTAACTGAGAGGCTGTTTCCACTTTTACTGGAAAGGCTTTTCTGAATATTACCTTTGGATTGGCAAATTTTCAGTAATTTGCACTCTCAGCCACACATTGCTATGAAAATTGGATTTGGGCAATGGGCACTCCCTGAGCTCCTTTACTTCCAGTGTAATGACTTTAGCTGGAAGTTGAGCATTCATCATCCTCCCAGCCACTGCTTTTCTGCTCAGCACCAGCTGCAGATTTGGGGTCCCAATCTTTTAACCATTTTCATGGGAAAATACCATCACTTTGATTGATTTGTAGAGCTTGAGAGTTTAAGCCTCCATTAAGAGACTGCTGTGAAAATTAGAGAATAATTTAATTGTGCTTAGGCCACAATATGACCCCCATTTTTTTCAAATTAAAGCTCCACAGTACAAAAAAATGCAATGATTTTTTGGTTTTTCTTTCTGTCCTTGAGCCCAGATTTGTACCTCTTAAAAGTATCAAGAGATATGTGAAGGATGTTTTTAGATTAAAAAGAATAAAGGTGGAAAAGGAATGGTGGATGTTGATTTCAAAGCCTAAAAGGAGGGATAAATGTAAAACTCATTCTCTATTCCCACACCACCAAATACCCAGGAATAAAGCTCATCATGGATCCCATGCTGTCACCAAAGGGAAGATCAGAGAGGTGTGTCTGTCTTACCTGAACCCATTTAAAAGTGGAATTTACCTCCTGAGCCAGCTGAAAGAAAGGAATTGCTGCAAACAGCATTTTTTCAGCTGTCCCCTGCCTTTGGATGGGGGGACATTATTGATGCTCAAGTCATGGAACCTGAGGATCCAGGACAACTAGTTCAGATTTTCAAGTCTCTCACAGTAGTGAGATGTTTTCTGCCTTAGACTTAATAAGATTAATTAATCTTGGTAGTCATCCCTTGGGAAATATTTGTTAGGAAAACAAAAAAAAATAACTGTGTCCACTTCTGTGGGGAAAGTTGTTCCTGTAAACAAACACACTTGCAAGTAACAGAACTTAATTACTTCTCCCAAAGCCTCTGAAATCCTTGCTTTATCCTTCTGCATAAAGTCTCACTGCTTACAGTAATTTGCAAGAGCTCTGAAGACCTAATTTTGCACACTCCAATTAATAATATTCTGGAGAGACAGAAGATATAAACAGTTTTTCTAAATTAATACTCATGCTTCTCTTCAAGCTTTTAATCAAAGAAGACAGCATGACACCTCCAGAGGCTTCTATGCCATTGTGTTGCCAATAACATTATATTGTTCTAGTCAAAATGTATTTTATTCCCCTATTCTCATGGTGTTTTCAGCTCCTTATAAATTGCTTCTAGTTATTAGTTTTGTCTGTGGTTGGTCTTCAGCTGGGGAGAATGACTTGGCTTTGGAATGGGGTTTTATCCCATGTATTTTTTCATCACTGCTGTAAATTATTTTTTATCAAGGATCTATTTCGTGTACACTTCTGGGGTAAAATGCCTTCTTTATTTATATCCCTGTGGATATTGTTGTACCCACAGAAGGCCCAGGAAGCTGGAAGTCCTCCAGGACTTTGCACATGGCTTTTGACACGTGCGTGAGTCCAGGAGACCCTCAGCACCAGTGGAGTTTGTGGGATGTATCAGTGGGGGTTCCCACAGACTCTTCCAGAAGTGTATTAACACTTTCCCAGAAGTCTCCCCCAGATTTTCTCCCTATTCCTGGGACAAATCCCACATCCCTGGGGTGTGTGTGCTGGTAGACAGCGGCTGCAATCGAGTCACTTCATTCCTCATTAGGACAAAACTTTGTCAACAACATACCCACAGCAACAGATGACACACTGCTGGACACACCATTCCTTAGAGCTTCAGGCCAGCAGCCTTTCCAAAGGAAGGAATGTCTCCCCAGTTGTCTTGGATTCCCAGAAATCTGAGGAACGTAGGACGGGATCTCAGCAGGTACCAATTTTAACACAGGAAACACTGAAACCACGTCTTCATCATAGCAGGTATTGCCAGTTTCCAGAGATTCCTTGCTCACAAGAGTTTGCAATCTATTCAGGGGCACAGATGAAGATTTTTGAGGAAATCCTGTTAAAAAAACTCCAAAAAATCCCAGTGCTTTGCCATATCACTGGTCAGAAACAGGAATTCTTGGTTCTGTAGCTGGGCGTTCAGGAGCTTCCCCAAATGGGGTTGCTCTTGCCTTGCTTTCCATTTCATGAGGACATTTGGGACACAATGCTCCTCAGTGGGCTTGAGGCTTGGCACTGGCGCATTTTATTTTGTTTCTGTACAGGTATACACAATATAAAGAAATATATACAAACAAATCAATATATAAATACACAAGCACAATGCCAGCTTGTAAAAACATCATTTACCTGCTTACCTGAATAAAACCAACATTTTCCTCCAATTGCAGTTCCTTTGCAATTCCTGCTACACAGTCTTCACTAATATCTCTGCAAGTGACCTTTTTTTTATTTATGAGAATATTTTTAGAAAAAGAAAGAAGCTGATAAACTCTTAGTAGCACTATGGATATTCACTGTTTCCCCAGGAAGGGTTTCTGATGGATCCCTGGGAGCTAAAGTGGCAGGGAAGTAAAAATGTGTGAGATTGGGCTTCTCAGTAAGGAATTATTGACAGGAGTCCTCAGAAGACACCGAAGTTGAAAGCAGACAAACCATTGCCCTTAAAAAATATCAAGGATACATAAAGGATGGGCCAAAGAGACTGTCCTGGTTCTTCTGCTTCATCTCACAGGGTCAAACACACAATGAATCGATCCCAGGAATGTGAAGATCCCACAGTCTTGATATTTGTGCTGCGGAGCTTAAATATCTTTCTTACCCAAGAAAAATGTCATAGGCACAGAGAAATAAATTCTTCTCTTCATGTTTTAAGCAGCTGCATCTTCAGCTATGGATTGTTCCTCTGGAATTTTTCCTCTTGCAAAGTTATAAAAAGCTTTGGAAAAAAAAATTAGCGAGCTGGTGATTTATATTTTCCTGATGTAGATTAATTAATTTGGTTTAAATTAGCCTGATCTAATTCCCTGGTTATTCTTTTCTCATAAGTACATAATATACAACTTATTTTGACAAGTGCAGCAGGTGATGCACAAGGAAACTGTTTTTTTTTTTTATGGAGGGTGCTGCTTTTTGGCCTAAGCAGAAGAATATCTGACTCAGAGGGATGGAAACCTTCTCCCAGTCCCACCAGTTCTTTTCTCTCTGAATGAGTGGGTTTATTGTCATGCCTTTTTATGCAGTATGGTGTACAGGAAACATTCCTTACACACTGGAAATATTATGGTTTGCCATTGACGAAATAGTAATGTGAATTAAAGAAGGCATCAACACAGTCCTTAGCCAAGGGAATAAATATTTTCCAGTAGAACTGCACAAGTTGCTGTAAAAAAAGAAAGAAACTGAATGAATTTGAATTAATATAACTCTTCTAAAGACACTGAAATTGAGCATTTCAAAAGATTCTTGTGATTTTAAGCATGTGACCAGGTTTTATTCCTGTTTCTAAGAAGACAAATAATAAATTTAATCCAGATTAAGAAAAGAGATGTCTGCTCTTATAGGAAAGATAACTGGAATATAAACTTTCAAAGCATTAGTGAAAAGTTAAAATGGGGAATAACAAACATTTTAGTCCAAAATGTTACTTGTTGAGTGATACTCAGTGTACTCTTACCTGTCTCTGTTTGTATTCTCTGCATTGTGGCCTCTGTTTTTAACAACCTCCTCTTGCATTTGCCAGTCTCACACGACCCATGCAGGCTGAAATGCTTTGCTTCTAGAAGGCAAAACTGCTTTTTTCACCAACAAAAAGAGAACTCTTCCCCATTAAATTATTGATTTCCACCCACTAAATTCAAAGCTTATTTTGCTATTCCAGTGGACTCTTTGAGATTTTGCTCCTAGGACCAATTAAAAATATAAAAACCCTGTGACCCTCCCCAGCAAAACTCAGATCAAAAGTGGCGGTGGAAATAAAAACTACATATTTTTCACTGGGCTTTGCATTCTTCCAGGTTGCTCTGTGAGGAAGGTTATGCTTTGATAGATGAAATTCATTTCCTCCCAATTTTTAATGACCACAGCTTGCCCTGCTACTGATAGCACGAGGAGAGTTTCGTTTCATGTTGCTGTAGAAGAGGGTGAGGATCAGAGAGGCCCATAGGAAAACACTGGTGTCACAAGCTGTGCCACTCTGGGCATCATCTTGTTCAAGAACATTTCCTTTCCAGCACACAGAGAAATGAAAGAACATAAAATCTTTTCCTTCCAGCCTGAAGTTTTCTTCTCTCTCTGTCCCTGCTCTGGCTGTAGCAAAACAAGGTTGATTTCTTGCTGCCCTTGGGTTTGAAGCGTAAGGAGAGTTCAAATGCACAAAAATACCTACTTTAATTCTGTCCTGCTACTGCCTTTCCCAACATCGAGATAAAAATCAAAAATGGACTGGGATGAAAAGATTAAAAGTGAAAAGGAAAAAGAAAACACTAAGCAAACTGTGCAGCTTTCCATTACCTCCCAGGAGAGCTGGAGACAGAATATTTACAAGGGTGTGGAGTGACAAAGGGAATGGCTTCAGACTGAAAAGGAGTAGGTTTAGATTAGGTTTTAGGAAGGAATTGCTCCCTGGGAGGGTGGGCAGGCCCTGGCACAGGGTGCCCAGAGCAGCTGGGGCTGCCCCTGGATCCCTGGCAGTGCCCAAGGCCAGGTTGGACATTGGGGCTGGGAGCAGCCTGGGACAGTGGAAGGTGTTCCCTGCCCATGGCAGGGTTGGGACTGGATGGGCTTTAAGATCCCTTCCCACCCAAACCAGTCTATAATCCCAGGAATCTATGATCCCACTTATTTTAAAATAACGCAGCAATCATTTAATATTGACTCATTTCTTGTGGAAAGTACACACCTTCACAGACACTTCCAAATAAAATTTAGAAAAGAACTGTAATAGGACATATTTGAGAGCTAAAAAAAAATGAACAGATTTTTTTTCTGGATGGGGGAATAGCTTGTCTTGAATTTATAATAATGATGGGTGGATGTTTTTCCTGAAGAAAACTAAGTTATTGGGACAAAAATAGAAGCTAACAGCATACTTGAATGCAGTACAATGCAGAGGGAGGCCAAACCATTGCTAATAATATCTAACTTTTGCACAACAATTAAATCATCATTACTGTTGAGCACAGGGAGGAGTAAGCAATAAGAAATGTCTGAAAGGATCAGCATATTTAGGGTTGCTTGCCTCATCCCTTCAAGGCTGGTCGCAACAGCCACAGGTCCCCATGCACAAGGAAATCACTCCATGGGTAGAGTTACCTGAGTCACGGTTATTGCTGTACCTCCAAAGAAAACACCACAAAAAAGTTCCTACATGTTTATCTTTTTTCCTTTATTTTGCATCTCTTGAAAATTTTAAGGGAAGAAACCGATTTTCTTTTTCCCTTTTTTAAAAAAGGAGCTGCCACTGGGAGTGCTTCAAACTTCTTCTCACCAATTTAGTTTTTAATGAAATATATGAAAAAATGACAGAAAAACTATGGGCTTCCTTCATAAATGGTTTTAGGGTTTTTTTTAAAGAATACAAAAAATAAAGCTATTAACCAAAGACAAACTTTCCTCTCCAAAAGCAAAAGATGAGTGTGTGGATGCTGTTGGGACATTCGTGGGATGTGTGACTCTCCTGGGATGGGTGACTTTCCTCCAGGGATGGCAGGAGCTGCAGAGGAGCCATCCCAGCACTGCCACAGCCTCTCTGGGGCTTCAGCACAAAGGCAAACCACAGCACATCCCTGCAAATATTTCCAGGCAAGAAACCCAGCAAGGAGTAAACTGAAACACCTCGAATGGCACCGACAGGGGCAAATTGTTTTATTTCATTTTCCCAGCACAAAGCTGCCCCTGTGAGACACAAATACAGGTGGATGAAAGCCACCAACACCTCTGCTGCAGCTGGCCTGGCTCATGCTGGCTGATTACCCAGCCCATGGAACTGACACATCACAACTCCATGGAATTATTTTGATTGCAGCATTTTCGGAGAGCTGAGTTGCTTTTCAGCTCGCATGTCACAAAGTCTGCATGCAGGAGTTTATAATTAAGCAGCTATTATTCTCTCTTGCTTGATAATTGCCATATGTTCCTAAATGCTGTGTCTTTCTCCATCTAGTGCAAATCTGGCTATGCTGGCTTTTTCCACACAGACTGAAGTCCCCTGTGATTAACCCACTTCTCTCTACAGACAATCTTTAAGCCTCTGAGGGACCCTGAGTGCCTGAGGGACACAGCTATCTTCAATAAAGTTTAATTTTATTTAATTTCATTTTTAAAGCATCTCTGACCTTTTTCAACACACAGACCATAAAAATACTTTCACACATGGATATATCAAATGGCATGTCCACGTAGGTTTGCTAATAAAGCTGCACTGCTCTGTTCCTGCTGGCCCCTGGCTATACTAGCTGTCTGCTTGCCTTATTTGTGAGTTATAAATAGCCAAGGACTGCATACTCACTGTCTGGTTACATTGAACAAACTGTGATTTTAATTCTCTCCAACAAGCCTGTCTCCTGACACAGGTCTGTCCTGAATGCTCAGTCTTACCTGTTTTCCTTTATTTTTACAGTTTTTACATAGCTGGGAGATTCTTAAGCAGAATTTCCCAACTGTAAAATATTCCAACAATTAGCAGAGCCACTGAAGGGCATTTTTACACTGTTAACAAGCTGTTTGCTGTGAAGAAATCCTCCACATCATTTGTTATTTTCTGATTTGGTGACATTTTATATACTCAAGTTGCACAATTGAAGGCATCAATTTGTGAGCTGCTCTTCCTGGCTTAGCAAGTACCAAGAACTCATGAAATCCTCTTTAGGTCCTGCTGGAGAAATTTCCTGAAAACCTCCCAGCCCCAGGCCAGAAATGCTTTACAGGTGAACTAAGGCAAAGAGCTGAAGGCTGGCCTCAATACAGGATTAAATTACTTAAACAAGGATTTGGGTGGAATTCAGCACCTAAATCCAAGGCTGCAAGCTGCAAACCCTCTACTCCCAGAGCTTGTAACATTCCTGGGCATCTCCCTGTGTGACCAGGGAGGTCTCTGGGGTGGTGGATGCAGGAACTGCACCTGCCCCTGGTTTCTCGGCAGTTTGTGTTAAAGTTCAGTGAGCGCTGCTGTGCTGGAGCAGGTCCAGGGCACACCTGAGCTCTGCCATCAGGTCACACCCCACTGGGATCCTGAGGAAAAGGTCACTGCACTCTTTTAAGGGCAGGAAAATCCAGGGAGCCCAGCAGACCTCAGGAACTGCTGAAGCACCGGGCAGGGAACACAAGAACTGCCTTTCCTGTACCCTCATTTCAGGAAATTACTCTGACGTGGCTCAATGTTGGCTCTTCCCAAAAAGGAGAATGAATTCCCCAAAGTCTCTGTTCTGCTTAACTGGTTCCCAGGTGAGAATCTGGTCTCCACCAGCTTCCTGAAAAATGGGCAAGAGGTACTTGAATGTCTCGGAAAGACTTTCTTGGGACTGCTGATCCTTGCGTGCCAAACCCAAAATCCAGACTGCTGTGCCTCCCATCCATCGGAGGATTCTGATTAACGGAGGTTCATAGAATCACAGAATGTCCTGAGCTGGAAGGGACCCACAGGGATCATCCAGTCCAGCTCCTGTCCCTGCACAGACCCCCCAACAATCCCACCCTGGGCATCCCTGGAGCTCTGGCAGCCTCGGGGCCGTGCCCTTTCCCTGGGGACCCTGTTCAGTGCCCAGCACCCTCTGGGGGAAAACCTTTTCCTGATATCCAACCTAACCCTCCCTCCCAGCTCCAGCCATTCCCTCAGGTCCTGTTCCTGGTCACCAGAGGGAAGGTGACACCCCCAAGCACCGTCCTGCTCTTGTCCAGCAGGCCCTGGGCAGGCTCAGGGTGCCCAATGGGACACTCAGTGGGAGATGCCATCCCAGAGGACTGACAGGACCACAAGCAAACCAGAGAAGGGCAGAAACCTTCAGAACAAATTGCAGCCATGATTAGTGTGTGAAACAAGTTAGAACGAGCACATTCCTTGAAGAAATTACAGCCCCTGGGGAAATAATTTAAATGTCCATGATGAGCAATATCTCACTCCATGACTCCACTGGCTTCCATCTTCCCTTCCCTACAGTTACAGTGAGGGTGAGAAAGATCAGCTTGAATTTTCCACGTGTTTATTCTGGCAGGAACTGCTGCCAGTTTTATCCTCTTTATTAAGACTGGTGTAGCATTTGTGTTTTGTTCAGCCACGCTATGGGCAGCCTCACTGAGAGGATCTCCATGAAAGCTTTTCCATGTCTTTGTGCACTCGGCTGCAATGCCAACACATGAATATTTCCAAGGCAGGGCATATGCTGAGTGCAAGAGAGATCTGTTGGGCTCCAAAACTGCCTCATACATGAACAATTGAGATTTTTTTCATGTGTAAAGAAGCTATCCACTGGTTTTTTTGGTGTGAAAATTTATGGGGATGGTGCTGTCTGCAAATGTCTTTCCCTATCGTGTACTGCAACACCCAGTGACACAGCAGTTCTTACTAATGCAGGCTGCCCCTTCCTTTCAAGCATTTTGCCATTATGTCCCACGTTAACATGAAAATAGGAATTTTTTTTTCTCAGAGGCATCCATGGAAAAGTTAAGTTCGCTGTTTCTTCCCCTTCCACAGAATCACAGAACCATGGAATGATTTGGGCTGGAAGGGACCTTAAAGACCACCTTGTTCCACCCCCTGCCATGGGCAGGGACACCTTCCCCTGGACCAGGTTGCTCACATCCACATCCAGCCTTTCCTTATCTTGCTTTATTTCCTGTTTTCTTCTGCAGTTGTCAGTCAGGAATTTGATCCCTTCCTCAGAAATAATGCTGTCAGATGTCATTTCTCGTGACCAGCTTCTTTCATTTTCTTTGCTCTAAATTGTTGCAGACAATTGACATTTATGCAGCAGTTTGATGAAGTAATTTCCAGTTTCATACCCTCGTTCACTTTATTAACTTATTTGGTTTCTGCTGTGCTTGTTTTCTTTATCTCTGAAAAGAAAGGAAGCAGAACTTCCATTAAATTTGGGCCTTATGTGGATTATCTCCATGCTCTAAAACATCCTTCCTGCACAGTAATCCAGCTTCTTTCCTTTTCCTTTTCATGGTTACATGCCACAACAAGCTTTTGCTGTTTATATTAAAATCCTTCCCAAAGCCTTTACAAAAAATTAACTTTTGTCACTTCTCATTTTATTTCCTTCCTTAATGATATGGAGCATACTGACACTTTTCTGATTATTCTTTTGTTTCTCCATTCCTTATAAACTATGATTTTTTCCCCCAATATTACTTTGTAACACAATTAATCCCCTGGTTAGACTTGGTGCCTCATCAGGATAGTCTGCCACTTTTCTTTAATATTAATTCAGCTTCAGCGGGTATTTGTGCACCTCTGATTTAAAAACTCATTAAAATCACCAGGTTATTGTGTTTAATTTCAACAACTTGCTTATTGCAGCCTGCCCTTCAGAAAATGAAAACATTAAGACTACTCTCAAACAAACTTTTCAACACGTGCTTAGAAGCTGTTTTGACCAAGAGAAATTATACTTTATATATTTATCATTTTTTTAATCATCCAATCCAGGTTTTTCAAAGGAATTCTGGGCCTTGCACAACACAGCACACATGAAGAAGATGCCAACAGCACAAAGAACTTCCCCCACTGCCAGGCTGAAATGGTGGTCTGGATTTCCTCAGGCTTTGAGTCACATCCAGAGAAGCCTCCTTGCCTTTAATCTCTCCGAGTGTCTTTTTGTTATTGTTGTTGCTGTTATTATTATTATCATCATTCTCCTCCTCATCATCGTTAGTAATTATTTGCCCTTCATTTTCAGCTTTTCAGTTTGGTGATTAATGCACACAAAGGCAGCTGTGTTGCTCCTGGAAATGCGATTTTCCATCTCTGTCAACATTGGGCTCCATATGGTGCCACTTCCCAAGGACCACGCAGGATCCCGGGCTGTACAAACGAGCCTTGGCTTGCACAGTTTGCACTTCATCTTTGATAATCACAGGCCTCCTTCCCCACCCACATTTTCCACAGGGTGCATCATCACTGTGTCATTTCTTTCTTTACGTGGTTTGCAGTGCACTTTAAATTTAGGTAACTTGAGAAGAGTCACAAGAAGCTCAGCTCACGTGGTCAGTGCCACCAGACTGAAGGTTGTGTACACTTCATAACACCTTTTAGCTAAAGAGTTTTGTTCTTACCTACTGGTCTACCCAGGAGCAGGTGAAGGGGACAATCAAGAGGAAAAGCAGTGACAACATCCTTTTTAGTGACACTGGAGGGGAACTCCCACAGGGATCTCCTCTGGAGGTTATCAGACACAAATATTTAATATTATAATTATTTTCTGGCTCAGGTCTTCACTGCTGTGAGGTTCCTCATCCAGAGATGCTCTCAGAATGAAGTTTCCTGCCTCAAGACTATTCCTATCTCTCCTGATGTTTTTCTGGGAAGACCTAGACAAGTTATATTTTCTCTTTGTTTTCCACCATTTGTCTGTACAGCTTTGGAAATGAAGCTGCTACAGGGTCATCACATGGACCTGGAGGTGCTGCTGAAATCCTGCCTTGGAACATATCTGAGGGGGTTGGAACTAAATGAGATTTGAGATCCTTTCCAACCCAGGCCATTCTATAATTCTATGACTCCATGACTGAGGAAGGGGAATCCTCTGTAATACCCCCATATATTATATGCTTGACACCCACTTGCTGAGAAAAAACACAATAAAAGTCCATAATGGACATTTGAACCCAGGAACAGCTTCCCAGGGCTTGAAACTGCCTGATTAAGATCCAAAATAGCAGAAAGTGCCTGCAAATATCCAAGATTTGGAAATGATACAGAGTAAAACTAACAGGGATAATAACCAGCATGTGACTTTCTGGATTAACTGACATTCCCTTGAATAACAGAGATGCCAGGAGTGATTGCTTCGATCACTTTTCTTCCAGCAAACATGAAATCAAGGGGGACACAGCTGGGCAAAAAAATCTTGCCACCAGAGATAAAACCTGTGCACTTACAGTGATGGGGGAGGCTCTACCTCTCAGCACATCAGTTTGGGGGCTGTAAAGCTGCTCCAACCATTTCCTGTCATTGTGGGGTGGGGGAAAGCACAGCAGGTTAATGCATGGTGGCATCCCTCCTGTTTAATGAGGTTTTCATGTGCCTGTGGCAAACATCACACTGGGCACTCCAGATTGGAAGAAAATCTCAGCATTCATAAGGAAAAGAGGAGTCATTACTCTTGCCTATTGCTCTTGTTTTGTAGTAGTTTCTCTGTTTAGCTCAGTACAACTTTGCAGGATCTCAAGAACCTGTTTTTTGTAAAAATAATCATTTTTTTCACAGGTTGCCTGCAAAAAGAGACTTTATTTGATATTTTGGGCACTATTTTTGAGTATTTTCTATTTCAGCCCCCTAGAAAGTCACTGAAGTCACTGCTGTGTCACCTGCTGGGCCTGGGAACACATTTGTACAGCCAGAGGAGAAGGCGTGTCCCACACGTGTCTCAAACCTCCCAGCTGGTCTTGACTTGTTAACTTTCATAACCGATCTCATTAAGAAATTATAAATATGCAAAGTCCCAATAAATTATTTAATCAGGAAGCTATTGGATACAAATAACTGCTCGAGGGAAAGGTGCTGCCTCTGTGTTACAGGGGATTTCACTGACATCCTGTGTGGGTAAAGGAGATGGATGCTCAGTTGCTTTGGTCCACTATTGCTGGGAAAAAACCCCAAAACACACATGTTGCTACTCAGAAAAAAAAAAAGGCCTGGTTTCCATGCATTTTCTTTAGGAAGGAATGGGTTTTTTTCACCTGGAAATTCTCAACCCAAACTAGGACTTGTAAGGAGAATCAAGGAGTAGAGAAGCGAGGTATGACTTGACTTTTGTGAGTAAACAAGGAAAGGTTTTTGATATTTGCTGGGGGGGTGGGAAATGTTATCAGCAAGTCCAAATAAAGAAGAAAATTAAAAAATTGTGTTGCATCACCTCCGGAGGGCTGGAGAGATCCATTGTGTGGGGTGTGTCTGTGTACTGGGGATGGTGGGACAGTTGTGAGCTGACACTGCAGCCCTTCCCTCTGCCACCATCAGTTATTTGCCTCTGGGGCTGAATTCCCAAGAAAAGCCTCCAGTCTGCCCCTAAATGTGGGATCTGGGTACTTTTAGCTGTAGGGCCCTGATATTTCCCAGCTGCCTGACTCTTTGGATGGGTGTGTATCTATGGCTTCAGCCACTCCGTTCTAAAATATTTAAATTCCCTGCTCTTCGTTTCTGCTGGAATTTGCTGGAGAGTTTCCTCATGCTGAGAAATCTTCCACAGTGTATTATAGGCATCACAAGTAATCAGAGGAACATTCATATGGTTATGTCTCGCTCAGTTATCCCCTCGTACCAGGGAAATAATTGCACAGAAGCAATAAAGAGCAGACAAAAACCTGTGAGAGGCTGTAACCCCAGGAGCACAGCAGTCGCCGGAGGGGAATTGCTGTAAATCACCCACAAAATGAAAGCCGCTGCCATGAGTTTTTTACAAAGTCATGGTGAAGTACAAATGACATTAAAAACAGCTATAATGTGGATAATTTTGAAATCCTGCTTCATTTATAATGAATTCTTAAAGTATCTGCAATTCAAAGAGTTCTGCAAAGAGTTTCACTTTTCCCGGGATGCGGGGCCGGGAGGTGATTCCTGCCCGCTTTTCCTGGGGCCGGGAGGTGATTCCTGCCTGCTTTTCCCGGGATGCGCGGCCGGGAGCTGATTCCTGCTCGCTTTTCCCGGGATGCGGGGCCGGGGGGTGATTCCTGCCCCCTTTTCCCGGGATGCGGGAGGTGATTCCTGCCCGCTTTTCCCGGGGATGCGGGGCCGGGAAGTGATTCCTGCCCGCTTTTCCTGGGGCCAGGAGGTGATTCCTGCCCGCTTTTCCCGGGATGCGGGATGCGGGAGGTGATTCCTGCCCGCTTTTCCCGGGATGCGGGGCCAGGAGCGGATTCTTGCCCCCTTTTCCCGGGATGCGGGAGGCGATTCCAGCCCGCTTTTCCCGGGATGCGGGAGGTGATTCCTGCTCGCTTTTCCTGGGATGCGGGAGGTGATTCCTGCCCGCTTTTCCCGGGATGCGGGGCCGGGAGGTGATTCCTGCCCGCTTTTCTCGGCATGCGGGAGGTGATTCCTGCCCCCTTTTCCCGGGATGCGGGACGTGATTCCTGCCCGCTTTTCCCGGGATGCGCGGCCGGGAGGTGATTCCTGCCCGCTTTTCCCGGGATGTGGGATGCGGAAGGTGATTCCTGCCCCCTTTTCCCGGGATGCGGGAGGCGATTCCAGCCCGCTTTTCCCGGGATGCGCGGCCCGAGGCCGCCCTCCCGTGGCGTTGCCGGGGGATGCGCGGAGGGGCCGGACGGGCGCAGGCAGACACGGAAAACGTGGGAATAGGAGGTGCTGGAGAGGCTGGAACAGGAAAACAAGGGGAAACGTCAACCAATCCTTTTAAAAGTACTCGGGAGCTCTGTGCAAAGTGTGCCGTGAGGCGCTGCCCAGAGGTCGGACAGGCAAATTCCGGCAGAGCCCAGAAGTGAAGGCAGAACTCCAGGGATGCCCTGACAGAACTGGAGTCCAACAGCAGATCCTGCATCTCTCCCAAACCAGCAGCCTCCTCTGAGGAGCTCTGCACGCGTGTCCGTGAAGAGCAGGGTGGCAGCAGCCCCAGGGCAGGGCCCTCCCCTGTGCTGGGGGACCTCCAGCTCTGGGGACACTTTTGGCCCCTCATGACAAGGCAGACATGGAGGGGCTGGAGCGTGTCCAGGGAAGGGAACGGAGCTGGGAAGGGGCTGGAGCCTCAGGAGCGGCTGAGGGAGCTGGGAAAGGGGCTCAGCCTGGAGCAAAGGAGGCTCAGGGGGGACCTTGTGGCTCTGCACAACTCCCTTACAGGAGGGGGCAGCCGGGTGACAGTCGGTTTTTAACAGGTGGCAGGACAAGGAGAAATGGCCTCAAATTGTGACAGGAGAGGTTTAGTTTGAAAATCAGGGAAAATTTCTTCACCAAAGTGTTTGCATGCACTGGAGCAGGCCCAAGGCAGTGGTGGTGTCCCCATCCCTGGAGGGAGGTGTAGATGTGGCACGTGGGGACATGCATTGGTGCAGGGGGAACCGTTGGACCCAACACTTTTTTTTCCCTTGGTCTTTTCCAACCTAAATAAGTCTATAATTCTGTGATTCCCTGCTCAGCACTGCAGCACAGGATATTCAAAGCCTGTTTTCCAGAGCCTAAAAAGACACCCTCCTTACCAACACAACTCATTAAACATTACCAATTGCTAAGCAAACATTCCTAATTATCAACTAAACAGTGCTGACATATTTCAGACAAATAAAGCTATCAAAACCCTGGAAGGAAATTTCTCCTCTGACAGATGCCTGTGGGGTATCCAGGCACTCTCTGTGAAGTCTGGTGCACCTGTTTCACCCCTTGAAAAACCATCTGATGAAATGAATTACCAGCTCTCCTGTAAGCCTGGCAGCTGCCAGCACAGCAGAAAACATGCTCGAGTTAATATTAGAGCTACAGGAAATTCATCTTCAGGAAGCCCTGAATCAACCCAGGGCTATACAAGGTGTCATTAGAGCTCAAAATGGAGCTTCCCCATTCTGTTTGAATGAAACCTATGGAATATATTGGTTCAGTATCTGTTTGTACTGAACCTTTGGCACAGCTCAAACACCTTGGGCTTTGAAGATATATTAGGTCTGAACTTTCTCAACTGTTTTTGTAACCAGAATTGTATTCACTTGTACATGTATTTTACCTAAAGGGGTATCTATCCCCTCTATGAGTTTTACACAGGTAGCAACAACCGATAAAATAATTGTCTTTAGCTAAGAGAATATATTTGCATTTTTTAATCAATTAATAGGTAAAACTCTGGCCTCACTGAAGTCAGCATGAATTTTGCTAATGAGTGAGGTTTCATCTCTTCTAAGGCAGATCAAACGTGTCTTTCAGCAACTGTACTCTCATTAAATCCTCTTATTCCTACACAGACAAGGTTATTCTCATCTTATATAATATGTACCAGAAATAAATATTATTTGCCTTCATCCTGGGAGTGCTCCAGGCCAGGTTGGACAGGGTTTGAAACAACCTGGTTTAGTGGAAGGTGTCCCTGCAGGAGTTTCATAACCCTGCTTTTACTTGTGCACGTTCCTTGTTACCTCCCTGATTTAGACCCCTCCATCCTCCTGTTGGAACTCTCGAAATAAACACTTGGAAAACTTTAGGAACACGAGTATGAGTAAATGCAGCTCAGCCTAAAAGGGAGTTGCTCTCTTGTGCCTGCACGAGCAGGGTAAGGCTTAACCCTGGAGCAGCAGCAAGGAAGACAGAAAACTCCATGGAGCACAAGCAGGAGTGGCAGCACCCACCTCAAAAGGCTTTTCCACAAAGTCTGCACCAATTTTTACCTTGGCCACAGCACCCTGCCTCATTAGAGACAGCAATGTTCCCCCAGTAATTTTACACTTCCACTGTATTTCCTTTTGTTGTGGCAATCTCTTCAATTCTTAGCATTTGCTTTTCAGAATGTTTTGTATCTTGAATAAAAAATGAAGCAACAACATAAATCAAACTAAAAACACCGTGCACTTTCCCTTTTCGGACACAACTGTCTGTTGTAAGTTTAGTGCTACTGATCTGGTAGTTATTTTAACTGCTGCTTGGCTCCAGCCCTGTTGATATATTGGTTATTTTTATATATGGGAGGCCATTTGTGTGACTGATTTTGCAATTCATGCTGCCTGCTGAAGGACATCCCTCGAAACAGATCTCAGAGTTGTATTCTCAAGATGAAAGCAATTGGACAGAAGTACCTTTCTCAAAAGAGGGACCTCTATTATATTTTTTCCCCCCCTGAATTGCTTGCCCAAGCCAATTGGTTGGGTGATTGGAAGAAATGAAACAGGGAAGAATTGATGGGATTCACACCTCGGTGTGCAGCATTAAAGCCATTTCTTATCCTTAGCAAATGGGGAATGTTGGATCAAATTCCAGTATATGGCCCAAATACAGTCCAGGGGAGAAAATGATTATGCTTATCATGCCAGCATGGGCTTGGGGCAGGTGAAAACAAGAGCATCCAAAAAAGCACAACCAAATTGCTCAGGGTTGTTATATCAGGTTGCCAGTTGCTCAGGGTCCCTGCCCATGGGAGAGAGATGCTGCAATAACTGTAATTTCACAGATAAGTTGCATTTTAGGGGTCAATATTAAAAAAAAAAAAAATTCAGGAGCCAGGTAGGAAAATATCAAAGGATAGTAAGAGAAAGAGGCTTTGGTAAGGAGGTTTGTGCAGCTTTGCTGTTCATACCCTCCTAAGATATAAAGATTTGACCAAAAGGCATCCTGACTCAGTGAAACCATAGATTTAGATAAATATAATCTCTATGTTAAGGACCTACAGTTGCAATTCCTCAAGATGCATGTGCAGGTGTGCAAGTGCTTGCCAAAAATCCAGCCATGAACACCCCTGGGGCTTGCACACCCTGCTGAACTTGGTCTGTCTGAAGTTTTGGGGAGGACAGGAGCTGTTTCTGTGTGATGCTGAATATTTCTGGCCTTCCTTGGTGAATGTGAGCAAATGAACAGCTGCACTTCATCTGGGAAAAATTTATTGATATTATTACTTATTCTCTAGTGGAAACTCACAGCAGAGGCTTAAGGAAGATCAGAAGATCCCACAGTGAAAGGTTGCAGAGCAATCCCCCATCTGCTGCTCAGTGACTTGGAGATTTCTTGAGTCAGATATAGAGATTACATATTTAAATGACTTTTCTTTTTAACATGAATCTATCCAAACACTTTGGGGTCCTGGTCCCAAAGTGAGCCTCCACATGAAAGGATATCCCCTTTTTCTTAGTTTAAACTTGCCTTTTGTTTTCATCAGATGCTCCTTGGCTGCTTAGAGAGGTCAGAAACCACAGATTGCTCTGCTATCCCAGGTGACACATAAATACTTCTATTTTAATTTCTGTTCAGCTCAGTGACTGCAGTTGTTTCTGTCAGATGTGGACCAAAGTAAACAATCCTGCAACAATTTAGAAGTTACAGTTGTTCTCCAAATTATATAGAAAAACAAAAGAGCCTTGTTTATGCCACCCATCTGGATGCACATGGCACAACATCTGCAGCTCCGAGGGAAGGGCATCAGCTCTGAAAGGCACACACACAATGCCATCCCAAGAAGGCTCTTTTCTGTTGTTTTCTTAATTTTCAAAGAGAGTTGGGTCTATAAAACAAGAGTGGGCTATTCAGATTGAGGGATTTACACTGGGAGGTGACCAAGGAAGGACTGGATGTGGCACTCAGTGCTCTGGGCTGGTGACAAGATGGGGATACGTCACAGGTTGGACTTGATGATCTCAGAGGACTTTTCCAACCTAAATGATCCTGTGATTCTGTGAAAATGCCAGCTCATGTCCATCACAGTGGATTAAACCAAATAACCTGATACTCATCAATTTTGAGTTTTCTTTTGGGAAGAAAAAGAGTGGCTGCTGGCAAAGAGAAAAAATATAGAAAAATCACATAAAGAAACTACATGCAAACTCTACCATCAATTATAAAATCAGCTTCCTCCATTCCCCCCCAAAAAAGCCTCTGTGGGGTGAATATTCAGCATCAGTTTGCACTAAAATAAAGATTGATGTGATTCTCCCAGTTTATCAAACACCTGGTTTAAGCAAAAGGTATTATAGGGAAGTCACCGTATATTTTTGACACTGTGCCATTTTTGTTCAACTATCTACACTTTCTAAAAAGAATAAAGCATTTTCCTTCAAAATTTCCTTCATGCAAGATTAAGTGACTTTGCATTTTATTGTGAAATCAAACAGATGCATGGATTATTCTGCTTTGGGCCAGGGAAGAGAAGACAGGGTGGGCTGGTTCTTACAGGGCATTTCTGACATTTTGCTTGAAAACTGCTGATCACAAAAACTAGACCCAGGTTCCAGGTCTGACATTTGCACATTTTCTCTGGGCAGAACTTGCTTTCTCAGGGTCACACGTCACAGCCCCCAGGGCAGGGAGCTCATTTGGAGCAGGCTGAGCCAGATGGGGAAATCTCCCGTGGCAGCTGCAGCAGATGGGAACTCAGAAGAGAGATCCCACAGAGACCCTCCATCTCAAACTTCCCTCACTTGCCAGGAGCTCTGGATTTCTGAGGCCTGACCAGATGGTCTGTAAAGCTTTCAGATACAGCAGCTATAGGGGTTTGAGAAAGAGAGGGGCAGGTTAAAGTTGGTGTGATGGAGATATGTGCATTGCTGTGATATATTCCAGCCCTAAGAGCTCAGCAGGTGCCACAGGAAGCTCTTCAAATTTTAATCCAGGTGCAGAATTAAACTGGTGCATGTGTTAATATCTAACCCAAACTTCACTGAAATAATTTGGCATCCCTGTGTGTTTCCATGTGCTCTGGAGAGTTCATTCCCAGAGCTGCTGCCCAGCTTTACCCTGTTCTCAGAGCAGCAATTCCCTTCCACCTGGGCAAAGCATCCATGTGCCAAAACTCTACCTGTTTTACAGGTACCAGCCATTTATCAGGATATTCAAAGTGCTGACAGTGTTATAAAGAAACAGTAATTGTGGAATAAAAATTTCATAGAAACATAGAATAGTTTGGGTTGGAGGGACCTTAAAGCCCATCCAGTGCCACCCCTGCCATGGCAGGGACACCTTCCACTGTCCCAGGCTGCTCCAAGCCCCGTCCAACCTGGCCTTGGCACTTCCAGGGATCCAGGGGCAGCCACAGCTTCTCTGGGCACCCTGTGCCAGGGCCTCACCACCCTCACAGGGAACAATTTCTTCCCAATATCTCATCCATCCCTGCCCTCTGGCACTGGGAAGCCACTCCCCTTGTCCCGTCACTACATTTGCAGTAATTAATTTTTAAGTGGAGAAGTTTTGTATGGAAAGAAAATGAAACACAATAACCACGAGCAAAGAAACAATAGGAAAACCACACACAGAAAAGCACACACACACACAAAAAAAATCGAATAAAAATAAAACCAAACAAACAAAACTGAAACAATTCCTTTTTTCTTCCCGAGCTCAGCGCTCCCTCGCAGCCCCGGTGCGCTGGCATTCCCGGCACTGCTCTCTCCTGTCTCTAGAGGGCTGCCTTAAACCACGGAAAAGGCTCCGAATAGCCGAATTTCAGCGCTTTCCTTTTAAACTCCCATCCCAATTTCTGCATCGTCATCAGCAGCGCCTCTGCACGAATTCCTGTCACCAGCCTGGAGCAAACGTCCTTTGCAAGGGGACTCGTCTGCAGCTCTGATCTTTGGGTCGTCCAGCGCTGGACAAATGTCCCGACCACTGGAGGGTAATATCAAACCTTGGCACTGTGCATTTTGGCTCAAACTAGTGCAAAAGTGCAGGTTTTTTATCTGGCTGGTGTTCATTCCACAGGCACCTCGCTGAGAAGGGTTAAATCAGCAACTCTGAGCAGTTTTAGCAACTTAAATGCAGCTCTGAATGTGTTTGTAATACCCAGAAATCAAGAAAGGTACGCTCAGGAAGAGTTAAAATAAAGAACTCTGCTGTAAGTGTGTCCTTGTCCAAAATGATGCTGCACTTTATGCCACTGCATAATAAAATAGAGAACAAATGGATTGCATAAAAGTGCATATTCCATTTTCAAATGTCTCATTTTAAAACTTGAAATGACAGCTTGTATTTTTAATTGCTCTATTTTTTTGAGAGTAGATCTCCTGAGGAATGTAAGTTTCAAGAGTTCAGTGTTTTAAAAAATGGAGTATAAATGAAACTATGTCAATCAGTAAGGGCCTTTACTCCTGAAGCAGTTTGTGTTGAAAACAGTCTTGTTTTGTAAATCTGATGCTCACAAAGAACCTGCTCAGTTTTAAAATGAAACAGAGTCAGCACTTTTTCAATTATGGGGAAAGCACAGAGGAAGCTTTTTAATAATTTGCACCACGCTCCAGTCTCTAGATCTCAGATTGGTACCTGAGCTGATTCAAAGGGAAAGCAAAACAAACCGTTGGATTTGTGTGGAAAACAAATAATTAATCCAAACTTTGAAGGCATTCGGAGGGTTCTTTTGAAGTAATAACAGTGTTCAGCAGGAGGGAGGGGGTCAGAGCCCTTGGGCCCCTCAGCTCTGGCTGGTTGCACTCAGGTAAGGTCATGTCTGGGTGTGCCCTGCAGCGTCCAGCTCCATCCCTATTTACACCAGGACCTCCTTCCCTTCAGGAGAGCAGGACTACAGGAAGACACAGATCCCATGGGATCCCAAGCAGGTGTCCCCCCACACCCACAGAGGTGCCACCCACCCCTCCTGCAGCCAAACCCCACAGAGCCACGCTGGCCTCAACTCAAGCAGCCTGGTCGCAGCACAAAGACACCCTACAAGCTTGTGAGTAAGAAAACACCCTCAGAAGTCTTTGGCTCATGGCTGCTTTCAGATTCCTTGAGGATAAACCCCCTGTTCCTCTTCTTTGCCCTTCTCCTTTCAACCATGCAGCATATTTATGTCTCCTGGGTCAAGCATTATCTCTTGGAGCACACTGAATTAACGTCATTTTCTTCCTGTGGGTGCTCCCCAGCCCCACCTGAGCCAAGCCCCTGAGACAGGATTATCCTCAGGGCCTGACTCTCCCCTCATCCCTGTGGGCCACACTCCAAGGACAGGGGTGAATCTCACCCTGACTCCCCAGCGGTCAGGTTTAATCTCAGTCATGAGGCACAAACAGGACTGTGGAAACCCTTGAAGGACCTTCTTTAGAAAAAAAAGGCAATGCTTGAATAATAAATTCACACAGCGAGGTAAGTATTTTATACAACAGAGATGCAAACAGATTAAATTAATTTACAGCTATTGCATTTAGTACATAGCATTTCACCAAGTACCATGGATGGGATGGTTTACAAGGGGTAAAGAGGCTGCAGTTACTAAGCTGCTGTGAAGATTTTAGCAGGAGAATCAAATGCATTTCCTGGCTTAACTGAACATGGGATATGATTTCTCTAAGTACTGTCACAAGTGTTAAAAATGTGATGGGATATATCAGTAAGAAGCATCTTCAAAGAGGATTAAAGGTTCAGATGTTTTTTTCTTTTGTTTGAGGCAATAATATATTGAATTCTTTTGGACTAATTAAACTTGAAACTGATCCAACTTGCTGGGGTTTTTTTCTTCTTCTTTTTGGGTACAATGCTTCTTACAGTTTATAGCTAATAGGCAGGTGAGCAAGATAAGTAGCAGTGAACACCACTTGATGCTGTTACTGCCTAAGGGAGAGATGGGCAGCCAGTTGTAAAGGAAGAGGCTGTTCGACACACATAGGAGATGAACATAATGAATTTTCACCTGAGGAGATAATGCAATGACTTAACCCCCCACAAGAAATAAGACCTTGGTGTTCCAGGAAATTTCTTATTGAGGAAGTGTTTCAGAGATGACAGCAAAGCTTCTTTGTGGCCACCTAAACACTAAAAAGCCTGTAGGTTGCTTTGCTGCTTGGTTGAAATTACAGAATCAGAGCACTTGACTTGCATTCAGGCTTTGCTAATCCCCGTGGAGCTTTATCCCCTGTTTGTCATTAGCTGACTGCATTGACAGCCTCCCCTGCCTGCCCTCCCTAACCAAAACAGCAACAAAAACTCCTTTGCATCAAAGAGAATTCTCTTTCAACTTTGATCACATTTCTCGTGCTGCTCAAGCCTGTTGCTAAGAGAAACTGCGGCGGTGAGGAATGGGCGAGTCATTATTATAATTACTCTGGTTACACCCCAGTGAGAACAAGCCTCTCCCAGCGCTCGGGGAATTATCCAGCAGTGCAGGCTTTAATTGATGGAGTTACTGACAGCCCTGCTGGGTTGGAGCTGCAGGAGAACCCAGCCACAACATCAGCACGTGGGGCAGGAGCTGCTGCCACGCTGGACTGGACCCTCTCTGCCAGCTACAAGGATGTGCACGGCCCTGGCTGCCAGCACTGGGGATTTATGCCATCAGAACACTTCTTGCTGAGAACTCAGGACCAGCATCCTGAGCTGTGCTAAAATATCTGCTGTGCTGGTGCTTCTCAGCCTGACCCACCTGCACAGAGCTGATGGTCAAGGCAGGAGGAGGAAAGGTCTCACTTCATGGAAAAAGTAGGACCCAACTCTTCTGTCAGTCACTTGTTCCACTGGCCCAGCCACATCCCCTGAGAGACATTGTTTGTTAGTCTGGAATCTTTTATAAAATCTAAAATATGTGCTAAAAAGCACTAATAAATACTAAGCAGAGACAATGTGGTGGTGCCTTGTAAAGACACAAGGTAGGCACCTTTCCAGCAGGCAGGCATTGGACCAGGCTGTTTGGTTTAGTATGGGATGGGGGGATCTGGAGCACCTTCAATGTAGTTCTGCACATTGCTTCTGCCACTTCAGAAATGTTACTTAGTGTCTTTATTGAGTTTAGTTCTAAAGGAAAAAGAATGAGATATATGCATGCTAAAGCAAGAGGCCTTTTTCTTACCCTCCCAAGCATGTAAGGAAAACTGCAGCATGTACCCTATCATCTGCTGGAGGTGTCATGAAAAATACAAATACATCAGCTCCTGAGATTGCAATGCAAGAGCTGTGATAAATACATGCAGTGGTGTTGAGAATATCTGCACTCATTTGAACACATGCTTTCCAAAGTGCCTCTGTATTTCAGAAAGGTGCTTGCTCTGAAGTAGCAGCGCTAAATAGAAGTGTTTTAATTTTTCAGGCCGTACAAATAGAGTGATTTATCTTTCAGGTGAAAGGAAGAGGGGAAAGGATTATCTTTTTCACCCCATGTGTAGAAGGTATCCCAACAGGCTCCAGGTGACACGACGTTTACATGGATCACTGCTTAGTCATTCATCCGGCATGGCTGGAAAATGTCAAGTGCAGGGCAAACACCTGCATATGTGGAGACAGAGGGAGTTGCACTTTGTATTTAAGGCCTCTAAAAGAGCAGAAGGAAAGGGTAAAACTGAAATTATTTTCACGAACACAGCGGATCTTCAACATAAAAAGGGAAAGGAACATTGAGGAAATGTCCTCGAATTGCAACAGGGGACGTTTAGATTAGATATGAGGTAAAATATCTTCACAACAAGTATTGCCAAGCATTGGAACAGGTTTTTCAGGGAAGTGGAGCCATCATTCCTGGAAGTGTTCAAGAGAGGTGTGGGTACGGCACTTGAGCACAAGGTTTGGTGGTGAACATGGTGGTGGTGCTGCTGGTGGACTCGATGATCTCAGAGGTCTGTCCCCGCCTTAACTTTCTATGATTCTATGATTTATTAATGTGGAATTCCATCCTCAAATATTCAGGAATGCCAGGGAAATTTTTTCAGATGGCATCCATGGAGCAGTGTCTGCAGTACCCACCTTGGTTTGGGTTTTTTCAAATCTGAGGCTAGGGGAATGGCAGGGAGGAGGAGAAGCAGCATCCTGCCCTGGGGAACAAAAAACAGGGATTTTTTTTTTGATGCTGTGATTTTTTAATTTTTATTTTCTTGAATGTGCAGAGAAACTCCTGTGCTTTCCTTCCTTGGGTCTTCCAAACCTTTTGGAAATGCTGCTTGAGAACTTCCTTTCCTGTCTGGGAGCAGTGATGGGAGCAAGGGAGCTGCAGCTGAGCAGAGTGTGCACACACAGACAGAATGGGCTTGAGCCAGTTCCCTCTGCCTGCCATCAGTCAGAGCCTGAGACATTAAACTCTATCCCCAGCTAAAAATGCCTTCTCTTTCCTCTGAAGGAGAAAGGTTGGCAGCCTTGTAGAACTGGTTGGCTTGGAGATCCTTTAAAATATACTTTACAGAAATGCTTTAGCTCTACAGCACTCTACAGAGTCAAAGAACAGGGCAGGGAAGACTGGAAGTTTGAACCCAGCCATTTTCTGGGAGTTACAGCTATTGATTACAATTGCATTGACTACCAGACCATTTAATCTAATGAAATTGTTCTTGAGTGACACTACTGCAATTGAGATGAAAGTGTGGCCAACTTGGAAGGAAAATTTAGAAGTGTTGGAAGAGGCAGTAGTTGGATTTCAGGGCACAAATGGGTGTGTTAGCACACGTTAGACACTGACTGTGTTGAGCTCAGCTGTACTCCTGTAGAAATTCTGCTATTTCACTAACGCAGGAGAAGAATAGAGCAGTAGTTTTCTTACTATTTCTATGACTGAATTCCCATACAATGAATCTATAAAATGATTAGATCCTAAAGCTGAGTCAAAGCCAAATTAGTTATTGAGAGGCAAATATAGCTCTCAAAATCTCTTAACAGATAATTCTGTTACTTGTGGCTTAATATGAAGAGGGAGAGTTAATTATTTATACCATGCATGGGGTTCACTAAATGAGAGCTGCAAGATGAGATGGAGTCATAAATTAATGCTTTGTAAAAATCGTTCTTTACTCAAAGCCAAAAGGAAAGGTATTTGTGGGATGGAGCAGGGGTAGGCATCACTGAAACCCAGCAGGTCAAACTCCTGGAGAGCCTCCCATCACTCAGGGCTACTTATGGAAAGGGGCTGTGCTATGTTCTGGGTTTCCCCATGCCCTTGTCTCACCCTAAATACATCACCATGTCTGGGTTTTGTCTCAATTCCCAACAAAATTTTCGGAGTTTGAGTTTGGCTGCTGAAAGAACTCTGCATGTGTGAAGACATTGGTCTGTCATGTCTGGTCCTGACACAAACCCAGAATCACTGTATTAGTTCTGTGGTTTTATTCTTAAATTAACCTTGTCACTTCTTAACTCATTTTTATCTGCCAGTAGACCCCAAAAAGAGAGAAAGTACTTGTTTCCATGAGATTTTATTTATGTTACCTTCTCAAATGAGATAATTTTGATTAATTGCTTCAGCTAGCAAGAGTCTTCAGACATAGCTTTAGAGAAGGAACCTTTCTAGTCAGGAAAAAGGGGCAAGAGAGAACACACAAAATGGTTTGGGTTGGAAGGGACCCTGAAGTCCATCTTGTTCAAACCTCCTGCCATGAGCAGGAATGCCTTGCAGTAGACCAGGCTGCTCATGACTGTCCTCTGACAGCCCTCCCTTTTAAATTATGCTGTAATATTTCCCTGCATTTCCCAGTGAAGGATCTGTTTAGAAGAGGCTGAAGATCTGCTATGGAACTGAAGGCTGCTGCCCTCGCCATGCTCCCCTTGAGCTCTGGGAAACACCTGCACACTCCTTCCCTGCAGCCACAGCTTCGACTTCTTCCTCTGTTACTTCTCAAATTTATTTTGTCTTCTTCCCTATTTAAACCCTGAAATTCTGTCCCAGCCATCTTTTGTAACTGCAGCCACCAGATCGTCCTTTGAAGCTCTTGGGTTACCCGTTGCCTCTGCTGCTCAGACCTTCAACCACTTCACACTTTTGTTGCAGCACTTAATTGTAAGTGTTAATTGATGGACTACAACTGACGTGAGCCAGACAAAAGAATTCAGGTAACTGCTGGCTCCTCTCCTCTCACTTTACATGCAAACAGTGCCTGAGCTCTGGGAGACTCAGAGGTGAATGACTGATGGGGAAGGGGCACCTACCTTGGCATCCGAGCTCAGGCAGGAAACACAGGGAAGTAAATCAGGGATGACCAACCCTTTTAATAAATTGCAGACAAAAATCCCCTTGGCCAGTGAAAGGTTAAATAACAGGCATAAGTGAGTCGCTCCATCTCCTGCCCTCCCCCCCTTCCCCACACTGCAAGTTTAATAAGCCAAAATCAAAACCATCTAGGCCTGGAGCTTTGTAAGATTTAAGACTTTAAAATGTGAAGCACCTCATTATACGTGCCTATTTTCAATAAAAAGGGGAGATAACTGGTGTCACGTCAATGTCTTATCAGTGATATTTGTTTGACTTCTATTTCGAAAGTGCACTGCTTGCTTTTTCTGGTGCTGGAATCAAACTCTTCTGAATTGTACAGTATAAGAAGAGATATCAGTTTTCACCTAAGAACTTTCAAAAGGAGACCAGTCTGTGCCTCCCTCTGCAGAAATAAAGAACTATTGTACAGTAGAGAGTATAACACTTGCAACATGGCCAATTGACTTCCTTCTTATTAATCAACTACTCTGTTTACCTTCTTATACAAACCATTTCAAAACCATTAAAACTAAGAGGATTAGCATCACATTTCTGGCAAAAAGCACCTTAATTTCAGCAAATGCTACTTTCACTCTCTGAGGAGATTTTTTTGGAAAAAAAAAACCTTGAAAGAATTGGATTCTTTATTGTGGCAAATTCACTGAAACAGGAATAAATTATATCTCCTGTGTAAAAAAAGGTGGAGGGAGGGGGGTAAAAAGAGGGCTAGAGGCATACAATTCTCTCAATCCAGTGAGAGAGAACTGCAAAAGAATTGAATTACCAAGAATGAAAAAATTTCAAAGCAATCCTGAAACATGAGTTAAGTCCTGACAATTTGAATCAATTGTTCTGTCCTGGCCGTGTACGAGCAGTTCCTACTTTTGTAGCCTTGATTTCGGAAACAGTTGGGGATGGTTCACTTGTTCTGCAAATAATACTGCAGCTGAAAGTTCAAGGCCCAAATTCCCATCTTCCTATGCTCTGGGAATTTGTCTGGCACAGACAAGGAGGTGCCATTTATGCCAAGTTCATTTTATTTAGCTTCCCGTCTTGACTGTAAAAGTTTTGCGTGGAATTAAATGGAGGAAAAATATTGTTCCAAATAAATTCTCATCTCCTGAACACCACGCAGCATCAGTTTAAATGTTTGCAGCCATGCATTTTACTTTGTTAAATGGGAGATTTAAGAGATGTAACAGCAAAAACACACCGGAGAAACAAAATGAATCATAAAAGCACATTAAGCTGATATAGAGAAACATAACACCTAAAGGGCACAAACACAAAAACACAAGAAAGTTATATATAAGTGAATATTACAGGAAAATTTGCCTCTGAAAGGGAGAAAATTAGAAGAGAATTTAAATATTTCCAGAACTTGTCATAGAGCATGGAAGGAGAGTACCAAGTGAAGTCTTAATCCAATAAATCCTATTAAACACCAAAAATTCCAGACATGGTAAATAATGATGCCAAGGATGCTGCAGACACCTCCACGCACAACAGGTAGGAATCCCTGCAGAAACATCATCAAGAGACACTTTAGGATGTCCCAGAATGGCAAAAAGGACACACCAGGGTAGATTCAGGGGTCTAAATTGTGTGTGCAAAGATACCAGAGACTGTGCATATTAGATTGGTTTTATGTTCCTTCCCTAATATTTTCTAGCAACAAAGTTACTATTTGCTCATTAAATGTCCAAAGTAACACCTAAAATCCCTCTTGTAAATAAAAATTCTGATTTAGAGCCCTTTAGCTAAATCATGCCACTATTTTCTCAATCCTGTTACTAAATTCTACATTTCTGCCATTTGTTCCTAGTACAGAGAAATAGCTTTTTCCCCCATTTTCATTCTGTAATCTGAGCACAGAATGGGAGACACTATTTTGCCTTCTTCATGGCATCTCTGAAAAAAGTAGATTGGTGAATGGAGGGAAGAATCCACAGAATTTTTTTTTTTACTATTACAGAGCATTAAAATTATTTTTAAAGCAACACATTTTTTCAGGAGTTGACAACAAAGTTTTAAAATAAATGTTTCCATTTTGGCCATTTTTTTTTTCAGCTAGCTCTCCTTAACTCATGCTCAGAAATAAGACAACAGTGATTCCAAAGGGAAGTTGCAGCTCGATGATAGAGGACACCAGTTAAAATTCCACTGAATTTCAAAGCCTGTCCCTCTGGTTATATCCCAGTGATCCATCCAGTGCAGCTCGAACAGTTAATATATGGGTATTGCTCTGAGATTGCTGGTTTGGGATCAGGCTTTTTAAGGCACATAATTTTTCAGGCAGACCTTGATGATCAGTCTCTGGGGCCTGATGCTGATGGCCCCTTCCCTCTGACAAGATAAATGGTCCTTTATAACTCTTGTCATAACGTTCAGCTGGCATCAGGAAATTAAGATAAAACTTTTTTGCTGGCATTGCACTGTTATAGGACAGTGCAATGTCAGGACTAAACTCACTGCTGGAAAAAGTCTAACTTTGCCAGGGATTTTGTTTTGGGCACAAACCTCACCAAATGGGAGCTTGGAGGAACAATGTTGTATCTTAGGGAAAAGCATTAAAAATGAACTTCTCATCTCCTGTTGCTACAAAAAAGTTCAACCTCACAGGCTTGTTGATCAAAAAAAATTGTATCTAAACATAGAGTCTTTATTCCAATTTACTCTGAAGAGTTTGAATAAAGTGAAAAAGTTCCATGCTGGAATTCCTTCATTAAAAAAAGTCTTAGAAAATTAACTGTCTATCTCTGCTAGAGAAAAAGCTTCTGATAACACATGGGTTTGGTTCATAGAACCATAAAAGGACCTCTAAAGGTCATCTAGTCCAACCCCGGTTATTGTCAGAAAGCTTTCCTGTGCAGTGATGCACAAAACTCTCACATAGAGGGCCTGGAAATAATGTTTTCCCACCAAGAAGGTTTCTTCTCATCACCAGGTTGCAGCAAACAGTTCTTGAATATTGTTTTTCCATTGCAATGAGAGCTATAGAAATTCTAGAAATACAAGTGAAGAAAATAATTGTACACTCAGGAGGACAACAAGCAAAAAACAAATACTGCAGTGGTCTAGGCAGTGATCCATGGCTCCTGTCCATCCTGTAGCTTTCCTCTGGTATAAAAATACTGAGGATTTTGCAAGCAACATCTTCCCAAATCACCTTCTTTCCCAAGTCCTAAATTTCTTGACAGCTTTTCAGACACACAAACTTAAGCAAGAGTTTCTCCTTTTTGCATAACCACAAGAAAAAAGGGCAATTTCGGGGTCATCTGTCCCACGGGCCTTTTCATTGGTGTATCTAGTTTTCTTCTACAACAAAAGATAAGCTCCAGTCACACAAAGCTGGGCTGCATCTGGGGACAATACAGATAATGCTGCCTGAACTGAGGGCTGAGCCCTGATAAAGAGAATTATAGAGTGGCCTGGGTTGGAAAGAGACCATAAAGCCCATCCAGTGCCACCCCCTACCTTGGGCAGGGACACCTTCCACTATCCCAGGCTGCTCCAAGCCCTGTCCAACCTGGCCTTGGGCACTTCCAGGGATCCAGGGGCAGCCACAGCTGCTCTGGGCACCCTGTGCCAGGGCCCCACCACCCTCCCAGGGAAGAGCCACCTCCCTCCCCTGCTGCCCACGGTGCTTTGGATGGACCTGGCTGAGCTGCTGTGAGACCCCACCACCAAAGCCTTTCTCCTTCCAGGTTAACCCACGACAGCAGGAGCTGCCTTTGGAGTCCACTCTGCCTTTGGCATTGCAAGGTGTTTACAGCAAGGCTGCAAGGCGGATAAGAAGGAATAAACAAGCCCAGCTTAAACCTTGTTTTTGTCAGAGGAGTTAAAGGCCATTAAGCTCAGTCTTTTAAGCTGGCTAAGAGAAAGCCACGGTAGATCCTGTGAGATATACTGTGTATTAAAAGGTTCCTGATTTTTTCAAAATGATAACCTGCTGAAGGAAACGATGTCCTCTGCCACAGTACCTGCTTGTCTAATTGCAAACCATGCAACCTTATCCCTCCAGAGATTTACAGATAAAAAACCCCGCTGTCATCACCTCCACCCGCCCTGTCTCCGCTCTCTCTGTACAGCAGGTAAGACAAGAAACAGGGGCTGGAGGATTTAAATAGAGGGAGTACATTTGAGAAACAGGACAATTACGGACACCAGCACGGACACGTGTGCAGCAGGAATGGTACAACTTAATGACAGCAGCCTTTTCAACTGGGTACCAGTAAAATAAATAACAAATGTTGCTCTGGAGGAACACAGTAGCCCTGAGTACTTCAATTGAAGCAATCGATGAAAGTGCCCATCTGGATAAAGTTTTGAAAGTGATTTGTTTAAAAAAATTAGTAATAAGCAAGGTCCAAAAGTCAACGTTTCCCTGGCAGTTTGGATGACAGAGTTTAACAGTGTGAGGAGGAGGACCAGAGTAACCATGGGCAAGAGCTCTTCTGTTTTTACATTTCTCCTGACACTGCAAGAGGTTATTTTGATCCCTAAGGAGGCTGAGTCAAACCCTGTCCTGGTGCTGATGCTTCTTTGTGCAAAGCAGATGTAGGGAGTGAACTGCTGAGCTGTGCAGCGTCCCTGTAGGGAATGCAAACCTCAGAAAAGGGTCTGAAAATGATGTCCACTAATGATGGAGTTGTGACCCCATGGGAAGCCCGCACTGGAGCAGTCTGTTCCTAAAGGACTGACCCTACAGAAGAGACCCACAGTGGAGCAGTTAATAAAGAACTTCCCATGAAAAGATGCACAGTGGAGAAGTCCATGGAGAACTGTTTTCCATGGGAGAGACCCCACAATGCAGCAGGGGAGGAGTGTGAATAGCCCTGCCCCGAGGAGGAAGAAGCAGCAGAGACAAGAAGTGATGAACTGCCCACAGCCCCCACTCCCTGTTCCCCTGAGCCACTGAGGGTGAGGAGGTAGAGAAATCAGCAGTGCAGCTGAGCTCAGGAAGAAGGGAGGGAATGGGAGAAGGTGTTTTTAAGAGTTGGTTTTATTTCTCATTACCCTACTCTGATCTGATTGGTAATAAATTAATTTCTCCAAGCGGAGTCTTGGGGAATGTTTTTCCCATGACAATAATTGGTGAATGATGTTTTCCTGTCCTTATTTTGACCCATGAGCCTCTCATTATGTTTTTTCTCCCCTGTCCAGCTGAGGAGGGGAGTGATGGAGCAGCTTTGGTGGGAACCTGGTGTCCAGCCAGGGTCAGCCCATCCCATGAGCACAGATTGCTCTGCCTCCCCTCCCTCCTGGCCCTGCACCATCAGGGCAGTTTTACATCCATTCCCTGCTGTCAGAATAAGGATGCAGGAGCTGTAATAGGGGGTGAAGATCTTGCAGTCTCATGAAAGAGTGCATTAATTGAGCAAATTTTTACGGATGTGAAAGTCTAAATTACTTTTCTGCCTCTAGGCTTTCTGCACAGGATTGTATATTCAGGTGAACGAAATATATGAGTTAGGCTGGGTGAACATTTAGCAAAACTAAAATCTTTAGCTAAATTTGCCACCCCTGACCTCTACACACATTTATTTGGTCTCGTTTTAGAAAGCCATCACTTTGCTGGGCCTAGCATCGGGTTAGGATGAGAGAAGGTGGAGAAAACTGGACAAGGGGAAAAAGATGGATTTTTTCCTGCTGCTTCTTGCTCTCTTCCCCCTTCTTGTAAAATCCTTTTTCTTGGGTGATGAGCAAGGCAATCGAGGACTTGGCAGGGTTGGGTAAATATATTTTCCTAGGAATCAGCTATGAAGACACAAAGAGCTAAACTTTCCTCCAAGCACAGACCCTGAGGAAGATATTTCCAGACACAGGCAGTGGGAAGGTGTCTAACAGGGTTATGGTTTAGTGGTGGACCTGCCAGTGCTGGATTAATGGTTGGACTTGATGATCTTAGAGGTTTTCTCTGACCTTAATTATTCTGGGCTTCTATGATATGTGACTTCACACTACTCAGTTCATCCCTTTTTCCTCTCTCTTCTCAGTTTTTTAAAAATGTAGTGTGAGACTGAGGATTTCTGTGGCCCTGGGACTGCAACAAGTGTGGTCCTGACCCCAGACATACAAATAACAACACACAACTTATGAGCATTTCTTCTTTAGTTTTGTCTGGGAAATAAACCCACCTAATTCTTAAAGCTTTATCAGCTCATTTCAGCTTTCTCCATATCCCAAAGAAATCATTCTCAGCACCCTGTAGGTGCTACCCTGGCAGAAAAAAAAATGAGACATCTGATCTGACTCCATTTTCTGGAGAAAAAAAAATTAAATATAGACAATTTCTCAGTGTGTTGCCCAAGAAGGTACAAATCCTATCCAAGCCCTGACTTCCCAGGCAAAAGGCTTGGAGGCTGAGCTACTAACATTTGTAGATGTGCACCTCCCTTGTTATCTCACAGCCAGGCTCTCACAGTCTATTTAGTATCGTTGGAGAGATCACTGAGATGAAAATAATGACAAAAAATACTGTGACAAGATAAAGTACAGTGCTATAAAAATTCTCTACAGTGCTATAAAAATTAGATTCTTAGCAGAAAAGAGAATGAAGAGGTAATTTAGTAAAAGTGATGGATGAACCTCAGAAGGTTCAGAATTTTAGTTCAGTGCAGTTGCTTATTCAAACCTGGGAAATTCAGGAGAATTGTCACCCACCGTGACAGCCAGTCCCCTCTGGTTCTCACCACCTTAAAGCTGGCAAAAAGAACACAAGAAACAAAAGGTGATTACAGTCTTTAATCTATCTGGATTCCTGGTGGTAATTAATCAACTCTTATTTGACCTAAGCTGGCTCTCACTTTTCCTGCAGTACATAGATTTCCATCAGGGCAAATGGAGCCAGGTGCTGCAACGTGTGGCAGGACTTGCACAGCATCTATGATGGGCAAAATATAATTTTCTGTCTGTGTGTCATTTTATACAAAGCTCTAATCATATAGTTTATATGATTAAAAAACCCTTTTTGACAGGTTAGCAGGTTAGTAGCTAAAACAGAATACTTTGTTAGTGATATGATTGTCTGGCTGTGGTAGATAAAAGCAATTTCCTTTGATCCTCACAGTGCTAAGAACTTTATAACTGGGGAAAACACTTTATAACTGGGGAAAAATTGATCCTAGAGAAATGGCATAATGAGCCATGGTCAACATAAGAATGGATGTTACAAGCAGGAATAAACCTCAGATCTACCAAACCCAGGATTTCATTTCCAAAAGGGATGCTGCACCTATTTTATTGCAGGATGGGCAATGTTTCCAACATGTGACCCTTTTTTCCCCAGGCACTTTGTATCAGCAGAAGAGTTTGGGGTACAGACCTTGGAGCCACACAAGCCCTCACATCAATTGGCTGAACTACCCATGCCAAAAGTTACACAAATGCTGTGAAATAAAACTGCTTCAATACTTCACTGAGCTTTTGCCTGACTGAGGACTTTTGCCTCTAAGCAACTAAAACTTGACATTTATCTCCACAAGGCCAAATTTCCAGTGATACTGTTGCTCAGAATTTCTTAATACCTTAAAAAATATATAGATATATGCAGCTGTATATTTATATATCTGTAGAGATAATCAGTCTGGTCACGTGGAAACCTGTTGACTTGGGTATTTCTTGTACTCACCTGGCCACTGAGAGGCTTTACAGCTTTACAGTGAAGGGAAAAGGTGGGTTTTGTTTAGATATTGCATGTAACAGATGTGAAGCTGCAGAGCTGAACCCCAAACCACAACACTCTTCACATAGGATGGTTGACGTTTACTGTGAGCACCCAGCAGCACCCGTGAAAAGCCTTTTTTCCTTTAGGTAAACACTTTGTGCTCTGCCTAGCCAGCTGAACATGCTAAATAATATCTTCCTGTTTCTCAGAGAATCATTAAACCATGACTGGAGTGAGTTTTATTTGCTATGGTCTTTAAAACACAACCCTTGATAGTTCTCATTAACTGTATTTTGGTTTACCACGACTGAAGAGCCATAGTGTACATTACTCACTGCTGGATGTGCAGTGAGATTATCATTTTTTGAAGCAGATTAGGCAAGAACAGGGGATGTCAGTGGCCTTGCCTCTCTCCATCCTGGGATTTGGCTCAGTAGAGGAGATATTCAAGCCAGCTCTCCTCACCCCACCTCCTCACTGCCCCTTCTGAGAATGTTCTCTCCTTTTGTCATTTCCCCTCACACTTTTCTGATTGGACACATTATTTATGGGCTGTGATCTACTGTATTTTTGAATTGATTTTGTGTTCAGCTCTTGTAAAGCATTTTTGTGGGCCAGTACCTCAGGGTGATATATTTTTTTTTTCTTTACAGATGTTCTGACTTACATTTTCCTCCCTGAGTTTCCTATTCTTTGCCTCTTGTTTTCATATTTGTTCCATAGTGGAGTGGAACATTCAGCTAATCTCCTCAGGAAATAAAACCTCATTAGAAAATGGTAAGAACTAAAGTGCATTTATTTTAATGAGACAATTACATTAATTTGCTTATGGCTAGTAATAAGGAATGAGAAAACCTTTTCATTTTATGCTTCTCCTCTTTTTTTTTTCCTCTCTTTGGTGCCACTGGCCTGCAGTTTCATTCCAAAGCCCCCTGCCAAGAGCTCGCAGGATTTCTGTGGACATGCTGCTGGTAACCACCAGGAAGGTGGAGAATGATGGTTCTCCATCTGCACTTCCACTGTTCTCCCCAGGGAAAAACTCCCATGCCAAAGAGGTGGGGGTGAGTTGGATGGTGATATAAGGTCCCACTGATTACAAATAATGCAGGTGACAGCAATTGTAGGACCTATAATGTAAAAATCAAATGGCACAACATGTTTGAGAGATGGTCTTGATCCATTTCTGGTGGTCAGAACTGCCGCTGGCCTGTTACTCGCAAGCTGGCAAGCATTTTTTAAGGGATTTAGGCAAACAGATAGGGATTTCAGCTGTTGATGGAGGCAGAAAACAGAATTATGCTTCAGGAAACTCACAATCTGCTTTAAGAAACACGAGCACAGAAGCAACAGGAGGAGAGGCTGCTTCTGCAGTGCTGTTTCAGCACCAGCATCAGTTCTGCCTCACCCCTTGCATGTCTCATTGAAAGCATTATTAAAGACAATCAAACAGTACGCTTTGCATTCAAACTGTACATTTTGCTCTAGCCAAGAGGCAAAATCTCAGAGATTTGCTGTTAATGCCTTTAATTAATAAGGAATGGCGATGGTAAGTGGCCCATTCAGGATGAAGGTGGGTTACTGCTGTCCCTGCCTCATCACAAGGACTTCTGGAAGGTGCTGGCTGCTCCACTGCTTGTCAGGGAGCACAAACGAAGATGTGGAAAGTAAAAGAAAGAAAGGTGTAGACAGCCTTGTAGAAGGATCAAATATCTGAGAAGCAGAATTTACACACATCCTGATGCTCTCACACACAAGCTTGTGTGTGAACCTCTCTGCATGGTTATTTTTCTCTGATCTTGGTTCTGCCTGACTCAGAGCTGCCCGGAGTGACTCTCCACAGCCCCGCTTGGGCCTATGCAGACAAAAATAGAAACAGCAAATTTCTAGGTCACTTCTCTTTGGGTGCCTCAAGACTCTTTTGGATCCTTTATTACAGCCACAAACAGACCTGACAGGTCTGTGACTCATGTAGGAGCTGACTTCTGGGGCTGGGCTGGCTGCTGCAATCCTTCTCTTCAGAGGCAAGCCCCGCAGCCTCATCCATGAGGATGATGGAGCTGATGTTGCAAAGCCTTTCTGCTCTTGTCCATCTGAAGATGAAGATCAGCAGTTAATCTGGACAGACAACGTGGGTTTTGTTACTCTTGTGGCTGCATGTTGGTGTTTCGGAGGGGACAGCTCTGTACCAGTCTTGGAGTTGTGTATCAACTGCTCAGGTTTGGCCTGGGTGCACAGCAGGCGCTGAGAACAGAGGCCACACTCTTTATCCCAGGATTTTTATCATTTTATCAGGTCCTATCCTTTCATGCAGGATGAAAACAATAGCTTCAGCTGCTTTCTACCTGAGCACTGGAGGAGTTCAAGCTGATACTCACATCAAAGCACTCGGCATATTTATCATTCCTGATTCCATAATAAGCAGCGGCGTCTGACAGATGCACAAAAGCACCACAGTTTCCACTTGGACCTTACAATGGCAGCAGTGACTTCAAACTAGGATTAAAGACTCGCTCAGGAAATGCTGAGCATTTTCCTTGCTGAATAATTACAATCTCCTCACAACTCGGATTGCTGGCAGTGCCACGCTGCCCCCGGAGCTTGGGAGCACGGGGGATGCTTTGGGAGCTGCTGCTGCTGCTGCTGCAGCAGAGCTCAGGTTGGCTTTAGTGGGAGCAGGAATACACCTATAATTCTTCTCCAGCACTTTATCAAGTGACACATAATCAGTTTGGTTTAGAATTTTTCAGACATGATAAAGATGTATTTCCTTGCAGGCCTGCTCCAGTCTTATTCTAAGGAATAAGTCACTTTCTTCATTTACCAGAAAGCAAATCTTGCTCTGCAGTTAAAGTTTATGTTTAAGAGAAAAAAACATTCCATAAATAAAGAAAAAAAGAAATCTGAGTTCATCTATTGGGGTGCAATTCCTCTATAGTTTGTCTCAGGAATAATTTGGATCAGTGACAGCCCCAAAAGTAAGGAAGTGAGAATATGGAACAACTTGACATTATTCAATACAGGGAAAAAGCTGTTAGAAGAAAATTACTCAGCTTGCTGAGAGAGACACCTAATCACCCTTACAAGTGTGTCAGCTGCCATTATTTTTTTTTCTTACCATTTTTGAACCATCACATAAATTTTTAATTGAATGCACTGCCTTATGCTATATGAGAAATCAAGAGCATTGGCCATAAAACTCCAAACACAGCCAGTAACAAGAAAATTCAAAGCTTACTGAGAAATTGCAATTCCATTATGGAAGATTTGCATGTAGGCAAAGACATTGTATGTCTTACTCAGAGTAACAGAGTATAGGCACATACTGATTTTAAAAGACAATTAAAACCACTTTAATTAGCTTTAACTAAGGGGTTTTTTTGTGGTTTTAGTTAGCAATAATCTCATTTTGGCTTATCAGATTTTGGAATAGATGCTTCATAAAGAAACTGGTTTGTTTAAAATATGTTTTTGACGTGATTATGGGAATTGGCTGAAATAAAATACTTGGCAAAATTTAAAGCATCTTTAATAGCGAGCAGTGATCTCTCCACCAGTATGGAGTAGATGCTTGCTTTGAACTGTAGTTTGGAAGCATCTACAAATCAGTAAAATGATAGAATAGAGTCTCTAAATTGATCCTTTTAAGACATAATTTGCATTATGGGCTCATGCCTGGCAAAATTTCTCTCAAACAGTAGCATATCAGCATTAGCATGCTCAATTATAGATCTTCCTACAACACCACAGCTACTATGAGTCCCCAAGGGCTGAAATGGCTCTTTTCCAGAAAGCTGTATATTTTTATGTTTAAATAATCCATAAAGACTGTCCCTGTTGAGAAGTTCAGAAAGACTCTTCTGAATGCTTCATTGCAGGGCTTGGGGCTGTAGGATAGAATGCAAACCCTGGCAGTAGGTCCCTGTTTCAGCTCTGGGTGACCTATTTTGGGCTTCACTTTGACTGCCATGATGTGGCTGTAACTTACCCCTCATTTTATAACACAGCCTTGTGTCCTCTAGCCCAGCTTTAGCAAAGGACCTGAACTTCCTCAAGGAGCTGTGCTCAGGGAGACCTGGAGATCCAAATGTGCTGGTGGAAGAGCTGGGACAAGCAGTGCCATCCCCAGCAGAGACCAGCTCACACTTCAGTGATGATTTGGTGAGTTACTGGTGATGCTCTGCCCTGTGAAAAGTAGGATATTGATAGAAACACTGCTCTGGTTTGGGGCAGGGATGTGACACCTGGACAGTACCTGCATGTGGACAAGAGTTTCCCCACAGAAATATTCCTTTAAAATTAAAGCATGTGCATGCAAAAATCATAGAATTACAGGCCGGTTTGGGTTGGAAGGGACATTAAAGATCATCTTATTCCACCCCCTGCCACGGGCAGGGACACCTTCCACTGTCCCAGGTTGTTCCAAGCCCCATCCAACCTGGCTTTGGACATTTCCAGGGATGGGGCAGCCACAGCTGCTCTGGGCACCCTGTGCCAGGGCCTCACCACCCTCACAGGGAACAATTTCTTCCTGATATCTCATCCAGCTGTCTTATCTAACTGTCCAATCTATCTATATCCAATTCCCTGGCTCTGGGAAGCCATTCCCTGTGTCCTGTCCCTCCACCCCTTGTCCCAAGTCCCTCTCCAGCTCTCCTGGAGCCCCTTTAGGCCCTGGAAGGGGCTCTGAGGTCTCCCTGGCACCTTCTCTTCTCCAGCTGAGCACCCCCAGCTCTCCCAGCCTGGCTCCAGAGCAGAGAGGCTCCAGCCCTTGGAACATCTTCATGGTCTCCTCTGAACCACTCCAACATTTCCATGTCCTTCTGATGCTGGAAGCCAAGAGCTGCACACAGCCTTGCAGGAGGGGTCTCACCAGAGCAGAGCAGGGGGGGAGAATCCCCTCCCTCACCCTGCTGGTCCCACTGCTCGTGCTACGGCCCAGGATATGGTACAAAATTAAAATTAAACACATACATTATAAAACTTCTATGAGGCAATGTGTGCCCAAGTGCTTAAAATTAAGCACACACTGAAGTTTTTTCTGGCTTGGGTCAACCTGAGTTTTGCTCAAGGTTAAAGAACAATGTGACCCCAGGATTTCATAGGACCAGCAGCAGTCTCCAATCCTGTGGCCACCCTTTGCCTCCAATATGAGGCAACTGGAAGCAGAGAGTCATCTGCTGCATTTGGTAAATATTCTCTCCAGGTTTGGGGTTTTTCTGATAGGCTCAAACAACAACAGAACTCATCCTGATAGATGCTGCCTGTTTTCTCTTCTATGAGTTCTTCCTAACTTGCTTTAATTTGCCATTCTGAACAATTCTCTATCATGCTTCCAAATTCCAACCTGATATTAAATTATTAAGGAGGTGTTTTTGAAATATCTTATCTTGACATGTATCTCCTGAGCCAAATGACCTCAGGCACTGTTCCTAATTAATTTCTTAAAGGGAAAAAAAAAAAAAGAAAAGCTGGCAAGAGGTACCAGCAGTGACCCTTCCCAAAGTCCTCCAGACTGTGCTGGGCTGCTCCCTGCTTGGGGCTGGAGGAGAGGGAGAACAGGGCTGACATTTCCTCGTGGTTTCATCTCCTCCTGCCACCACTCACTGGGCCAGTGGCAGAGCATGGATGCTTCCCCCACCTCATGCCAGGAGCAAAGGCAACAGCACCATTCCCAAACACCCACTGGGGCAATAACCAAATGTGAAATTCAAAGCTCCTTTTTTAACATTAAAAGCCACTGAAACAAAGAGTCTTTTTTTTTTTTTAAACTTTTAAACAATATATTCTGAGAGAATGAGAGATTAAGTTTGAGGAGTCACTTCCAATCAGAAAGCCACCATTTAATTACAACACACAGGAAATTACAGAGTGAATGGCCGGGACAGTGATAAGAGACTGACACCGGAGGATGACAGGTACTGAAATCCGACCACTTCATCACAAAGCTACTTATCACAAGAGCCTGTCTGGAAGGCTGACAATCTGATTGTACTGTCAACTCAATTCATAATTAATATATTTATCAAATTAATTACTGAAAAAATCTCACTGGTGCTCGCCATAAAACAGTGGCTAAATTCATTGCCTGTTGGCTTCGTTTACTGCTAATAACTGTGCTGTCAGTTTAATGAGGGCAGTGAGTGGGCCCTGTTTTAGCTGCATGACAGACAAATTGCCCTCTTATATAGAATGATACAGAGAATTTAAGAGAAGAAAAGAAATATGTCATTGTTTGGTGACAGCCACAATCGGAGCCTTGTCTCGGAAACTTAGCATCAGCTCAAACGTACATGAAAGGGAGGTTGGGAATTCCTTTGTCAGCTAAATAAATACTTTATGAAATCCTGACTGATCCCTTCGTCTGAAATGACCTCGCGGCACCGCGTGGAGCTCTCAATAATTCCCTGTTGATTCCAAAGACCTGACAGGAGTTTGTTGTGCGACAGGAGGCAGGAATTCTGCTGCACGCCTGAGCCATGCGAACACAGCGTGGATTCCCGGCTGTCTGGGCAAGCAGGAGACCCCAGGGATGGCAGGGATGGAGCTGGGGGTCTTGTACAGCTGGGTGGTGCATGGAAGGGGCACAATCCAACACTCATGGGCACCATACTGCTATAAATGGGACAGAGAACCTATTGTGCTTAATTAACTGCACATGAGCTAATTGAGGTACCCAGCTCCAGTGAACAGCTAAAAGTTGCTCCATTCCACTGCCAAACAGGACTTTGAAGACAACAGAGGGGTCCATGCCTCCTAAAAGATGCTGCTTCCTTGGGTAGGAAGTGTTGGGGCTCAGCAGCGAAATTTCCAGTTGTTAAATCAGGATTTAAAACTGGTTAAAATGGGATTTCACGCACATCATTTCAATTTGTTCAGCTTAGCTGTGCTTCAATGTAGCAGGGCAAATCCACCAAGAAATGAATATTTAATCACAAAATTCAGAAGAAAGTTAGGGGCATTTTTCTCTAATGGCTATTAAATCATGCTGTCAGTTCTGCACAGTCAGAAAACACAGCTTCATCTGGGATGATCCTCTCTACAGGGTGAAAAAAGGCACCACCATAAAATGTGTACATTTATTCCCTACATCAAAATCCTGTGCCCTGAAAAGCATTTTGTTGACCCAGCAGCTTGATAAAAATTGGGCTTGGGTTTTTTTACTACAGCATATAAGCAGTATTAAACTAAAGACCAGATAATTTAGACAGTGTTTAGCCGGGTTTTAAAGGCCTAGTATTTCTTGTTTAATGAATAAAATGTGGACAAATGGTAACTCAGTGTAATGCTACTGCACAGAGTTTAAGTGATAAAGTTAATGCTGTGAAAATTCTCTGTAACAAGAACTCACATTAAAATCTATTATGTGTTATAAAGAATGTAAGCAGCCATGATCACTGGGGAAAAAATGTTTGAGGATGGTGAAAAATCCTTGCAGGTTACTATTATACGGGGTATTTTCAAACCTTTTGATTTGCTGCTTGCAAAAGAATTAAGTCTTAAACCTAAAGAGAAGGAGCCTCAGATGACTGAAGGGTTATTTTAGAGGTGGGTGGGATTTCAGATTATTTTCTAGCAGTGCCCTAATTCTGTGTGATTGGCTCAAACATAGCAATAAAACAGTGAAAAATAGCTGGCAATGAGAGCAAAAAATAAATATTCAGCATTGCAAGCATGCTCGCTTTGTGTGTGCATGCATAGATATGTATATAAATATATTTTGTCCTGCTGTTATTTTCATGAGTCATCTGCCCATTCTGCAGTACTCCCCTTGCTGTTGTCACCAGCATTTTGTATTTTCTACCTGGCTCCTGCCTGCCTTTGATTCCAGAGTTTACAAGGAGGACCCTGCTCTGAACACACAACAGCAAAACCACTTGGTTTGAGTTGCGCTGTGACAAATATTACAATATAAAACTCAGACCTGTTCTTTTCCTTTCATCTGGGCCATACCTAGATCCCAGACTGAGATTACCCCTGCTGGCTGCTGGCTGCCCCCCTTCCCACTGCTCAGGTTTTCAATCCCAGCTCTCCATCCCCTGTGTCTCTTCCCCCCCGCCCTGGACATCACCTTGCCCAGCTGCTTCAATGCTCTCCCTTGTGCTTCAGTGCCAGCAGCAGCAGGAGGGCACAAACACAGCCAGTAATTACACAGCTATTCTCTGCTCTGCTTGACAGAAGAAGGATTCCATGCCCCAGCTCCAGGAGCTGCTGGCACCGATGGTTGGGAGCGTGGGGAGCTCCAGCTCTGAGGACACAACCCCAACCCCTTGTCCGTGGCCACCTTTGTCACCTCCAGGACAAGCCTCACCTTGCTGTGGCCACAAAATGAAAATCCCCCTCTTTCCCAGCCTGGGAGCTGATGCTCTGTGTCTTGCTTGGATTAATGTTTGCAAAGCTGTGGGAAGTGCTGCCTGATCTGCAGAAATGGGTGCTTCTCATTTCATTTTAGCCCCTGATTTATCGGGGTAACTGCCCACCCTCTGAATTAATAAAGATAAAAGTGCAATTGTATCAGCACCGGGCAACGCTTGAAAAATAAAAGGAAAGGCTCAGTTTGCAGCATTCATCCCTGAGGGATAAGAGTCTGTCTGCAGCGAATGAACTCGGCTAGAAAGGCTGTCCACAAATAATAAAAGTGATCAACTCCTTAGAGTTATCTTATCCAGTCATCTCCTGTGAAACATTTCGATCAGATATCCCTTACCTGAGTTATTTTATTTGGCATATAGCACTTTAGGCAAGATTTTCAGGAGGCAAATAGGAAATGAGAGTTGGAAAACATTAATTAAATGTGAATACAACAGCTTAATGGGTTTTATCTTCAGATGAACTGGAGATGACTCTTTGCCATTCACTTCTTAAAACTGCAAGCAGAGATAAAGGAAATGTAGCAAGAAAAGGCAACCAGGGAAAAGATGAAAGATTTGGTAGATTGACAAGACCAAAGTAATTTGATTTGTATTCAGGCTGGACCATTTCACAAATTTCACATATTGCTGCTCTATGGCTGCATATCAAAGGCAAGTAAAAGGATACTCGGTTCTTGCACTAGGCACTTTTAAAACTAAAATTATTCTGTTTAAATGCTCTTTTAGAAATAGTTTCTACACTTAGTTGTATGAGGTCCTTTCTTCATACTCAAGGTTTCATCATGCCCCATTGAAATCACCCGCTTTAGTGTTATACTATTGTTAGTTTGGAATTGTTTATTCTGAAATCTTCCAGAAGGCAAAAAGAGTTTTTCTGAAAAGTTCTAATTGGCTGAAAGTAAAGGTCACTAATTTTTCAGAACCAGATCATTCAAAATATATTACACTTAAGATGTACTTTTATTTAATTTTTTTTCTCTTTATAGATCAAGCTGTTCCTGCCACTCCCAGCCAGCTTTTGTAGAGCTCAGTGTCCTGGGGAAAATACTTTACTTTCCAATACTTCCAGAAAATATTTCCACTTTATACAAGCAAACAGTCAAGCAAATACTGATTTTAAGCCATAATGTGTTTTGAAAATGGCAAATAACCTTTTTTTTGGATGTATGTGTACATACAGATGCTCAGTGTTTTTGTGTGGATTTAACATATATTCCTCCCTTTTTCTTTTCCTTGTTTTCATGGAACAGCATCTAATTTTGGAACAGTTGTTTCTGCCTGAGGATTACACCTGGAGATCATCTGAGACCCAGTGATATCCTACATGTTCAGCTTTTTACTCTCTAAACTGGACAAGGCTGAGAAATGCCACAGATTTGTTTTGTTTTCTTTTCTTTTGGTTGTTTTTTTTCACATTGTCTGCACAAGAGGAAAACACAAATAAATGCAAAGGATTATCAGAGTGTGTTTGCAGGTTACTTGAAATGTTCCTGGAGTGGCAACAATTACTGTCAGTGGTTTTGCATTGCTAGCAAAAAAAAAAGGAATTTCAGTCATTTCCGTGTTCAAGATGCCACTTCTTTACAGTGTATTAGAATTTTTGGCACCAAGCTGTGTTCCCAGTGACATCCCAGCCCAGGAGGGCACAGCACATCTCCCCCTCCCGCTGACATCCCAGCCCAGTCCTCCCCAGCTGACACAGGGACATGCAGTTGGGGACAGTTATCTATAGATGGCAATCTTCTTCTGGGCACAGAGCTGAGGTGAAGCCAGCTCTTCTTCCAGAACAAAAATAAAACACTCCCATATGCACATATTTACAAGTAGTGAAAAGAAGTCTTTTATCCTGGGGTAGTACAGGATGCTTTTAACAGGGCTTCAGGCTTGATTTTGGTCCACAGGGGCTGTTTTACCAGTAACTAATCTTATATAACAACAGGAAATTGTTAATGTCTGCTAAACTGCTCATTTATGGTGTCATTTGAAAAGCTGGATTGACTTGGGCAAGGCACTGCTGTTTCCACAAGCGTGGCTGTGTGCCTTTCAACAATGCTGGGCCTCACACTAAAAACCTTTATAAAATATTGCAACATTTTTCCTATTTTTTAGTTGGTATTGATGCAGAAAAAAGTGGTACCATTTCTCTGGAAGGTGTGTGAGGAATTAAAGGCATTCATTCAACCTCCCCTCAGGTTAAACCTCTCCAACAGAGGAGGGAGGGAAGGACACAGAACTCACCCTTCCCCAAAAGAGGAAAGGTTTTGCACTTGTCTCTGGAGGAGAACACCGTGGGATGGATGGAGAGCATCCCTCACCTTCCCCAGAGACTTGGGGAAAGTCTCTGAACACAGGAACCTGTCTACATAAGAGAATTAAGTGTCAATAATGAGAGTGGGGCTCACAGGGGAAAACTTGGTTGCCCCTAAATCCCAAGCATCTTTCCACAGGTGGCTCTCAGGTACCTGAGAAGACATGGAGCCAGCCACTGCAGGTATCCAAAGCTGTTTTTTCATACTGAAATTAATTTTTGTTTCAAAGAATATGGTGCTAATGTGCTTAATAGACACGTCATACACACCTGAAAGAGATTTTGATGCGTGTTTGAGATTGTTATGGCCTTCATTTAGCTCTGGACCTGGGCTAATCCTGATGGATATGAGATCACCAGCACAGAAAATAACACTGAGCTATTGCTGGAAGTGCTGTTAAATGAACCCCCTTCAGCTGGTAGGGTGGGGATACAAAATACTGATTCATCAAATTATCCAAAAACTGAGTAATTAAATGCACAAAGTATCATAGCATATATGAAGTTCTCACAGAACTGAAAGAGGTTAAAGCTGATAGTGGTAATATTCTCCAAGTACAAAAAAAATAAACCAACACCTTTGGAATGACCCTGCAGGGAATTTTAGACTCATTTAACAGAGACTGAGGAGCTGCTGTGCTGTCTGTTTTGAAACAAGCCCCAGAGTAGCCCATTTATTTAGAATTCACGAGCTAACACTTTCAGAGCCCACTTCTGATAACTTGCAAAATCTAAAACTCCTCATTAAATGCCAGATAAATTGACTGGCCTGAGGGCAGGATGGGTGGATGGGATATGTGAGCATGAGTCCAGTTTCCTGTAATTAATGAGATCTGAATAAGCAGAACCAATCCAGCCTGAGCAAGAAGAAAATTACTGCACCTAGCAAAGTTCAAATAAGAAATATGTGAACTTTGAAGTAGTTGAACACAAATCAAGATGTTGAGTTTTTATAAAAACCTTTATGAGCTCCAAAATCTGATTTACAGTACGTCACTTTTTTTTTTCCCTGTGGGCTGGCAATTTAATATTAAGAGGATTCTTTCAGGGGCCCCAATTCAGAAGGGTTTTTTAAATGCTTCCTTTTAGTTACATAAATACCTCTACCTCTGTTCAGCAGATATTTAAATACAAACTCTTGCCCCACTCTATTCAGCCAGATGGAAGAATGCATTTCAGTTTAACTCTAAGGTAAAACATTTTTATTTAAAACTCTACTTGAAAAATAATTTTTTTTTTTAGAATTTAAGTGTCTTAATCAAACCACTGATTTTTTGTATGTTCATAGAAATGTTCAGAAATATTGTACACTGGAGTCAAGAAGTTCTTACAAAGTTCACTGTGATATTTCATCGTCCAATATGCCAAAGAAACATTCCTCTGCTGTACTCCAACCCAAACTATTCCTTGATTCTGCAATCCCCCGGCATGACCCTCATGGGTCTGAAGCATCAGGGCCAAGCTCCAGGTCCAGGCAAGGGAGTAGAATTGTTCTGAAGTAAAAAACTGAGCTCACCCATGAGCTTTCTATTTGCTTTCCTGATGTATTTTCCAGAGTTTTCTACAATGTCTCTCCATTTAATAAAATTCATTAAAATGTGCATTTGCTGGAAAGAGCACATCAGGAATCCATCCTCTGAAAAAGGAAGATGAGTGGTCTTATGTCATAAAACACCAAAAATAAGGACAGAGGTGTTTCTTGCAACTGTTTGTTAAAATGCTCCAGCTGTTCCAGTGACTTTAGGAACAGCAAATGGAGCTGAAGAAGTTCAGATAGGAATTCTTACATCACCTGGCCTTGTTTTCTTGATCTTTGAAAGAACAGTTGTAGCAAATATCTGTTTCCATAGCAAGGAAAGGGGGATTTTTAAAATATCAAGTCAGGAAAACCGTTCAAAATATTGCTTCATTTAGACAGTTGTATGAAACACAACCATTTCAGGTTAAAATACCTGGTGCTTATATGTTTTGTATACTGGTCAAGTTAAATTTCACTTCTTGCCGTGCCTTAGTTTTCTTCTTCATACTTAAGCACTGACATAAAGTATAATTGCAGCTCAGAGAAAGTTATGGAGTTGAATAGAGGATTTAAAAGAGCTTTTCTTTTAGAGTTTTTCTTTTAAAGTAGCAATGGAATTCATGTGTTGGAGGAGAGCAGAAGTATTGTCCACAGCTTTGCTCAGGGGAAAACCCAAAAGTAACCTAAAGACAAATTTAAAGAAATCACGTTTTCTCTGAAAAGCACTTTCTCAGGAGACTATGGTCAACTTCAAGGGTGCCTTTATCAGACATTCCAGGGGGGAAAAACAGGAAGAAGAGCTGCCTGCCCAAGGTAACACAATAGGAGTCTGCAGCAGTCACAGGAGTATCAGTTACCATAAACCAAGCTGTGCAACAAGGAGATTAAGATGTGGATTACCCACCACTTACTATGTGTCATAAAGAAAAGAATAGTTTCAGATGCCAGCTTGACTTAATCTGGTACTGGCGGCCTTTCCTTGAAAGGATTAATGGGCACTTTTTTCTACCTAGGCATTTTTAAAGGGTTTGTCATAATAAAGATTGAGAGCAGCAACAAGTAATGACAGAAACTTCAGCATGAACTATTAAAGGATTTGATAAGGAATTATCCATTTCTGAGTCCAAGCAAATCACCATCAGCTGTATGCCTTGCTTCATTAAGGCAGCATTGTATTCCGATGAAATTCGCTGTGGCGGTGATAGGGGCCCTTCAATCAGGTTCTGTAAAGATGAAATCAGCTCCAAATGGGCATTGATTTGGAGTGCAAATCTAAGAGGGATTTGTTTCTTTAACAGAGGTTTTAGATGCCATCACGCCTTTTTTTTGGCATTCCTCTATTTTCTTCCAAACTTTCCCTATGACACAATCTTGCCGCAGGTGCAAGAAGCAACTGAACACGCCAAAATTATCTCCTCCTTCCCTTGCCATGTAGTGTTTTAGTTTGCATTTGTGGTACAATTTGAAGGAAGGCCTTTCCTATTCAGAAATTGGAGTGAAAAAAAGGGATATTCAGTGAAATGAAGGAAATTCTCCTGAGAAAAAAGGAATTGCTTAAGAGTGGATGCTACAGATGACATTTACCAGCAGAGACTGGAGAGCACGAGGGCTCTGAGTTTAGGTGAAGGAAAGAGGAGACTCAAAGTTACATTCAAAATGTAAGATACCACTCAGAGCAGCTTACTGCAGAGCTGACATCCAGGCAGGCACCTCCAGATACAGATCAGAGCCCTCAGAGAGGTAGGAATACCTGTCCTTTGGGAAATGTTATCCCATTCCCGTGTGTCTTCCTTTTTTAGTGGTTTAGTTGCTTTCTCTTCATAGAATCAAATATTTTCTGTTATTAAATGTTCGTGTCTCCCTCACAGAGTATCAGACTGATCTGCTTAACATGGTCCTGCAACTTTCCAGGTCACATTCCCAGAGACAACAAAATCTAGAAGTGCTGCCTACCCTTTTTATATGTCCATTGTGCTAGAAAGACCCAAAGAATCCCTGCCCCTTCTGGTGCTGGTGATTTCTAACACATCCTATTCCAGCAGAGCAGAAATTCCAGGATTACAATATTACAATCCATGATGATTTATAGATTCTGTTCTTTTATGTGCCTATGGTTCATAGAAATACAGATATGAAAAAATAGAAAATTTTCCAGTTTTGTTGACAAGTCAAAGGATGAAATGGCAAGCAAAATGTTGAATGAAAGCTTTCCTCTGCTTTAAAAAAAGCAATAATCACTAAACCTTGTAAATCTTAACAAAAAGCTCGGTTTAGATTAAATTGTGCAAAACATTTGAATGAATCCATAATGTACTTTATGAACATGGATCTGACTTATTATTATAACTTTTATAGATTAAGTTTTTTAAGTTTTCCAGATTTCAAGTGTGCATCACACATTAGTTTTTCCTTTTAAAATCATATAAAATATGTTTAAAGAAATATATTTTTAAACCTACTTTTTGTAACCCACATGCTGCAAGGAGTGGTTTTGCCTGTTAGTTGTGACATTGGATATTTGATTGGCAATTTCTTACTTAGTCCATTTGCATAGCAAAACTGAGAGAAGAATCCAGGCAACATTTAAAGAGCATCAGAAAATACGTACGGACATATGTCATGTGGATGTATATACATACATTTATATACTCACTACAACATCAATTCAACAAAGTAGGTGAACTGTTTGTGTGCTGACAACTAAATTTTACCTGATGGGAGCTGATGGAGGTGGAGGCAGCTGGAGCAGCTATTGCTGAGCCTGGGAATTTGGTATTGCTAAAGCTAGAATGGTTTTTATACTGTGAGAGATCTGCCACTCATAACCATGTCCCTGTAAGATTAGCAAATGACACAAATAAACACTGGATTTATTTTTTTATCACTTAGGCAGCTGGTTGGATCTTCTCCAGCCCACTTATGATCAAAATTAAAGCCTCCTATTTGGTCAGTTCGTAAATATGCTCTAACCCACTCCACTGCGACCTTTGGAAATGCTAATGTTACCTGGAGCACTCGGGGACATCTGAAGGAGATTTGTTTTCATGGGTTGACTTGCAAAAGAGCTGCCCTTGGTTTTTAGCAGTTTCCCCAATATACACATGCAAACCAGCCCAGATCTCATCACATGTCATTTCAAATGTGCAGTTTTGTCCTTCCATGCTGAGGGGAACAAGCAAAACAACAAGCTCCTATTCAGAGGTAATTCCGAAGGCAGCTCCGCCGTGTCTCGCTGGCTGCTCCCTAACAAGCCTTTCATTCATGGCTGTTCCATGCAGCTGAGCTGTTTCTACCTGAGCCAGTGTTACAGACCTTTAATCAAACAAATGTACAAGGAAGCTCAACTACTTAACTGCCCTGCTTGTTCTGCGGGCTGAGATAGCCAAATGCAACAAAAAGAATTTTATTCCACTCAGGACGAGTACATTTCCTTGCCGTTGTTCCCAACAAAGGGCAGCAGGTACAAATGGCCCCACTATCTGTGTCAGGGAGAAGTGGAGAGCAATTTGTTTCTATTAAACAGGATGGTTCTATGTTTTATTTTGTTGGCTTAGCCTCTCCACAGCCTGTGCCAATCACGGTCTTTAATCTGAACTGCCCTTGACCGTTCCTGCTATGCCACAGAAGAATTCTCTCTTTTTTTCCTTTTTTTTCTTTCCCCCCCCTCCTTCTCGCACAGGTAATTGTGAGAAAGCAAGTGAAAGCCCCAGGGTATTGGATTCAAAACACAATCCTGCCGTTCTCAGAACCGTACAAAGAATAAACTTGAATGCGACATTGAGTCCTCCCCGCCTGCACCTGCTGGAGATCTCCCATCCCCTCCAGTTCATGGTGGGGTCACAGCAGGCTCTGCTCTGCTCTGGTGGCAGCAGAGCTCCTGTGTTTTCAGTTCACAGTGAGATTAGATCGACAAGGTTTGACCCGTCTGGTTTAGTTTTTGTTTGGTGAAGCAAGGAGAGCCGGGCACTCGGTTAAATGCCTACCAAGCCATTCCCCTGGAGAATGCTGCTGGGGTCTGTCAGGGACCATTGGCCTGGTGGCATTTTGAAAGGCTGCAGGTTGGGGTTGCTATAATTTAATGTGACCTCAGAGAACGAGACAAAACTTTTCTATCTGTCTATACACTTCCCTGGGTGCTCCCTTCTCAGGGGTCCAAGAGGAAAACCCAGTATAACCTGCCCCATGTGCAAGTTCTGAATTGTGTGGTGTTGTGTTTATTTTTTCTTTTTTTTTTTCTTTTTGTTTTGTTTTGTTTTGTTTTTGAGGTTCCTTTGGATTTGAAGCATGTCCTGAAAGCACAGCTCAGAGTCATTTCTCTCACTCTGAATTTCACTGCCTCGTTTCCCTCCTTTTACACGAAGAGTTAAAGTTGCCTGGTGTAAAATCAGAGGATCACAAGCTCAAACTGGTTCTTGCTGCACCAGCCTTCTCACATGAAATATTCCCACCAGGATTCATCCTGAATAGTCAGGGCAGAATCCCAAACATTTCATATTTCTGTAAGGTTTTAATACACCAATACAAGCCTCAGTTTTTGAACATCTGCCTACATCTGGAAAGATCCTTTTTTCCTATTTGTCCAGTTTGGACTTTTCCTGAATATTTTTTCTATTTCTTATTTTACAGCAGCCAAAATGTTGGTTTAGGTCAACACAGAGTAGAAAAGCCATTTTTTATAGTCCTGATGTTGCTACCAGGAATTACATATGCTGATGCCCCTCTAATGATGAACTTTTGGTCCCTTCCAGTCCGAGCTGTTTCAGGATTCTCTGATTCCAATGACATTCCTTTTCTGAATGGAAACCTTGAAAATCCATTAGATGTTCACTAATCTGGTGCACAGAATTTGCAGCTGCATCTACTGCTCTTTCTTAATCATATAGTCTCTGATTGTGAGATAAAAACCAGAGACCCCTGACATAAAATACGGTTTCTGTGGAGGAGGAATAAAAGCTGGAGTTGAGCAAGATTCTTAGCCTTAAAAATACTGCAAAAGGAGATGGCCCAGCTTAAATTTTTTAGGTACGAATTCAGGTTAGTTATAATTTTTTCTGAGTATTTTTATCTACCCCTAAGGCAAGAGATAAATGAAGTGTGATAGTACTTTGGAGAGCTTAGGAACTATTTGTAGTGAATAATTTATTCGACAAATTTTGCCCTTGTTTCAGTTCATGAATTATCTGTGAACTGACTGGTACTTTTACGAATTTATTCATAATTCAGAATTATTCCAGAAATGCTTCTGTCCAAACACATTTTGCTGCAGAGTTTGCCTATGAGCAGATTATTGATTTAGCTGTTATCTGCAATGTATTATTTGGGGGGTGAGGGGGAAGAGTCCTTTTCAAAGGCCCAGAAACTCATCCTTAAAGTACATTTCAAAGGTTTCAGGAGAGCTAATCATGCTGTTTGCTGCCTTCCTGGGGTCTGGGTTAATTTCTGTTTATTTTTGTCATAGTTCTTTATGGGTATGTTTGAAATTGACTTAAATAAACTGGCTTTAGGATCTAATTTGTGACTTTAACCAAAACAAACATTAAATTTGTTAAAGAAAAGCAAATATTCTGTCCTGTAGATAAGACAACCTACAACAGAGTAGGTATAGCCCTCTGTCTGGGTATGATTTACATATGATTTAGTTATCTACAAAAGCTTGTTATAATCTCTTCTTAATCTGTAGCAATGTCCATGTATTTGGGCTTGTTTTAAGGAGAAAAATGCATTAAAAGGAAAACAGAAGGAAATTTAGTGCAACTATCCTCCTATAACTTCAACTTAGTTTTCTGTGGTTCTATGCCCTGATTTAATTTGATACAATTAAAATAAAAGCTGCAATCTAAGGCGAGTAAATGAATTTTGTGTCAAGAGTGAAATACAATCTGTTAAAATTGGTTTGAAAATACAATTTTAGGTCTAGTACAGCAAGTCCTGACATTTCAGATTAATCTGTCCTATAACAAAATTAATGACACTCAAAGTTGTTTAAGAATGGCTGTTAACTATACTTACCCTATTCATCACAGGCTCGATCAGTCTAATCCAAGAAGTCACCAGGCTATTAAGTACAGTACATCAGTTCACTTTAGGACATTTGGATTGGGATTGTTTGAGGGATCAAATGCCTGCTCATAGAAATGAAAGGTAAATAACAAGAGAAATAAATATTGCTGATATTGCTGATATGATGCCTGTAGGTCAGTATGTCAGTGCAGCAGATCTTCCTGCTGAAAACCATAATTAAGTTAAAAACTAGAGGCACATCTGGGTGGATTTATCTGGGTGATCCAAACTTTTAGGACTTCCCATGGGGCAGCAGATCTCAGGAGTGTGGCTCCTCCTGCTTCACACCTTGGAGCTGCTGCCTCTCCCCTTGCAAAATCCGTGTCACAGTGAGGTTCCCCAGGCTCCTGTCCCACTGCTGTCCTGGAAGGAGAAAAGCTCAGGCTTCATCCTGCACATCTGATGGGAGAGTCAGAGTGCTGTCCATTGCTCTCTGCTTTGTTCCTCATGTTAGCCTCAAGCCTGCAGTGGGAATTGCAATTTGGGGTCCAAACTGGCCATAAAAAGCTTTGCAAGCAATTAAGGCAGTGCAGAAAGCAGATGGGTTTGGGCTGATTTGCAGAACTCGAGTTGAGAAGAGCCACAGCAGGCATTGTTCTCTCCATTCCACTCTTTTTCCCACTTAAAAGTAAGAATAATAGAGGATATATTCTGGTTTTATGTAAAGTGAAAATGTTTACCTAAGCCACGATGATTTTGATATGACTTTATTATAGGGGATTTTTTTAAGAAAAAAAGTAAAACTAGAGTTTTTCAGTGAAGATGCAGGGCTCACTCTCCTCCTTTGAACAAATATTTAAATCTGCGAGACCAAGATGAAATTTTCCCTCTGCTTCATTGAATTTGAACCCCATTCCCTAACAGAGAAGGACCAAGCTCCAATGTTTTGATCAGTGCAGATTCACTAGAACATGTCTATGAAAGGTGGAAGACAATTCAAAGACTAGAATATAAATATTCTCTCCACAGGGAAAGCTAGAGGCAGCTCATCTGCTTTTCCCAGAAGTGCCTTGGGATAAAAAATGATGATGTTTATACTCCACCCATTTCGTGACTCTGTTTCTTGAGAAAAGCCACCCGAACCTGTTAATTGTCATAGATTAATTGTGTAGATTAGTTGAAACTGTTTTCTTCAGAAAGAGGAGTGTTCACTTTACCTGAAGAGACACCCAGTGCTACAGTTCTTATTTTTAATCTAAAGAACTGGCTCGTTGTGAAACACATTCCATTTGGTGATGAAAATGGCACTCATGTTTCATTTGGCTTTGTACCGCTTTTGATCAGCATTACTTGGGTTCATATAAGTTATGGATTCTCTTCTCCTGCTGTTGGGAATGTGGAAAAACTTCCCCAGGATGGCTGAAATCAATGGATTTGACTGTCTCTGAACATATATTCTGTGCTGAGCACATGCCAGGCTCAGACACCATCTTCCCTCCCCTCCCTCCAGAGTGAGACCATTCCAGGATTTCCCCCTGCAAACTTTCACAGCTCACAAAGCTGAATTGATTCTCCTTTACTTTTGACACCGAAGGTGATCTCCTCTCCTCCAGGATAAAGTGCTACATTTGCTCACCTAATAGCCATACTTTTTGCCCAAATGTTGCCATTAAAAACTCAGCTCTGGCCATTAGGCTCTTCCTAGAGTAAGGCAGAAGAAAATTCAGGACTAAACCTGAGCGGTAATTACCTCACTGAATGTTCATCCACTCACACATTTTTCATCCACTTTAAAATTGCATTCCCCTATACATTTCCTGTATTCTAATGCCTCTCCTGCAGCTTTTAGCTGGAATCACCAGAGTAATCGGTGTCCTTCGTTACAGTCCAGGCAAGACTAAATGCAGAGCTAACACCCTACACTGAAGTGATATGAATCACATCACCACAAAAAGCCTGACATCTGGGTTTACCACATAGGCATGTGGGAATGAAAAATTGCTTTTGATGCCCCTTTTTCTCTGTTATTTTTATTAAAAAAAAAAAAAAGGAGGGGGGAAAAAAAAAAAAAAAAAAAGATGAGGGTAGGACCATTACAGAGATTTTCGATTTTCTTTTAAAATCTAGAGGGAAGAAATGCCAACCTGGTGACTGCCTGGGTCCGACACACAGAAGCAAATGCAAGCTCTCAAAGGGCAAGTGTGAATTTTGATGCTGTGGAAAATGTGGAGAAATTATTGCACCTCATTTCTAAGTGGACAGTGTAATTGCCCTTGGAAGAGCACAGCAATCCAGAGCATGTGGGTATCCAGTGGGGATGTTTTCCTCCTGTTCTAATAAGTACAGAATACCAGTATGCATCTCTAATGCAGGAACAAGATGGAGAAACCATGTGGGTGTTACAGGCTCAAATCCATTTTGTGCCATGCCAGGATGCAAGAAAGGAACAGTACAGGGCAAAACCTGCACCACTGAAGGGTTTACTGGCAGGAATTTGTCTTTACAAGCAATAATTGTGATAATTGCCTCTACAGCAAGGAATCTTCCCTTACTGTACTGATTTCTGTCCCCCTCAGGACAAGCAGGACCTCTGATGCTCCCATGATTTTCATGTTCCTGTAAAAGCTTGGGGTTCACCTCTGGACCTAAACACCTTTTATAAACACAAAACAGCCCATAACAAATGAGTATTTGTTTCCACTTCAGAGAATCCATCCATCAACAGTTTTAGGACAATGGCAGTGGCGATTTAAATGGTAGAAAATAAGTAAATCCCATTTATTCGTGGCTGAATTTTTCATGGCTGTGTAGGTATTAACTGTATGGAATGTTTCTGTGTCACCTTCTAAAAGAGCACGGAAGTTGGTTTGTAAGAGAATTGTTCTAAGTTACACACACTCCTAAGACACAGAGACTTCAGGATCTTTTATTACCTTTTTAAAGAGAAGAAGCATGGAGATAAATTTACCTGAAAGGCAAGCATGCACCAAAGGAAAGGGCAAACAATAATATTTATTGGCATAGTAAAATCCTATTTTCTGTTAGGCCTGTGTCAAACTAAATAGACATTTACAGGTTGGGTTTTTTAAGATTTTATTTATAATTTAAAAAGAAGTAAACATGATTAACAGTCAAGGCAATTCCTATTGCTTTTCCCACACATAACTTGCAGCCTTATTGACTGCACATGCCAAGCAACATTCAGCATCAAGATTAGAATCCAGCTTCCAGGGGAGCTTCTCAAACTTCCCTAACTGGTGCTCTAGTGCAGAGGTGACATTGAGTTAGGCAAAAGATGAGGACTGTTGTCACATTAAGCAAAACATTCCAATGCAAAAGAAACACCTGATATCAGCTATTGGTGCCAGTCGTCATCAGGGCATCTCTGGGCCAGAGGAGCTCTCCATTCCTTGCAGAAATGTGAATAATTTGGTCATTGTTCTATGTTCTCCTGTTCCCACTGAGATTTTTCATTAGACACTACATGAACCGTGTGAGCTGTAAATTAAGCATGAGAACAGCTTGGCTGACAACATGCAAAGTGATCTTGGGACAGCCAGGGCCAGGCCTGTGCCCTCAGATAAAACCAGATATAATTTCTCTGCTGTCACAAGATTTCTGCCATTGTTTTCCTCCCAGTGTAGATCCCACCTGCCTGCTTGCACATCCGTTCACAGTCCTCAGCCACTGCCACATTTACATTTTTGTCTTTCAACAGAAGAGACAAACAAAGCTGCTGATTTAAGTTTTGGTAACTCCCTCTTCTTTAATGCTTCCACAATAATTTCCACAAGCCAAGTGCATTCTCCAGAGCAAGAAAAGCACAGACATGTTTTTCTAGATCAGTGCATTACAGCTGGATGTGACTTTCTATTTTCAAGGGGATGAGATTGGTGGCTGTGACCACAGGGCTGGGGGTACAACAGACAAGTACCTTGGTGGCATTCACAGGAGCCTATTGGTGCTGAGGAGCTCTGCCTGTAAACACCACCTCAGGAAGCCTTTGGGCTTAGTTCATGATCCCTTACTCTGCATTCCTGCCGGTCTGATGCACCTATGCAAGTGTGCCAGTGCCAGGGAACAGCAAATCACTCTTCTGCACCAGGCAGGTCTTTGCTTCTGAGAGTTGTCCCACAATATGAAATTCCATCTTGCTCTATCCTTGATGTAAAATTTATGGGTTTAGCTGTTCCTGGTAAATTCTGAGATTTGGGGGTCTCTCTGGACAGGAGCCAGGCTGAATTCTTTAACTGGTAAGAGTGAACAAGCATAAAATATCTTGTCTGGCTGTAACTCGGACACAGCTGCAGTTCTGGATCTCCTGCTGCAGCTCAGGTTAAGAAATAATGGAAAGAAAGCTGAAATCTGTTCCACTAAAATCTTAAATGGTTTCAATGAAGCCTTTAAGAACTGCATATACTAATTTTAACAGCTGTAAGGATGGTCAAAAAAGCTGACCCTGATATCAGAAGAAATGGGAGTTCAATAGAAATCCATTTTCAGGAAAGCTCATAGAAATGTAGTGAACACTGAAAACATTGGAAATGCAGCTTTGTGATCACCTTGGTGACAGGGAGCTTCTCACAATAATTCAAATCAGGCATCAATCTGCAAACACAAAATCACATAAACAAACAACGGAAAACCCCAAAATTAACTCAAGGAATCACAGTTGCAATGCCTGAGCCCAGATTTTAGAATGCAAGTATTAATGTAAGCCACACAGGAACGGCACTGGGCTATAGCTAACACATAAGAACAATGCAGTTTAAGCCAGGCTTAAAACAGCCTCGTATGAACAGTTCTTATTGCAGGATCAGGTTTCACAGGCAGGGACTTTGATGTGTCGTTTTTCTTACTCCACAGAAATGTTCTGTTCCTTAAGGAGGAAACAAAGGTCTTTGCTTTGCCAAGTTATCCACGTCAAAAATATCGAAACTTCATAAAACATCTGGTTCTCCCTGTTTCGCAGGATTCTTATTTGGTCACTGACTGAACTCTTATGGTCCAATTAATTAAATTAATGGCTATCTCATAAATTTAAAAAATATATACCCCATGTCCTTAAACCTCTGAATCCCAGCTGGGAACCTGAAAGGCGTGAAATACAAAGTAATCATCTCACATCAACAGAAACTGATCTTAAAGCTGTAATTACATGATAAATGTCTTTATGACACATGGCCACTATTTGGTCATGCCCTAGAGACAAATGCTAAGAGCCAAGAGGATGGGGAGGGGGGAGGAAAGGTACCTGGTAGCCAATCCCTTCAGCCTGTTTGCAATTTCATTGGCTTTCTTTAAATGACCTGAGACTTCCAAGAGCATGATAGATATTTCCTAAATATTTTACATTCAGGTAATTACAGTAGTATATGGATTTGCTAGTCAGCTTAGAGGAGACCAATTAATTGCTGCAAATCATGGTGTACGAGATGAGCTTGCAGCAGGAGAAGGGTCACATCTTAATAAAAGAGGCAGAGCTGGGTGCACTTGACTAAAGTCTGTCTCATGCAAGTTCACCACAGACTGGAAACCTCCACAGTATTTGCTTAGGTAAAATCTTGGTATATTTGAGTGTTTACCTGAGTTAGAGCCATTGACTTAGGCCTTAAATTTTGGCAGTTTTCTGCTGGCCAAGCACCAGAGGAGGAGAAATTTTACATCATGTTTTATTTCAGCACGACATCCTCTATTTCATTATCTTTTCACGGGATTTCAATAGCACATGACTCAATGTTGAGTTTAATTTTTTATCTGGTCTGCTCTGGATATTTTCTCTCCCAAGGCACTGAATTGACACACCCCTTTAAAAACACCAACCAAGGCAGTTTGGGGACCATATTGTCTGCCCTAAATGGTGCAGAACTCCCCACAAAAGCCAGTTGTGTGGTTCCCAAAAAGTACAAAAAGACTCATTCAAAGAGACTCAAATTACTGGTGTTTTACCTACTGGAGGAGCACCATGTGTAGTTTTAAGAACTGATGAGGATATGGACTGCTGAAATTCTTAAGGATTGCAAATTCCTTTCGACCCAAAAAGTGGGATGGAAATCTCTTTCAAAGCATGTTTTTATATCTCCCAAGCCCACAGAAAACATGTGTGTATTTATTTTTCCCGTCAGGTTGTAAGCATAAGGTCACATTTTCAAACACACCTGAGTTACAAAGGAGCTAAAGTGAATACTGCAGCATTCAAATGATCCTGTTAGAGCATCAGCATTGCACTCACATGCCTCTCTCCTTCTATTAATTTCTGCATCATAGGCAGATGCTAATTTTGATTGGAAATCAAGGCAACACGGAGACTTTTCCCTTCTTTATCATCCCAGTAAATCTAGCTGAACTGCATCACAAAGCAATTCTGAGTTAGCTGTACCAAATCATATCAATGCCATATTTTTGTAGCTTCATCTAACTCGTTTTCAAATATGCCTTGAAAATTGTTTTTGAAGCAGTTGTTTCTCTGAAGCCATTAGATCTTACTTAGTGCCAGTAATCGATGGTGCTTCTCAAGGTTAATGACAAAGATAACTTCTGGTTTTTGACGTTCACATGACTTCTCCTATTGACTCCAGAGGGAGTCTATCTCAGGACTGAAGATGGCATTCAGAAAGGAATAATAAAGAACCAGGTTAATCATTAATCAGCACAGGGATGTAATTATTTTGATGTGAAATGCTATTCCATATAAAACTCCATCAAGAGATCCCACCTCCTGAATTACCTGAATTCTAACTCATTTTTAAAACTCATCTCACTTGAAAGTAAATCTGTTGCTTGCTTAAAAGAAATACATGCTTGTGCGGCTTTTAAAGCAATTTTAAAACAGGTTTGAAAAACAACTGGCTTTTGCACCACACTTATTAACACTGGGCAGACAATAAAATAGGAGAGAACCTCGGCACGCTGATCACATTTTATAGTTTTACGGTGTGACAAATACAGACATAAAACAGCATGCAAACTATCCTGGATAATCACCCTGGTTTTCAACGACCCCTTGGGTATTTGCATTCATCACAGAGGGAAAGCAAGGACACAACAGTCGTGACAGGCTCTGGTTGCCCTGTGCAGGTGGAGCCCATCGTGTCTCTGGTGGGAGCATCCCAGTGAAAAATGTGCTTGGGGAAGTTATTGCCCAAACTGTCCTTACAAAAGATTAAAGTATGACTTTAAACTGAAAGGAAGAAGTTTTGGATGGGATTTTAGGAAGGAATTCCTCCCTGTGAGGGTGCTGAGGCCCTGGCACAGGGTGCCCAGAGCAGCTGGGGCTGTCCCTGGATCCCTGGCAGTGTCCAAGGCCAGGTTGGACGGGGCTTGGAGCAGCCTGGGACAGTGGAAGGTGTCCCTGCCCATGGCAGGGGATGGCACTGGATGGGCTTTAATGTCCCTTCCAACCCAAACCATTCCATGATCCTGTGATGACAGTGAGTTTAACAGACTTGAGCAAAAAATAATTATTAAATTTAAAATATATCCACATCAATTTTTTTTTTAGTTTCTGAAAGGAATCTCATGACGTTAAGGATGACAACAGAAAGGTCTTTCCAGAGCCAAAGATCAGGGACGGTACTGGAGATAATGCAAAAGAGCTTCAGGTGCTGAGGCAACACTGACTGAATGCATTAAATGTCTCTTCATGTAAGCTCTTGCTTAATTTTAAGCCTGGGAGGAGTTTTGCATGCTCAAGGTTAAAATAAGTGACAAATAGCTTTGTGGAATAGCAGCTGGAATTCAGGAAAGAAACCAAGTGTGACAATAGGATCTCTAATACAGTTATAAAAATACATAGGTGCAATAAAATGCAAATTTGAGGTGTACAACAAACGGAGCCCCCGAACCGTTCAGCTCAGCTTCGTGCTCTTCGTGGAGAGACAGGGAGGTGGAGTGGAATCAGCTTTCATATAACCTTAATCTCAAAGAGCCTTCCTAATATTAAATGCATAAATTAGGGTGGGTTTTTTTCACTAGCGTTCTCTGGGAAAGCTGCAGTTTTAATGCAAATGAGTCCCAAAGAGACAAAGAGAAAATAAATATTTGTTTTTCATTCAATGATCCTGTTAGGTGTTATCTGCTGTGACCCTCCCCTAGCCTTACCATCAGATACCCATGCAAACAGGGCTATTAGAAATGAGCAGCTTTTCTTTGAAATTAAATATATATTTGCCTGAAAATTTCCTTATCTCTTTACATTTACATTTCTAACAATACCCGTGTATTATTGCTGGGCTCACCAGTAAAATTCAAAGAGGTCATTAATGAAGGCTTGTTCTCATATAAAGGATTTTAGTGAATTGTTTTGTGAAGAAAATTCTCCTTGTTCAGTACACAGCGTAATTGCTTCCTTTGGCCATCTGCTAAGCAGGAGAAAACCTGGAGTTCACAAAGGTATTTTTTTGTTTACAAACTATTGGAAGCACTAAAGGAAAGTGTCCACATCTTGTCTATATTGTCTGTGCCTCCCTCAGAGGTGAAGATGCATTCTCTGCATTTTATTGGCATTCCCTTAAGTACTGAAGCTTGTTCTCTGTCCTGTTCCTGCTGATGTTTTCTGTGACCACAGCTCTCTGTACCTGCTCTGCTGCACATCCCCTTTGCCCTGAACAGCTGGGAAATTACAAATTCCCCTTCTGACTTCCTGCCAATCCTCTCAGGTGGCAGAACATTTGGGGTGTATGGAGGGTGGGGAGTGCGTCCTCAAAGCAAAGAGGAAATTGGATGCCACCTCCAAGTAACCTGCAAACATTTATTTATTTTTCAACATTTATGGATGTTTAATTACCAATGTGTTCGAGATCAGGTATGAAGTCCCATTAATAGAGCTTTTGTCTGGGAGTGTGTGCATGAATGTGAGTTAAAGGTGTTCTTGTGACTGTGAATACTAATGAACAGTGAGTGGGTGGTGAAAACCTGTCAAGAGATGTTGCAAGCAGTCCAAACACCTGAAATGCAGAACTTGGGTTAAAAGAAACGAATATTCCAAAAATAGAGACAACAAAGTGATTGAGTATCAGCTAATAATTTTCTGTGGGGCACTTTAATAGTCCATAGGACAGCTTTTAATCGCCTGTGAACAGGATTCCAGTGAGCTGGAAATTAAGACACATAATGGTCGCAAGAGTGAGCTAATGGAGGGACTAGAAAGACCTGACAACAGGTACAGAAATTGTTTAAGATCCAGTTTTAAGATGGATTGTAAACAAAGTAACTGACACCCATAAAGTTCCCCTATATCCCTTTAGGCTCACAGAGGATATAGCTTCACAGACAGCCCACTGTGTCCTTTCACAGGTAAAGTGGCTGAATCCCAGCCCTCTCACACCAGGTGAGAAAGCACTGGAGATTTTCCCCGTGCTTATGGGCCCGTGGTGTGCGCAGCCGCCTGCCAAAGTCTCCTCTGCTCCCAAGGGCTCTGCCATCCTCGCAGCACTTTTCCATTGGGAGCCTGAGAGCATTAAAGGAAAGATTGCCGTTTCTTTTACTGGGTTTTTGGAGGGCCCACAGAAGCGACAAAACGTTTTCAAACCACTGGCAACTTTGAGAAGTGTCCTTTCTGAGCACGAGGCAAGCGCTTCCGAAAGGGCTGCGGACTATTCTAGGATTTGACCTTTCGCTGTGAGGAGAAATTTGGCTGCTGCAGCAAAGCCAGAAGCATCTCTTTGTTGAGCACTAGACAGGCTGCCTGCGTGCCTGTCACCTTGCAGGCTCCAGGCTTTCACAAGTAAAGCATCCCTCGGGTTTTATATCCACCTCCTGAGATGTTAAGGAAGGAGAGCCTGCTCCTGCCCCTATGGAAGCAGGGAAAGAAACTCCTTGACTGGTTTGGGAATACATTCAAGTAATGAATCAGGTGGTTTTGGTGGAAATTTGCAATTCAAAGGCTGCCATTAGAAAAGTAGCATTTGAAACTGTGTTGCTGTGTTATGCCTCATGTAGATCAGTATCAAATTAAATTTCCCTATTGTACCTCTTATGTTGTTAACACAAAGCAGGGAGTGTTGTTTGCCTCATCTCCATCCTTCTAACTGCAACATCCTTTTCAGTTTAAACTATACAGAAGTGAATCATTATTGAGGCCTTCTGTTTACCATCTTTAGAAGATTTAATTTATCCCAATAAACATTGTGAAGCAGACCTTTTGCATTTGCAATGACATATAATTTACTTGGAACAAATGCTTTGGGTTTGGTATAAAGACCATTCATCAGGCAAATCTGAATCAGAGGCAGCTTAGAAAAAGAATCCTTTGTCTAATTGTTTTCCATCACAAACAACATGTGGGAAGGAGATTTAGGCAATATTTTCAAACATTATAAGCTACATAATTATTGTCCTCGGCAAACCTGGTGATAGTTTTTGCAGTCACAATTGCACTTTATCTGTCTAATCACCTATTCACTGTGACCAATTACAGACTTGGCATTGATGAGGAGGCATTTAATAATATTAAATACAAAACCCCAGATTTGAATAACGTTGAGTTTATGACACAAACTAACAAAAGCCAGGAAATTCAAAGGCGAGGTTTACGCTCCATCCTTAATTCATGGCACTCTGCCGAGGCGTAAGAGCACATATGAGCACTGCAGAGCCCTCCACCACACAAAGATCGTTGCAGTGCTGAGTTACAAAGGAATAATAAAGTCTTGAGATTAATTTTTAATGTTTAAGTCTTTTGCAGATTTACCATGTAGCTGCAACGATCTTCTTGTTATGTGTTATGTTTGTAAGAGCTTTTTAACTCTATGGACTTTTGGGGGGAAAAGGAGTTAGAGCCTGGTGTTTTCCACATCCATTTAGTACCACTGTCCTTGTACAAAAGAAAAGGTCAATTAAATTGGGAGTGTCCCTCATTTTTCCCCCAGTTGCTTCTATGGATGCAAGTTCCTCTCTGCAAAAGCGCAGTGGTCTGTCAGAGAAAAGACTGAAACTGATCCCCAGGAAGTCCTCGTGGCCATACATTAGAGGAGGTTTGAGGCTGTTCTGAGTTTTACCAAGCTGAAATTAATTTCTGGGTACTTTGAGCAAAGAGATTGAAGGAGAAGGTACAGTAGCATCTCCTCTACATCCTCCTGCCACTGATTCAATCCAGTTTGCCTACACCTGGAAATAGATCACAATATTTCCCTAGGTCCCTACTGAGCATACCATGTCAAAATAATGTAGAACATACATTTTTGTCTCTTTTATTCTCAATAAAGGTGCATCTCATTCATAGCTTATAGTGTACACAGACTGCCTTGTTCTAAGTTTTCAGCTTCTCTGCAAGAAATACAGTGGCTCTCAGGGAGACATTTTGTGAAATCAAGTAAATAACCTATTGAGATCCTGTTAAGATCCTGTTACTAATTTTATACCATTTCTTTGTTGTGCTGTAACTTAGAATGGCATCTTCACAGGCAGCAAAACCTGCCTATCACCATAGTTTTAAAGGCAGATCCTGCCTTGATAAAATGGCTCCAAAGCAGCTATTATGGTCTATCATGTAAATCCTTCTTGGTTTGTGGATTATTGACCCACTGGACTCTAATGGGAGTTCTTTGGAGATGTTCAATCTATTGTATCCATCCAGCTGCATCTCATGTGCCTCTTATTTGCCCTTTGCAGCTTTAGGGCTATTACGTGAGTCCAGTGGCTGACAATAAATGCAAATAATTCTTATAAATTATCAGATGCATAAATAGGAGAGTTAACCCCTTGTCTGCTTTTAGACCTGCAGTTTTGTGACTTTTTCTCTCTAGCCATGATCATGATTGTTCTTGACAGACACTTTGGCAGAGAGGAGGGAGAAAAGGCAGGAGCAGTTATTGATTTTTGTGAGACTCCAGCTTGGGAAGCATGAAATGGGAGGCAGTTCCTGGAAGGAAGGAGGTGAATGAAGCCACAAAGAAGCCAGTCCTTGTCTATCTTCTGCAGCTCTTCTGGGGATGGCAGCAAAATGGAACCATTTTATGTTCTTTGGCACTACAAAAAGTGGATCAGTTATTACAGAAACAGTTCAATGGGTCAGCAGAGAGGCAGAGAGAAAAAATTCTGGTGATAAAGTTGCTGGCCCACACCAAAGGGGTTGGGGGTTACTGAGCCCCCAAAACAGCAGCCAACCACCCATCGCTTGTCCTGGTCCCCTGGGTGTCCCCAGCTCCACTGCTCAGAGGAGTTGTGAGCCACCTATTCCTGGTTTTGGTCCTATAGCACAGGAAAAGGGGGGAATCACTAAAAAAAAGAGTAATGTTTGGGCCATGAAATCATTGAAATCTGCATAAAGCAAAAAACTTCCCAGCAATCAAGGGGAGAGAGGATGGAGGCACCTCTGGGTTCATGGTGGGAAGTGATCATTTTTATACCCAGAAAGGAAATATAGTTACATTTTTAAACATAATTACTGGGAATAGCTCTAGCTAAAATATTTTTTTCTTGAGGCTTATTTATAGAGCATCCTCTCTGTCTGATGCAGCCTAAATTCTAGATGCCAACAGAGCTTGAGTATCACAAATAAGCACATACTGGAATGGTTCATATTTATGCCAATATATGTTAAAGAAGCCTTTATTTTCTTCTGATTATTACTCCCATTTTAAAGACTGACAAAAAAAACCCCAGAGAAATCACAGATGACTTCTCATTCATGAGGCATGATTTACCATGGCTGTAATTCTTGACCTACAATTTCTGCAGGACATTTTAGAGCTATCAAACAACAGAAAAAAAAAGCAGTCCTGCACTTCTGGGGAATCAGTAGCAAAAAGGGTTTCCTCTAGAAATAAAGATCAAAACACAAACCACCTCACTGCATAAGAAATACAATTAAATTAACAATTATAATCTATCTTTAAAAAATACATTCAAACATTTAATTTGCATAGAAACAGGCAGTGCTACTCATTTTGAGACAAGAAAATCAAAAGTCATAGCTAGCAGCCACTCTTCTAAACCAGATTTTGAGCACAACCCCCCAGGGCTGTTTCTACCAATTTTCCAATAAATCATGTAATGACTTTTAGAAAAGACAGATATTTAATTCTTGAATTAGAACTATAGGACCATAACCAAAGACTGACAGCTCTCTTATTCTGCCACACTCCCATACAAACCCTTTCAGCCAATTGGCTGTGAAATAATGCAATAATTAGGCAATTAGATATTTGGGAGAATGTAGAATGAAGCACTGAGCGCTGACCTTTATCACATAGATCAAAGTACACTGGAGGAATTGCCAAATATATCTTGTTTACCAGCCCTTCTCAATTTTCTTTTCATTTCAAAATTAAGAATTAGGGGCCATGCCTCCACAGCTACACATATATTTGCAGTTGATATTAGATACAGAGGAGAAAAATCACATTTTTTGTGCAGAGAAAGCAGCAGTTGTTTAATTGCTGGTTCTTGACTTGCACATAGTGATTTAAACTTATAACCTATATTGTGTAGCAATGTGATAAACATTATAAACCAAATGTTCCCAAATAACTTTTCCACTATCATTAATGGTGCTACTTGGAAGAGTAAGGGAAAAAAATAACATTAATTATAGATAAAATCAGCAAGTTACAGAGATCATCTCTTCCTTGAGTCCTGGCAGAGGGGATCCCCAGTCAGTAGAGGGGAGTATCTCTGGGCACCCAAACTTACAAAGGTGTTTTGGGGTGGTTTTTTTACTCTTAATGGTGATAAGTATTACATGAGGCTGCTGAGGTGGGCTTGGCCTCCAAGTGAAAGGTATCCCTGCTCAGGGAAGGTTGGAAGTAGATGATCTTTAAGGTCCCTTCCAACCCAAACCATCCTACTCATAAATCTGAATAAATAATTTGAAATAAGGCTTCAAGAACATTCAGGAAGAAGGAAGAGCTTAACAGGGAAATTAGCTAAAATTCATGTAGTTCAGCCATGGGAGAGCTGAGGACCTTCTCTGTTGACCAAAACCTCAACCATATCCCAGGGAGAGGTTTTTTAGAGGAATTCAGGTGTGTGTTTGATTGCAGAGTGATGCTTCTGGAGCATCTGCTGATGTCCATGGACCATACAATGGATGGCTCCTGTTCGTGTGGCCCTTCCTGTGTCATGGAGCACATGGAGAATGAACTTGGGCACAACATTTCCATGGTTTCTATATCAGCATCAAGCCAGGGAAGGCAGTTTTTTGTAGGAAAATGCAGGCACTGGATGTAAACAAGTGAGGGAAATCTTCAGAGTGTAGTGACATGAGCTGTCAAAGGAGGAAAGAAGAGCACTGCAAAACTTCTTTCCTTTACTTCTACAGTGGTTGGAATTTATGTATTTAACTTTTGCCCTGAGTGGAAGGAGAAGAATTTGTACATTTTTCAGTTAGTGGTGAGAAGTTTCAGATTGTCCCCACTGATGGCATTTTGCTTGTCATCAGGGACCAAGAGCTAATTAGAAGGTGTTAGACAGAGCTTGCTCTTTAGTGGCAGTTCCCTCAAACGACTGAAACTGTGGAGAAAGTCCTTCCTAGTCTGTAAAAGTTACAGCATAAAATTTTTATGTCTTGCACAGCTGGAATCTGTGAACGTGGAAGTTCCCTCTGAGCAAGACATATAGTGAGATACAAAGTCTCTTTAATGCATAATTTGTGAGTGAAGCCAATTTTCTACTTTAAGTTGCATATTGTCTCTTTGGGGTTTTAAAAGAATATTCTGGCTCTAAAAGGAAGGAATGTGATTATCTGTCTGTAACCCTGTGGAAGACAAGAAGGAAGGCTGGAAGGAGCAGATGCATTTCAAATATAACTATTTAAAATATAAACCTGGCATCAGGAATTACTCACAGCCCTTTCCACCTCCTTCTTCCACCTCTAAATAAAAATACAGTTACATTTGCAGTTAAGCAAGATCCTCTTACTTGAGGGTAGTGCTGCTGGAGCCTCCATGGTGCTACAGCAGCCTTTGGAAAATTAATCCCCTTGTGCAGAGGTGAATTTATAGGCTTGCATTAGTTAGAGATAACTGGGATGTAAATAACAATATTCAGATATCATTTGTGTAAATTTGTATCATATGCTGCCTTTTTATAATATTCAACAAGTAGCTGGAAGTAGCCAGTGACATTCATGTGGCCAATAGCAATTTAAGAATTTCACTTACAAATATCACATTCTGCCTTTTGCCCTTCAAGACTTTTAAAATTAACACACTCTAGCATTTAAACAGCTAAGAATATACATCTATCTGTGTCTACATATTTTTAGAGGTTAGGATTTGTATGAATATATAACAAAAATATTTTGTGTATTTATATAAATCTAAACTCAAAGCAGAACTTCCATAGTGTCCCCCACATCCCAAGATTCTAAAGCCAAGAGGAGCTTGATGGGATTTGAATTAGGGTTTAAAACTTTCTTGAGAAGAGGAAAAATATGAGGTGTGAACAGCTCTGTAGGAAAAGCAAAATATTTACAAATGAAACTTTTCTTCTTTCATGCTCATCTGGGCTGCATCTCTCTCCCCTGGGCATTTGGCTCATCTGGATGTCAAAGGACTTGAAAGCCTCCCATCTTTTTGCATCATGGTTGTGGGTTTTAAAAAGTATATCCCTCCAGATAACCCGTTTGAAGATCATACATCGATCAGTTTGACCAGTTTTGCTCACTTAAATTCACATTAGAGCACAAAATGAGTGAAGACCAGATGTAAAAATACTCACTTATAAAAACCTCTCCCTTGTTGGCCTTCTAGGAGATAAGCCATGGCCCTACACCATGGTGTTGTGACCAGATGTGTTGGTTAAGAGTAAATTCCAGTTGTAGATGAAATATGCACAGAGTCTTCTTGTTTTGATATCTGGTCAAAGAACTTTTTAAAACAAACTGAATAGAAGAGAAATTCTCATTATCCCATTTCATTGTTTGTTTGTTTCTGGGAGCAGACAGAATGGAAATCTCCAGGTATGCTCTAAGGGGAGAAGTTTTCATGGAGTTTTATCTACAGAGTCAGGATTTGAGGTTATGCCCAAATGTGAATGTAGTTCAAACTTAAGAAAGTGAATTAAAAAGTGAACCCAATGTATCTCTGTACCTCGCATAGGCAGAGGCTGAGCTACCAAAAATACTTTCATTTTTGATTAGTATCAGGATCACCATAAAATTAAATAAATCAAGTGAATAAGTCAGGAGAACGTATGCCCAATTTAAACTAAACCTGCCATAAAAGCCCTTTTCCAGTATAGTACAAACAGCAAAATTATTGATTAACTTGTATTGCTCCACAAGAAGAACAAATTATTGCTGATTAAAGCCATGCAGGTGATAAAGGAACTTAACCAACAAAAGCTGGCAGCTTTAGGTTAGGAAACAGCTGTGTCCCTAATTATACAGTCTGATTTATACTCTATTAAATCAGTATATAAGTAACCCATTTCTCTGAAAGCATTTAAACCTCTTATATTCCACCAAACACGGCAATTTTATTTGAAATAAATGTATCCAGCTCTTTTGGGAACATATGGTATATTTCTCTCTTATTAATAATTCAGTTCAAATGAGCAAAAATTAGTTGGTGCAGTTACAGCTGATTTTGTCCTGAAAAGATCTGCATTAATTTTAGACGTTTTGTAAATTGGGCTATTAAATAAAAGCATTATATGTGAATTACCCTTTAAATTTTAAGCAAGTTGGTAGTTTAATGGTATTTTCTAGTCAGATTCATTTTCGATCTGTAAAAAATTATAGTCATTACAGTAAGACAAATTTTTGAAACCTGCTACTTCCATCCAATTACGTATAGTGCTAATAAGTAAACTAAAAAACTTTTATGCCTCATTCTATTTTGTCTTTTCTGTCAGGTGGCAATTTCTCTCTTCACTTTGTCTTGCGTAAATAAGGAGCTGACCTCCAGCTTCCTCACAGATAAGATCCACCTCCAAATAACTGTGATTTCTGCTGCTCATCAGTGGAAGTTCTGCCAGTTGCTGTTCCCACACATCATTCCTGGTCCGTGGGTGTGAGTTCCTGGGCTGGCAGGGATATGCATCAGGGAATTAGGAGGAAAGCAAGTTCATATTTTGCATGAGGGAAATTTCAACGAGCTGCTGTGTGAGTCTGAGGTGATCACCAGCTCTCTGTGATGGATTCTCCTCTCCATGCCAGTGCATAACTTCTATCAGCGTTAATGGGAGTTCATGAATCAGGAGGATGTGCCCCAGCAGCTTCCAGTTCTCCTTCCACTGCCATGGCCAAATTGGTTTAAAGATGTGCAGGTAAAGTGGGATATGATGTGAGGCAATGATATTCCCAGCTAACCGCTTACTGAGCAGAAGGTCTTTAACTTTTCAAAGGACATCCAGAACCACAAACACATGTAGAGGGTACAAATTAACCTAGAAGTGCGAAACCTGAGTCGATCTCTTGGCAGCTATTTTTAGTGGAGTCTTTTGATCCCTTCAGAAGGTCTGTGGTCTATGACATGCTACCACCAATGAGTTCATTGCTAAACATCCTTATATTCTTGTTTTGCATTTGAGTCTAAGACAAGGAAGCTTAACTCCTTGATTTTATTAACAAATTTTGATGTTGGAGCCCATGGCATCTTCCAGCGCACTGTGGAGTATCAAAGAGCAGCCTTTTCTTTCCTGTTGCCCTGTGTTTATTTGTGCAGTTTGGGTTAGTTTACCTACTAATTGCCCCCCCAATTAGCAGCTGCATATGCATATTAAAGAGAAGAGCCACTTAGATCTCCACATGTAGGATACCTCAGAATATAATAGCATCAATCATTCTAATTTTAATAACTGCTTTGCTCACATATCTTCATCCACGTCTGCACCCTTTTTGTTATATTAGCTACCATTTTAGAAAGCTATCTAGCTTACTTACAGAGTTAAATTCAAATAGTCTAAAGGTTAATGTGAAACACTGGCAAGACATTACAAGCATAGCAGTATATTTTAAAGGCATTCAGCTGTTGGAATTACTGAGAACCAATGCACAGTGTGAGTCCCCATCTCTGCACCCACAAAGTTTACCAAAAAAATCCCCTGTTCTGCTTGACCATGATGTTCTCTATGCCCTGTCTCAGTGGCATTGAGGCTGTGATGGTGACCAGTCTCAAATATAAATCTCTGGGATTCTTTGGTTTATATGAACCCTCCCTAAATCAGATTCACATCTTGTTTGACCTCCAAGGTTATGCTGGTGGTGGTATCTCAAAGCACTTATTTAGGTACAGATTTCAGAGTTGCGAGTTCAGGCACTCAGGGATGGCTTTGGCTGGGCACCCCTGGATCCTGCAGCCCTCTGACACCCCAGTCCAGGTGTCCTTCCAGCACCTGAGGACAACCCTGGAAGGGGCTGCTCAGGGGCTGCTTTCAGTGGGGGAAGTGGCAATGAAGGAGGTAGAGGAGGAAAACTGTCCAACCTGTAACGGGTACATTCATGTCCTGGTGGTCTCCTGTCACAGGACACGGCCCCACCGTGGTCCCACCCAGCAGGTCTGCCCCATAAAATCTGTATTATCAGTAAGGGAGAGCCAGTGAAGAGACTGAGTCCAGCATCCTGTGTGGTTTCTGCTGTTTTATCTAAACTTGCTCCCACTGAGAAAGCTCTACTTTTACAGCATTCTGAATATGACAACAAAAATTGTCTTTGCTGGATGTTTCCACTCATTAAGCAGCTAATTAAATAAAAAAGTTTCAGAAATTTTTTGAGTGCAATGAAGAAAATCCTTGTCGTGGGCAAGAACAACAACTCTGCCTCTGCTGCCAAGTTCATAGATCAAGGGGAATAATTCCAAGCTCCAATTTAGGAGTTGTATTTTTTCTTGAAAAAAAAATAAAGCAGGGAGATTTCCATAAAATGCAGGGAGAATGCACATATTTATCTTATTCTGGAAAACTTACAACCCTTGAATGAAAGAAAGACATCTGGCATGCAATTCCACCCAAACCAGCTGCACTGGGTGTTGAAATCCACTGACAGGTACTTTTTCCTTTTTTTTCCCTTGAACTGAGCAGGCTGTATTTTTCCACTATGCACTAAAAGCTCCTTGCAGTGTTCCAGACTTATTTTCCATGGCACAGTCCCTGCTCACAGTGCAAGGCAAAGGCAAGTGGGCAGATAACATCAGACTGTGCTGTTTGATTCACTCTCAGGTCACAGCCAGTGCCATTGGTTGTGCAGATGGCACCATTTGCTGTTTCCCTCCAAGAGGACTTTCTGCTCTATATGACTTTTATCGGGATATTTATATGAGCACCTGTAATGTGTGTGGGTGAAAGGGAAGAACACATCATCTTATCTCTTCCACACCTTAGCTGTCCTCCTCCTGCCACTGCTTCCCCCTGATATCCCCTGCCTCTATAGCCCACTCAGACAGAAATCCTCAGGTTAATAATGGCAAGTGCTGATAAGATGAAAAAGGCAATAAAGTGTGTTCAAAGGGGCACTCTTTGATCTTTCAGCAATATTCCACTTCCACTGATCCTCAGCACTGTCAATACTTTAATGACACAAACAACCTGGCCCAGAGGGTGCAAAGCTGGTAGAGCTCCATCACTTTAAATCTCAGCCTGATCATTGCAAACAAAACCCAAGTAAACGTGGCATTTTCACCTCTGCTGTGTTTGGTGAGCAATAGATCAAGATCCATGCTCTTTTCAGTAAAGTGATTTATTTGGTTCAAGTCAAATATCCTCAGTGTCTTCCTAGTCCTTCAGTAGAAAAATTGTGTTTAAACTATATTTTGGTTTCTCTTGTATTTTAACCTTTATTGCACTGGAAAAACAAGCAATTTAATAACGAAACATATTATTGCAAATATTTAATAAAAAATATATATTCCGGCAAATAAGAGATAAGTTGCTCCCATGGGCTGGGCACGTGTAGCTGGGCAAGTCTTCCCTTTGTTAGGCTGCTTCTCCACGATCTTTCCAGTGCTGGGGGGCGTGGGATGTGTCTGATCCCACACAAGGAGAGGTTGCACCTGGCTGGATTGGTGGCAGTCCCCAGGTCACCGCCAGGTCACCCAGGCCGTGGTACCTGGTGGGGCAACATCTCACCTGCACCTCCATCCCCACCCACACAGCCACTGGTGAGAACTTCTCACAGGACCTTCCACTGTCCCTTCTTTGTGTTTCACTTTCCAAGGGAAGAAATTTCCTGTAACTTCATGTTTTCCATGGTGAGAGTCTAATTGCCTCATTCTTAATTATCCTACATTCACCCTTTCCTCTGCCAGCTTCTCTCAGAAGAGCAAACACAGCTGAAGTGGGTGAGCAGGAGGAGAGCAGGATTTTCCCCAGAAAGAGAGATTTTTCTTCTGAAATAAAGATATCAGGCACTCGTTTTTATAGGAGTTAGATTATTAAGACCATTAAATCATTAAGACTTTGAAAGAATAAATCCTCAAAAATGTTAAGATATGCATGAGAAGAAGTAACCTTCCTCACATTCCCCATCATGCCCTGAAATTAGCTATATTATTCCCTTACAAGTTACTTTTTCCATAGCCTTTCTACCATTTACTTTGCAAGGCCTCACATTTTTTTCATCCGACTCACTGTCCCATCAATTAATGAGTTCATTGTGGAAATATAAATAAATCTGTAACCAGCCCAAGCCTGTCCCTGGCTAAGGAAATTCCACTTTTACAGTCACGGCATCACCATAATTTGTGCCGAGATTTAGTGTAATAATTGAGAAAATAAAAGATATATTAGTGTATTTTTAAATGGGACAAATATTTTAAAATGTAAAATATTGTTAATGGACCCTAATTGCTGGATATTTCCCCAATGTTTTGCACCTACCACCAAATTGCCCCAAATGTAATTTAAGCTAATTAACAATGAGAAATCTGAAATATTTTTTAGAAGGATTTAAAAGGAAGTGAGAGCAGTATCAGTAAACAATTAAACTGCACTTTTACAATGACACAGAATTTAGCAATGAGGATCCATATTTGTCTCCAAAATGCAATAGATTTGAAATAAACCCCATTCCATGTCAGGAAAAAAGCAAAGCCTGAATTGACAGTGCAGCAGAGAATTTATTTTTTGCCTTTTCTCCTTAGCTGAAGTTATTATCACAACTGCTAGAGAATTTGTGAGATTGGGAGATAAGAATCATTATGATCCATTGGGGACTCGTCAATCACAGCAAACTGCTACCAGAATCGAAATTGCATCTGCATTTGAATTAGCAACATTACTCGCCAATTTAGTTCAGAGTGAACATTTTTCCATTGAAGATGGAATTAAATTAGAAAATGAGTGAGTCTTTAATTTCCAGATTATAAATCACTGAAAATAATTCAACTCCTGTACCTTAAGGCCAATTACATTATCCTAAGCGACATTTTATCTCACAACCTTCCAAGTGATTTCATGATGGGGAACCATCACACAAATCAGTTTTGCTCTAGTAGCAAGAAATATATCTACCCACAGAGTTACACATAAAATACCAGGAACAGTTTTAATGCTGGAGCTTATTTTACATGAAATTTGATCGTCTGTTTGATAGCGTATTTTCCTGTATTAATGAACTGATGCATACACTAGAAATGGTCAGCTTAGGTGTCCAAATTAGATGGAAAATGTTAAAAGTTAGTAGTATATTTAATTTTTGCTGCTACAATGTCTCAAATAACCTTAAAAATAGTGCACAGTGGTACTTTGAGTATAAATAACAAAGATTTAAAGTCACAGGGTTAAAAAAGCATTTTATTTTTTCTCCTACGAGTGCAAAGACACCAATACCAAGAGAACTTAATGGAAACAAGAATTATTTAATTGTGGCAAAAAATAGAAAACTTGTTCATTGTTCTTATAGGAGAAATAAATTGTTCCTAAGTGCTATGTTTTTCTCTCTATTTTTTTTCCTCAACAAGCACAGAAGGCAGGACAGCAGCCTGCCACTTTCACTGCCCTAGGTTTCCATTAAAGAAGGCACAGCATTAAATCAGAGTGTCTGAGTGAAAGTGGGCACCTCTGCACGTGTGTGTTTGCTGAATCCACGCCCACTGTGAGCTCCCACTCCCCACATTTCCAGCTCAGCCCTGTCAAGTCAAACAAATTCATTTTCAAAACATAGAGATCTTGGTTTCTCATCCTTGGGACATCCAAAATTTCCTGATGGGGTCGTGGTATCTTCTCACTCCTGATTCAGCAGCTTGAGGGTATTGAACCCAAATTCAAGCACAGGTTATCTCCTTGACCATCCCAGGGTTCCTTTTCTGCTCCCAAAACAAGGAGGATTTCACCTGGTTTGACCAGTTACCATTCAGGGCTGCTCAGAGTGAACAGGATTGTAAATGAGCAATTGCTCTATCTATGTGTTGATAGAACACAATTTGGCAATTGCACTCTTTCCTAGACAGAAAGCTACTGGTAGGTGATGGTCCTTCAAAGAGCAGATTAATTCTGCTATTTAACACCTTAGAGTCCCAGGAAAAATGTCCTGTGTACTCACAGAGATAGCAGCTCCTTTTTTAGGTGTTGTGTGGGCCAAAGGAAAACCCAGTCATGATATTGCTCAGAGATATATCCTTCCCTTTTCTCTGAAAACTCTGATGACAAAGACTTAATTTTCTCACCACTCTTTGATTCTGCTCCTCTTTGATCTCCTGAAACACTTCTGCATCTTGTCCATGGCTGGACTTTGCCATGCTGGTCACTGGTCATTCTCCTCTCTCATTTGCTCTTCCTTCTGCATCCTCTTCAATGGACTGTTTCCTCTCTTCCTGCCATACCTGATCATTTTCTTCTGCCCTTCCTTTTCTGTTTTCACGTTTCATTTTTGCCAGGATGCCAGAGAGAACCAGCTTAAACAATAGTCTGTGACCAGTCATGAATAAAAAATATGATTCTCATTTTTAGATATGTAAAATACATTTTATAGAGACCTAAATTAAATATATAAAATGGCAAATTCACTTTTTGTTAATTAGCCATCTGAGTGAAATTTAGCTTATTCTCATTGCTGATTACTAACTCTTAATTAGCTTTTTTTATTCCATCTAATTGTTCACTTCATGGAGTTGTTGCATTTTATTAACCTCTCTTCCAAATATATGAATCTGTCCTTAAATTTCTTGAAATAGCAAATCATTATTTGTATGCACTACCATAAAATACAATGAAATATACCATAAAATACCAAAAATATATGCTGTGCTTATATATTATAATGTAATTTTTCTTGCTGGATGCTGCCTGGCCACTCTTTGCCCTGTCAAGGATGCCTACAATTTGTATTTTCAAATCACCATAGTACAATACTGACATGCTATTCTGTTTTTCCCATAGACAACGTCTATGATTCTTTTTGCCATGTCCTGGAACAAAAATAGATAAACCAAGTCTAAAGATAGGCTCCTATTTAGGACCTCTGAATTAACCCTTTAATTAGTAAAGTTGGATATTTAGCCAGCTAGACTTAGCCTGTGAAAGGTGATAAGTTGCAGGTGACAGATTGCACTGTCTATTTGATCTTGGTTAGGTAGCGTCAGTATCAGGCTTAGAGATATTAAATGGATAAATATCCTACATTTCTCATTTTTCAATTCATGTCAGCTATCCCCAGGTCACTATTGATGTCCAAAGTATTCAAACCAGAGCCCATCTGCAAAATCCTCCTGACACTGCCATCAAGAGGACCCAGAGCTGTGCATGAGGCACCAGCCAGGCTTTCTGTACAAAAACAACTCAAACTCTTGCTCCACTTCCAAGACCTCACCCTCAACGTCAATATTTGCATTTAAGTCCTCCTAAATGGCTCTGTGGGTGGATAAAAACCTTTCTCTTATTCAGGGAGACACAGACTGGTGTCTTCCCAACGATGGGATGTCTTTTCACATTGGTGGGAGTCAACATGTCACCACCATCACCATTTTGGAGCTGGGATGGTGAAAATTTTGGGGTTTGACATTATCTCCTACCTCTCCCCTTTAAGTCTGGAGCCCTGCAAGTCCATTTCAAGCCTGTCCTGAAGCACTGAGAAGTGGACCCCTGCAATTTGAACCCCAGAGTCCCCTGAAGAGCAAAGTCCATCCATATGATGGATTAAACCTTTTCTTTGAATCACAGAACCACCAGGTTGGAAGTGACCTTCAAGACCACCAAGTCCAACCCACGCCCTAACACCACCTTGACTAAGCCATGGCACTGAGTGCCACATCCAATCTTTTTTTAAACACATCCAGGGATGGTGATTCCACCACCTCCCCAGGCAGATGATTCTAGAACTTTATCACTCTTTCAGTAAAAAACTGTAAAAAACTCTTTGTAAATGAAGATGTAGTCCCTTGGACAGATAATTTTCTGACAAAATGAATTGAACCATCTTTCTGTTATATTTAGCCTCTAATCCCCTATAAATGCATTTTTGACCAATCTTCTTTTCGTTTTGTCATGGTCTGCAGATTGTGCTCGGAATTTAGCAATGCCACAGTAATTGAAAACTGAATAAAATTTCCCACCTGGATTTATTTGAGTTCTGTCCTGCAATACCTTTCTATTATTCTATTCATTTAACTTCTGCAAGGTAGCAAAATAACAATAAATATGTAATTGTTGCATTTAATTGAACATATAACAAAAAGTTGCTGTTTCTCAAGGCATTTTGTACCCTTTGCTTCCAGCACATTTAATTATGTATGAACTCTTCAAAAAAACCCTCTCAAATAATGTGAGTCGTATTCTAGGAGAGAAGATTTAAAGATGATAAATGTTATTTAGAATCACTATGATATGATTCATATTGTGATGCGATTGGGAACAATATTAAAACCCACCAAGGCTATTATACCTAAATTTTTGTTTCAATTCATGCAATATTGCTGCTGCTTAATATGATTTCTATTTACTGCTTTCCATTGTTAGTGTTTTATTGAGGTTGTGTCGGCTTTATCAGGCTAATCTCTGCTGCAAACGGAGGTCAGCAGAGCCAAAGCACTGGCAAAAAACCTCTCTCCATTATATTCTACTTGGTATGAATTTACTCAAAAATCCTCCCTCTAATATAAACTCTTTCTTCAGCATTCTTTGATTATAATATTTCTACCTGCTCAAGCCCTGACAGCTTGATATTTAAAAGCTATATAAACTCTCATAATCTAATTTTATATCCTTTTTATATAAAGAGGGACTGTGCCTCATGTAAAGTAACAGTGAATGTATTCATCAAAAGGTTTAAAATGGAGCAATCTTGGCCATCAATAAAAGCTTGGATTTCAGGTGTTTTAAATTACAACTTAAAAACATGCACGGCTACTCTTAATGGCAGTGACAATGAGTCATTAATTTGTGTTCTTCTGGTGTCAAGGGTGAGGCCAGTAATCCTGTCATGCCCTTGCTAGAATACAATTTGGCAAAACAGGATATTGTGGAAGCTTTATAAATCTTATATCTCTATTTCTCCTTGCACTGGTCTAGGGAATAATGAAAAAGAGCGGCACATAAATTTACCTACCAAATGGGGTGTGCTCTCTCTCCTGAATATCCACGCATAACTCCCGTTAACATTAGTATAAAATATACATGCCCAGCAGGAGGAAGGATAGCCTACCAGATATCCAGAGGTCTGGAATAGGAGCTGAACTATATTCCCTTTAGTAGCTGCCAATCCATCCCAGAACACAGGGATTCATTTTTTTTCCCAGTTTGAGTTAAGCATCCAACCTGAATCATTTGCATAAAAATAAGTACAGCCAAACTGAAAATAAACTGGACTTTAGAGACAGTCTGAAATCCCTTTTTCTTTAAGATGTTAAGTTTACTTAGTTCCAATCACAGTTTAAAATCAAAGAAACCCAATAAAAAAGACCAAAAAAAAAAAACCAAAAAAACCAAAAACAAACCTCAAAGATATTTTTTGTAGTAAGTTTCTAAATATGTTATTGGAGAGGTGATTGAAATCTGACAAAAACCACAACGTTTTATAATAATGTCCTGCAGCAAAAGTATGGCACCAATAACGAAACAATACTTTATCACCTTTGCCACTCTCAACAGCTCCCATTAATACCGAGATCATAGTGTTAGGCCTTCTATTCCCCAGCTGACCATGTTAGTGACAGCCAGGGCTTAGGCAATGACATTGAAAAATATTTGTGGTGACACAGCCACAAATCACTGCGAGACGAGTTTAAAACTCAATATTCACTAAACTTGCATCTGTTCTTTTCGTGTTAGAGCATCTACAACGCATTTGTTATAGGCTGAATTCCTCCAAGAACCCAAACATTGATGGAAAGTGATAAAAATTATTGGTTGGGAAAACTCGATAGGCAGAGGGGCCTTTGTCAAGTCATTTATTCATATGAAGTTATTGTCTGAGAAGGAACCACCTGCGACACCTGAGGAAGAGATGTCCTAAGATTAGTGGGTTTTCACATAAAATGCACCCAGTCCAGGAGCACAAGTACCTTTAAGTCAAATTTTCTAAACAGTCTCATCATACATGTATTGATTTTTTTTTCATCCCTCCCAGGGAACCTAAGGAGACATTTGGCTACCTAATGATTGCCACAGGACATTGTCTGTTCCATGTGGTCCAGATCCTCTCCAAATGAGCTGTTTCCTGGGTATGGTGATGGGCAGATGGCCCAGATGCATGTCCATTCCCATATTTCAGCTTCAAACATCCTGCCTTGTCCTGAGAGCACGCTGGACACATTTTTCCTGCTTTTCTTTTCACAGACCTGTGTTACTGAATCCCTTAGGCAGGGCACAGAAGCTCCTGAGGGTAGCAACGAACATCTGCACATCTTTAAACTGGCTGATCTGTTTAAATTAATTCCATGTTGGTGGCCTGCAGTTGGTAGTAACCTTCTGGCATTCCTCCCTTTAGGAAACTGTGAAGAAGAAGAGCACCAGCAGGGTCAGGAAGGCAGTAGGCAAGGGTTGGTGGACAAAAACCTCGTGAATAAACACTAAGGAAAGTAGCCTGTGGTGTTATCTTGTGATATCCCTAAGCCAGTGGGTATAAAACAGGGAAATAGGAGAGCCCTGAGCTGCGGAAACTGTCCCAGACTCCATAATCTGCCTTGAGGAGCATCTCCTACGGCTACCATCTGAATTCCAGGCAAAATGGACCATTGGTCAGAGTCTTCCAAGTTGTTAAGTGGAAAAAGTTGTTTCTAAGCTGTGCTATTGCTAAATTCTCTATTAAAATCCCATAATCAGTTTTCTTCTGACCCACACCCCAGGAGAGTAGATGACTTTCCTGACTGGGAATATGTTCAGAAATGGCAACTTTTTGGAGTGCATTGAAGAGAACTGGTCAAGGAGGAGAATCATTAATTCTTAACAGCAAGTTTTGCAGCATATTGAATGACACATTCTTACATTATATATTGATATATAACACACTAGTCCTCTGCCATGCTGACTAGAAGTTCATTTCCAACAAGGAATAGTTTATAGATAATGCAGCAGGTGAGGCACAGAGCCATAAACCTCTGGCTTTTTCAGTTGTACCAAAATCTTTTGGAACTTCATTTTGGTTTGAGTGATGACTGTCTTGGATGTTGATATTAAGCAGAAGCAGCAATAAAGGTGTGCAATGCCGGTTCTGTCCCTGCTTCCCTGAGGCAGGAGGCACAGCCCAATAGACCTAAATTCAGAGGAACTGCAGGAAGTCAGACACTTGCCTGAGGATTAATCGAACTTCCTTGTTCAGAACTTTCTTGCTGCTTAGTGTGCCTTACTTTTGTTTCAGTTTCTAGTGTCTTACAGGTGTGTTAGTGGATTTTGCATTTACCAGTCCTTATAACTGTAGTCATATGTAGTTTTTTATAATGCTCATAACTAAAGTTCAAAAATCCAAATGTTGCTGTTTCCTTACTTTATACCCAAATCTGTAAAGCCACTTCAATAACACACTTTCACAAATAAATGTTTTTGTTCCCTTCTTGTGCCAAAGGAACCCCCAGTAAGTTCCACAACCCCCAGTAGGTTCCAGCAGCCAGCTAGGCTTGTATATATGGATATATAAAGTTATTTCAGTGCTTCTCAGTCCCTTCACTAAGATCAAGTGCAGTGTCATTTCCCAGCTGGAAACTACATCTTGCCTTGCCTGCACTGTGATCCAGACATCTAATTGGCAATTCCACCAATTTCAGAAAAGCCTCCAGCCCTTCCAAGCCTTTGTGAAATTTCTATAGGAGCTACCTGAAAAGTTCAGCCTTCTGTTAGCTTTACAATGAAACAGCCCAAATATTTTCAGTTGCCTATTTTGAGGAACAAACCTTCAGGTTTTCTCAGCTAGGTAATAAAGCATTTGTTCCTTTGGCTTTCATTTAAAATCAAGACAAAAGACACATTTTTAGAGATTATATGAAATGAAATTCAAATGAGTGAGTACTTTTGGGAAAGAAGACCTTTAGTGCTTGAAATGCTTTGTTACAACTGAATAAACTAAATATGCTTAATATGAAAGGTAATGATGCGACTGATTGAATAGTTTGACATTACAGCACATGAAATATCATTAACAGGTTCACGGTGGTTTTATATCAATACCAAATCTCAGAATAAAATAAATGGAAATATGAAACTACAATGATTTGTCACTGGAGCCTTTCAGTGTCATTTAAGAAAATGTTTTCAGTGAAAGACTACTCAGCATGAGCTGGTGCAGCACAAGAAATTGCAGCCTTGTGTAAATTTGAGGTTAAGCCCAGTTAAACAATTTCAGATACCTGCAGCTCCTCTGTACCTGTGAGAGGACATGTCCCTATCAGCTCAGGTACCTTTGACTTCACTGGGCATCACCAATTCATACCTGCAGTGACCACTGCTGCCACATTTCAGGATGTGACTTCTTAACATAGCAAGCAAGAGATGGCTGTGAGCCCCCTGAGCCTCCTTTTCTCCAGGCTGAGCCCCACCCAGCTCCCTCAGCTGCTCCTGCTGCTCCAGCCCCTTCCCCAGCTCTGCTGCCTTTCTTTGGATCTCCTGGCCAAGCAGTCCATGGATAGCCACCATGAGGATTGGCCTACGGGATAAAAACCCTTTGGAACCGGCATAGGTTGGTTCTCTCTCTCTCACCTCACAGAGGTGACAGAGGCAGAACTTGCGTTTTCACCCAGGGAACACAGATGCTCAAACCGTCTCCACCAGCACTTTTGCCTGCATGGGACCACGCAATGCTGAAGGCCAGCAAGTTGTCAGTCCATTTAATTCCACTTTCTCTTAGGAAATCTCTTTCTGACAGCTCTGTGTCATACTGGGAGCACTCACGTGCCCTATATATAACTTCCAGGTGCTGTTACCCCCCACCCTTCACAGGGATTTGGTTTCAAAGTGGAACCAAACACAGGAATATGCTATAAAATATTATTAGTCATCCAAGTCAGTCACCTCCATCTTCTATTTAAAATTGATGGCCAGGTGCAGATGCTGCCTTCCATGGCTTCACTGACTATCACAGTTTTCTTGCCATCTTCAAATTTATGCTATTAGTAAATGACTACTGAAACACAATGTTTTTCTGATTGAGGAAACCACTGATAAAATCTGAGGCTGGTAAGAAGACAGAGAGTATGTAGATAACACTCCCAGCTTCTTGTGTTTTAATTTAGGAAGTTAATTTGATTGGATCTCGTTATGACTGAGGAATATTTTCATTTTCCCACACGGTAAATGAAGTGGTCACCGTTTGGAGCATTAGAGGATTTCATTTGGTCCTTTCAGAAAGCAAAATTAAAAATAAATAAGAAAACGCAATAATACATAAATAAATTTAAGTAAATTAATTATTGAGCAATGCAAGTCTGGTTTTGCAAGCATTGGGGAAAAGTATACCCTGGTTATGTGAATTTTTTTATACAATTTCAATATATAGCACTGACTGCCTTTTCTATTTGTATTTCTTATATTTGCAAGGATGAAAAAGAACAAGAATTAGGACCAACATCTCAAAATACCAATAGCCTACACATTCTTAAATTTTTTTGCAAGTATCCAAATGGAAGGGTGGATTTTTTCACATTTTAAAGTAACCTCACAAATTTGCATGAAAATAAAAGGGAGCAAAGGAAAAGCTATAAATGCTCATAACAGTGTATTTAATACAGATACATATTTTCTAAGTGTATTTGACAGCCAAGGCTTCTTTTTGGTAGGAAATTGCATAACATTGAGCATAATGTTGTTTCCAAACCATAATATGTGTATGAAAACATCGGGATTTGAAGGGACAAAAACATCATCAAGTTTTTTAATTTCACTCCCTCTCTCCCCAGGTGGCAGATTTTTAAAAAAATATTTCATTTTCATCATTTCCAAATCAAAGGGTTTGGGTTCAAAATGGCATATTTCTTAATTGAAGTTATAGTGTGACAGAGATGTAAAATGAAAAACTGAATTGATTTCATGGCCCTTATTTGGTTTTTTATTGTTCATCTTACTGAAAACTTGAGGACCAAAGACTTTGTCTTTTCTTCTTCCAAAGCAAAATGTCTGTTTTCCCCTGCTATTTTCATGCATATGCTATTTTGAGGCACTTTAAAGGTGCTTCTTTTTTCTAAATCGTGAGAAGTTGCAGTTTCTGTTTAATTAAAGTTCAGAAGCCCTAATGTCATTCCACTGGGGAAAAAAAATGTAACAAGTTGTCACACGTGCACAGGATTAACGTGAAAAAGTGGTTGACTTTGTGTGTATCTTTTTTTGCTATTGTTACCTCTTTTCTTCAGTTTCTTTGGTAATTCTTAAAACTTCATAAGCTGCATTTATGTTAAGCTGTTCCTGATACGCTCCAATAAGTGTGCTTTAGACACATTGTTAACATAAGGCCAAATCTGTAATACAGCATGGACAATTAAGTGCACAATTTTTGTATAAATGCAAAATCCCTCACTGTGAATTATTTAATTAATGCTCTACAGTTCATTTAATAGCGCTCTTTCAAAGGCCATTTCACTCACAGAAAACTAATTTCATTCTTGGGGTTGATTTAATTAGATTGTATGATATATGGTATTGCTAATTCAGTGGCTCTCTTTGCAGTGTCTAGCCCGTTGCTCCTATTGTCGGCAATCTGTCAGCCCCATTTTTAACAGTATTGAAAAATTCAAGCTTTATTATTGCTCGCTCACTCTTTCTCTCCCATCAGGAGGAAAGTAATGAGCTTTTCTTCTTATGAGAGCAAGCAGAGAGTGTGGTGCCCTTAGCGCTTCAGGCAGCGAGCAGTATTAACAGCCTGATTCATGAGTTAAGTTTCTAACTGCCCGTGGCTATTAGCACTCAGTCCTTTGGCTGTCATTTAGTTAAAAAGACTCTTCGGTTAATTCACTCTTTTAATGAGACTGTGCTATTCAACTAATGTATTTTACTGTATGAAAGGTCACACCAGGAAGCAAAACAGATTGGAGGGAATGTAGCGGGAAGCCTGGCTGTCAAGAAACAGTTCAAGCCTCGCAGGCATTTCGCCGCCGCGGCGCCCGTAATAGGCCACGGAACTGATGGGCCAGCGCTCACCTCAACAGTTGAGCACCATAAATCACGGCTAAATAGAAAGCAGATTAATCAGAGCCACAGACAAAAAGAGCACGTGTTTCATTACCCATATAATCACTAACATGATTGCCAGACAAGCCAGGGGAGCCGTGCGCGGGGCTGACAAAACGCGGCGCGGCGGCGGGCGAGGGACCCGGCTCCGCGGAGCTGTGGCCACTAAATCTTTTCATTAAGGAGCTGCTCCCCGAGACCTTCTTGTCCAAGGGCCGCTTGCTCGGAGGGTGGCGTGGGGGGAGTGGGAGAAAGGCAGGAATATAAAGGGTTGTGTTTTGGTGAGCAGGGTCAGAGGGGGCAGCGCAGGCTTTTCCCCGCCATAGCTCAGTTTGTACTTAATTCTCTGTGTCACCAGGGCTGGGAGAAGCACGTGGGAGATGGGATGACCTTCTCCTCTTCCTCCTATCTTTATAGAAACCCCCAGCAAGCCAAACCCAGTCTGCTGCCCACATTTTCTGGTTCAACACACCACCCTTTAGCTGTGCGGCACATGCCAAGTCCCAACGGATGAGGAAGCATCTCATTTTCATTTATTCCGAATTTCTCCGATGGCATTTCCATCTCATTTTCATTTATCCCGAGTTTCTCCAATGTCATTTCCTTACTGAACTCCCCCTCCTCGCTCGCACCCTTTACGTCATCGGGAATCGTGTGTAAGACACGTGTCCGCATCCCACGGCTTCTCCCAGCTGGGCTCCTGCAGGAAGGTATGGTTGGAAATCTGGTTTGCTTCAGCATCTCTGCTTGGGACGTCCAATTGAAAATGTTTTTCTGAATATTGCTCATTAATTTACGGAAGGAGAAAATGAGAAGAACCTCTGTTTTTAATGGCTTTGCATCTGTCGGCCAAGGCGTTAAACATCTGAATTACTGTGAGGGTATGTGTGTGTTTTGCTCATTTTTAATTAGTGTCGGGGGGAAAACTCCAGTACTTTAGGGGCAAAAGTATATTATTTTCTTAGAAACTGTAATTCCCTCAAACTATGGTAAACAAATCATTCTGATTTAAATTTCCCAGGCAACTTCCAAACAGGGAAACTGTATGTTTAATTACTAAACATCTGTTGCAAAGAATACCCCTCGCTTTTGCAGCACTAATATCACTGTATGAATTTTAAAATCTGTCAGCAAGGGATCACGAAAGCTTTGGGAGCAAAGAGCTGCTCACTTTAACCCCTGAACCAGATAATCTAACAGTAATCCATTCAAAACTAATCAAACATTTACAGAAACGCACCAGCGCTGAGGAAAACAATTCATCATCTTCATGTGCTCATTACACTTCCAACATCTCAATCTACCTATGTAAATGAGACCAGGGATCTGACATCAGGTCCATGTACAGAAATTATAAACAAATATTCATCCATTATGCTGCTGAAATTTAACAGCTGGAGCACTAACAGTAGCTGAACTCCAAGCCCCGAGTATCAATTATTTATGAACCTAAAACTGACAAGACTGTCTAGGTGAATTAGCTGCATATGTCAAGCTTTGTTATAAATCCCAGCCTACTGTAAAACTCATTTTCATAGAATGTATGTACAAGGCTGACAATATATCAACAGTACGGCATTAATAATTTAGAAGAATGGTACCATAAGGGAGCACCTAGAAACTCTGCTCTGCAATATAGTTGATATTACAAATAAAAAAGTCAAATAAAATGAATTTCCCATAAACAGAGAATCAAATAAAGCATTTTTCTATGATTTTATATTCAATTTTCCAAAAACTTACCAGTTGATACTTGCATTTTTAGGAACCATAAGCATCACCTGAAGTTATTCAATTTTTTTTTTTTTGCCATTGCTAAAAATGTCTTTGAATTTCTAGGCCTGTTGATGTTGGTTGCATTGCAGTTATTTTATTCTTACAGAGTGAGAACTAAAAGTGAGGTGAGGGTAAGACAAGGAAGAAAAGCACTGCTTGCAGCAAGCACTACTGCACATTGTGTCCCATCTCCCACTATCCCAGGTTGCTCCAAGCCTCATCCAACCTGGCCTTGGACACCTCCAGGGATCCAGGGGGAGCCACAGCTTCTCTGGGTAAACTGTGCCAGGGCCTCTCCACCCTCACAGGGCACAATTTCTAACATCCAAAAAACCCCTGCCCTCTGTCAGTTTAAAGACATTCCCCCTTTTCCTGTCATGGGATAGGGAAAACTAAAATACAAGGCCTAAACCAGAATGTCTACAGCGAGATCTGAAAAAAGGAGATATCAAAGCTTTGCCCAGTGTCTGTGAAATTTAAGACAGATCTGGATTTTGCTGTTGTCTCCCATCTCCACTGAAGAATAACCATCTGCTGCTTTGATGGAGCAATGGACACATTCCCTCAAAATCCAAATTTTGTTCAAAAGCTGCCGGATTTTTCCTGTGTATAATTTCACCTATGCCCATGAAGATGTGTCTGGTTGCAGCACCTTTTTGCTATTCAGAGAGGATGTCCACAAAAAAAATGAATGTATGCACATATGAGAATCTGTGCCTATCAAATAAACAAGATTTTATCTTATTTACAGAAGTAGCTCAGTTTTTGATCAACTGTGAACATCAGCTGTCCTTGTCTCCACAACACAACTTTCAGATTATTGAGAAAAATGGAAGGGGGAGGGAAAAAAGGGGGAAGAGAGGGAGAATCAGTCCTGGTCTTGGGTACAGATAGATGCCAAAACTGAGGGGCGGTCAAAGGGAATATCAAATAATAAACTTACAACCCACAAGGATTGCTCCTACACTTAAACTCAGCATTGATTTTGGATACCCCTTATCGGGGATTCACATTGACAACATCCCATGAGGAATCAAGGATTCCATGAGGACTTCTTCTAACGCAAAAGATAAATCCCAAGACTCTCAAAATTGAGGAGCACAGAGTTTCTGGAAGTATTTTCTCAGTACAAAAGTCAAAAGCACACATGCGTTTTGAAAGAAACAGTAATGGTTCACAAGAGTTTGACAAGGAAGTTAAGTTTTTGAGTCAGAAGAAAATTCAGAGGAGGTAATATGTCCTTGGTGATGCACACTTATACAATAAAGTGGAAAAAAGGAGATGACTTTATGAGTGTGGAAAATGCTACAATGCCGTCTCCTCATCTGCAGAATGCTGCCACTTCTGACTCAGGAAGCGCTCGAAAGAGACTGGGAAAATGTAATAAGTATACTGTATTAGATAAAGGAAAAAAACAGAGATAGACATGCCTGGTTAATGGCTGATGCCTGATACATCAGGGATTTATGAAAGAAAAGTTCTTTCAGGAAGCTGCTGGTGGTGGGATCAGGGAGGACCCATGGGCCATCCAGTGCATCCTCGTGTAGTGCAGAATGAGGGTTTGCACAGCCATTCCTGTGTAATTCTTCAGACTCCTAGGACTTTCCATTTCTCATTGCTTTAGTACTACCTGCATGGGTTGCTTGCTTTAGCTTTTCTAAAGTAGATTTTAATGGCAACAACAACAGTAATAGTAATAGTAATAATAATAATAATAATAATAATAATAATGATAATTTCACTGAGTGTGAAATTTACTCTCAAACAGAAAGTCCATGACAAGGCCTTTGCATCACTCAGATCATGTCAAAGTGCTTAAAATAGGACTTAATTTGGATTTAAATAACACAGAGCTCTCCTGCTGGCTCTCTAAATACGAATGAACCCACCTTGAATGCCCCTCGATGTCCAGGTGCTGCCTCAGGCACATGAAAAGGTGTTTTCTGTTGAAATCCCTGAGAATTTTCCCCACAGACTTCAAATGCAGAATGAAGATTGTGCTGTCTGCTCAAAACAACGAGCAAAGCATTGTAGAATTTCCACAGGAGAGTTACCCGGGCTTAATTTTTGGACTTAATTAATTGACTTGGTGTCTGATGACATCCCTCAATCTACAGGTGGCTCTTCTTGCAAACTGGTACTTTTATTAATAATTCCGGTGTCTTGTTCACATGTGTGACACCTATGGAATCTTTCCCATTAGCTCTGTAGCTAATATCCTAAGTCCTGCTTGGATGCCTTCCCTTTCCCAAAAACCATTTCTTTCCAAGATTGTATTGCAGTGGAGCTACAGGCTGGCATTCCTGTTCTTGCTGCTACACATCACACCACGGCAGGGGTAGAGTTACCTGAGCTTTCCCAGGCCCTTGGCAGAGCTCCCTGTGCTCCACACCTGCCACAGGCACGGCTCAGGGGCACAATGCCCAGCAGGATCCCTTTGGGATCTCCCTGCCTTCCACTGGCACCCAGGAGCCAGGACTTTTACTCTCAACAGATGGATTCAAGTTTCCTTTTCTACTTCCATCAGCCACCGGGCCTATTCAAAGTCATGACTGTGTCCTGAAATTGTCTAACAAATATCCTAGCTATTTATTATGAAATGTCACAGTAATTATGTAAATCTGTTTACCTGGTTAAGAAAACATTTAGCAAAATCCATACCTGGCTCTTCAAAGTGCTCTGCAGCTGTGTCCCAACACCATCCAAACCATTCCCCACCAGTGGGCCAGAGGGATGAGCAAACCCACCTGCCAATCATCAAAGCCTTGTGAAGTGCAGTTATCATTTTCTATTGCACAGTAATCTCTATTTACTGAAAAAAGGAGCGGTGCAGTCACTCCTATTTGAAGATTGTTTTTGTTGAGTTAGGGTAGAAAGGTACATGAACAACCAGACTCCAAATACAACTCCTTTGGGCTTTTGCAAGTGTGGGTTAAGCTTAAAAGATACAGGTCAGCAACAAACAAAGAGTGATTTGAGTATTTGTGTGAGTTTGAGCTAACATTTCATGGGAGACCCATTTTATGAGGGCTACAAGGTGCATTTCCAAGGCATCAGTTCAACAGCTGTATGTTTTCCTTTAATTTCTGAAAGGGTTTTCAACGCAATAGTTCTGTGATTTCTTGAAATTTTTTAGTTAGAACCGAGCCTAGAGCTGGGAGTCTCATAACTGTAACTCAGAAACTGGATTTGGAGCTGAAAAATAATTCAAGATGAAAAAAAAATTTTTTTTTGAATTGGCTATACTTGGTGATAACTCTTGACTTATTCTTCTGTGCTGCTGCAATAAGCCATATTCTGGGGACCTGCTTTTGTGACTAAAAAGATAAGTCTCTTGTTGGGAAGAAAATTGCCTCTCTGACATAAATCTTTGGAATAGGAGTTTACAGAAAAGTGGTAAATATATAAAAAGAAAAAAAAAAGATCAAAAATCCCAAGCAAAACAAGAACAGGAGAAGATAAGGAAATATTTGCATTACATCAACCAGAAAGATTATATAATAATAGTAACAGACCTCGTTTCTGACTGCCATCTTGGGTTTTATCTAAACTTTGCAATGCATAGCTTCCCAAAATTTTTGCCAGCAGAAAGCCCCTAGGTTAGCACCTCTCCACACTGTGAACAGAGCTAAGAATGTATAAGAAAAATCTAAAATCCCAGAGTTTTTTCTCTTCCTTTTCTAATTCCTGACTATATGTAAGGAATCCCATAAATACCTGTGGATTAAAGTGATCTAATTATAAGACTTGAGATCCTCTAAATGTCAGACGTAGACTGTAGTGCTATATAACAGCATTTAATGAGCCACGTAAATGACAACACTCACAAAGTATAAAAGAAGCCGCTGGCAGGAGGTTTTGGGCCTTGATTTGTAGCATTACCTGACATAAGTACCTGCCCACCAACAGCAAATATCCCAGGATTCTCCTTTACTCTCTCCTGAGGCACTGAGGTACCAACAATAGGTACCTCAGTCAGATAATTTCTCCCCACAGTTTAACTGGTGTGGCTGACAGCCCAAAAGCACTTCAATTCCTGACCTACTCAAAACATATTCACTGCACTGAGTCTCACCCTACCTGACTGCTGTGTTTAAAATGCCTCAGGGTGTATTTTGCTTCCAATAAAGCACATTAGACCTGCTTAGCTAAGAAATAGAGCTGCTAATCCTGGCAACGCTGCTGATTGTGCACGGCCTGTGCACACTTCTTACATGGTCAATTAAATTTACAAACCATTTCAAAATTACCTGCAGCCAGCAACAAAAACGAGCTTGGCAACATCTGGATGGCTGAACTTGATGCCTGATAAATCCATCCTTTCTGCTTTCTTTCCAGCTCGTTCAGAGGGTGCAACACATATTTCAGAAGAGAGGAGTTCACTTATCATGTTTTATGTGCTTGAAAATTGGAAGGTCCTTGCAGTTGTAGTGATGCTGATTTTTTTTTAATTACGTCATTGCAGTTGATGCTTAAAATAAGCAAATCTTCTGCATTACTCTCATTACTGGTCTTTCTTTACTAGGAATTAAAATAGAGAAATGCCAGACTGGGTCAAGTAAACAAAAGAAAAAATCCACAAAAAAACCCCTTAAATAAACGAAAAGGGGAAAAAATAAAACAACAAAAACCCCCAAGCCCCACAGAAAGTGAGGACCGTGTTTGTGGTTGGCTGCTAAATCAAGCCATGAATTTTAAATCTATCTACAATCTACTGACTTCTGTGATTTTTTCCCTGTTTCGCCATTTATTAAATGGAGAGAGAGACAGAGAAAAGAGAAATGTTAAGAGTGTGTTGAGAACTGTTCTTTCATTCTGGTGTAGTTTTCAGATCTGACACAAGCTGTTGGTCTAAATGTGTACAAATACTTGTGCTACAACTTTTGGGTATTGTCTGTTGATTTGATTCCTGGAAATTTTTCTTCAAGTTATTTTAATTCAGTGAAACTTATCTCAGGAACCAAGTGAGGAAGGAAATGGACTGGTAAATATTTAAAAGGTTTTGGAGGATGGGCTTTGGAGAGAGAAGCTGCGGGTGCTCCATGCCTGGCAGTGCCCAAGGCCAGGTTGGACGGGGCTTGGAGCAACCTGGGATAGTGGAAGCTGTCCCTGCCCATGGCAGGGGGTGGCACTGGAAGAGCTTTAAAGTCCCTCCAAACCCAAATCATTCTATGATTCTGTCATTGTACTTCTACAACACTCTTAACTTAGAACACAAAGAAAACCTGTGACAACCATTCCTCGCTGTGGCCAGGTTGAGCAAATACCCCCCGACACTCCCACAGAATAGAGCAGAGCATTTAATGGCAGAGGAACAGACTGAGTCGTTGCAGGTGAATTTAATGGTGGCATTTCCAAATGTAAAGGCTGCAGGGTGAGGAATTATGAAATATTCTTCTGGAAGGAAGGTTTTGTGTGTTTGTCTGCCTAAATATGTGTAACAGCAGCGTGTTCTCTAATGTAATGCAAGCGAGCAGCAAGGAAACCTTCTAATGGTGTGTAATGCCTATTAATGTGGGTAAAAGCAAGAAATGTGACTTAGGAGGCAGATACTGTCTGCACAAAGAACTGACGAGGTCCTTTGCTGGTATTTTTCCAGTTATTGAACCATCAGGTGTGACTGTATAACACGAAATATGGAAGTCCAACAAATGTCATACTAAGTACTTTTCAAAGATGTAATTGATCATCAAATTCCAATAACAGTTTAGGTACTTAGTTGATATTGAGATTAATATACAGCTGGCTGCAGCAAGAACCTCTTTGGTTTCTGACCTTGGCTGGTAGTAAAATCCAATCGATATTTAGACCAAGCAAGACTTTCAGAGAGGATACATTGAAGACATTAGTTTTCTAAAAAAATACTGTCATCAGCTAGAAAATCTAATCCTCTGTGAGGAATATGGTGGAACAGAATTGAGTAGCGAGCCAAAAAAATGTGACTAATCTCCTGAACACAAACAGAGTTTACTCCCTCCCGGTTTCCCTCCTCTGGCTTCCTGATTTTCTACTCCCTCTTCCCTCCCATGGAGAACACAGTTAGCACCTGTGTAAAGGCAGGAGTTTGCTTTGCAAACCTGGCTAGAGGCCACTGAACCAGCAATCTGATATAGCAGATATGTCCAGTCAAGAATAACCTACACACCTTAAATTTCAAGTTGCCAGGTGCTCCCTACAGGCAAACGTTTCATGGGCCAGGAATTATTCCTGGGAATACTCTGTGGGAAAAATAAGAGATTCACAAATTCCATACTATTTCTTACCCAAATTTCTCAATGACAGGTCTGCTGACAACATAAGGTAAATGCAGTGAAGTAATACTTATTGCTTAATTGGAATAGTGTTTTTATCAAACAACTTATACCTTTTTTTCCTTCTATATATTTCAGATAGATCTACATAAAAATATAAAATAGATTGCTAAAATATATAGTGTTTTGCTGAGTTTTATTTAATTAGTCTTTCCAATGTCTTTGGGATCTTAGAGCTAATTACCCCAAGCACATGCTAGAAGAAGATTAAATTTCCAAAAGGCTTCAATCTAATCTGATCTTGTGCAGATTTTATGCAGATTATTATGCTTGGCATGCAAAGCCATGTCTGCAAAATACCTGTCATATCCTTTTCCAAGCACATGATGGAGGTCATATGGAAAAAACCCACTGTCCTAAATGGTTTCTTCAACAAGATTGCCTTCCACCAATAGGAAAAAGAAAGCTATTTTTTAAAAATTACTTTTTATTTCATATATGCACACATACATATCTATTAGGGTTTGTTTGACTGTAGGGTTCCCATGAATATAATGATTTATTAAATCTTGTCCAATGTCTTGACAGAAAAATCAATCCTTGAGAAGCCGTTTGGAATTTTGAAAGCCATTTATAAAATCATAATAATTTTATCAGACTTAGTCCTTTCCCCGCTGTCACCTTGCCTGTACCACAGTTGCTAAAACCAATTGCAAGGTGTTTTGGGTTTTTTTGTCTGATACATCTGGGATTTGGTGCTGGATGTGCAGCTTCACCACGTACCCACCAAGCAAGGGTTAGTCAGGTAACGTCACCTCCCCATCCCAAACAGAGCAGAACCTCACACAGGCAAGGAATCCTCAAACTAAGTTCTTCAGTTGTGAAATTGTTTCTTTTTATGTGATGCTCTGCCAAAACCTGGACTGACAGCACTGAGAGCATCCCGGTTTCTCCAGGCTGCCTCAAGGAAGGGGAAGAAGGGGCAGCTCAAGAGACACACATAAAGTTATGAACATAGACAAAGAGATTTTTTTGAGATCAGCACCTTCTGCTGTCCTGGCATGGCTTAGCTCAGTTTTGTTTGCGTTTCCTCCCTTCCATGGACTGTCAGTGGGTGAGGTTTACTTTCACATCCAGCTGCCTTCTGACACATGGCGAGGACCTTAAGGAGCTGCTCCTGTAAAAGGCTGTGTGTGCTGCATTCCCACAGGGAATGAAAGGGGCCTTCTGCCAGTCCTGTCCTCCACTGCCCTCACAAACCTCCATGAGGCACCTCCCTGTTGGCCAAGGTGGTATCAAGAAAAAGAAGGAAAATGTGAAAGGAGCTCAGAGAAAACTGTAATTTTGCTTTTCTTCAGACGCATGAATCTAAAAATAACTTTGAATAAGGACTTATATATATATATATAGATCTTTATAAATAATCACCTAATGTGTCTAGCCAGAAAAATGGATGAAGCACCACCACTTGCACACCCTTCCTTAATGGAATGCAGGTTTCCCTGCACTGCTGGGCAGTGAAAGGTCTGACCCAGATTTGACACACGCCAGAGTAAAAGTGAGTCAAAATAAGTGCAGCAAACACAGCTGCTAAATCGCCACCTTTTCCCATCCCATTCCCTTCAGTGGAGAGCTTCAATTATCTGTAAGTGCAAGATTAGTTCAAGAAGAGCAGTGGAGGGATGAAGGCTGGAGCTGTTCTGTGCTCTGGAGGACATGGGGATTGTGCTCGGCACACATCTGCAAGGCTCCCCCTCTTAAATCAAACCCTGCTCCACTGCACCATCTTAATTGTTCCAGGTGTTGTAGTCAGTAAACATTTGCTCAGGATTTTATGTGGGTACTATACCTGAAGATTTGTTTTCTATTCGAAATATTTGCATTTCCTTCTGTCTTTGTAACTGGAAGAAAAATTAACTCTGATAAACCTACTTGGGCTCACAAGTTGTTTGTTAACCTGTTTGTTAACCTATGCTATATATACCTGGAGTATATTTTTCCATATGATTTGATTTTGTGGTATTCTCACCCCAGTGATAGCTCCCTGCTAACAAATAAAACCAGAAAGGTACACAAAGAGTCAAGTGGAGCTGCACAGACACCATTGCAAGGTTCTGGTTATTTGAAAAAAAAAAAAAAAGGCAAGTGTTGGATGGCAAATGACAAGAATACTATTAAATTTTAAAATTCTTTATGTAGATCATTCCTGAGCTAAGCTTTTTTACATTGCAGTGCAGATATGAAATAAAATGGAGTCTAACAGCAAGGATAGAACCAGTAATTCCTCTGCAGAAAATGCACAGAAAGTTAATCTCTATTCTGCCATAGAGCTTGTGTTCAATCAGAATTTTTAGTTTGGTTTTCATTGATTGTATAACAAATAGAACAGCAATAGCCAATACACACAGATGGTCAGCTATGTCCAACATATCTGCTGTGGTTTGTCTGAAATGTTCTCTTTTCTTTTAATCAGTTTGTCTCTCCCCTCCACAAAGAGCCAGGAAAAGGGGAGACATCACCAGCTCATTCCCAGAACAATCTTTTTTCACCTTCAGAGATTTGAAGAAGATACAAATAAAAGATAAATGAGTCCTATCCAAAACTGGACTGAATTTGGGAATTTTGCAGATACACACTGGTGCGGTCCAACCACAACCCAGCACTGCCATGTCCCCCACTAAACGATGTCCACAAGTGCCCCATTTCCATGTTTTTTGAACACTTCCAGGGCTGGTGACTCCACCCCTTCCCTGGGCAGCTTGATCCAGTGCTTGACAACCCTTTCAGCGAAAAGAATTTCCCTCATATCCAATCTAAACCTTCCATGGTGCAACTTGGGGCCATTTCCTCTTGTCCTATCCCTTGTTTCCTGGGAGCAGAGCCTGACCCCCACCTGGTTGCACTCTCCTGTCAGGGAGTCAGACACAGCAAGAAGGTTTTTTTTTTGGTTTTTTTTTGTTTGCCACACACCTTGTCTGGCAGGCACCAGCCCCTAGCCGCACACACAGCTGAGCAGCAGGGACGTGAGGAGGAAGGACAAATCCCCCCTGAGCTTTGGGGTAAAAACCTGGCAGAACTCCTCCTTGCTGCCCATGCAACACCACGCTGATGGCAGCTCTCAGCCCATTCCCGCTCGAGGGGGGCAAGGCTCACACTTGCAGCTTCTGAGTCCCTCACAGCTCTCCAGGCATGGATGTTTGGGGTTTTACAGCTCCATCCCTGCCCAGCTGGGAAGACCCACTGCCTGCAGGGTGCCCTCTGCAGCTGAGCCATCTGCCAGCCCCTCCAGCGTGGTTTTGCATCAGGGCACCCCTGCCTGGCCTTCTGGGGAGTAGGAGTCATAAACCCCCAGCAGCTCAATGCCTGTAATGACTCCTCTGAAGATTTTTATAGGCGATCAGCTCCTGGAAAGGTCTGCTGGTAATTTGTGGAGAGGGTACATTACCGTTATCCTTGAGGAATTCCTGCTTCCTTTTTATGCGCCTTTCTTCTCTTGGGGGGACTGGGAAATGAACGGGAGGTGTTAGTCAGGAGCCTCTCGCCCAGCACAGGCTGCATTTATTTCTCTGCAGACACAGAGACAGCTGCAGCCTGCTGATTCAGGGCTGGATGTCTCCCTCCACCCCTCTGTGGTTCAGAGGGTGGCAAAGGGGCAGGGAAGGGAATTGAAATTTCCTGGAAATGGTATAAAAGAAAGGGACAAGATTCTAAATAGCATAAACCAGCAAAGAGCTTTAATGGTCAGGTATCATCACAAACCCCTCTGAACAAAGCAGGGGAGAAAATGTAGAAGGTTACTTGGTTTGTGAACTGCCCACATCAGCAAAATGCTCCTGGTGACACCTGGGAGGAAGACTGGGTGAGGCAAGTGATTTCTCCATATAAAGCAAGCTGCAGTCCTAGATTTAGGACAGTTCTTCCCATGCAACTCAGCCCAAATTGACAAAGATTGAGTAATTTACCCAGTAATGATAAAGCTCAAGTAAGTGTCCCCAGTGTGGTTTTTCTGGGCTGTGGCTGCCATGCCACTGCTTTTCCAGCAAATGTTTTCCACTGCAGACAGCATTGCTACCAACAAAACAATCTTCCAGAGATCATAAAATGTTAAGGAGTTCATTTGTTTAAAGCATTATGAAATAGTTCCCTTGCAGATCTCACTCTTTAATTTCCTGCACCGGGGCTGAGGTGTGGGACACCAATACTGATAGATCAGATTAACACCTCTGACGCTCAGGCTTTTCCAGCTGCAAAACACATCATCACTGTTGCAATATGAGCTCTGGGGTCTGGACCTGTTGCTCCCAGGGGTCTTGAACGAAGTAACATAAAGCAAAAATTACAAGCAATTCATTCTAACAGGTAAACCAAGCCCCCTGGGTTGCTAATTTGCCTATTGGGGAAAAACACTTAAAGAAGGAGATGACTTTTTCTTCTTTATGTTCTCAATAAATCCACTTACTTTCTTCAACTCAAGGTTTCCTACAAATCGTATAAGTGCAACAAAAATGTGTGAATAGAGTGGCTAAAATTAATCACAAGTTGGAGACTGCCTTGCTGTGATTTGACAACCAGGGTCTAAGGGCCAGTAAAAGCAATTTGTGTCATTATCAAGCAGAGAATTTTTGGCACATTATTTGATATGTTACACACAGAGTGGTGCTGTGTAAATAGGCTTTTATTTAGGGTGAAACAACAGAGAGACATGAGGAGTGGGGGGGAAAGATTGGCAGGGCAGATATTCCCCATATCACGACAGCACCTTCCAGTTATCAGACCTGGGGGGCCTAAAGGGGCTCCAGGAGAGCTGGAGAGGGACATTGGACAAGGGTCTGCAGTGACAGGACAAGGGGAATGGCTTCCCACAGCCAGAGGGCAGGGATAGATGGGATATTAGAAAGAAATTTTTTTCCTGGGAGGGTGGTGGGGCCCTGGCACAGGGTGCCCAGAGCAGCTGTGGCTGCCCCTGGATCCCTGGCAGTGTCCAAGGCCAGGCTGGATGGGGCTTGGAGCAGCCTGGGCTAGTGGAAGGTGTCCCTGCCCATGGCAAGGGGAGGATTAGATAAGCTCTAAAAGTCTCTTCCAATGCAAACTATTCTATGATTCTGTGCCTTAAAGATTTTTTTAGTAAATGCAGTGTCATTTCATGAGAGTCCTTCCCAGCACACACAGGGCGGTGGAGCAGCAATCCCCTGCCTTGCCAAAACCTTGTGTTCCCTGAGAATTATGGCTGTGTCCTCTTTGTGTTCACATCAGCCTTAAAAACAGTGACTTCAGCCACTGTGTTGCATAAATGTTGAATTTTTTGAAATGTGATTGATGTGAAAATACTCCTGTTTTGCTTCAAAGAGCTCCATTAGAAAGGCCTGGGGAGTCCAGCATCTCTCCAGGATGAACAGAGGGAACTGAGTGGGACAGAACTATTTAGAGCTGTCAGGGGAAGAGTAAGGGATGCTGTCCCAAATCAAGGGGAAGAAATGCCCAAGAAGAGCTTGTGAAATGGCAATTGGATTTATTCAGTGAACTGGAACAAAGACTTTTTGTAAAGAGTTTCAGTTAATCTTGTGTGAAAAGCTCCACGTTTCATTATAAATTACTTCTGGAATGAGTTACAAGCAAAAAGTGCTTTACACCAGTGCAATTCCATGAGAGCAACACTAATGGCCTTGGAACACCCACAGCCAAGAGCCAGAGATGAACCTACAGAAAACCAGCAAGAGGAGGAAAGGGACCCTTAAACAAAGCACTAAATCCCCCTCCTTCATCCCAATCCTTCCAAAATCCTAGAGCAGAAGATTGTCCATGGGCAGAGTCAAAAATGTTCACTCCCTGCCAGAAGAGCAACTTCTATTTCTAATGAAATAGCAGCAAATAAAACTGGGAAATACACAAAAAGTGTCTCTCAACATCAATGTGTTGATACTGTTCTATCAGTTGGGTTTTTTTTGTTAAAACCACTGGTGTTCTCTCAATATTATTTTCTCTACAAACCCTCCATGAAGGAACCACATGTAGAGAGATAGTTGGTGTGGGGACTTCCTTTGCTTTACTTCATTTTTGTCAGTGCTGCAGCTTCATTCTCATAAAATCAAGTTAATTGATGGTTCCAAGTCAAGTTTTGGGCCAAAACTAAGTCCACTGCATTAAAGCGTGGTCCAAAGAAATGTCCTTGCAGCTGGGCTGTCCCTCCTCATCATCAATACCCTTTTCTTTCATTATGAACTTTTGGGGAGACCATACACAAGTAAAGACTTAGATCCAACACTCTTTGAAAATGTTATGAGCTGATTTCCCATTTTTCTCCCAGAAAGAGGAAAGCCAGTCATGACTACCAGCTACTCCATGTTATTTTTACAGGACAGCAATTAGTCTCTGTAATGGAAAAGAAAAATGCCATTAATTCAACCAATGTATTACATATTAATTACCAAAATTATTGAAATAAACTTTTTAAATAATATCAAGGAAGTAATTAAAAAAGTTGCTCTGCACATAACACTTTCAGATCCAGAATGAGAAACGTATGTGACTACTAGGGGCCAAAACATGGCACATTTAATTTAAACCCTGGCAGCAAGGGGCAGGTTCCATTGCAGCTGTAATAAATTACATACAAGTGCTACAGAACAATAACAAAAACTGTGAGCCATCCATTTCAGTTCCATTTACAAGAAATCAATATCAATACTTAATGCAATACTGGTGAAAAATGAGCAAAGATACAGAAAGCATAATAAACCAGTAATGAAAGACCTTGCAGTGTTTCACTTTGGAAGAAAAAACTAACTGTCTATATTTTCATGTAGAGGGATATTTCACTGAGGCAATGTGCTGGAGGTATGAGTGTTTTGCAGATCTAAGTTTAAAATAACCTCTTTATTAAATTAAAAAAAGTTCTTTAAACTGTGGATTACTAGCTTAGTAAAGCTCATACATACGGAAGGAGGCATTTTGTCTTCCCATGGTGCTGAATATTTTTCATGGGATTGCCTCAGATCAAACATCATTCCTTTACACACCTCTCTGAAGGCACAGGCAAGGCCACTTTCTTCTCACAAATGTAGGTGTTCCATTCTGGAGGTGCTGGGTTTAAACATTCTACCACCAGTGAACTAAGCAGGATATTTCATCAGGTAGCCCCATTTCCTCCACTGGCTTCAGCCTCCTCTGAGAAAAATGTGTTATAATACCTTTCAGAAAGGATCTATTGCCAGGTGGAGCGCGGGACAAAATAATCCTGAAAATAACAAGTGTGAAGTCCCTGTCGGGCGAGGCGGCCAAACGTGAGGGAATTGCCATTTGTCACCACAGGTACCATCCTCATCCACACAATCACCCTCAGCCCTTTGCTCTCCATCAAGCTAAAAGGCCTTTCAGGAAAGGTTCAGCTCTCCCAGATTTCCCTTCAGCTCTCCCAGATTTTCCTTCAGCTCCCTGTATGCCTCAGAGGACAGGAAGAATTAGAAAGTTAGGAGAATTATTGTAGCACTAGATGAATTCTAATACTAAATATAAATATTACATGCTTAAAAATAGCAAGAAAAGTAGTAAGAAATGAATTGCAGTGAATCTACAGGTGGGTAGATCATGGATAAATAGACAGATAAAAACTCCTCTTGCCATCACTTTTTATGATGCCATACTTCCTTTGTATTACCCCTGGGGTTACTCCATTGTCTGCCACAGCAGACTACCAAAAAGCAAAGGACATCTAAACATTGTTTTTGGCAAACAAAAGCTCTCCTTTACTATGATCAAAGTGAAATTAACAATTTACTTCCAAACTGGTTCATAAGCCTTTTGGAACAGAGGGACTTCAGAAGGATCCTACAATACAGCATTCAGGCTTTAGCACCCAGTAACAAAATATGCTGATATTAACTAAAAGAAACAAATTTCTACAATTTAGTACCCCAAACCAAAGTCCTGCTGCACCACTGCCCTATCCAGTAGAGACCTCCACTAATCATACGTGCAAGGAAAAAAACCCCTTACTAATAAAACAAAGACAAAATTAATGATATATGTATCATATGTCTCAACAATAAATAACTTGGTCCAACTGCTGTGTTCATACTTGTACAAATATAAAATGTTTTTCACTGGAATATGCCAAGGATTTACATGTGAACATTTTCAAAACCTGAAGCTTGATCTTCCAGCTTCTCCCTCATGAGCACAACCACAAAAAGCTTGGATTGGGGATGAGTTCATCCTTCATTCACCCTAAAAGAATCTTACATGAGCTATTAGGTCATCTTATGCAAAGAATACAATTTCACATGGGATTTTCATCAGAGTGAAACCACAGAAATTCAATAGACCAAGCAGAAATATTTAACAGCCTTCAGACATGTTGAAGCCTTTCACAGAAAAATAGGAAGACAAGAAACTTGATGTGAAATAAAAACTAAATACTTGATGTGTTTAGTGAAATAATAAACAAGTTTAACTGCAGAAATTAAGGTTTAGACACCTGGTGAAATGTTCTGGTAGAAACTGAGGGACATCTGGAGTCCTGTTCAGTCAAAGGAGATGCCTTGGATGGTTTGCCAGAAGTGCACCCAGCTGAGACCATCAGTAATCCTACTGCTAGGCTTGCATGCTTGGATTTGCTGAGAGGTGAGGGTGTCTCACAGCTCCTCCAGCTGCCACCCAGCATCAGATGCTGAGGGAAAGGTGACAATGCTGAGGATGCTGCTCAGGCCACCTTTCACAGTTGTTCTTTGGCTCAGACAGCTGGCAGAGCTATTCCTGGCTGTTCTGATATGAACAAAAATAATCCCATGACGTAGCAGTGAGAGCTCTTTCCCGACTACCACATATTACTGCACAGTGCACAGGATTTTGTTTTCTTACCTAGACAGGATTTTGTATTTCCCCACATAAGTGTGATTTCAAAGTAGAATTTGGTTTATTTCTGTTTTGGTTTTGGTTTTTTCCCATTAGGAAGTGTGAACTTGTCTTCCAACACCACAGAATAGCTCAAGGAAGAATTAATCAAGTGCCAGTGTATGAAAAGGGCAAATGAGCTGCCCTTTTGGACTCAGACAACCTTTTGGGGTTTGTCCATATAGTTCCACAGTCCCAGTTTAAAAGTGGCACCTGATTCGATGAGATGGAGAACAAGGTCACTCAGGAGGGGACTTTTTGTACTTGTTCATCCATCACAGCACAGCACGGTGCCATGGCCAGTGTTTACAGGCAATAGCAACTGGGAATGGAGAGCAGAAGGGCTGTGGGGTGCTTTTGGATGCCACACCTGCCACCCAGGTGGTTCAAAAAACCAAATTTTGCCCCAAGGACCAAGACTCCAAGAGGAGGGAACTTCCTGGATCAGCTCCTACTGTTGCCAGCTCCGCTAGTAACAGCTATATGTCATTCTTTCCCCAAAATTTCCCAGATAAAGGGTACAAGAAATCAGTTTATGGGCACAAAATAAGAGTGCCATCTACTACAGAAGGTTTTGCATTAGAGGCTTGTGTTGAGCAGCACCCCTTGAGCAGTTACCACAGAAGGACCATGGTACTGACAGATGGCATCCAGCCCTCCTCAGATGATAGCAGGGCTCTGTCCAGAACACTCACAGCTGTGTAAAAGCCAGTGGGAGTCTGGATTATGTGCAAAATTAACAATCATTGGGGAATGCAAATATTCTAAACACTACTTCCACTAATCAGCTTTTGAACATATCCCACTCCGGGAGGAAATCAATTTTTTTGCAAGTAATACAAGGGATTCCTATTACATGTTATGAGTTAAGTCTAACTGATTAATCCCTTAAGTAAAATTCCTTTCTTTAAATTAATTCAATGCTTTCTGCTGCCATTCAGTGGTTTGCCTGAGGACATCACATTTATTTGCTCTCTCCTACCTGCCTAGGCACACCCACTCAGCGCTGTAACGCCCTTGTTAGTTAAATGCATGATCCCTTGTTATAATTACAAGAAAGGTATTGAGGCAAACATGCTGTCTCACTCTTTAGATCTGTTTTTCATCACCGAGTCCAAGATGGTGATTTAAATATGATTCTAGGTGAGCATCACCAGAAAGAGCTGAATCCCCCTGAAACTAAAGATTTCAAGAGCCTTGGAGTTTAGACCTTAATGAAATGACTTTTTTTTTCCCTTGAATCATCTTGTGAAAGTGATTCTTGACTTTTACTGCGAAGGAAAGGCTTTGGGAAAGGAGAAGTTCCATACCCAGTAGATGGTGCTGTAATCAAATCCTAAAACCTGTTATGCCAGAGCCACTCTGCTACGGTGTCACGGCAAATTTCCGCAATTAATAAAGAAAGCGTGTTTGTTTTAGACACGTGTCGTTGTGTTTAAAACACACTTATTAATGTGGAGCAGTAATTGTCCAGGCAGTCTGCTGAAACGATCCCAAGAAATGTGTGGTGTGGATTTTACACGTCTCGCAGAAAAGGCGTTGGGGATCTTTCCTCGCATCACTCGGGCTCTCTGGCCCAGGGCTGTGGGATCATTTGGCTGCAGCACAGGGAGGGCACGTCTCTCATTTTGGGGAAGCAAAGCAAAATCCCTCCATCTGCACTATCTTGTGCCTTCCAGCCCGGGGTCAGATTTCACAGGAGCAGAAATGTGATCTGTTGATAAGACAGGGAAGGAATATCATTTCCCAGGTGAATAAATTATAAGTATTTTGTTCTAAAAAAAAATCTTTGGATTTCTTTCAAACTCTTTGACTGTGTTGCTACAGTCCTCCACCACCTGCACTTGCATATCTGATCCTCAAATTCCCCTATTTTGTAACTGGAACTGAATACAATGGCCGTGTCCTGAAATCAGCCTTTACTTTTCTCCTCTACAATCTTCATTAAAGCTCGCTGCTGTTGATAACCTTTGATCTCCTCCCCATTTCTGCTTAACTTTTGAATGCTGCACACGTATCTGATATTGCCAGCTCTCCCAGGGAGGGAAGGCATCCTCTTTGTAGGCATGCCTAGGAGAATAATCTCTCACAAGGAGCTGGAGAAAATTCAGCACTGGGGAGACAGGTCCCTTGATCACACAGATAGAGAGAGCCAGGCACCAGAGGGGACTGGCAGAAAACCATGATGGCAGGTGCTGGGCCTATTTGAGAATTTAGTTCAATGTGTAGATTTTTTAGTTTGATATGAAAGTCAATTTGGACAGACATCCTTTCTAATGGCAGCAGCACCTATGCACAACTTTCCTGGACAAGAGCTTGATTTTAGACAATATTCCAAGCACAGAAGCAGATTTTCATATGATAAAATACCTAACAGGGTCTTTTACTATTCATTGCCCCTCTGAACCATCTGGAAGTCATGGCCAGGAAAAGCTGCAGAAGCACTGATCATCCCTGGGATCAGCTCTGGAACTCTGCACCCCACAGAAGTCAAAGAACTCCTAAACAGAGCCCTCACTCACTCCAGAGGCAAATTTAATAAAACACTTGGCTAAGCAATATGCTCATGGATGTTATATGCCTTCATATGTGGACAGCTGAAGTCTAAGAAAACTCAATCAAAACAAGACAAAAAAATTCCTATAAATCATGTTTCCTGTAGTTTTCACTTATGCAGAGGTTTGCAGCAGAGATTCCTTGGGCTACAGAATTTCATTTAACACACAGCACGGTTTTTAAATAAGAAATACAGCAGGAGGAATTTATATACTTCTTAGGGCATGGAAGTTCCTTCCCAGAATTATTAATGTGACAATACCCACACACTCAGGGCCGCGTTCCAGCCTTGAGTACACACGTGTGTCTGCACTGAAGTTAGCAAAAGCTCCACAAATATATCCAAGGAAAGACTTTCCCCCATCATCAATTTTTCAGAAAATGTAATTATTATGTATGATAATTTTAGCTAATGAATACATTTGTATGACTCATTCATTATGTATCACTCATTTATAAGGTATTCACAGCATGTTTTATTAATTATTATTAAAACCTTGTATTTATTTTGATTCATATTTCATCAGGGTTACCTCTTTGAAATGGCACAGACTTTCCTTTGAACTAATCTCAGGCTTGATTTCTGCTTCTGTGAGGCTCCAGTCCAGTTTTATAATAGAAAACAAGAGGAGGCTTTCCAAATATTTCCGCGGTCTCTAGATCAGGCCAGTGGTACACAAAAGGATATTATGAGGCCATTGCCCTGTACCAGGTATATAAATAATTTGTCACATAAAAAGTAGGGGTGAAACTGCCCTCAGGAATCACTGAGCTTTTCCCTCTTCGTGTCCATGGAAATGACCCAAGCTGGTCCCTGGGGTGGGATGTGGGGCAGGAACCACCACTTCTGTTCTGCTCTGGTCCAAGCCCTGGAGGAGGAGGATCCTTATCCAGGATCATGACTATTATTGGGTCACTGTCTTCTTTAATTTTTCTACACAAGGATCTGCTTCACCTCCCTGCCTTCTCTCATGTTTTTACTGCTGGTTATTTTGCTGCAATGAAAGTAAACACCGTTCCCTGTAAGATTTGCATTTTCCCTGGAGAGCTTTTATGGAATGCAGCCATTGGAAAAAAAAAAATAAAACCACCTACTTTTAACAAACACTTTGTTTCTTTACAAATACCACATGGACACAGTCTTATTCCTCCCTATCACCAATTTTGGACCAGACCAAGACAAAAATCTAAAAAATTAGGAGAGAGAAACCCCCAAGTCTTTGGCACCAGGAGCCTCTGTCTTTGACCATAAGCAGCATGAACAATTTTCATGTAGATCAATAATATAAAATTACATATTGGGGGAGAAAAAAAGTAGATGGGACTTGCAAAGGGATGAAACAAGGCTTTGGGAGTGCAACCCCAAACCTGGGGACTTAACCAAGAGTTAAACCTCAGAAAGGGCAGGAATTAGACAGAAATCTAGAGGAGAAAAATTATTTTAATTTCCACAGACTTCAAAAAAAAAAAACAACCCAATTGAGCTACTGCAAAAAAGGAGACACACAGAGACTGAATTTGGCCATCTTCAAAGCAGACTGCAGGAACAGGCTGCCCTTTTAGCCATTGCCCCTACAGAAAGAAAGGATAAAGGATGCTGGACTGGTAGAAGTCCCAGAGCTGGAACAGAACACAAGAAGCAACACAGATCAGATTGGTTTTGCTGATTTACTTGATTTCTTCCAGACATGGCATTGCAGGGCTCGCAAGGCCTGGCCCAGAGAGAGATGTTTAAAAATGGAGAGGTTTCCATCCATTCCAGTAAACTTTCAGATAAATTCTTAAGGCCCACTTTCCATTTCAGTGTGTGGTGCTCCCTGTGCAGAATCACAGATATAATGGGGAGAAACTCCAGACAGTTCTCACCATCCACAAACAATTTGCAAAATACACCTTGCAAAAAGAGCAGCTCGTTATTAAAGTTATTTTCCTTTCAACCCCCTGATTTCCAACAAATGTTGAAAAATGTTACAGATGTTCTTCATTTTTTACACTTAAGCAACTTCAAAAAAAACCAAACTGATTTTGAGTGCATTTGCTCACCACATGAGCACATTTATGTGCTGAAATTCAACTCAAGCTGAATTTTTACAGGTAAATTACAAATTTTGGAGGAAAAGAGGTTTTCTGTTTGGAGCCCTAATACAGTTTTCTTAAGAGTGGCCCAACAGTATTGCTGTGCCTTCAACCCATTATTCCTGAGGTGCAGAAATGCCTGGTTCCAAATGTAGCAAAATGAAAAATTGCAGAGCCTGTCTAACAAATCAAAAATAAATGAAGTAACAACATAAAGGTAAATTTACTGTTATTTATAATTTACCATTTTTACCTTGTTTTCAATTGTCTCTTAGTCCTCTTCATTCGAGGAGCCCATTACATTTTATTATGCTAAACCCTATCTTCTGTCACATAAATTACAGTTAAAGATCTTAATATTAAAGCCTCTTAGCTCCCAGACCATATTTCAGGCTTTGTTCAAACCAGACATTAATGCTGAAATTGAACACAGATCACTTTGTCATCATTACCTATGATCTCAAAAGTATAATACAATCTTTGCTATATATGGCACAAAAATGCTTCTTTGTATAACACTGAATTATGGAGATATATTGATATTCTTAATATTTTGACAAAACAATAAAACTAAATATGTTAGCTCTTTAGCAGATACCAGCATACCAGCCCAGCTATTATAACAATAGTTACTGAGGTAGAGGTTTATTTATTCCAGGTGAAATAGGAAATTAATCATATAGCTATTTTAATCCTAGTTTTTCCCTGGTATAATTTAGCCTTCCTGCTGGCTGATACAGGAACTCTCTTGCCAATGTTCATCATCATCTGCTTGGGTTCACAATATCCACCTTTGTTACAGGAACAATATTCTCTTTTCAGTGGTCGTGGCTCCAGCAAGGAGAAACACGGGTGCAGACTGTCTTTCATCTTATTATGTGCTTTTTACTTCTGCCCTGGAATTACCCTAAAAGATGTGTCCATGAGCCTGGGCAGGGCTCTGGGCTGTGCACAGGGATGGAGGAGGGAACACAGCTGCAATTCACTCCTGGTTTGTGCCTGGAACCTGTGCTTTTTATTATTGTTTTATTATTATTGTTATTATTATTTTATTATTATTATTATTATTAATTTCATACAAGCAGAACTCCATGTTTGGTGCTTACCCACCACTCTCAGACCTTTACAGACTCATGCATCCTGCCCCAAATTCTGTTTCTAGCTGTTATCACCTCCTTCAGGAGAAACCCAACTGAATTTGCATGGGGCTGAGGGCAAAATACTGCATTTTGCAAGAGTTAGTTCTACTCCCAGTGTAGTCATGACAGTATCTTCTGCAGGGTGTTTTTACAAGGCCTACCCTGCATAATAGGAGAATCCTTGGATGATTTCTTCTTGCCCTGGACAATTAAAACTCCCCTGCTGTTTGTAGCACCCCAGCCAGGACCTCTCCCCATCCTGCCTCTGCAGCAGTGAGAGAGGAAGCCCTCAAAAAGCTCCTCCCAAGAGAAAATTTCCTCTCTGCTTTTTCTTCATCTTTTGGACTGCCCACAGCCTACCCCATTTATCCAGTTATTCCTGATTAGTGACTCTGAGAGGACAGGGAAGCCACGAGGTATTTTTTTCCTGCTGCCTGGTTGGGTTTGAGAAAGGAGAGATGCTTCTCATCAATGAATGCTTTTGCCTGCTCACAAATTATACAAAAAGCAAGGATCTGTGTAAAAAAGGTCAGGCTGATATGTCTCAGTACAAACAGCACAGAAAAGTTGAATTCACAGCTGCCCAAATGTAAGGAAACTCCTCCAAAAACTGCTCTGTGCGGGTGCTCTTTGGTACATACAGACTGGCTGATGACTATTTTTCCAATGGAATACATCCTGCAATGCCTCAAAATATCTCTGTCCACTTGTATTAGAGTTTGGGGTATTGCACCGTCTTTCATTATAAAGAGAGGGTTATTTTTTTAATATATACCTTTTCATTACATCTAGGAGTAAGGTCATGAGTTCTTCTCATGATGGAGGTATAAATATTACATTGTATGGCTGAAATAGTCTGCCTCCGTTCCTGGAGAATACCCTTGGGTAAAATAGTGTGTCAGGGCAGCTGATTGCCTGCTCATTTCAGTTTGCTTACTTTTTACAAATAAATTACTAGACAAATGAATAAAAAGAGAGCGTTAACTTCAGACAATCAGATTCATAATGCAGCCCCATTATGGCCTCAGAGCCTTTAAGCCCAAATTAGAGTTATTTCAGAAATTAGCTAATCGGGGTTGTGGCTCATTTCTTTCCTCCTGGAAAGGTGGGGGGATCTTACAGTGACAGCAAGAACAGAGGTGCAGGAGAAATGGATTTTGCTCACAGCTTTCCTGTGTGAAGCTGGACAAGCTACACATGCTCAGGTCAGAATTCCTCTCAGCTGCACTGGGGTGTGGGGAGGGATCCCAGGTGGCTTTGAAGGGAAGATGGTGTGTCACTGTGTCACCTGTGCACACAAACTTCTGGACACCCACAGCTAGACACAGTCAAATCCCTTTTCTTCCTTCATTATCTTTTTAATTTGTGTCCCCTTTCTGGCACAAGCAATGGTTACTCTCTGCATACAGCGCCAAATACCATCAAGTCATTTCAAGCCAACCATCAATTCATGAACCAAGCTGCAGAGACTCTGGAGTTTTGCATGTTTAAAATTTTTTCTCTTTCTCTCTTTCTATTTTTCACATTCATTTTATTCTGGAGGTGCTACTTTCTGGTAGATTGTCAAGTATTCCCTTTTTTGATAGTTTTTACACCCTGTTATTATCCTGTAAGTGCTAAATGATAATGATTCCTCTGTTCGTTTCAGTAGATACACATTTGTTTGCAGAATGGTTATTAACCAGAGCTGTTAATTATATAAGATAATTCTGTGTAAGTGTTGGCCTTAAAAAATGAACTGTCTCTCCAGGTTTTGCCCCACAAGCAAGTATTTGGATTTGATTTTTTTTTTTAACTTTTGTTTTGTTTTGTTACTTCTTGTTCACGAGTGAAGCAAGTGATTGATTCATTTGAGTGAATGAAAAATGCATCATAATTGCTGCAGTCTGTCCAGCCTGAATTATGTGCTGCTGGCACAGGCACAAGTAAATAATACCTCATCTGTTTACTGCTCTGCTCAACCCTGCCAGTGGAACCAGTGGATGACAAAAGAGAGAGGAAATCCGCAGTTTGCAGGGAGTGGGAGCCAGGAGGTGGCAAACAGCAATTATGTGCCCAAAAAGGGAACTCAGGCAAATTTTGCCTGGCTGATAAAAGCAGAATTTGCCTTCTCAGTCTGATTTAAAATTGTCTCTTTGGGAAGGCTCTGTGTGTGTGAGAGAGGGTTATGCCTGCATTGTGAGGAAGGAGGTGTCTTTTCCTGGTGGGAGCCCTCAACCTGCAGTGCTCAAATGTGGAAAGGAGCAAAGCACAAGGGGAGCTTCAGGCTTTAGACATCAGCTATGAGACATGGGATCTCTTTGGGAACCAGCCCCAGAATGGTTATCCCTTGCTTGTCTCTTCTCCAAGGCTGGGGATCCTTGGTCTGTGATGCATGAAGTGCTCCCATGCCTTGTGAGGAGGTTGTTTTTCTTTTGATTTAGTTTTTTAGCTTAAACAATGGTGGTTCTCAGGTTTGCATGGATAAGACCAGAAACCTGTGCAGGACAGCTTCACAGTTTGTATGAATATTTATGGCACGGCATGTCTTTGTGTCCCTTGGTCTTTTGGGTGGGTTAGTGCAGTCCTTCTTCCACAATGGCAGCATCTTTTTACCATGAGTTTAAGAAAAGCTGGGGTTTATCACGGAATCATAGAAAGGTTAAGGGACCTTAAATCCCATCCATTCCCACCCCCTGCCATGGGCGGGGACACCTTCCACTACCCCAGGTTGCTCCCAAGTCCCAACCAACCTGGCCTTGGACACTTCCAGGGATCCAGGGGCAGCCACAGCTTTTCTGGGCAGCCTGTGCCACTGTCTCACCACCCTCACAGTCATGAATTTCCTAACATTTAATCTAAAGATACACCCTGTCAGTTAAATAAGTGGCATTTTCCATCTAGAACTGAACTATCTCTCAAAATCCTTCACCAAGTGGCCACTGTCCTTCATTCCCATCTGCAAGTGACTTCCCAGTGTCCTGTTGATATTTATCCTTTAAAAAAACAAGCTGATGAAAGGAACATAAATAGATGTAATTGCAAACTCCTTCCTTTCCCATCAGTGTTTCTGTTCCTGCCCCAGGTAGTCTCACTGGCAAAACCTCTCTGCTGTGCATAGAAGTAAAGGATACATAAAACTCACAAAGCCATTTGCTGACAGCTAAAATCATAGACAGAAGGACCAGAGAGCTCTAAAATAAGTATTTGACCTCAGTGGTGGCACCCCCCAAATTTCTGACAGTGTCAGCAGGCTGGGCTCCAGCACAGACTTCCAGAGCTCCTCATGGCTTTTCCCCTTTAAATCACATCAGCATTAGATTTAAAGCTTGAGCTGAAACCTACAGTAAGCAATGTGAGCTGGAAACCTGACTGACTTCAGCCTGCTCAGTGTGGTTCTGAGTCTTTCACATCCATGCTACAAGGGAAAAAAATCTGCTTTCCTCTTTTTCGCCCGTGTTTGAACACTGATTTTTTTTTAAATTCTCAGCTTTAAAATTCAGATCAAGCTTTTACGATTTTTGCTGCTGACCTTCAATTACACCTTTTCTTTTGCAGCTGCCAAATTAAAGTGATTTATATTTCCTAAAGTTAAAGCATATTTCTGACGATTGGGATAATTATCTCCCAGATAAGAGTCCATCATGTTTAAGACATTTTGTCACCAGGGCAGTGTAATGGCAGCCAGAAGTCACATGAGGACTCATCTCACGGGGATTACCTTGGTGGACACCCAGAGAAAGATGCCCTGGTGTGCCCTCAGCTCCCACACAGAGCCAGCAGCAGCAAAATTTCTGCCTTTGACCTACTTCAACACAGTCTTGCCAGTATAAATATTATTGTCACAATAATATTACTTAAAATTAGCCTTACACCAACCATTTTTTTGCAAGGCAAACATGGCAGATGTCATTCCCATGCCAGACAGCTCTTCTTTTATTTGGTCCTCCCCTCAACAGAATTTTATTTGGCAATTAAATAAATACCTGCATAATTTCACAGACTGAAGAATGTTGGCTTTTCTATTTTGCATTGCATAATTACATTCATGGAGAGAATATTTTAATGCCCTAGGTTTTCCGTATAATTTCTTTTCTTCATATAAAAGGAAAATTTAATTTTACTTTGCAAATATAAATTAGATCCAGTAAAATGCAATGAACTGTAAAGTAGATGAAAGGTTCTTTTATATGGAAAATATTCTTTCTATGAAAATTAATTGGTCCTTGCTTTAAAATTTTTTCACTGGCAAATATGTGTTCTTTATGTATAAAGTGTTACCTGGCAGTAAAATTTATTACCACCTGAACTATTCCTCCCCATATTTCAGGACAAGGAATATCATAAAGATTGTTCCCTTTTGCTGAGGTGAATTCTTGCTCAAAGCACAATCATTTCAATTTCAAAATGATGAAAGACAGTAAGTGAAAACTCATGAGAAGCTTCAAGAACTGTGGGGGAAAAAAATCACCTTTTGAACTGTTGAATCCTAGCAGCCAAATAATAACCTATTTCCTGATTTCAAAGGTGAGTTTTCACAGATAATACCATGTGGGACACAAATCTGATTTTCCAAGATGCTGGGTTTACATGAAGAAGGTCCCCAAAAGCTACATCCTTGTGTGGCACAAAGGGCTGTGGGCTGATTTCTTAGCAGCTAAAGGATTTTTAAGTCATGCAACTTCACCCCTTGAAGAACTTGCACTTTTCCACCTTAAACAATGAACTTTCTTGATGAATAATTGCTGTTGGTTTGGTTTCTTTTCCTTGTTGCATTTTAGGACATACTACTGGATTCACCAAAGTTGGTGGTTTCCTGCTCAGAAACCTTCTGGGTGGTGAAGGGCAAAGCAAGGGAAAACTGTTCCATGTGTCCTTGTCACTCCCCAGGCAAATCCCCCCATCCCTCTGCCAACGTTTTTCCATGTGAGCCGTGCTTTCCTTCCTTGGTGTTCCTCTTGCTCCCTTAAATAAAGGCAGGCAGTCTCGTTTTGGCTCAGTTACTCCATATAATTGCAGAATGTGTGGAGTCCAATTGGGAAACCAGCGCAGGGCTGTAAAAATGGTGCTGTGGTAGCAGCCACTACGGGAGGAATAAATCCGCTTTGGAGTGGGAATCCCCTCTGGGATATCTTCCAATGCTGCAGTCATTTTTTTCTCCCCATAGTTGTGTTTTGGCCTCGCTGCAGCTTATGTATCATGTTGGAAAGCAGTGAGATGTGAAGAAATGAAGTTCCTTGTGCTGCTTTCTTTAAGGCACTGGCTGTTTGTACAGTGAGGTTTGGTTTATAATTATGGCATGAAGGACAGAAGAGAAGGGAGGCAGCTATTTCACAGGTCTGGCCTTCCATCTGAAGATGGAGAAGAATTTCTTGGGAACAGTTTAGCTTCTTAACACAGAAAGCTGCCTTTAAAGTACAAATATTCTGATTATACATCATCTTGGCAACCATTTCACAGTTACTACGAGAAGCCAGAAGTACAGGTTGGTAATCCACAGGATCTGGCAAATTTTGCAGAGATCTGAGGTTGAGGCTGGCTGAGATTCATAGATAAACCCATCCTTGTGACAAAACTCTTTCATTATGCACAATAAAAAGATTGCTGTGCCACACAGATCATAGAAATGTGAAGTATTTTCATGGAAGAAAGGCCTAGGCTGAAGCTGGTATGAGTCATCTCTTGGGAATTTGAATGAACTGAGCATCCTACTCTGGAGAGAGTGGATTTCTGTTCTCTGCTAAGTTGTTGCTACCTGATGACCCTCTTGTGATATTTTTGTGGAGGTTTCCTTTTTCCTAAGAACTCAGGTCAATGTCAAGATGATTCCAGAAGATGCAAAGCAAAAGTCAGGGAAGCGTGTGCTGTGAAAAATGTTTCTGGAAAATGAGTATCACCATCTTAGTTTGCATCATCTTTGATTAGTAACCTCTCCTAATAATTGCTGCAAGGGTAATTATTGGTAATTGGAGTTATCCCAGTGTCAGACAGTTACCATCCTTATCACAAATAAGTCCCATTTTTAATGGACTGATTAGTGAAAAGTACAAACATTCAGTTGATGAGCAATACATGTTTTTATTGTTTTGGGTACATTTCTCTCCTCACTCTCTCTTTTTGTGTCCCAGCTTCACCTTTCTCCTGGAGGCCATAAGCCTTTCCACAATTTTTCCACAGAGTGGCACAGCTAAAGAAACCAAGAGTAAATCTCTGCTCTTTCCAACAGAGATACCTTGGGTGTGGATATTTTTTTGAAGGGAAGAGAGAAAAATGAAATGCCAGATCAGCAAAGGAGAGCAACTGCAGCAGTGTGTCCTTTTATCAGCAAATATCTCATGAACAACATCCAAGAAAGATGAGAGCAGAGAACAGCCTGGTTGGTGCCTTTCCTGTGCTCTCCTGTGCCAGAACTGTGAAGTCAGATCACTCCTCTGTGTGGAAATTTGGATTTGTCCTTCACAGACTTGGCCACAGGTGTTCATCTGCACAGTGCAGTCAAGACTTGGGCGATGTGAATCAATCCAGAAGCAAACACTGGGGGTTTTCCAGCAGAAATCAAAATATTTGGAAAGTCATACTGGGAGGAGCTTCTGCAGAAGAATCTTTATGTACACTTTATAATAATCCGTGTGTATTTTTTGCCATGTCAAGCTCCATGTCTAGGTACAGTTTCTTCACCACCTATGCTGATTTCAAGCTACTTCTACATGATGGTGCTATTACTGGGGTTTCCAAATACTTGATTTAATGGACATTTGTAGCTAATGATGTAGCGAAACCCACTGCAATGTTTGCTGTTTGTTTCAGATCCTTCCTCTGCAACAAATTCTTTTAAAAAGAACCACACAGAAAATATGTGTAGATGCAGGAGACATGTTTCTAAGGAGCTTTGCATTAGATTATTCATAATTTTCATCATGAAACCAGGGTTTAGTCCCCCAAAACCAGGACTTTTCCTAATGACTATGTGATTCTGCTGGTTTTTCCCACACAGTATAAACAGCATTTAAACAACACCTGATCTATTGTATGAATTAGAAGTTTCCCCAAAGCCTGATTTAATTCACATTGATAATTTGGTTAAACAATAATTTCCAGAAACTACAAACTTTTAATAAAGATATTCACTGCTGGCAGAAATCTCATCCTGCTCTCCATTTATGCCTTTGGTACATTTTCTAAAGGTTCTCTGCACTTCATTGCTTAATTATGCATCGTGTTTACCATGCTCATTTTACAATTACACGACGAGGTGGTTGTAAGCAGCAGCTGCTCCGGGAGGCGAGGAAGAACCTCGGTTATCTGATAGCTCCCTGGATTCACTTTTCCACCCCAGAAATAAGAAGCACCTTTGATTGCTCCTCATAAAGATAGAGAGAAAACTCTCTCCAGATATCCCAGCAGCTATTCGTGGCTGTCACTCATGGCAACTGGTTAAAGACCTGGACAATTTGTATTGTTATCTTGTTTTGAATGGAGAAGCATAATGTGTTTTTAATGGCCGTAGACACTCCAGCCCTTGTTCTGCCCATCAGCTGTGTTTGTGGCCGGATCTAGCACTGATATTGCATTGCACATATGTGTTTTAACCCAGCCAGGCTCCTTTGATGTGGGAAACATCAGAAAAAGGGAGCAAAAGCCTCCCTGCTTCCAGGGGCTTTGAGGGGATGACTGTGCAGGTTTGCTGGAATGTCACAATAACCCCTTACAAGGCAAAGTGCTCTGATGGGGCTGAGGAAAGAGCTGTGGTGATAGAACCATGTGCTTGAGACCTCTGGGAGATTGCTGTAGCACTGCTGGGGAGAGCTGTGGCCTCAGCAAACCAGTCCTCACCCGGTGATGGCCACGGCTGAGGACCACAGGGACAGGAATGACCCCAGCAACAGCACAGGGTGGCTGCAGGACTGACACTTCATCCCGTGCTGTCCCCTCCAGCTGTCCCCTGCAAGCCACGCTGCACAGACCCCCTCAGAGAGAAGCTCCACTTCATCACCCAGCATGAGGAAAAGCTGAAATAGCTCAAAATGGCATAATTACCCCCACACAAGCAGGATTGCCCACAGGTAGGACAAATGGAGGGTCACCTTTATCCAGCAGTGCAGGAGGGCAAAGGATGTTGCACAAATCCCCAAGGATGTGGCAGAAATCTTCAGGTGGGACAGGATTTGGTCCTGGGGGCAGCAGATCATGCTTAGTGGAACTGCAGATCAGACAGGTTCTGCCAGCTTCCCATCACAGTGTTTTATTCCTTTTGCACTCACAGCCCTTTCCACCCTGTGTGCCTACATGAGCCATTCCTACTTAGAGAAGGTATGACAAATGACCAAAACTAAACTTGCCCAGAGGCAGATATGCTTTTTCTCACATTAATTAAAGAAATTAGGAGATGATGAAGGCATAGCCACAGGAAATATTTCAGGTTTTATGTCACGGGCTGATAAATTTTGATTTAGAGGAAAGATTTTTAAATCCCTCATTGATAGCTTTCAGCACATTGCTTTCCAAAAGTAACTAGCAAGCACAACACCGACTTCTCCCTAGAATAAATTGCCAGTAGTAATAAAGCTGGGGTTCTTAATTATGCTGGAACTCACTGTTCCCTTTTCCCTGGGTTTTCAAGGTTTGTTTGGTTGAGAAGGCTGAAATTAGAAACCTCAACAAGTCAAAGCCTCCTGTTCAAGAGATGTCAGCCACATCCTTCAATAGCACAGTGAAAGCATTCCTGTTGTTCTCCCACGTAAGCAAATGTCATTTTTCTCAAACTTTTCTGATGTCTCCAAAACCTATTTTTCACAATTTATGATTTTCAAGCCCATTTATATTCCCATTGAATATCAATAGTTGTCCAGAAATACTAAAAGGTAATGAGAAAAGCTGAAGGGCACTCATACACGGAAGAAAAAGGAGGTTGAATGTCTTTAATTTTCGCTTTCCTGTGTTATTGACTATTTCAAAATTGTGAACATTTCAAATAGTTTTAAACACACATTTGAAAGACACGTCTTCACTATATTGACAGATCTCATTCCCAAAAGATAAAACTATGGGGTTTTGTCAGTTTTTCCAAAGACAGAAGCCTTTTATTAGATCATAAATTATTGGGAGGACAGAGTTGATAGACTTCTTTAGGCTGATAATGTACTTTGAAAGAAAAGGCAGTTTTACACTTCCGCAAAATCGTATTTAAAATATTTATATACCTATCAATGGAGACACTGAGGTAATTCACCTTTGGGTCACTGGTTCAAAACCAAACCAGCTCTTTTACATCCCAAATGTGTTGCCTTCTGACAGCTGTAGTGTGGCCCAGATTTTTTTTTTTTTATTATGATCCTATTAAGCTTGCTCCTTGCATCCTAGAGTCCTCCTGGATAAAATTTGGCAACATCCAAAAGAGAGATCCAGGAATGGACATAAAAAGAGAAAGCTGAAGCTTTTTAGCAAATTTTTGGGGTGAGGTGGGTGAGATGTGACAGGGCCAAGGAACAGCTTCCCTACTGGAGCTGGTACAATGCACACTATTAGGAAATGCACTGTACTGAGCTCATAAACTGCCCAGTCTGCTGTACAAAGAATGCCTGCAGTCTCATAAAATGTTATTCTTTTGCTTTATCTTGTTAGTATCATGTGAAGCTTCATTAAGCCGCCAGATGAATCATATAGTAATTGGATGTAATGAATTTAATTATGCAATTTCTTTTTTCATAATGAAACAAAGTAATATTTTACAAACAGGCAAAGTATTGTTTGGAGTTACAGCTTTAAGCTGGAGTTTGGCAAGAAAAGCACAACTGAGGACTGATAGATCTTCTTTTCCTTCTCCCCTCCTCTGTTTTTATCTCTCCTTCACCGTTTGCATTTATCCATGCAGGGACCACAACTACACATGTGTGCTAAAGAGAGGAAGCTTCCTGTTCACAGCTCGTGGGTGCTGGTGGAGGGTGAACCACCTCCAGCACATCATCCTCAGTGGCCGTGGTGGAGCCAATAACTGAGGGCATCCCATGCCTGGAGGAAGCAGAGTGGGGATGACCAATCCAAGAATTACCCTAAAGACCCTTCCTCAGGATCCCTCTCTCCACTGCTGGCCAGAAATGGGTGGGGGTTTTGGGTCTGAGCCCAGCAGCCTGCAGGGGTAACAAAAAACCCCTCTGTGTCAGGGTCAGCCCTCCCTGCAGTACCTGCTGTCAGGGCATGTCAGTGTAGCAGCTAAGAATCAAACTTCAGCATCACCCCTAAGGGAGGTCCTTTCCCAGGAGCCTGATCCAGCTGCTCTCCAGTGCCACTGATCCCTCTGTGAGATGGAGGGGCCCTGAGTCTCCCAGAGACAGCTCAACATTTCAAAAGGCAAGGTATTAATGTCAGATCTTCCCTCCCTAACTCCCATTAATGACTTTCTGATGACCCATGCTTATACTATCCTCCACCCTTCTCACTACTTGGCCATTGAGGATGTTCCAAGGAAATGAAACCTAATGATAAAACAGTACTTGAAATATCAACATCCCTGGCCTAATTAGAGCCGGGCCAATGGGCCCTAATTGCATAACTGAAATGCACCCAGTTGAGTTCTTTCTATTGTAACTTGACTACACGTCTCAGCCCTGATTAATAGAGCCAGCGCTGCAAACTAAAATGCAATTAATTTGTTGTAAGTTTTATTAGGCATATAAAAGGAGACCAGGAATTACTAGCCTTTCGTTGCTAGAGATACATTTCATCTATGACTCAGGCCAGATTCTTCACAGATTAAGCTTGTTAATTTTACTTATTGCCAACATTCTTCACCACATTGCTGGAGCGAGAGCCACGGGCTCCTGTCTAGAGCGGGCAGTATGAAAGGAACCGGGGGCCTCGGACAACAGTAACATTAACTACTTTGTCCTTTTAATTCATCTAATTACATGCAAGAAAAAAGAAACAGACCATTTGCAGGCTGCCTTTAGTTGCCTTTCTGCAGTGATGCTGAGCCAGTGCTTTTGTAGGCTTTTTGTTGTCTTATTAGCGAGCTTTTGTTCAGAGAGATGGTTAAAGCCATTTTCGGCAGCTAGCGAGATGAAACAGTTTCAATAAGGACACAATGTACTTGTTTAAATTACCTTTCGAAATGCTTGAAACCATTAAGGGGGAGGTGCTACAAATAAAAGTTGGATTTTTTTTTTTGTCATAATGTTTTACCCTAATAATAGCTTTTATTTTATTATAATCCATTAGTTGACAATATTATTCTATAGATTATTAGGCTGCAATTTTGTTATTTCATCACACTTTCAGCACTCACTCACAGAGCTGGAAACCACAAATCTCTGTATAATATGCTTTCAATTTTGTTAAAATATGTATTTAACCGGTTTGGCTGTGAAACACCTTGGCAGAAAATGTGTTTTTAATTCTATCCTGATTAGCGTAACAGTTGACAGGGCTGAGTAGTGACATGATGGTGTCTTATTTTCCACTGTTCCTACTGTTACCTTCTCCCTGTCAGACTTTATTTATGATTTTCACTTCTCCAGAGCTAACAAGTCCAAGTGCACTCGGCAACTTCCACTAAAGGGAATTTATCCCTTGTTGAATAAACATCACAGTTAGAAAATCTAATTAAAAAGAGCTGATGTTCCTGGTTTGCTGGCAGGCTAATAGCAGTATGAGGCTTTTGAAAAATTTAGTGCCTACAGGTAAAATAAAAGTGTATTTAGCATTCAGTGGTCACAAACAGAAGGTGATTCAGAACTGTAGCAGAGGAAGGCTGGGAAATAAGGGAGGCAAGAATTCTTGGCTAATGGGGAGAAAATACATTTTCCTGTTTCACATCTTCAGTTTGCTTACCTGAAATTGTGCTGGTGTCGGAGTTGTGGTCCAGAGCCAAGCTTCCTGCAAGACGTGGCTGAAATTTGGAATGCAACTGTATCAATAAAAACTTTAAATCACCTTTTAATCTGCATTTTTCTCATTCCTGGAAGCGAGCTTAGTGCTGCAGAAAGATTTCCTGTGCCATGTGCACAGATGAACAACAGGCAAGCCAAGACAGACCAGCAAGGACTGGCTCTGTGGTGCAATCTCAACTGGGTGAACTGGGAATTTTTACATATACACTGCATTTACACGGAGTTTGGTCTGGCTGATCTCCACCTGTGCCATCAAAGCCTTTCCACACTGCTCCAAATCCTTCTGCTGGTTTTGGGGTGAATCACAGAGACCTTAAATGGCCATAAGCTGAAGGAGGGCAGGGATAGATGGGATATTGGGAAGGAATTGTTCCCTGGGAGGGTGGCCAGGCCCTGGCACAGGGTGCCCAGAGCAGCTGGGGCTGCCCCTGGATTCCTGGCACTGTCCAAGGCCAGGTTGGACATTGGGGCTGGGAGCAGCCTGGGACAGTGGAAGGTGTCCCTGCCCATGGCAGGGGTGGCACTGGATGGGCTTTAAGGTCCCTTCCAACCCAAACCATTCTATGATTTTATGAACAGCAACCATGCAAAGATGTTGCTTGTATTTTAAATATTACTGGCTATTTCTTACCCACCAATCTATTATTTCTAGCTTGAAGTTTGCCTTTTTTACTAATTCAAATAAAACTGGAATTCAGAATACAACATTTCCAGCGTCAGCTGTGTCCATTACTACAGCATTTTATAGGCACTTTCCCATGAAACAATCAGGAACATTATGGGGTGGATTAGTGGGAATAGTGGTATTTGGTTAAAGGCTGGACTTGGTAATCTTGGAGGTCTTTTCCAACCTTAATAATTCTAGGATTTTGACAAACCAGGTCCAGCCACCCTCTGTGTGGGAAGCAAGTTCTATCCCAGTTTCTTACTTATTGTGGTGCTTCCCCCACAGATCACCAGTACCCTGACACACCATTTGGGATCTAGACACCCTGGTTAAGGGGTTGTAAGGAATGTTGCCTGTACCACCAGAAATCTGTGGCCTTGGTCCAGGAAAAAATGTGAATATTTGATTAAAGTTGAACAAAGGGGGAAAAAAACAACCTTGTGTCCCTTTCAGCACACACAAGGATGGATCAGGGCCTCAGTTAGAGCACGTTTTGTGCATTTGCTGAGCTGACTGCTGACTTTGTGCATCCTGGATGTGATTACACTTTATCTTCCAGAGCAGCCACGAAATATTTTTAGATAAGGAATGGTCGGAAACCACGTTTCCTTATTTTTCCTCATTACCATTTATTTTCCTCAATCAAAACTGGAACAGGGTCACATATATTCATGGTTTATGAATTAAAATCTTCACTCTTCCTGTGGATGTGCCTAGAGAATGCAGTGAGTGTCTGCTGTGGTGTGTTACACGATTTTGGATAAATTCGTTTGCAGTAAGACTTGGTGCCTTCTTCCAGTGCACGCTGGCTCCTAAGTACAGATATGAAGCCACAGAAAAGCTGTACCCAGTTAAATATCTAATTCTCTGGCTGAATAATCCAGCTAAGGAATAATAAATTTCAAGCTATACTATGTGCTTTATGGGACTTCAAGAGAGTTTTTCTTTCCCTTGTCTTTTTCACTACTTCCAGGCAAACTAGAAAATAATTCAGTGAGATTTACCAGTGAAAATGAATTCCTCCATAAAATTATCAACAAATCAGAAGGTCCTCATAACCTGTTATATCTTAAATTGCTGGTGTGATTTATTATATCTAGAGGAGTGAATATAATGTTCCCCATGATCTCTCCCAGACAGGCTTTTTTATAAAAAATAATAAAGCTTAAAAGTATTCTGGGAATCATGAATATGCTAAATGTGTGTGAGCAACTTATGGCAACTACAGGAGACTAATAGCAATTTTTATTCTCCACAAAATGTAACTCATTTCTTTTTAATGGTAATATGTTTGCTCAGAGTACATCTCTTCAGGCAGACAGAGGAAAAACTATAGAGACCTCACACAAATAGCTCGTTTGATATTCTCCCTGATAAGGCCACCCTTTTAGAGAACAAAAATTAAGTTTGGCCGTGCATTGTAACATCCATGTGTTTGACCATCGAACGCAATGTGTGGCCATTAGAAATAAAAGAAAAATCAATAGGGTTTCATTAAAACAGCAGGCAATCAGGGCTACGGCACTAGCTTAATTACAGTTTCAGTAGCATTTGCTTTAATTGGAAAGAATAAAAGAAGTGAAGTGGAGTGAATGAAGAAATGAGCATATCTATCACTGTTGTCACATTGTACTGTGCCCTTAAAGCACTGTTTGCTCTTTGGTATCCCCAATGCTTTGTGAGGCCCTGAAAAAATATGGAAAGACAATTAGCAAATAATCAGATTGCTAATCCTTTGCAGGATTCTAATTAAAGAACTTTATAAGGCTGGGAATGCCGTTTTTAATCTTTATTCTATACAGCAGATATAATTTGCATCACTCGGGCTGGCGCAGCGCTGAGCTCACATGCACAGAACCAAGGGCAGAGGAAGGGGGCTGTGCTGTGCCTTTGAATCCCAGAAGGTGGAACATGTTTTCCAGACAAGCTGTGGCTGCTCCATCCCTCCAAGTGTCCAAGGCCAGGCTGGAAGGGGCTTGGAGCAACCTGGGATAGTGGAAGGTGTCCCTGCCCATGGCAGGGGTGGGGCTGGATGGGCTTTAAGGTCCCTTCCAACCCAAACCATTCTGTGATTCTAGGAGATGATCCTGTGCTTCTGTTCTCTCCAGTGGGAGTTATCCTAAAGACAACTTTGTGCTGTCACACAAGAATCCTCTTCAAAGAGCAGCCAGGCCACTGTGCAGGCCCCAGGCAAAAGCAACCTTAAAAGATGGATTTACCAAAAACATTACAGGTATTTACAGTTCATTTCAGGGACTCTGTCAGCAACCAAATCTGACCTGGGGCAGTTCACTTCGGTTATATCTCACCCCATCAGAATTAGGAATAAAACTGTTCATACTTACCAAGAGATCAGCCAGTAAAGTGGCATTTTTACTTCTTTTATGCAGTTGTCTCTTGAGGCCAACACAACTGATAGCAGTGAGATCACAGGTAGGCCAAAAATTATGTGGAAAAGCTAATATATTATTCTCACTACTCCTGAAAAGTTAATTCAAATGTCAATTATCTTCTTGTCATTAAATTGCTCATAAAACAAGCATGACTTTCGTGGATTAATTCACTCCTTGAAATTATTATCTGGTTATTTGGGGAAAAAAGAAACATGTTTCAGTCACAGGTCATCCTTGAATCATTATTTATTTTGAACATTCTGTCTTGTTGTGTGTCCCACCTCTTGCACAATGTTCAATACACACATGTTTTTGGGGTGTTTTTACCTTTTTATCCCTCTGTGACATGAAACCTCAGGTTTCTTTGAGATGCATCACATTTCTATAACCCTCAAGACCCAATTTCTTAATGGATTTTTTAATGAGAGCTCCAATATTCAAATCTAGGATGTCTGGAGATCATTGCATGGAGCTACACTGGAGATCAGGGAGCAGAATCTAGACCAAAAGTTTGTGAGTGATCAATACAGGACAGCACCTATGTTTGTAAACAGAAATAAATCCCTAAATATGTAGGTAGATGCTTAGAGTGTTTTAAGTCACCCTCTCAAGAGTGGGTGGTGTCAAAGTCCAATTAAAATCAGTGTGAATTAGGCACCTGGAGGGCACAGCTCTCAATCACCTCACAGTTACAACCCTGCCTGGGAAAACATGACATGTTCACTCTTTCCATCTTCTTTTCACAGCCCTACCTTTATGCAAAGAACAATTCAGAGGAGCCATAAAATGGGGAAAGACACTAAAAATCCTACCCATTCTTGTAGTGAAATTCTCATTTGTAATAAAATTCTCATTTCTGACTGGGCCAATGTTCCTGCAGCAGACCCCTCAAGCTTGCCTCAACATTTCCTCCCAGATTTGAGGACCAGAACTTCCATCCCAAGGACACTGGAGGTGCCTCCCTGCAGCCCAGGAGGCACCAGAAGATGGTGACATGAGTACAGAGACATGCAGTGAGCTCCCCAGAAAGGAGCTAGAAAGAAGGCATCGTAGGAAGGCAAATGTTTTGATAAATTACTACAAACCAAAGTGAATGGAATTAATTGCAGGTTTGATGCTGTTTTAAGCACTGTCGGATAAAACATCCTTTTATGCTGCTAATATTGAATTAACTCCTGAAGTTACTGCCAATGCCTTTTGGCCAAAGGATTCTTGAAGGGAAGAAATATATTTATGGGAGTGGAAACCCGATTTGAGGTGGAACTTCCACAGACACAAACAAATGCCTCAAACCAGTTTGGCAGTACGTGATAACTCTATTTGTAATTAAAGGTTAAAGCATACTTAAACCAGTTTGGCAGTTAAAACCAATTTCAATTGAAAATATACATTTGTAATTGCAAATGGAAAGATTTCCTGTAATAGCAGTAACAGACCCATTTTCTAATAAGATGAACAATACAGTTGATGACTGAAGCATCTGTATATAGTTACATACAGCATTTCTGTACTGCAGGCTGCCAATTTATTTCAGCAGTGAAAAGCTTGATTTATTGTTTGTAGCATTACCATCTGTTGTAGTTATTACAGAAATTATATATAAACCAGTTAGTAAACACTTTGCCCCATTGTCTGTTGTTTTGATAATCACCCATAATAACATCTAGCATCAATATGGTCTTTAAACCCGATTTGGGAGTTAATGGAATAAGAGGAGGCAGTCAGTATATGCACCAGGGTAATGTCATTAGGAATGTTTGTGAAGAACAAATTAAATCAGTTGTAAATTGTGCTCTCAAGTCAGCCAGAAAACCAGTCTTGTTCAGGAGAAGGGATTTATATTTTAACCTCGTGCAGAAAATGTACTTAAGCAGATTAAAATAAAATAGGGACTTCGTCGATGGATGTAAATGGTAATTGCTGGAGCTCTAATGGCTTCCTGTTGGCTATGTCATGCAGTGGGCACAGCTATTTTAAAGTTAACCAGTGCTTGAGGTCATACTTTTACAGATTCAGTCATTAAACAGAGCTAGACATGTCACTAAATGGCTGATTATTCAAATGATGAGCCTGCTCAAAAGTTACCCGTGTCATATTCCGGACAGAGGATTAGAGAAAAAAAAAATCCCAAGGTAGAGCTGAAATAAAATAAAGATGAAATTCAAGTATAAGTCAATAGAAGCATCTGTATGGGGTCTCATTTGTTTTGCAGACTCTGCTTTCTCTCAGTTCAGAGTGGTTGGTTAAATTATTCACATTGGGCTCCTTCTTGTGTACAAATCGTTTCATGTATGAGAAATGCAGTCTCTCAATAAATTATCATGCACTGAAGTATTATCTGGATGGGAAGTTATACAGGTTGTAGGTACATGAGAAATAGGTTTATTATATGCTGGTACAATTTATTACGTGCCTGTGACCATTTCACCTGCCCACCTACATGTCAGCAGTGATGTTGTTTTAGCACCATTTTAGTGATATGCTGTAAAGTCGAATGCAGAGTTTGCTGAAGACTCTGCCTGCATGAACATTTCTTTCCAAAACAAATTATCATTTCTCACAGAAAACCTTATTTCATCTGCACCAAGCATGATCAATATGCTCTAGTTTATAAGTGAAATATTAAGGGCATATTCTGAGTTCCAGTTTTATTTGAATTAGTAAAAATGGCAAACTTCAAGCTGAAATTAATAATTTTCATAGACTGGTGGGTAGGAAATAGCCAGGATTATTTAAAATACAATCAACATCTTTTAATAGTTGCTGCTCATAAAATCATAGAAGGATTTGGAATGGGAAGGACCTTAAAGCCCATCCAGTTCCACCCCCTGCCATGGGCTGGGACACCTTCCACTGTCCCAGGCTGCTCCAAGCCCTGTCCAACCTGGCCTTGGACACTTCCAAGGATGGGACAAGCACAAGTTTTCTGTGCCAGGGCCAACTGTCATTAGCAGATCTGTTTCTCTAATGGGCCATTTGAGCTTTAGGCCTTGCCAAGGAGGACTGGAGAAGAGAGAGTTTTTTCCCAATCCTTCCCAGTCAACACCCCATAAACCCTATTATTTCTCCACCAAGTGAACTGAGAAGGAAAGAGTTGTCATGGATAAAGGTTCTCCAAGCATTGTGAGCAAATCCAAGACATTTCTTTGCCCAGAAATTCCCCAGAGCAGAGCTGACACATGTTGGTGGAGGCAGGGATGGAAGGGCAGCTGTGCGCAACCAGGCTGAGCTTCTGAGCTCTGAGAACAGAAATAGGGGGTTTGCCCCATGGAGCTTCCAAAACTTGAAAATACTCAAAATCCGAGGGCAAAAGCTTCATGTTTGAGGCTGGGGAGAAATTATGGGGATCTAGCAATGGAAGAAAAAGATGAGAAGGATGAGACCTGCTCTGCAGATGGGAATTAAAAAGCAAGAGAAAGGAAAATAAGAGTGCATTTTGAGTATTTGTTGTATGAGACAACTTGAGGGAGAGAGTACTTTCCATAAACTAATACAATTATTTTAATTTAAAAATCCTTAAAATATTAATGAAAGGCCTCTGAACGCAGAGTTAATTATAGCTGTGCCACTCACCCAGCTCTGTCAGGATTTCCATTATGAATGCTGGTTTTTTGAGAGGTAATAACTCAGCCCCTAATGTGGAAAATTTTATGTTCAAATTCTAAGCAAAGGCTTTTTTCTTTTTTCTTTTGTTTTCTCTGTTGCCCACATTTCTTAATGGATTTGTTCTTTTTAGGTATGGAAAGAGTTGGGTTTGAGGGTTTGGATGGATGGCTGAATGCATCAATGTCACCATCATTTCAGGGCATCCAGCTTCCCGTTGCTGTCCTGCAGAGAGTGGGTGGTGGAAGCTTGGTGGATGTGAAATTTAGGAAAGAAAGATGAACATTTTTGCCACAGCTAAACTGGGATTGATCCCAGAGGCCAACCAGAACAGTAGGAGTGGGGTTACCACACCAGGATTTGGAGCCCAGTTTCCAGCAGGGATGTGTGGCTGCAGAGGGTTTATCCGGGTACAGCAGAGAGAATTTGGGATCACCTCAAGTAACCTTGTCAAGCACTGCACTCCATCAAGATATAAAGTAACAGCACAGAAGGACTTTATAGGGTGCTCTGCAGACTCTTTGGCACAAATCTTAAGCACCTCAGGAGAAAACTGTACCTTTTATCACTTAACATTTTTATTTATTTTTTCCTTAGGAAATTAAAATGAAAGACTTTAGTAAATAGCACCTAGTGGAACTACAGAGAAGAAACTGCTGGCATGTATCAGTAAATTTCATGCACAAAACCTCTTGTATTTAATTTTTAATTTCAAGTAAGTTCCTTTCACTTCAGATGAAGGAGATTTGTTAATTTCCCATTAAAAAAAATTATAGGACACAAATTGATGTCACTCCTGACAGCAAAATCTGGTGATGAATATCAGAGTTCTTTTCTTTGCCTGAACTCAGCCATTAAACCACTTTCATTCTGGTGAGAGATCTGGCTTGCATTTACCATATTGGTGTGAAAATCACCCTAAATACAAATGCAACAGCATTGCTTGCAGGCTAATGGCTAATATTGTATGCACTGGGAAAAAAAATCATTGCCTGCATGTTTATTATGTCATTTGTGTTAGTTCTGCTGGCTGATTTTCATGGCATGTTACAGCTGCTGGGGGAAAAAGGGAACCCGAGGAAATGCACAGGGTTTTATTGCAAAGCATCATTCTATATCCACACAATGCTGGTGCCTCACACTTTGCAAAGATATCTGCCAGCAGGTAGGAACACATTCTTGGCTCACCACTCCATAGGATTATTTGGTAACCATTTAATGAAAGATTGCAATATGCTGGTAGCAGAATATTTTTTTCTCCTGCTGGGTAGTTGTTCAACTCAACCTACTTAAAGAGATGGGCTGCCATGAGAACACAAAGACACAGCCCTGAATAGGCTATCAGTGATTTTTTTATTATTATTATTTTTAACAATATCTATCCTGGTATTATGCAGTCACAGTAGTTATTACAAAGTAAAGCACAGACGCTCCTCAAGTTTGAAATACGAGTGTTGTAATAAGAAAAAATTACATTTGTTTCGTTTGCTGTCCTTGTTACTTTCTTCCTTGTGATAATAGATTCAGATTTTGTGCCATTATCTGGGCTTATTAAAGGAAAGTGGTATCAAATTTAATACTTCCCATATAAAGTAAGGGAGCACCTGCTCATAAAATTTATTTTCCATGCACCTCACAAAATACAGGGGAATTAACAAAATGGCTCTGCTGTATTAGAACAAGGGCACAACTGTTACTATCTCTATAAGATTGATTTTGATGAAGATTATAAGGATAGTATTTGTCTGACAAAGCCAAGCACTCAAAATTTATCCTTTTTGTGGTGTTTTTTTTATTCAAAATTGTTCATTCTTATTGTGACACTGCAAGAACCATTTTTCTAAATTACAGCTCTTTTAATATAGTTTTTACAAAGTACATCTATGTCAGAATTTTTTTCATGTCTAATGTCCTGCTTTGCATTATCACATGGACATGATGTACAAGCCTAGACCATTAATGTATGAGGAGATACAGCCTTTCTTGGATAAAACAAGTGCTAACCTGGAAAATGGGACCTGTTTCATCAAATCAAAATCCACATTATGCATGAGACTCCTCACTTTGGAATCAGACCATCCCCCAGAGCAAAACTGATCCATCCCTGAGAACAGGAACATTTTAACCAAACCAGGGTTTCACCTCTTCTCTTGCAAGGTGCCTGCAACCCTGTGCTAATGAGATTTTTAGTAATACAAAAGCCAGGCTTACTGCCCAGCCTTTCCAGCCCAAAATGCTGTTGAACATTGGCTCCTCATTGGGGGAAACTGGCACCTGCATCCCTCCATTCCCAGGTGACATGAGGTCCATCCAGCCCTGCTTTCCTCCTGGGGATGAGTGGACCCTTTGCATGTTGCCAGCCCAAGAGATCTCATGGCAGCAAGACTGGAAGCCAATTAACCATTTCAAACCCTCTGCAAGATCCTTCTTGCTTAGAGGAATCACTGATGGCCTCATCAAGTCGCTTTTCTGATGGAGAGATGGAAGGGACCAAAGCTGGAGGTCAGTCCCTGGTTGATAATTGCAGCAACAGCACCTTGAGCAGCAGCAGAAGAGGGAGAAGCAGGGAAGGAGGAGAGGTGATGAAATATGCACAAAATCTGGTTTTGAATAGGTGATCTAAGACCAGGTTTTTGATGGTCTTTCTACACCTGACTCATAAAGAGAAAAGGTTTTACAAGATGGCAAGAAGGTTTCAGCCATCTGTTCCCTCCAAAAGAAGAATTGCAAGAGTGTTCTGCACCACTGCATTGCACCACCCTGCCCTTCTTCCCTACCTCATCCAAGCAATGGCTCTTCCAGCTCAAAGGAGAAAAGCAGTTTATTTACATCATTAACACATTTATGTTTGGTAACACCAGGCTCTGGGACTCAGGGCAACAAAGTGGAGTGCATATTGCATTTTATTGGCGATTGAAATAGAGAAAAATGCTTTCTTTTGAATTAGCTGGTCCTGGCAGGTTGCAGGCAGCCAAGCTTGAAAGAAAAGATAAAGTGAATACTCCTTGGATCACATCACTCTTTTAAATATAGCACACCATTAAGTCCAGCTTGGTTTTACATTCTTGCAACATGACTCTTGTTTCAGTTATTTACTTCTGTTTCCACATAAATGTGGGAATTCATAATCCACAGAGGCTGCCCATCCATTGTACTGCACTGAAACAGCATGTGCTGAACTCTTGAACTGTAAAATGTATTGATTATTGTTTCCTTTTGTAATTTTTATTTACTCACAGGAAGATTGCTCTTTATTACTCATCTCAGCATTTCCTTTATATAGATATTGTTTCTACTGTAAGGCCCAGATTCAGGCCCACAATTAAGCACTTCCCCTGCAAAGAGAACAAAAATCCTGCCTGAGCTGCAGTTACTCCAGAAAGCTCAAACTGCAAATGCTTCCAAGAGAGTAAATATATGCAAGATGCTTGTTACTCACATGTGCAAGTGATTGTAGGTCTCAGCCCAACAGGAAATAACAGCAGCAGAAGAGAACTGGAAATTCTCTGGGTAACCTATTTGTCAATTTTGCCACAGCAGCATTTCCAGCTACTCTACAAGCGAGCCCTGAAATTGCCTTAAATAAATTTGAGATTTCCAGGATATCAGTGCAAAGGAATGGGAGAGATCTGCAAGCCATTGACTGCTTTAATCTCATTTATGAATGCCCCATTGCCCCGTCAGAGTGAGAGCCACAGACAAACTGGAAGGGTTTAAATTATTATTGTGCAGGAACTGGTTTTTACCTTGGTAAGCAGGAAATGCTGGCATGTGAAAGGACACCACTGTGGCACCATCTCTGATGAAGCCATGCTTCCAGCTTTGGCGTGGAGTAAAACCTACTCATGGTCTCTTCATTAAAATGCCAATTAGTGACACCAGGCGGGGTAATTGTGCAGGGGATTGAGCTAAGGCTGACCTTGCTTGTGTTCCCCAGGCCAACAAACAATCAACAGAAGAGTCTTACACTTTCTAGTAGTTCATTATCAGGAATGGACTTGTAGTGGTGAAACGTGGGTAATACATACCAATTTCATTAAGTTTTAACCATGATTTCATATTAAAGGATTGTTTAATTTTCACAAATGCAGAGAAATATTTGAAAAAATAATAATAACCAGACACGTCTTTGGCTGTGTTGCAAATGTTTAGTTCACACGGATTTTAACAGAGTTTTACTGGATCTACAGCACCACTAAAGCCTGTCCTGTGACCTGGTGATGTAACTGATCCCCAACAACATAAAGCAAAACCAAGCAAAACCCTCAGATAGATTGTGCAGTTCACCTGGACTTCTTCCATGAGCAAACATTTTGGGATGTTTTCTTTGGCTCAAAAAAAGCCGTGAAAAAATTTGACCAAATTCACTGTTGGTATTAAATAAGTGTGATTCCCTTGGGATGACTCTAACACATCATTTTTTTTCCCCAGGTATTTAGGTACTGCCCCATATTAGTAAATACTTCTTTACAGAGAGGTCTGTGAATTGTAGGCATTATCATGTTGGGTCAAAAACGTTCTCTTTTACAAACCTATGCATTCTTGGGCATAAATATAAGTACAAGCAAATAAATATATATATATAAAGCATAAATATAAATATGTATGAACATAAATTTAAGCAAATGAGAGAATTTAAACATATAAAACCCACGCACACATGACAGTTAAACCTGAGAAATACAGAAAAAGCAAAAACAATGGACAAAAATAGGACAACTCCTCCAAAACAAAATGCTGATCTCCGTTCGTGCTTATTTGTGTGTCACATCAGTTATCACAGTCCCAGAAATATCAATTCAGATTCCACATTAAGGCAGCTCTTTGTCCACATGAATAGCATGGATGTTGACTCCCCACAGAAGGACTTGGATAAACTGGATGCTAAGCTCAACTGACTCGTAACAAGGCCACAGCTTAAAAAAAAAGTCGTCTTGTCCTAAAAATGCAAACTATGCTGTGTTTTATAGGATCAATCTCACTTACTACCTTTAAATACTGACCCAGTTCCATCTCTGACCAGTAAATTTATAAATCTGGCAGATTTCACAGTCTTGGCTATGAACCACGTGTGAAGAAAGCCCAGGTTCTGGCCAGGTTTGTGTCTGGGACAAAGGGGGTTTGTCCTCCTGCCAAAACCCATTTGCTCACACTCACTCACATAAACACAACCAGCCTCAAATGTAGTCTCAACACTCAGGCAAACACCAGATTTAGAAGTTGTCTGTCTGGAGAAATAATCCCAAGCAGCTCTTGCAGACCAACCAATCCTCCCGGGCTGCCCCCTCCCACCCGTGGACACCCTCACTCCAGTGCTGCTCCGAGCTGCTCTGGGCAGGGCATGAACCTGGACTGCACAAGACACTCTGAGTGTTGTGTTTGGGTCTCTAAGCTGGGAGTTGCTGAGGGGTCATTATCATGTTTGAAATTTAAACCCCACCCTGGTTCCATGCTCAGTCCCTTGTAAACACCATCTCTTGTTATTAATAAACTGTCTCGAAGCCAGGGAAAAACAGACATTATTCCAGAACAAGGAGCCTGGGTGATTATATATGGCCTTTTGACAGATAGCAAGAGCAGCATTTTCAAAGTTCATTTTCCTTTATTTTTTCAAAAAAAGCCATAATCCATGAAAAGGCAGAGATGGACTCGTTGCTTACCTCAGTTTGATCCAGAAGCCATATAGGGAGACTTTTTAGCATATTCCAGCACCTAAAGGGGTTTCAACAGAGCTGGAGAGGAGCTTTGGACAAGGGATGGAGTGACAGGACACAGGGAATGGCTTCCCACAGCCAGAGGGCAGGGATGGATGGGATAGAGGGCAGGAATTGTTCCCTGGGAGGGTGGGCAGGCCCTGGCACAGAGTGCCCAGAGCAGCTGGGGCTGCCCCTGGATCCCTGGCAGTGTCCAAGGCCAGTTTGGATATTGGGGCTTGGGCACCCTGGAACAGTGGAAGGTGTCCCTGCCCATGGCAGGGGTGGCGCTGGATGATCTTTAAGGTCCCTTCCTACCCAAACCATTGTGTGATTCTGTGAAAGTCATTTTGTTTGTTTTATGTGTCTCCAAGAGTATTACTTAGAACTTCCCAGGTTTAGCAGATCACACACTTCTATAACTTCCAGTTTATTTCAGTAGAAAATAAATTTCAGCACCAAAAATTCAGGACCAAAAATTCGAGACCTAATTTTATGTTCACCTTGTTTGCCGGGCTGCAAAGGGTTTGTCATCCTTCATGTTCCTTGAAGTTTAAGAAACCCTTTCCAATGAATTATGAGGATCCTCCTCACCTGTCCATGTTGAAATGAGCCTCCTCTCCCACCAGTTGCTATTCACAGTCCCAGTCTCTAATGAAAAGAAGGTGCAGCAGCTCCCTGTACTCTGCACTTTATTTCTTCCCAGGAGCCAAACCCATCTCACACCCTCACTGCAACAAGAGAGAGGATAAAGACCAGGAAAACCTGTAATATTTCCACTGCCAGATTTATGGAAAGAAAATAGCGTGTGACCTTTATGATTCTGTCATTATGAGCCACTTTTCAGAACAGCTTCAAGAGAATATCTGAGTAGTTCTTTGCTTTTCTACCTGAAAATGAAACACTACCAAATTTCTAGCAGAAATCTTCAAAGTAGACAAGTAAAGTAAATTCTCTTTCTCCAAAGGCCATTGAGCAGGACATAAGCACGGTGCCTTCAGCTAAACGAGCTCCCCAAGTAAAATGAACACCCCCCAGTGCCAGTGAATCACAGCACCAGATTTGTCATTTGGCATTCAGATTTAAGATGTGAGGTTTTAGCTGAATCCTTATTAAGAAGAGATTTTTCCCAATCCAAAGCAGCCTTGAAATAATGGGGTAAAAATTGCTATACACCAGAAAAGGAAAAATGGAGGACTGAAGAAAAGGTGAAACATCGTTTTGGTGTGAATTTTAGAATCAGATGTTTATTTGATGATCCAGGAAAGCACTTTGGGAAAAGTAGGTTGAAGTGGCTGTGGATGAGTTCCTAATGACAAGAGAGGTGGTAACTTTGCTGTGATTCAGTAAATTTTCCTGCAACTCCTCCATGCAAACCCAGAGGAGGGTCACTTGCTGCGCCTGCCAATATTATGATTTGTACCTGAAAGTAGCATCAAAGAGAAACACTCTAACACTGCCTGATCCCCTACAGGCTTTGGGATTGTGCATGGCAGTTAAATCTGCTTTCTGCCATCAGCTTGTGGATGAGCTGAGGGTGTACTGGGAACAATGTGTGATCCTGGTTACAGCACATCCATCGAAAAATCTTGCAGTGGCCAAATTTTGCACTTTCACGTGGATAACTGCAAGCAAACTACATGTTCCTAAAATCCCAATCCTCACAAACAGCTCCCAAACAACTTCAAAAAAGATCCTCAATCTGTGTGTGAGGAAGACATGGAAGGGAGGTGACTGAGGAAGGCTGGGAGCAGGGACAGGACTAACCCTGAAAGGAACAGGTAATATTTTCTATCCTTCTCTTACCCATGCAGGTACAAACCACCCTGCTGCTGAATTCCTTCTTGTTTTCACAGCTCCAAGGCTGATAGGTATGAAAATATACTGCTGATAGAGTTCATGGTGTGGGTCATTTCCAGGCTGAATGCAATCCAAGCTCATACATATTGCTGCTGACCGTAATGTCCCATGAATATGTCTGTCCAGGTAACAAAGGCATGGGGGCAGATCAGATGCACTGCTGCAGTTAAAAATATGTCACCAGCACCTCTCCAGTGAGATAGAATAGAATAGAATAGAATAGAATAGATAAACTTACTTATTTTCATTAGTATATGCACTTAAAGAAGAGAGCAATCCATGAGAAACAGCTGCAGTGAAAAGTTCAGAAAGTGTTCTTAATGGAAATTAATGTTTCTAAATTCATTTTAGCTGAAGTTTTCGGTACTTCCCATCTCCAAGACCCGGCTACAGACCCGCAGCATTTCTTTGATTTGGTGCTTTCAGAGGTCCCCTCAGGCAAATGTTTGCCTTGTCTGTGTTCCCAAGTAACTCTGAACATCTGGCTGATGCCCAGCTTTGTCTGTCTCCCTTCCTCCTCCTCCTCCAAGGCATTTTTCGAAGTTCTGTGCAGATATTGACTGATTGACTAATGGAGAAATGAACAGAGGCATCCAGGTAAGCATTTAAACCACACACTAAACTACAGCCATGTGCTTAAAACCTTCCAGGCTTTACAGAAATCAATAAAGGAGAGGACTCAGCTCATCCTGCTTATTTCAACCACCCATAGGAAAGTCAAGCCTCATAACCCAGAGTTGTAACTAAGAGAGGTTCCCTGCTCCAGGACAGGATCCCAGATGTCCCATGGACACCTACAAGTCTCAGGCAGAACATCTTGTCCTGGCAGCCTTGGTCTGGCTGTTGCAGATCCTTCCAGTCCATCAGGCTGCACAAAGAGCTGGGGAATCAGAGCTCCAGGTGGTTTTCCTGTCCTCAGACCCCTTGAAAAGCCTCCAGAGCTGTGTTAGCAGCTGTGAAGGACAGACAACACCCCAGCATCCTTGCTTCTCCCACACCTTTCTACCCATTTCAGTTTCCTTCCCTCTTTTCTGTAATACACGAGCAGGGAGCTTCCAGACCAGTGGAATGTTGTGTTTTCCAGCAGCAACACCTGTGAATATTTTCTGTAAAAGCCCTGCAGCTTCTGGGTACCAGCCACCATTGCTGAGCACACCATGCACACTCTGGCTGATTAATTCTCTGTGACAGAGCAGGGCAGGAAAGCTGGATGTGTGAGGGTTCACAGATGGATATTTTTGTTATTTTAATTTGCTTGGTGACAGTTTTCAGAGACCATACACCAGCAAATGTCTCTTTCTGCAATAGCTGGAAGAGTCAAAAGTGAAAACCTTTTCAATTTTTACAACCTTGCCTCTGTGGCAGGCTAAGTCATTTCTGAGACTTCCTGGGCAATTTGTCTGGGATCAGGCTATTTCCCCAAGCATCCAGAAAAATCAACTTTTTTTTGTGTTGTTGTTCTGCAGGTTCACAAACAACATGAGAAAAGCCACCTGAAAAACAAGTACATTGTTAATGCCAAGCAAAGAAGCTGCAAAAAAGATAACATGAAGAGGAAAACAGTGAAAAAAAATATGTGCAATTCTCTTGGCAGCAGCTATTCTCTCAACTTTACATTTGTGTCTCAGTTTTCAAAGCTCTAGTACTTTCTTTTCCATTTCACAACACCAACACTTTCTTTGTGTTTCTTTTTAATCACTGACCAATGTAATAAAACATATCTATATATTACAACTTGTCCATAGGCATCAATATGGTTGTCAAGAGGAAAAAAAACTTGGGCAAATAAAGAAGGGAGATTACATCACTTCTGATCATTTCAGTTTTATTTTAATAATCACTACAAATAATAAGAGTTTTTATAAAAAATTAGCTTTGGAACAAGTATTTAAACTTTAATTTCCCATTAAAATAATTAATCTGAAGTAGTAACTTGAGCAAAACTTAGTTTGGGCCAATACCAGAGGTGTCACCAACCACACTGAACAGTTTGTCCCCTGCTGAAGCCATATCTCAATTCTATGTCATTTCTTTTGCAATTTCCAGATGAACAAATGCTGTCTTAAAGCAAAAAGGAAGCAGAGAAACTCTGAATGGTTTGGGTAGGAAGGGACCTTAAAGTTCATTCAGTCCCCTCCTGCCATGGGCAGGGACACCTTCCACTGTCCCAGGCTGCTCCCAGCCCCAATGTCCAACCTGGCCTTGGGCACTGCCAGGGATCCAGGGGCAGCCCCAGCTGCTCTGGGCACCCTGTGCCAGGGCCTGCCCACCTCCCAGGGAACAATTCCTTCCCAGTATCTAATCCAAACCTTCCATACCATTTTGCACTATGCAAGGCCTCCCCTGGCTTTACCAGCAAACCCTTTCCTCAGTTTCACTCAGGAAGAACTTTAAGAACAAACTTAACTTTTCTAAACAAAAATAATTTCATCATTTTGTGTGGCATTAACACCCTGCTATTTCTATATGTTATCTATATTTTTCTTGTTGACATTCAACCAATTCAGAGCTAAAAATCCATCCTGCACTTTTTCAGGGGTCGTAAATCATAAAAAGGTTATATTTTATGAAAGCTGAAGCTGAGAAGTAAACAGCATATTTGTATCAAAAGAGTTTCATCTATTAAGCAGCAATGACAGGGCCCTCTGGGCCAAAATCTAGTTTTCTTACTTAAAAAGCTTAGTTCCTTTGTAGACTCCTGCAGGGACCTATAACAGTTGGAATTGGGTTTTTTATGCCTTTGAGGCCTCCAAATGAATGTTACAGTTTTCCATTATTTTCTTTCTTCTTTTGAGAGAACGAGGCTACCTGCTTATTGCCTAAAACCTACACCCTGCAATTGTTCTGTTGTAAAATCTGTCTTCCAGCCTCTCATATGCTCAGGCATTCTTAGTGCTGCCTTTCCATTTTACCCAGTGCAGGGTAAAACACACAACCAAAGAAATGCAGCCTGCAATCAAAATTTCATCCTTAAGCTTTTGGCATTTGCAAGATTCCCAAAATTACCTTTGAAGTGCAGAAATCTGCAAAGTGCTCATTTTATATCCTGCAAATATGCATCTTTTTATTGAGATACTGAAGTGTCAGTGGTTGAAGAGGAAAACATGAGTGCCAGGTGGGATTATTTTTTTTTCCTTCTCTGCTGCCTTCTCTGGGACTTTAACTCAGAGACAGATGCTCGAGTGTTTCTCTCCAGCCTGGGAGTTGGTCACCCCGGGACCTTGGAGGGTCTCAGGTTTTATATCTCTCTCTCCCACCTCTAAAACACCTCCCCATCACACCTGGAGCTGTGGGGACAGCCACAATAGATCAGTGTGGTACCACCAGTGCCGGGAGGCACTAAAATATCACCAGCGATTTCTGGGGGATTGCTCAGAGCGGAAAGCATTAAACACACGCAAACCAAATCACTCTCTGCAGGACCAGGACCCAAATGCACTCACTTCAGCCATTCCCACCCAGCAAACAGCCCCAGTTCTCACTGGGGCAGGTCCAGGCACAGCCCAGCCAGGGCTGAGTTTGGCTCAGCACCCACCAGCACCCTCAGATCGATCCGAGCACTGGTGCGCCTGAAATTCCCCGGAGCACTTCACGCCTTTCCACCCACGTGAAATGAGGACATCAGCCTGCATCTTCCTTCTTATTAAAATGTTGCTATTAGTCCACCTTCAGCTATTAGAAGATGATAGACCTGACCCTTTTTGAATGGTGTCATTTCCAGCCGTGAATATCTATATATTCCCCTCTGATTACATCACAAGCACGAGCTCAGAGTCAGCAAATTCACCACCTCTAAACCAGTAGAATAATCACTAACAATTAACAAAATGATATATCCAAGTCACAGTAATCTTTTTAGCCACTTTGAACATATATTTGTTCTTTTGATGTCCTGTGTGAATAGGAGTGCTTTATCTGACTGATGATGGGCTAAACAATGGTTCAGAGTTGTAATATGGAACTCAATTTGCTGGAACTATCATCTGAAAGGCCTGGACAATTTATTGAACACTGCAGATGAAAGAAAGAAGGAAAAAAATTTAAAAACTGACCACTTCTAAAATGAAGAAAATAGAGCAGTAAAGGGTATTGTAATATACTTTAATCTTCCTTAATGTAGAAAAATATGAAATGCCATTAAAGCCTCCTTTGAAATGGATGTGTCCGCATAGCTTTAGCACCAAAATCTAGTTAATGAATCTATTGTTAAAGCAAATAAACAGGAAAGCAGCAGAGAAGGAGTGATCTATGCTTTATACTGACTAATTCAGAAGATGAAAGCAGAGAAAAATTAAACTTAAATTCATATAAATATTACAGCCAAGGAGAACAGTTGCAGGTGTTAAAAAAAAAAAGAGAGAGAGAGAGAGGAAAGGTAGAGCATGAATTTTCATTCATTTTGCAAGTCACAACCAGGAGACACTTTTTCGTACAAGAGCAAAGTCAGGCAAGATGAAAGCTTTTGAAGGGGCACAATAATTAACATTTTAAAAGGTTTTAGCAATAAAATAATGATTCCACAATAACAGCAATTTAATCATTTTATTTGAGAAATTAAATTGATTGCTAGTGTTCATTTGTAAGAAGTGGCATTTACTGCATTTGTAAGAAGTTATCAAATCATGATTCCATTTTAATAGTTGGGGGGTTTTAATATGTGTTCAACGTGCACACAGAGAAGCCACCATCGTTTGTCTGCCTAAATGCTCGTGCCTGATGCTGCATTTTTTATGCATGTTTAAAATATGAATAAATTAATAAATATGAATAAATACTGCTAAACGTCAGGCAAGAGCAAGGATGGTGTGAGGAGGAGTTGAGATGCTCTTGGTACCAGTGAGGTTTCCAGCAGAGCAAAGATTCCGTTCAGGATTCAGAGGAACATCTGGAGATCCTCACGTGGGGCTGGCCACACTTTCACCATGACACACCAGTAACTGGCAGGGTGTCACTGATGATGTCTCTTGGAAGGATGGTGGGGAGGGAGAAGATGTTTCCAGAAACTGGGAATGGTCCGGCTGAGCTCAGCACCACCGCAGCCTCCCAAGCTGAGAGAGGGGATGGAGACCCAGCATGTTCTTCTCCTGGCCAGGATGGGAAGAAAAAGGATGGCTCTGCTCATGCACAGGTAAAAGGCACCTGGGCTTGGCTGGGAGCAGCCTGGGGGGGGACCTGGTCCTGCTTTGGATCCTGAATGGCAAAATATGTGGTTTCTATGAGGAGCATCTTGAGGGCAATGCACAGGGAAGGAGTGAGGCCCAGCCCTGCTGAGGTCAGTGGAAAGATCTGCATCAGTTCCACTGGGTGCAAGCACATACTAATTTCATGGAAGAAAATAAAATAATATATTTTTCACATATATATATATATAAACACACAAAAATCTTCCAGACAGCAAACACCAAGTATGACAGACGGACCAGCCCCACTTCAGCTCAGGGCCATGAGAGAACCACAGGGTCCTAACTCCACACGTCTTTTGCAATAATTAAATCATGGCATAAAGTGAGCAAATCATATATCATCTCAACCAGACCATCCATATAATTGTCAAAATCTAATTTAAATGACAGATCCACTGCAGCATACGTTTTGTGTACGTCTAATGAATTTGTATTTCCAGCCCATATATTTTAACTTTCTGATTGCATTAGTTCTTTGGTTGAGTGTCCACACACCAAATAAACATCTCTGAGATAATGATAATGCACCACTCTGTTTTCTCTATCTGCCCAGACCCGAAAGTAAGGCGAGATGAGGCTCTTGTAGCTGACAGTGGCATGTGCTCTTTTTCTCCCCCAGTCCCCAAAATGTTCATTGCTCAAAATTGGGCTATTTCAATTTTCCTTTTAAAACTATAAGCTTTAACTCTCAGAGGTGGGAGTTGTGTAGGAAGAAGCTGCCAGGTAACAGATGTATCTGTTAAAGTTGCTGCTTGAGTGTGGACAGTAATAGGATTTCCAGAAATGAACTGCTATTTTGTGAGGCACTAACACAGAAATGTACAGTGGGAAATGAGAGCTTGAACTTTGCTTCTCCTGGAGAATTGAACTGTCTGTTTCAAAGAAGGAAGAAAAAAGGAAAGATTTGAAAACAAGCCATTTTCCATTGCTTACCCTTTAATTTATATTTAATAAGAACAATTTTTTGCTTTGTTTTGGCATGTAAAAGGCCAAAATTTTATAGGATGAATTCGACCTGAATGCATCTCTGTATCTATGTCTCCATCTGTATCCTGTGTCCCTCTTTCTGCCTCTCCTGAGAGCCCAGCATAATGTGGTGATGTTGTATGAACAATATTTCCTTTGATAAGGTTACACCAAGGACACTTTTTGTTCCTGTCTGGTCACTGTGCAATAGCTTTATAGTTTTTAAGATGGCCGAAAAGATTTGTGCCATCTCCCAACTGAAAAAAAAAAAAAAAAAAAAAAATATATATATATATATATATAATAAAATAAAGTAAAATCCCTGTGTATAAAGGCAACAGCTTGATGAAGGCTAAAGGTTATGTCCAGTGAATGACCTGAAAGGTTTTCCAGAAGGTCAACAGAGCTGATGGTGCTGCACAGCTCCTGACCTTGGCCAGGCCACCCAGACCTCTGGTGACCCCTTAAACACACAGGACTAATTGAAAAGTCTTTTCTGCCCAGAGAGGGTTCATTCCTCCTTCACTGACTGACTTTTCAAGTCTGTCATGAGTTCTGTGTTCTGAAAGGCTTTTAGTCCGGGAAATTGATGATTATGAGATCTTCAGTCTCCCTTTCTCCCTGTATTTTAAAAAATTAGAGGGGGCTGGTTGTGTCATTCAAAAATACGTCGCAACATGGTACTGCAAGAAACCTTAGTGGTAAAAGCAGACAAAACTATTTACAGCAGAATCACACAATTTACAATCAGCTCACACATGATTTCACTCTGTATTCCCTGGGGTTTTGCCATGAAACATGGGTTTGTTCGCTACCCTGTGGTGCTGCTGTGGGGATCAGGCACCCCCATGCTCCTTGCTGAGCTCTACCCAGCAGCTGCAGCTGTGGGTTAAAACTGAGGGGTTTTAACCCAACTTCCAAAGCCACATCCAAGTAAACAGCTTATTAAATCCTAGGGACTATTCCCAGCAGAATCAGCCAGTGCTGGGACTAGGTCCCTCATTTTTTTCCCTTGCTTTTCCCTGCAAAGTCCTGCCACTTTGATAAGTGACATTTCCTATGGCAGCCTTCCCATTACACATTTAGCACCTATTCCCTGCCTGGCAGTTCACAGCCCAGCACTTGCCTAATTTTTTTCCTGTTAGCTTTGTAATTCTCCTCTTCACCCCAATCCTGTTGCAAAATTCAATTAAGGCTGGTTAAAATCTGCGAGTGCGAGCGAGCAGCACCTGGCATGAGGGCAGCCTGCGACGTCTTGCTGGCACAAGCAGCAGAGCTAAAGGGCAGTTCAAAGATTTCCATTTATTCCTTGGCTTTAAGTCGTTTGACTGGTTTTTTGCAATTATCTTGACCTCTTTATAATTTTACCATGGCTGGGAAAGATAGGCAGATGCCCTTAGGTCGTGTCACCAAATATATATGTGTGTATATATATATATATATATATATGTATATATATAAAAAATAGAAAGAGATATATTTGAAAGAAATAAATATGCAAAAAATATATATTCTCTAAAATATATATATATATATGTTAAATTTAAATGTTAAATTTAAATTTCCCATCTTGCTATGCCTTGTGTGGGATTCTGAACTGAATCATTGCTTTCAGCAGTGATAACCCCGTCGGGGCTCAGAGGTGGGATGCTCAAGACCTGGAAAAAATTTTCCAAGGAAAGGGATGTGGGAGCATTTCTGGAGCAGGGAAGTTAGATCACTCTTGGCTCTCAGAAGCACTATCTTTTAAATGAAACTGCAAGATGGTGACTAAAGTACAGGCTGAAACAAAAGCCTCAGTGATCTTTGGCAGATTACTTTGGGAAAAGTATGGCCCATTTCAGAAAAATCAAAGCAAAGAAAAACATTGACTACAATTCAGAGGCCTAATGTATTATTATGGCTTTTTATGGATTTTATATATAATTTCCTGTAAAGTTAAGAGGTTGAAGTGATCTCTTACATTCAGCTGCATTATCAGCATAACACCAAACAATTTTCTACATCTTATTATGCTCACAGTTGACATACTATTAGAGAAATGTGCAGCTGTCTTACTCTGCTATTCATTTCCTCATTACTATTTTATAAATATATGATTAACAGTTATTGCAGCTGCCTAATTCACATTTATTGCAAATGCAACCCCACAAATGAATGTTCAAAGCAAAGAGATGTGGTTTTAGACTAATTTAAATTTTACAGTTCCATTTACCCTGCTTTTTAATTTACTGTATAATGACCCTATTACACTAAAACACATCTGGAAGTTCTTTGGGGAACATTTAATTTTCTGTGGCTTCAGTACTAACAGAACTTGTACCATAAAGGCCACAGATGCTTTGAAGACTGTACAAATTTTCACATTTTATGCCAAGATGCTGGTTAATTGTACAGATGAGACAATTACAGCAAGGCAAAAGATAAAGTTCTCTCTACCTTGAAAGCAAACGAAAGGACCTCATCCTTAGAAAACTGCTTTTTGGTAATAACCATATTTTAAACTCATCCCTAGAACAGGGGAAATTTGAGGTGGAATAAAATGGACCCAAAATGTTCAGAGTAAAACCAAAGAGCATTTTTCAAAGTCCTGGGACTTCTGCTTAGTCTTAACAACCTTGTAAATGAAGGGAAAATGCTCTCTCCCAGCTTCATTGCCAGCCCCTAAGCTTCTCATCATCACTATTAAGTGAAATAGTAAATCAATGAGACCAGAGAAGGCTTTGGAGGTCAGTGGGCGATTCCATAAACATCCCATATTTACAGGCTGTGGCAAGGATGCAGATGCTGCGAGTCCCAGCCTGCCATATTAGCAGAATCATCCTGAGAATTTGAAATTGATTTGAATATTAAATACAGATCACTGCAGCAGAACTCTTTTACAAGAAAGGATGTGAATCCATTCTCATTGATTCGTTAATTTATGTTCTACAACTAATCGAAACACAAATCTCATTAGCCACAGGTCAGTAGAGCTGGGGAGGGGGAGAGGGGAAAATCATTTGGATAGCCCAGTTAGCTGTAAAGATATAATTATAAGCCAAACTGCTTGAAAGGCAGTGCCTTGATCAGTGTGTGCAACGGGCTGTCAGCGAGGCTTTGTGCCACTTCTCCTCAGCACTGCGGGTCTCAAATCTATTTTTAAGGAAGATGGTTGCAGGCTCAGCTCTTCCAGAGAGCAGCAGCCTCAGCTCGCTCCCAGCCCAGGCAAAACAAGCAAAAAGCAGAGTATTTACACAGCCTAGGCACAGCTTAAGGAATGAAAAGCGACATTAAATAATTAAGCGTGACCTCGTTCCTTGCTGAAACAGCTCAAACACGCCCGGTGGCCTCAGCCCCTTTCCCTGAGTACGCTCCAGCCACCCCCCAGACAACACCAGATGTCAGCAACACTGAAATACAGTCGGATCAGAGATGCCTTGTCTGATTTCTCAGGAATATTCTGCAATGTTTCTACACCTACGAGCAACAGCATTCACCTGATGTGTTTTCAGATAAACAACTGATAGGATTTCCAGCTCAGAGGTGGATAAATATGGAAGCACACATGCTAAAAACACTTCCAGCTCATTGCTGAACACTGTTTGATGAATTAGAACTTGACAACTATACCCTAGTACAAATTATTTGCTTATTAAATGAAAATTTTCCATGTGTTATGTAGGTTTTGTCCATTTAGGCTTGAAGTAATGGGAGTCATTTCATTAAAAGCTCATATGTTGTACTACAATTTTACCCTGAAGTCCTTAAGCAACAAAGTTTCAGAATCAAATTATTATTCCAGGCAGATCTTTCTGTATTTCCGTAGTCCCTTACATTCTGTAATTGCTTTATACTGTATTAAATGCATGAAATAATATTCTGTAGTTAGTAATAATAAAAATAATAATGATGAACACTTTGGAGCTGCAGAGCTCTGTATACACACAAAATCAGGAGGGACAAGGCACCAAGAGGTGGCTCATTTTTGCAGCTGAGCAAACATGGGCATAGCCAGGTAAGAGACCTGCCCAAGCTCAGCTCAGCACAGGAATCCTCCTCCTCCTGGAAGAGGCTTGAGAAGGAGGTAGGAGGCCAGAGCAGGGTTGGTAGAACAGTGAATTGTGCTCATTATCTCCAGCAATGCATCCAGAACAAGCTGGTGATGCTCTCCAGGACACACCTCGCCCTCTGCAACTGAGCTTCCACCTCCAAAGGGCCTGGAGGAGCAGCGCCAGGGTTCACCTTGGGAGGAGGTAACTCCTACTCCTTAAGCAAGAGGAATCATGTGGAGGTTTTCCAGTTGGAGTGAAAGGAACACCGCTGTAGGAAGGTAGGAAATATAAAGAGTTCTAAACAAACTCTCTTGTTTTGGGTTAGCATTGGGTAGACTGTGGGTTTGGGCTTCCATGTGTTTATTTAACTCCATGTTGTTTAGTTTTATTTAAGAGAGAATCCAAAAGAAGCTTGTCTGCACCACTTCTGCTCCTTCTGGCTGTTTCCCTGAGAAATATGGGAAATGTTGCTCCAGGAGCTTCAGATTTCTCCACTGAGCACCAAGCTGTTATTGCTCCTCAAAGCAGGAGCAGAGGTTTATCAGAGGTCATGCTGATCTGAAACCTCTCTGCTTCAGCATCAGTCAGAGCAAGAGGCAGAAAACTCAGAGGTTCTTGTATTTTATCCCAGACAAATTCAGTGACTCATTGTGTAACCTTTGGGAAGTCACTTGACCTCTCGGGCACCCATTAACCCACACGAAAACTAAGTAAATGGTAGGACCTTGCTGAAAAGCAGATACTTAAAACTGAATTTTCCTGGGTAAATAAATGAGAAAAACAACCAACAAAGAAAGGCACTGTTCAAAACTCATCCCGTGACCCCATTATTCATGGATCATTAGTGTAATAGGCCACATGGGATCCATAAAAGGCATTATTGCCTTTTATGTCATTGCGTATTTAGAGAGTGATAATCCATATATTATTGAAACAATATAGACTCTAACAACTCCTTTCAACCTATTTTAAGAGATCTCAAGATTTCAAAAACAATAACCAATGAAGATTATATATATCTATATATATATCTGTATATGACTTATGCAGTAGCAGCAACTACAGTGCATTTGCAAAGAAAACTCCTTTTAATCTCTGGACTGAAAGCATCTAGTTCACATTATGGTAAGTAGTTGGCAAATGATCATTTTATTAAGTTAAAGGCACTCATTAGTGCTGCTTTGAAAAGGCTATGAACCCTACCCCTCCCTGCAGAGATGTATTAATGCGTGAGATGGCTGAAAATACTGATAATCAAATGAAGTGCAAACAAAAAAGCTGCATCTAACAGCACATACACAGCAGTTTTCCTTTTGGTTCAAACACCATTATTCTCCATTCTGTAGCTCTCTTTTTTTCCTTTTCTGCCACAGACAGGTACTTTACTCCACGTCTCTCTCTGAAAAAGGCATTGGAAGCTACTATCTTGAAATTAGTTCTAATAATAGTTACAAAGGAACAAAACCAAAACCCATTTGAAACAGAAATGTGTTTGTACAGTCGAAGGTGCTGCCACTGTCTTGTATCTTCACATTATCTTATGTTTTTTTGTTTTCTGCATTCCACATCCTCGAAGTATTTCTGTAGGAATTGGGTCCATAAATACCAGTAAGAGTCTGCACCCAGAATATCAAGCACTACCCCAAAAACATACAAAGAGATACAAAATCTCTTCCCTCCACTTACAGCGGTGGTGGGGAGGGACCCACACACCTCATTCAAGGTGACAAGGAAGAATTAACCCTGGCTTGTGGCCCTACTTGCCACAGCCAACACCCTGCAGATCTGAAGGTGTCCTGCTCGTGGGATTGTTCCTGAACTCATTTCAATCCATGTGCTGGCACAGACCTGCTCCTCAAACAACTCCAGCTCACCCAACTCACAGTGGCCAACAGCAGGTGAGGAATTCAGCACCTGAAGAGCTCAGCCTAGAGGACAAATCTGCGTCCAAAGACAACAACCTGAGGGATGACCACAGCCTTTTCCATCAGAGACATGCAGGGAGTCCCTTAATGGGACCGTTGTCCTAATTTTAAGACTGTCACATGTTGTTGGAGTAATGCAAAATTACTTTGTCAGGGACTGGGACCAAGTTCTTGATCCTAATCTCTGAAAGCACGTGGTTAATATGGCACAGAACTCAGCAGTACAGCCAAGGAGGACAGTGAAGGCCACAAAATTCGACAGATATTCAGGTAAATTCAAGCCCCTGTGGGTTTTAGTCTGTAAGGAGCATCTCTGCTTGCAGCTGTGACTGGTACCTGTCCCACCTTGCAGCCATTCTCAGAAATGCTCTGCAGGAGCAATATGTTCCTTTATCCTCCCCAGCTTCCCAGGCAGTCAGGCCTCAGATTTCCAAGCAAATAAGATTTTGTGAACCTGCCTTTGTTACTCTGTGATTAAGCTGACATTACCTGGAAGGGGGCAAAAACATGAATATAAAAACACCCTAATCATCCTGCTTATTAAACACAGTCTCACTCTGGCAAACTTTGAAAAACCCCGTAGTATTTCCCTCAAAACACCCATTAAACTGTTACAAGCCTTTTCTGCTGTTTTTTCCCCATCACAGCTGATTACTCAGAGTGCACATCACTGAGTGTAAACACCAGCTTTCTTCTTTTATGACTGCTCTTCTTCCTCCTTTTTCTTATGTGATTGTCTCTCAGATGCCAGAATTGAGGATATGTGGTATTGCAATTGCTTCCTTGGCAATGGTGGCCACAAATAAATAAATAAAGCTGTACCTCCAGCATGACAGTGGAAAATCCAAAGCCACAAGTTTCTGGTGTGGGGATGGCAAACTGCAGCTTGCAAGGAAAGAAGCTGCATTCATGATTTTTATTCAATTTTCTACTTTGCCTTGCAAAATGTTTGGCTGACAATCCCTCTCTGTTCTCCCGAAGAATAAAAAAAACAAACCAATAAAAATCAAAACATTGGAAGGTCTCTGGTGTTCTTCAGATGCCTTGGGCTGACCTTTACCATGCCTGTGGTGCAGACACGTTTGACAGGCCATAGTGAAGTGCCAACGAGATCGAGGAGCATCATGAAGGATCCTCAGGCTTCCTGATGAAATCAGAAATGTGTTCTGCACTTTTATTTTAAACCCTTAGCCACTCTCTCAGCAACTGATGCAGCTCTTTTTCTGATTCCAAATCTCCCATGTGCCATTTGTTGAAGAAAAACCTCAATCATTATATAAACTAAACATTAGGTGATCGTATTGAGTATATTTTTCATTTTGGCTCTCTGAGCTGTAGTCAATCCTGTTATAATGTGCTTTTAGGAGGGATGGAAGAACATGTAGAAGGCCTCAAGTCTGCTTAGGTCTGATAGGTCTGATCCTAAACTGGGATTAAGAAGAGTTTGAGTTTAATTTGCACAATCATATGGAGTAATGCCAGTTTTGCTCTCTCATTGCCTCTTCTTGAATAACTGTATTCTGAAAAAAAACCCCAAACAGTTTCCAGACTGTAAATAAGCCTTTTTCATAGGCACTGGCAGGGTTTAGGTCTGTGATGTGTGTTGGCTAATAATGTAACCCCTTACATCTCAACTAAAAATATACAGATTTATGTCAAGTAGCAACACATCCTGCTCAGTTTATTTTTCCTAATTTGGACTCTAATAGCCAGAAAACTGTCTGAGCTTTCCTGAAGGCACAAGTAGCTGTATGAATAGAACAGACAGTGTGTCTGGTTTATTGGGAGAATTTACTCACAGCTGCACCACATTGAGACATCAGCTCGGATATGCAGGCGGGCAGGTTAAATGTTAATTTCCTTTCTACTGTACCATTTTCTAACCTCTGTCCATGAATCAAAGTGAGTAAAAGGTTCCTCACTTAGAGACACAAAACAAATTGGACAAATTATGTTACTTAACTGAGGAAGGACCAGTAAGTTCATTGATTTTTTTTTTTTTTGTTTGGCTTCAGATGCTCCTTTTTAATTAGTATGAATTCTCAGACACGATTTTTAATTTTAGAGTGTTATGTCTCAGATATTCTATCCAGGTATTTCAAGGTAGCACAGCTCCACAAGTGGTCATGTATCTTAAAGAGAAAAATCCTGGCTTTGGTCGCAGCTGTTCGATGTCATTAAAGCCAGCAGCCCCTCCATCCCCTCTTCCACGAGAGTAGGAAGTCAGGAGCAGCTCCACTAAAGCCAGGTTTAGCACTGGGAGGAACACAAAACCGGGCCCCATGGGGTTTGAAAGCTGAAACAGCCAGCACAATGCATCCAAATGAATTCAAAACTAGAAGCCAGGGGATTAGAGTACAATGTGGTTATCAGGATATGAAAAACAGCCATTAAGCTCCCAGTTCTTTTAGATGGATCATGAATCTCAGTCACCACCAGCAACAAGTTTCTTAAGCTGACAATCTGCTATTTAAAGAGTACAAGAAGAGAGGGAATTTAAGCTTGAGCCAAGCTGAGGTACATTTCTCTTTCTGTGGCAGCACTGACAGCATGAAAAGGAAATGTTTAATACTAATGGGGACTTTTAAATTTTTTACTTAGAGGATATTTTTGTAAGTATCTAAAAATTGTCTGAGTTTATTTCTGCTTTGAGGGAGCAAATTTTCCACAGCAGTCTCCAAGCATCTGTGTAGAGATGATACACAAACTCAGGTTGTAGGTGGACAAACGCACTCGTGATTGCAGATTGCTGGGACTGTTATCCTGGAGAGTTCATCCCCTTGTCAGTAGAGCATTAATGAGATATCTGTGTCACAGGAAATATGCCTTCACTTGTGGGGCTGGTGAGTCCATCTCCGTTCTACCCATTAGCTCTTTCTCTGGAAGTGTCCTTCTCCTGGACCCCTCACTCCCTTTCTGTGCTCAGCTGCTTTCCCAACAGCTCATCCTGCTGCACATTCCCATCATGGGGGTATTTGTGGTAGATTTGGATGCATCCCTCACTAATTTCCACTTCGAGGTGTCCTGGTCTCCTTGGGCAGTGGAGACTGGGCTTAGGGATCTGAACTGCCAACATTAATGAACTTTCTGCTGCAAGTTAGGGCATCTGCAGGGATGAGAAATTCACAGTGATGGTATTTACACACCTCAGTTTTGCCTGTTACAGGAAGAGGGAAAGCATAAGCACAATACCTGCATCAAAATATTTATTCTATCATTTTGAGCAATCATTTCCTAACTTCTTATGGCACCTTTGTCCCATGCAATGGCACATCTGTGTAAAGGAGCAATAACCTCAGAAGCTCCTGGAAAACATCCCATTGCCAGGACTCCTGTGAACGATGAGGAAAAGAGCTGCTGTTTGATGCTAACGGGGTGGAAAATGGGAGGCAAAAATAGCTTTTGAAATAGTTGTAGAGGTTACAACTCAGGAGTAGCAGGTCTCCATCCAAAGCAGAAATGTCTGTCCCTCTCCACCTTCTCTCTCTGAGCTGAATGTTGATACACACAGAGCTGCTTTTGGTTTGTACTGAAAGCCCTTCTAGAAACACTCTTGGGTTTCACCCCCCTTTACCTGCATAATTACCTGTGACACAGACCAAGATTTACACGGATATTTTTATTTAGCTACTAACAAATAGTGTAGACATTCCTTTCTCTCCTAAATATTTTACCTCCCTTCCTTGAAAAAAAGATGAAACATCGAGGAGATTGATTTTTCTTTCCAAAATTAAGAAGAAATTTGAAAAATGAAAGTTAGAAAGAAAACCCTCATCTACTTTCCCACAAAAAATGTTTCACTTATATCACAATGGTTTAGGGTTGAGTTTTCTTTCTTTTGCTTCCATAAAATTACTTCTGAGATGTTTCTTGTTGATATTCAGCACTACTGGAGCAACAGTATTTTATAGCCAAGGAACAATCACAATTTTCTTTGGAACCCTCCACAGTCTGGAAGAGAAATGGGGCAGCAGAGCAGTCAAACCTACTTGGGGTTACACAGCTGCTCCTCTGTGTCCTCAGTCCTGCCCAGGAGCTGGGGGAGAGGGAACATCACAAATGATGGTGCCAAGGCCCCACCACTCTTGATTTTCAAGTGTGTGCTGAAGCCTGGAGTGGAGTTAAACTTGTTCTGATATCCATGCATTGTACCTTTCCTCTGCTTCTGGTGTTAAATTTTAACCTAAGGCAAAAATCTAGGTTATGGCATAATTTATTAAAAAATCAATACCATATTCCCCAGTAATGGCACAAACACTCCAGCTTATAATAGCTTTACTGTAGTAGGGGATTTTTTTATCATTACTTTCCAATATGATAACGCTTGTTCTAAGGTCAACAGACATCACATGATTGGGGGGATATTTTTATGGGAGTGCAGCAGCAGCAGCCATAAGCTGGTGCACGTGTGGGGCTGCACTCACTGCGGGGTGGGATGGTGCACACACAAAAGGTGGTGTCGTTGGAAAAGTCCTGGAGATCCCTGCTTTCTGTCCTCATAGCCATCAGAACCTGTGCTTCCTGCATGGTTCTGAAGGTTGAGCCCTTCTTTCTGCCCTCATAGCCATCAGAACCTGTGTTCCTGCATGGTTCTGAAGGTTGAGCCCTTCTTTCTGCCCTCATAGCCATCAGAACCTGCGCTTCCTGCATGGTTTTCTGAAGGTTGAGCCCTTCTTTCTGCCCTCATAGCCATCAGAACCTGTGCTTCCTGTATGGTTTTCTGAAGGTTTCCTGCCAAACACCTCCTCCCAGCATTAGGACCCAGCCCTTTTCTATGTTCAAGCATCCTCAGCTCCCTGCCCAGCACACACGAAGTCCTGCCTCCCCAGAACGCAGCCTATAAAGGGTTTATTTGAAAATTAATTCCTTTCTCTCCTGGCTCTCTCATTAGTTGCTAGGTTATCTAACCTATATGATGTAAAACCCCAAACGGCTGCAAAAGCACTTCGTGTCTGCAGTTGGAGCGATGAAGAATGGCCTCAATGAGATTATGCTAACTTTATATAACTTATTAAAATGAATATCAAACTTTGTTTTGCCTCATTCAATTTTTGATGTTAATTAAGTAAGCACAAGCATAAGAAAGGAAATTGGATTTGCTACTTAAGGAACTTCCAATAAAGCCATGGATGTTAGTGAAATGAGTTTCTAATAAACATTAATAAGTGTCTCTATAACAAGCAGTGCTTGTCTTTTAAGAACATTGGATTTTTCTCACAGGATATGGACAGCAATAAAATACATTTGCAAATATGAAGATATATTACAGGCACATTTTTCACCACAAGCCTCAGGTCCCCACTTTCTGATTTTGTGACCTTGGGAACAATCATGGGCCAAGAAATTCAAAAAAACATTCTAAAATTCATACAAATATAATTTAGGAGCAGCTCTGGCTAGATGGGAACTTTAGACAAGATTTTTACAGTGAATAATGCTTTTCTTTGTCCATTTCAGACAAATTTAATGTTGCTACTACATTTGACATCAATCACCCAGTCATGAGCAGCCACATCCTTGCTCAGGCTAATGACAGGAGAGGAAGGTGCAGAGCCAGGACAGTGCAGCTGTGCTCATGGAGACACAGGGACAGCCAGAGCTTCTATTTCACCTTTCTGCTGCAGCCAGAACAAAGCTATTAGAGCCAAGCACAAGGGAAGCATCTCTCTCACAGTTGTGCTCATTCATCGCTCCTAAAATTAGGTGGGGTTTGAGAAATCCCAATCTGGGCAAAAGACAATTTCCAACTTACACCATAATGCCTGGAGCAAGTTTTGTTTGCCTGCTGCCCTTGCATTTGGCAGCTGGAACCAGTGACAGACACACATAGAGAAGAATTGTGGAGCAGGATGGTGACATTTTCACATCATCTTTTGAGCATAAAACGCCACCTTTTAAATGCAGAGGCACCACAGGGTGCTGAGGGGGCCACACATGGTGGTTGAAGTCATAAATCTGGTGCCAGAAAAGACACACAGCACAAGAGCAGAGCTGGTTGAAAAGAAATACATGAGATCCTTTTCAACTAAACAGAAAAATAACTTGCCTTCTCCTCAGTGGATCTGCCAGAAAGACCAAACTTTCCTGAACTCCAGAGATTTCAGTGTTTACGTGGGATGAGGAGCTGCCTTTCCATAAGCTCCCATGGTATGAGCAGGGAAAGGCAGCTTTTCTGCACAACCACTGCATGGGTCAGCTAACAGGTAATGATCCACAATTCATTCCTGCCCACAGAACAAACCTCACAGGTTATTCCCTCCCTCACTGCTCAAACCTGCTCAGAGGCTTCTGGCAGAGCTGCATAAATTTGTTGGATTACATCTGGCTTTGTGGGTGAGTCTGCCCAGCTAAAGTTTAAAACAACAGCACTGGATGGATGACTGATCAATTCCAGTGATCCTCTCCATCAGAACTTCCAGAAAAGCGAAAATTCTGGGCTGCAATTACCAGTCAAACAAATACATCCCAATTTTCATTATCCAACATATTACGTCAGCAGAGGTACTCCTGGCACAGACTGGCCTCAAACTCACCAACTTCAACCGCATGAATTTGTTTGCCCATAATTCATATGATGCATTTCAGTCCACTCAAAGTAATAACTGCATCCCTTCCTGGTAATGAAAAGTGATTAATTTTCAATTATGGTAAGTATCCAATTTTTCACAGTGCAGCACTGGTCTAAGTCACCCTATCTCTAACATTCTAATTACAGACATTAAAAGTTCCTTATAATTATTGCAGAAAGATCAGTAAAATTAAAAATATGGGTTACTTGCTGCTATTATTACATTTGCTCTAATGCAGCCAAGGCTTAAATTTCTGCCTGAGCTGCCAGCCATTTCATCAATGTCTTTTTGTGACTTGTTTAGAACAACTGGTTTTATTTCACAGTCTCAGTGACTGTTCCAGCAGGTCTGTTAACAGGTTGGCACTCTCCATTTTGTAAAGCTCTAATTAAGCGAAACAAGCTAAAAATCACTAATATGTGCCTTTAGCAAAGTAGCACTGTAATTATCTCATTTAACAGATAACTTGTATTTCATTTTTCAAAGCACAAAGAGAAAACTAGCTCTAAATGTCACTTTTCAGGCTCATTAAACTCAGTAGAGAATTATCAAATTAGAGATTTCTACTACAAATACCATAATAAACTCCGTGAGCTCATATGAGCAGCATGAGGATTTGGGGAAGGGACAAGTATTAGAAAATATTCTGTTTTGCAGAATAACTGCTGGTTGCATATTTACAAACAGCTTTTACTACAACATTACACAAATTTTGGTCCTCTTTAAAAGAATCCAAAGTACCGAATTGTGTATTGCACATACAATATAATATAACCTACAGAATTTTATATTCAGGTGCCAAGTTCTTTTTTTCTATCTCAACATGATCACTTTTTTTTCCTAAATCTTCTTTCCTAAGTTACTCTTTGGAACTGTGGGAGAACTGGGCGATAAAAGAAAGTTATGCAGATATCAGCATACAGCTTCAAGGCAAGATTTATTTGTCTGTGTGTCTGATGAAAGCACTAACACAGATCCAATCACCTCACATAACCACTGCCAGCTCAAACCAAGGCATTTACATCGGAGCCTGAGGCCTGGACTGCAAAGTTTCCATGCAATAACCAAGTCATAACCCATAACTCGTTCACTTGCACTAACGGTGTAATATTCCTGGATTTCAGTCATGTTTCCATAAAGCAGGCTGTACCCATATCTGCATTTATTTCAGTGTCACCATGGATGTATCTGTCCTTGCTGATGGCAAAACTAATGCCCACACACAATGTTTATGGAAAGCCTGTGAGATATTTCCACACTAAAGGAGGCAAAAAACTGGAAACAGCAAGAGGAGCCCAATAGGAACTGCTGTACATGATGTGGGCTAAGATCCCAGGGGTCAGGAGCAGAGGGTGCAGGTCACCCATCCCACATTTAGGATATAAAAATATCCTGCTGATGGATGAAGACCCCTCAGCCCTGATATGAACAGGCATTAAAACCAGTCCAGCCAAACCACTGTGATTTTCAGTCCTCTTTAACACCATGTCCCACCCAGGAGCTTGCGCAAGCCACCAGGGCCAGCTGAACCCATCCCCCTGAGCCAGCCTGGCTGGGCACAGTCGATGAGGCTCCACCAGGGATGCATTTGGCTGGCTGTGACTGATGCCCTGGGATATTCCTCGGAGTGCAGCTCCAGCCCTGCAAGGGAGCACACAGAAATGGGGCTGCGTTCCAGGGCATTTGTATTCTGCCGGGCTCCTTTTTGTGCATTATAATATGGCTTAGAAGCCTCCTGTAAAGAAAGTTGGAGCAATAAAGCTCGACTGATTGATTGATGCATCACCATTTTTAAGGTCCGTTGCACAAACTATTTGGATAGTGGAAGCCCATAAAGTATAATGTCTGTGCTAAAAGTGACACAATGAAGAAGATGATGCACCTGCTTCAATTTCAGCTTGGAGTCATTATTTAGAGCTGGGGGTCTAGGAGTTGCAAAATACTGCCTTTCTAGTTCCCTACTGGTTTGCCACAAGATAAATGTCTAAAACTAAGGACCCCGGGCACACAGTAATAAAAACCTTTTTAGAGTCTAGACCCTTCCACTAGTTAAAGGAAACCTATTCCCATTTTTCTGTTAGGAAAAAAAATGGGATGCAGTTTCCCAGTGGCAGAGATCAAATTTTTTATTTATATTAAAAATGCAGGATTTGGGGGAGAAAAAAAACAACCTTGCATGGACAAGACCAGTGGGTTGAGGGGCAGATTTGATCACAGCTTCCCAGCACATTGCAAAAAGGAGCAAAACTGGAATCTCCCTCCATGGTTAGACACAAACCACCCTTATAAATTAGCTGACAGTGTCATTTCCATCTGGGAAACACAATGAAGAATAACAAAACACTCTGAAAGCTGAAAACCAGCTAGAGCACAGTGTTAGTGCAGAATTACTGGCCAAATTGATGATTCCTCTCCCGTTGGTAAATTCGGGCAAATGTAAAAGACTTGAGCCACCCAAAATTCAACCCTCTCCAAAATCAGTTCTCAACTGAGCCCCTCAGTTCAGTCCCTGCTTGCACTGTGGGTTTTACACATCTCAGACATCTCAGGGGGGAACACATCCCTCTTTAAACTCAAGTCAATTGATATGTTTTTAAGGACAAAGCTTGCAAAGTTCATTTTCCGTTCCCACCTGTATTAAGAGCAGTTGAGGACATTCAGAGCAGATAGACCCAGATAGGTTTTTTTCCCTCAAACAGAGGTTCAGCTCTTTCAGAGGTTTTGCAGCTATTTCAGTCAGAATGAATGACCCATGCATGAACACAAACCCTCACAGGCAAAACTCTCTGAGAAGCTGTGGAAAAGTGTAATTTGTGAAATTCACTTGTGAAATTCCCACTGGAAAATGGGGATATGGACCTCTTGGAGCAAGTCCAGAGGCACACACAGAGATGCTCAGGGTGCTGGAGCATCTCTGCTATGAGGACAGGCTGGGAAAGCTGAAGGACACCTTAGATCCCCTTGCAGTGCCTAAAGGGGCTCCAAGAGAGCTGGAGAGAGACTTGAGACAAGGGCATGGAGTGACAGGACAAGGGGGAATGGCTTCCCACTGCCAGAGGGCAGGGTTAGATGGGATATTAGGAAAAACTTCTTCCCTGTGAGGGTGATGGGGCACATCAACACCTTGAAATGCAAAAAATGGGAAAGTTGGTACAACAGCCAGGAGTGGGAGTTTTATGGGTCCAATTGATGCTGCACTGGACTTCAGTGGTGATGGAGGCTGGAGTTGAACCAGGAACACACCTGGAGGAACAACAGGGTCAGCCCCAGGCTCTTGCCTTTCACATCAACCATTACTGGGGGCAAGTCAGGTGGGAAGAGCAGTGAGATGAAGGAGGAATGAGATCAGACTTTGTTCACAGACCATAAATGAATTTACCTTGAACTGATCCTTCCATTAAATCCATGTTGTCATTTCTAGCATACAGGATTGAATGCATGGAAATTGTATGTAACATGCTCTGCATTGATAGGGAAGTGGCTTGGCTATCAAATGACCAAAAAGAAGAAAGGTTAAAGAGTGTGACCTATTGAACAATGACCTTCAACTGTTCTTGCAGGAGATACATTTTCCCTTAAGGAGCAGAACTAACCTTTGAACCTCAGACCTTCATATTTACCTTTAGCCTTCTGGCTTCTCCTGTCACAGCTTCAGAAGAAGAACAGTCCTGGACAGATCAGGTTTGCTCCACCCTTCCAATCAGCTTGGGATACATCTGGCCCTTCTCTGCCCTTTGCACCTAGATTCCATTTGCTCCACAGGGGCAACTTCTCAAGGTCAGAAATAGGCACTGTTCCTTCAGACTCCTCACAGTCATCAACCCAGATTACTTTGGATCCCCATCAACCAGGAGTCAGTTGAGCTACTCCAGCTCACCACCACAAGATCTCATATCTGTGTGTATACTATCTGCAGGGTTGCCCTACAAAGCAATGACAAATATCTTTCCAGATCAATGGCTCCTGCTTGGAAAATAAATGTCCTGGATTAGCCTTGGACATTTGGGTAGCAGTAGGGCACCATCATCCTGCACCAATATTCTTGTCGGTTGACATTTTCTCTTTATTTTTATCTATTGCAGACTAAACCAGCATTGATCAGACAGAAAAATCTGTACATGATTCTCCAGCTTGGTGTCATCAGAGCAGTTACTAAACACTTCACCTTTGAAGAGTTTCTCTTCTACTTTCATTCCATCAAGACTGCCACCTTTTCCAAAAGAGACTGCAACACACTGCTGCAAACTTCATCCACCAAAAGGCTGTATCCATCAGTTTTCCCTTCTCTCTACACATTCCGGAATTTTCTCTGCATTTTCCACAGCTTGTTGATCTTCTGTTGGGAGAAAAAATAAATATGAGCTATGATACAATGCTATTGGCTCAAAAATACTGAACACAATTACTAGCCCTGGTATTTCTCTCATGATTTTCCTGGTTCATACCAACACTGACCTTCAATCTCCTTCATATTTTAGGCTTGGCTCTTCCATGGAATCATCCTCTTTTTTTATTGTGGGCAAGTGTCCACTAAGGGCCGTTCGCCTGATCTTATTTAAGTGAACCCATTAAGAGGGGGATGTCCATCAAGATGGGGACCTTCAAAACAAATTCAGCCAAAGCACCAGTTTGCTGTTTCCTGGCTCCCTTCTTGAAACAGCAGTGACAAAAAAAAAATAAATTAAATAAGCCATACCTCACAGGAGCAGCATCAAGCAGAACCCATCCATAAGATGCTGTAAAAAATTTGCCATGGGTCTCAGAATCACAAAGGTCAGGATCTCGTAGCTAAGTATCATCGCCCATAGGTATGGAAAAATGTCCCAGTGTTTTAAGAGTGCTACAATGCCTTCTCACAATGGAGCAGATAAAAAAGAGCACTGCAGCTTTAACTTTATATTTCTGGCTTTTGTTGGCTGAAGCCAGATCCTTGGTGTTATTTTAATGCAGCAGGAAAGAGCTGCATTTAATACATGATAGGCTCAAGATGCCTGGTTTTTTTTTTCCTTTTTTATATGTGTGCTGAATATCCAGCATGTAATTGAAAAAGGAAAAGGAGCTGCTTGTTTGCTGCCTGATCCAGGAATGATTAAAGGTAGAAGTTTTTCAGACATTACTGACAGAAAGGGTATAGTTAAAGCTGCTTTAAAAAAGAGCCTTCATAAAGAGCCACTACTCCAACCGCTATTAAAAGCAGGGAGTGAAATGCAGCTTCTTCACCAATTACCGAGAGGAGTGTACACCTTAAAGCACTCTTTGAATTGTGTCCCCCCAGGCTGGCAGCTCCCCAGCCCAGCAGCCTGGGCCAGGCTCTGTGTGTGTGTGTGTGTCTGTGCTGGGGCTCTCGAACCAGTCCAGCCCATTCACGGCTACATTAGTGCTGGAGGGGGGGCAGGAGGGGGCCACAACGCTGCACCAACTTCACTCCTCGCTCGTTGTTTGCGACCCATTTACAGCTGAACGTCTCTGTGCAGAGACAGCTCTAAATGACTCTCTCCACCTCTTCACCGAGCCACTTGTTTTTGTCATTTCTTTCTCTTTTTTTAAAAATCCAGAGGAAATAATTGATAAACCCAACGCTATCCACCTTAAAGGCAAATGCATATATCCACCTGGTTAAAATTCCTCCTCTTTCTGTTTTCCATCTCCCTATATCCATTTTGCTCAACACTGTTTAAACAATACTTCATCAAATGCAGCCCGAAGCAAATAAAAAGCACAGTAGAGTAAATAAAAAGTTAAAAAAAAAAAAAAAAAATCACAGGCTGGAGGGTAAGTACTTTTATTCCTGTACTTTCATTGCTTGGGGGAATTATTATTCCATTGCTGGTTTCAGGAGGTGGGGGGAGTGGGGGGGGTGAAAGGACAGCCATGTTATTCGTGAAATGGATTGCTCCTCTCACTGCTTTTCACTCCTCTGGGTTCTCAAAAGTCCAATGATTGCAACAAAGTGTGGCCATCTATTCCGTCTTATTGACAAAGGTCCTTAATTACTGCTGCACCAGTAATACCTGCTATTAAATTCTGCTAAACAGAGGCTGCAAATTAGCCGTGGATCCCGGTAACCTTTTGTGTGTAATTACAGGCAGCGGGATCGACGCTGAGGCTACAGCACTGACCCGAGTCACAGCAATGGGAAACCTTTGTTTATCACCTGTGGTGGGGGCCAAAATGTGAAATTAAAAGCTCTCCATCAGTGGAAGGCCTTCGGAAGCCCGGGAAAGCAACAGGAAGGCAAAAAGCAAAATGCCCTGTATTTATAACTGACTTCTTCAATTGCTGTTTAAACTGGCGGCTCATTAACCTGGGGGGCTGCTCCAGCACGCCAGCCATACAAAGTTTAAAATGGCAAAAATTTAGGTTGTCTTTTTGAGGTGTTCTGTATTTCATCAAGCCCTTCAACCTGCACTTAAGAACCCGTTTGTTGCACTTGCTGACTATAAACAAGTTGAATGCTGCAAAACCAAACCCAATAATGCACAAATGTTTTGCATTTCCATGGCAGGAGGCAGGTGATTGGGAAGCCCTGGTCTGCCTCGATGGGTCTCAGTGTGAGCCCATGCCGGGGACACTGGAACTATCACCAGCCATGGATCCATCCTGCTCATCTCTACATGTCCATGTCCCATCCTGGGAGGGACAGGCATCTCTTGTGGCCCCCTGGTGTGCTCCAGGTGCCTGGGAGCACCCACTGCGAGCGTAGATCCAAAGTGCTACCAGAGCAAGAAAGCACCACCAGAGAGGCAGTGCTGTAATCCATTGCATTATATTGTCCTTCTTGGAAAGGTGACTTTGACTTCTTGGCAAGTCTCTCCCACAGTCTCCTGCCTCCCTCTTTTCTCCTTCCTCGTCACCTGGCTGGTGAGCTCGTTCTGCTGTTTGACAGCCTTTTCAGTAAAAAAAAAAGTCCTGATATCCGATCCAGCCCTGATTCCCTGACACATTGCAAAGCAAGAAAATCCTCTCCCATCAGAGATGGAATCAGGCTCTCACCTGACTGCCAGGCCCTGATCCTGGAGCCAGGGCCCAGGAGAAAAGGAGGTCTGGGCATCCATGAGTGGATATCAGATGAGCATCCTTGAGATGATGCCAAGGAGAAGTTGCAAAGAGCAGGATGCATGCAGTTGTGCTTGAGCATAAATAGCAATTCCCACCTAATTTTTTACACAGGTAACTAATGAATCCTGCCTTTATAAACAATTAGTTTATGAAGGGGTCTCAAGGACTCTGGTGCAAACCCTGAAATCCTCCCCCCAGCAGCATTTTCACTTCTCCCAGCAGGTAGGAGCTTCTGCATAGAGCTCCCCATTAATTCAGGTCTCTGGCCCAGGTCCTGTGGCTGCTATTCACATCTTTCCTCTCTCTCTAACTCCACGCAATCAAACACAGGGCTCTGAAGTTCTTTAATGCTTTATGTGGGCTCATTTCTGCAAGTTTCTGAACAATCAGGGTAGAGTGCACAGCGCTTTGCAGCTCTGAGGCAAAGATGAGGTTCCCTAAGGATCACATTTGATTCTGTCCAGAGGCCAGAACTGGACTCATTCCACCCCCAAAGTCCCAACTAAGCACTATTTTGGACACATTAGTGATATTAAGGCCAGGTACTTCTCAGATTTTAAGGATGAAGTGGCAGAGCATTACAGCACCTTATTACAGACAGAGATACAACTCTCAGCTCTGCTCAGATGGCAGCCAAGACCAAATGACCCCTCTGAAAGCAGAGACCTGATCCTCCACACCTGAGCGGTCATTCTGGCCTTGCCCTACCTTTGTGTGCTTCACCAACACAGCCAAAATGTGCAGGGGCACATCCAGGCTTCAGCTACAAGCTGGAAAATTTGTACCTCACAGAAAATAGGAGGGGAAAAAATTATCCCAGGTCATAATGGTAAAGCCAAGGAAAAAAGGTCCTTGATCCAAATTTCAGGATGGATTGGGAGCATTAGACAGATTCATCATTGTGGTAGAATCTTGCCTCCATGTCCAGAAATGTGTATTTTTACAGCAAGGAGACCTAGCTGTTAAGCTAACATCATTATAAAGATTTTATATTTTTAAAAAACTCTAAAGCATTGCTGGCAGTTAAACCTGTTTGTGTCATAATCACTCGAAATCTTAAAGTCTGAGCTCCCAGAGCCTTTGTATTTGTGAGAGGGTCTGCTGACCTCTCCCTATTTTCTTTAGGAAATAAACTAACTCTCTTGGATTCAGAAAAGAGCGTGAAAAATAGATCTGGAGGCTTTAAACCCAAAAGACAAAAAAAAGAAATCATAGCTCATTAATTTTTAGAGTAAAAAGGGTTTTTTTCCATAGATTCATTTTTGGTGACCACTTAATATTTTACAGCATGTGAGCTTAGCAATATCAGAAATCATGTTAGAGAAATGTACTTATTCCATTTTTGCACAGTTTCATGTGATAATGATACTGCACAACCTGAGAATTGCTACAGGAGGATGTTTTTTCAATTAAAAAGCATTACTAAGTGATGTTATAAATATAAAGCATCTATTTTAACTCCCCCTACAACATTCACTTGGCATTAGATTCTACTTTTGGAGAAACTCTCCATGACTTTATCCTAAGTCACTAAATAAATAATGCAGACACCAAAGAAACTGCCCAGAAATTGAGGGAAGAGACCTTCTTTGTATGACCTGCGAATATTTGCCTCCTTAACAAATCTTTAAGAAGCAAGTTGCATATTAGAAGTTGTACTACAAAATAAATAAGAAGTAAAAAGTGCCTTCCTCTTCCTTTCTGACCACGTCTTGAGAAAATTCTTAAAACAAGCCCAAATAACATTTTATCTGGAAGTTTCTATAGAGACAGAAAGTAGTTTACTGGCGTAATTTGCACTTCATTGACTTTTTGGTTTAAAAATTAAGCATCTGCCTTAACCTTTCTAGATTTTTCATCACAAGATGCCTCCAGACAGCAGGAGCTCTCATCCTGACCCATGTAGTACCCCCCAAAGCTTCCTCTCTCCACTCCGAGTGCTCAGAAAGTCCAGGTTAGAGACAACATTTAAGTTTTGATCAATTTGCAATAAGCTCAGTGATTCACAACCTACTATAAGCTCAGACTAGACAGCATTTTTTTTTAAGTTGCCTTAAGTCTTTCCCTTCTCAGTTGAAAATTTTTGACCCTTTAATTTGGAGGGGTTCATTTGAGACCTTGAAACACTTTCCAGAACATAAAGGGAGATACAAGAGAGCTGGAGAGGGACTTTTTGCAAGAACATGAAGTGATAGGAGAAGGGGGAATGGCTTTAAGCTGAAAGTGTGTGGATTTAGATGGGATGTTGGGCAGGAATTGTTCCCTGGGAGGGTGGGCAGGCCCTGGCACAGGGTGCCCAGAGCAGCTGTGGCTGCCCCTGGATCCCTGGCAGTGCCCAAGGCCAGGCTGGACATTGGGGCTTGGAGCAGCCTGGGACAGTGGAAGGTGTCCCTGCCCATGGCAGGGGGTGGAACAAGATGGGCTTTAAGGTCCCTTCCAACCCAAACCAATCTATGATCCCATGATTTAAGGGCATGATCTGAACGTGATGAAGCTCAACGGGGAGATGCCCCTCTGGTGCCTTTATCAGCTGATGATTTGAACATCCAGCACTACCTTTCTCAGGGGCACATCTCACCTCCAAGCAGAGCCTGCATGAGTGTCCATGACTTTATTAAAGCAAGTTTGAATAACAAAACTATTGCCTGATGTTTGAGGGCTGCACCAGGAGCTGCAGAGCAGCGTCAGCAGCTATTGCTCCACAGAGACCTTGCAACAGCTCCAGCCCAAGTCACCTCAACGACCTTGTGAGGGCACATTCAGGTGTCCTTACCACCATCATCTGACCTCTACTCTGTGCACAGGTCAGGATTTTGCCCTTTGTCAATGGGTTTTATTATCAGCATTTGCCAACCACTCTTTAAAATATTAAAACTCAATCATGAGCTTCCAGAGCGGGATGAAGATTGAGTTTTTTTCCTTCTCACTTAAAAAAGGCCTGAAGTCCCAGAAGACACTGTAAATATATGTGGTACTTTGCAGCTCAGATGGCCAACACAAACCTTTCTAAACTGCTTGCCTATCAAAATCATATTTGGAATTGTGCTTTGTAAGTACGTGCCAAATTTACATTACAAAAGATGCAGTATGACATCGAAAAAGAGTTGCTACAACTGTTCTCAAACACTGTAATATGGAAAAGGGGCCTCCAAGGATTATTTTTATCGCCCTTAGGACTCCTGTTTTGAAGTGCCTCAGCATGACAGCAGAAAACCTACAATTAAATATTGAAATCACCATAGCAGTATTTTTTAAGGAAAAAAGAACTTCAAGAGACCTTTTTAGAAACTGACTGCTTCCTCATCACATTACACATGCTAGCGAAATAATTTTAAAATAAAAAGGTAATCTAAATTTTATATTGCCCTGGATGTAATAAGCTCCTGGTGAGCAGAGTAATATCGCAGTAAAATATGAAAGTGCAATGTGCTTTTTGATTACATCAGGGCTTTCTATTTGCCACTTTAATCCTTAGAATTCAGCTGTTCCCTGTTCAGTCCTTTTACATCATCCTTAGCCAATCTGTCAAACATTTCAGACAGCCAAACCAATTTTCAGATTGTTCAGGACTTTGCCACAAGCACCGTGTGCTGTTAATAAGATTTTCATTTGGAGTGATGCCATGTCATCCATGTTTCCTATTGTATATAAATACTGAGATTTAATGGCTCCAGGTTTTGTTTAATGTTAACATCAACAATAAAAAAAGGGAGGTTCTCAAACGCCAAGCCCCATAGTGAAATGCACTAGTGACAGCTATTTGCAAGGTTAATGTTGTGGAAAACAACATCCATCTTTGAAACAGTTTCATTAGCCCCATACAGCTGACCTCGCCACATAATGTTGTCAAATGTGACGTGCATCAGATTATTGGGAATATGGAGATCAATAAATATGCAACACCAGCGCTCAGAATGCTCCTGGCATCATAGCCATACAAACGCCATCCAACATCCCAAAGAGTAGCTGTCATCTGTCAAATCCACAGGCAAATAGACGGGCTTAAGGGGAAAGCCGTCGGTAAGGGTAAAATACATAAGCAAAGATGAATGTGGGAGTGCAAAGTCAGGGTTCTGATACATTATGGCTCCAAAGGAAAAACTCCAGATAAACACTTTAGAGCAAGACTTGCCTTATTTGTTGTGTTAAATGGAAACCCCCTCCACACGGCGCCCTCCTCGTTTCATGCATCCACTGCTTCCTTCAGTGTTGCTCTTGTTGTAAAATCAGAGGATTACAGAATCCTTTGGGTTGGAAAAGCCCCCCAGAATCATTGAGTCCAACCATTCCTCCAGCACTGCCAAGGCCACCACTAACCCATGTCCCCAAGGGCCACATCCACAGGGCTTTTAAATCCCTCCAGGGATGGGGACTCCACCACTGCTCTGGGCAGGCTGTTCTGAGGCTTCACCGTCCTTGTGGCAAAGAAAATTTTCCTAAATCCAATCTAAACCTCTTCTGGCTCATCTTGAGGCTGTTTCCTCTCCTCCTGTCCCTGTTCCCTGGGAGCAGAGCCCGACCCCCCCCCAGCTGCCCCCTCCTGTCAGGGACTTGTGCAGAGCCACAGGGTCCCCCCTGAGCCTCCTTTGCTCCAGGCTGAGCCCCTTTCCCAGCTCCCTCACCTGCTCATGGTGCTCCAGATCCTTCACCACCTTCTTGCCTTGTCCCCACACCATCCCCTCTGAGGATTACCCCACTCTGTGGGACACATCCCAGCGTGCTGGGTGTCCTGCCAGCTCCAGATCCAGGAGCACACCAGGAACTGTGGTCCCCAGTCCTGGCACACACTCCAGGTCTGCAAACACAGCCTAAGAATAGGCTCCCAAGGAGAGGAAAGGTATGTTTGGATGTAGTAGCTCCCACAGAAATTACCATGTTGTGATAATAGAAAAGTGAGTAACAAAAAAAATTATGATTTCCTTTCAATTTTTGAAATAAATTCTATTGACATCAAGTTCATTCTGGTCTTAAACAGGATACAACTCAGCAGCAGATAGAGAAATCAATGTATATCATATCATCAGCACACTTTGTCTTTAGGTCCAAAGATCCGAAGATATAGAGCAGTGGCAGAATTAAAGAGAGGGTTCAGGAGCTGATTTCAAAAGGGAGGAAGAACAGGCAGCACCTTGCACCACTGAGTTCCCAGTAACTTCAAATCAAAAATGAAGGTGCAAAGATCCCTCCCACGTGGACTTTGACTGTAAACACTTAGGGACTAAAAATACCTGATTCCCTTGTTTCATCTTTTCTGTACATATGACAGGGTTCTCATTACCCTGTCCTAGATTACTGGGTAGTAATGCTCAGCTCACAGCTTTGGTGGGGCTGCCACAGTGATGAAATTCTGCAATAAATCAGTGGTTGGAATCACACTCTGAGTGGGAGCTGAAAACTCCCCCAGACTCAGAGAATGACACACCTGCAAACAGAACCTTCTGCCAAGGTATATATGTATATTAAAGAGTTACACGGAGCACATGCTGTCCAATTAAAGAGCCAACAGATTGGGTTTCTGGGGTTTTTTTGCTTCTGTGGTTTTTAAAATCACTGGTCATGTTGTAGAAAAAGGAGAACAAACAGAAAGCAGAAAGGTATTTTTGAAGTATACAGTTATAAGGTGCTTGGCTGATAATTTGCAACCTTGGTACACAACATACCTTTTAGCAAGGCTATTTATTTCTCGGGGAGAATGCTACAGTACTTACGATAAAGGCCTCTGTTGGACCTCTTCATCAATAGCAAACCTTTAAGCACAGCACATTTCATAAATAGGAGTTCCACTAACACAGACTTCAAAAGGATAGAACCTGATAATTCAAAAATAGAGCTATATTAAGTGTTCCAACAGTCCATCCATAAAAGCAGCCTCCAAACGCCTCCTCTGTGCAGCATGACAGTCTATTAGAATAATGGCAGGGGAAAGCATAATTACGAGTAATCATTGGTTGGAAAGGAGCTAGTTGCTTTTGTAGAGTAAAATGCCTGACTGAACCCAGCAGAAAATGCAGTGCTGGTTCTAGCACTGAGGGCAGGCAGCCGCAGAAAATAATCAGAGCACAAATCTTGAGTGATCAGGGTTTATTTTTTTAAACCCTTCCGTACCACTTAATATTTTCCTGGTGAATTGCAACTCATTCGCTGCCACAGTTTAAGTCCAGTTACAATATTATTGCTGCTGGTGGGGCAGTGATATCCCTCCAGCTGGAAGGCCACCTTGGATTTGGAAGATCCATGACTTAATGACTTTCTTCTCATCAACGTGAAGATGTCCCTTCTTATGGCAGGGAGGTTGGACCAGATGACCTTTAGAGGTCCCTTCCAACCCAAACCATTCTGTGGTTCTATGATTTTAAGATAAAACATCTCCACTAACCATGATTTTTGACCCTCCCTGCAGACTAAAAAGGTGGTTCAATTACTTGTATGAGAAAATTCAGGAGGGATTCACAGTTCTTCCCCTTTTCCTCATCAATGTAGGACTTTGTCTCCAAGAGCCTAGAGGTAAAAGCAACTTGTGTTTGCAGGTAGCTGAGCTCCAGAAACCCCACCTCTGATTGCTCCTTCTCTCTTCTGTTTTCTGAATGCTCTGCCTTCACTCCCACCTCCTTTGTACTGCCCAGCCTCAGATGTGCACCAGCCATCATGATCCACCAGTCAACAGAGTGGGAGATTTGCTGTTGGCTTCAGTAAAAGTAGCACTGTGGGGTTTAATCCCATAAATCTGTCTCTGGGATTATTTATGGTTATCCTTGTTGGAGTTGCACATCTCAATAACCTCTATGTACCTCCTGCAACCCGCTCTAGGAGACCACAGCACAGATCACGGGACCAGGGAACTGAAATTTCACCTGGCATTGCATTCCTCAGCTTCCTTTTCATTTTAAAACCCAGCAGTTTTTCCTCACCACAAATGAGGCCAAGAATACACTTGGACCAATTAAGCAGTTATAATTATACCACCAATCTCCAACCACTTCATTCATCCTGCCATTCCATGTGAAGGACGAGCAACTCTTTTGTATTCAACCCGTAGAAAGCACACCTTTGTAGACAGACCTGTATCACCTTGCTGGTATGATAATGTTTTCAAGGTAAAAACACCCTTTTGTGAGGACAGTCCCATTAGAAATGATCTGCTTAGTCACAGCCAGCGCCTGCTGCAAAGTTTCAATGTTCATTACATTAACTAGTCTTAAAAACGGAATGCAAACCAATTTTAATCAATATGGAGTAATAAATAAATATTAAGGAACTATAGCACTAATGTACAGGTAGCCTAATTAAAGTAACAGCATTTGCTGCACTCACATACCTTAATTTTCCCTACAAAATCCTTATTGAACCACTACTTTTTAAAAAAAATTGCATTTGCAATTAGAAACACTGAAGTTACATTATCGATTTTCTGCTAAAAACCTTTTTAGTAAACAAGCACAAACTACATTCATTAAATGTAAGTGCTTGGAGCTATGGTGTGAAATTCAATTCAGCCATTATCATGAATTACACTGATTATTGCTGTAATTATTTTCTCTTGGATACAACTGCATTTCTGTTCCTTGCTAGTTGTGTTGGACATATAACCATGTTCATTTTATAGCTAATAATACTCAACTGTAGTTTCAGCAATTACTATCACTTATACAAATCATTAAGTTAAGCTATGGGTAGCTAGCAAAATTTAGAAAAAAGGTAGGTAAAACATCCTTTTATTTTTTACCTCTAAAATAACTAATGGCATTAGCAACAGAGGAAAATGACTGATGTTAAATGATTTACATTAGAAAAAGTGATCACCTGTGATACACTTTCACTGATATTTTGGTCACAGTGGACTCAACTCTCCATTCAAAACCCAGGTAAACTATCCTTTTACCACACAGGCCAACAGAATAATCTTTTTTTAAAGGTTTATCTCTTAAGGGAACAAATTTCTTTTGAGGGCCATGTACACACTGACAGGCCCCAGCCAAAATTAAATATCCCAATAATTTGATCCCTTAAAACAATTTATTTCAGAGATGAATTCAAGCATGGCAACAAAAAATTCTTTTACACTTTGAGATCTTTTCCCAAACCCAGTGACTGCAATAAAGAGACTGTGTTGCCAGCAAAGGTTGTTGCTCTTTTCAGTCCATCTAAATTTGCCCACTTTCAGCTTAAACTCATTCCCCCTTGCCCTGCCATTCCAGGCCCTTGTCCACAGTCTCTTTCCAGCTCTTTTGGAGTCTTTTTAGGTACTGGAAGGGGCTCTAAGGTCTCCCTGGGGCCTTGCTTTCTCTCAGGTTGTCTTCACAGGAAACACAAGAAGAATTTTGGACCTGGAGATATTTTTAGCACAGGAGGCATTTATGCAACATGTTGGCCATATCATCATTCAGAATATTTTTTTAAGGTCTCTTCCAACCCAAGTCATTCTGTGATTCTATGATGCTTCTCTGAAGGTCAAATATATGGAGGTCTCTGTACACAGAGTATTGGAAAAAAGAATAATGTTTGCTACATTTGCAAAAATGCAAAAACTTTAAAAATGACATGTGCAAATTTTCTGAAGAAGTAAAAGTACCACCTCCTCTCCCAAATCCAAGAAAGCAACTGGAAACCTAGAACAAAATTCAATGGAAAATTTTAAAATCACTGTGTTCTTACCCTCTGTCCTGCCTTATCGTGAGCTAAATTAGAAAGCACTGAATAAATAGCAAGGAAATCCTACCTGAAATGCAAGCATTAAACACACAAAAAGACAATGGATATTCCCAGATATCTTCTTCATATAGGAACCTTTCCTCTGGCCACTTTGAAACCATGTAACTTAACCTTCAAAGCAGGGCAGATGTGTTGTAGAAGTTCTGCTTAGCTAACCATGAATACTAATTGCAGGGAGAATGATCCGTGCGGGGCCGCAGGGCATGAGCTCAACCAAGGGCACAAAAGTTTCATCGTGCTCCTGCAAACAATGGAGCAGGGTGATGCTCTGAGTGTCAGACAGCCTCCCTGAACGGGGATACCTCCCCAGCCTCAGCAAAAGTCTAGAGGAGAAAAAGGAATCCCCTTATCAAAGTAGTCTTGGAAAGGGAAGGATGAGTAAAGAGGAATTTAATGTGTGTGGGTACGAACCCTCCCGTGCAGCTCCGCATCCCCGTGTTGCAGACAGCACGTTCAGTGTGGCTGCATGACCACAGTTAGCCCCAGCCCAGCCAAGATCCTGGTTCCTTTGCTGATGTGAAGGATGAACCACTCCAGCCATTCCTCTCGGTCCAGCAGGAGCTCAGCAGTCCCTCTGTCACATCTCAGTGATTCCTCCGTTTTGGGGAAGGTCAAATCTCCACCACAGGGATTGGAGCTTTGGCCACAGCAGCAGAGTCCAAACCTCTAAGTGTTCCTGAAGGAATCTGAGTCACAGGCCAGCACTGCTGCCAACAAAACATGACTGAAGTACCATCACCAGGCAAAAAAACCCCACTGAAGCTACAACCCCACCACTGCCATGGTCCATCATCCCACAGCGGGCCGTGTCCTTGCTCTCAGCGCTCCGTGAGCTGACGATCGGGATACTCAGCTCTAGGGAGGAACACAGCATTCATCTTTCCTTCTTCCAAATGACTGGGATATATTCAATTCTGCTTGAGACAAGGAAGGAGCTCAATGACCTATTTTCTAGAGGCCCATTAATTTGACAGTGCCAGATGGAAGAGAATTTTAAAAGGCCCGATGTTCAAGGAGGGAGTTGCTATCACTGTTTCAAAGTCAGGTTCTTCTCCCAAGACCAGTGTTCAAGATTGCAGGATCCAAAATCCCATTTGAAACACCTGAAACACAATTTTCTAATGAGCATAGCAACAGCCCTACTTACAGCAGCTCTGTGGTGCCTGCCAGCCAGTACAGACCAGCAATACTACCAGGAAAAAATAAAGTTTCTATTTCTGGATAAGGGGATGTGTAGAGAGAAGCAAAAACAATAAAAGGAACTGCGCCTGAAAATCCAGGCTGTAACTTTTCAAAAGCAACTCAAGTGTTCTCTGGACCCTGTTTCCTAATACAGATTGGGATGGGATTCCCTTTGCCCTGGCTAAAACCTGCTCCCACTGAAAGCAAGAACAACCCAGTGCTGAGTGTTTTTGGAAAGCAGTTATATTTTTTCTTTCCATTTGGGATGTGTGCAACGGGACTCAGGAGAAGCCAAAGCCAAACTTCCAGGCGCTGACTAGGAAGTGGAGCAAACAAACACATAAACAAAATATCCTGCTTGTCTAAAACAATTCTTAAAACAGGGTTTGTTTTCTTTTCCTGCAAAGCTGGGCTTGGACAGAGAAACAGAGAGAACCTGGGGAGGAGACTGTGTCCCACTTCAGGAAAATCATGGAAGCTGGATGTTTTTGTCATGTAGGGCTCCTGGTGATCACGTAGGCAGATTAAAGGACCAAGTCTGGCTGAAGTATTTTGTTTCAGAGCTTTCCTTTGAGCTAAACGGCAAAGAAGCAGCATCACGATGGCGCTGCCCACCTTCAAAAGAACAGAAAACCTAATTAGAGACAGAAATGTCCTGGGATAAGTCTATTCCGCTGACAAAAACCTCCAGCTGCCCATGGAAATTATATGCACGAAGGTTAGCAAGATAATATTGTTAACTTAACCTGCTCGAGCACATCTTCACAGAACTTTGCTTTTTGTTTGTTATGAAGAAAAATTGCAGCTGAGGTTTTCCTTCATTCCTTGCAGTACTTGGATCTGTACAGCTGAGGTACTTAAAATAACATTTATATGACTGCTAGCAGTGATTGATCAGTTAGTGTGACATGGTACAGATAAAAGCTCCAATTAGGCCTTAACTGTTTACTTAATAGAAAGACCTGTTAGGAACAAGAAGGATTGCCTGCTAGCAGAAGAACAGAACTTTTTCACGTGGCAGATTATCAGTATTCTTTAGATTCACACATAAACAAGGCTGAAATGCAATTACATTTTCCACAAGGACCCAAATGCTTTTAACCTTTTCAAGGTAAAGAGAGTAAAAAAAAAAAAAAATGTTGAAACTGCTGTTGAATTAGGTCCAGCTAGCTATTTTTTTAAAAGTTTTTGTTTCATTTTAATAATGGTTTAGTCTGTTTCACAGCCTGGGGCCTCTTCAAACCTGTTACTTTTAAAGATATAGCAGATGCTTCCTAAATGGAAAGGAAATTGTAATGATGCAAATCCCTATTCACATGATTTTCCAAATAGGTTTGAGCACTACAGGCTGTATAGGGCAGGTGGGGTAGTGTTACTGACAACCAGAAAAGGTAAACTTGAATACAAATAGACAAATCAAGCACATGTGTTCGTTTGAAAGTTTGTAGTCAGCTCCTCAATCTCCATCTGAGAAAATAAGCTATTATCAGCCCTGAGTGGCCTTCTCAGCATCAGAAAGCTCGAAATTAACTTAATTGCTGAACTGCACCTAAAATCAGCTGCTTTAAACATTACAATTTGCCTTTTAGTCTCATCAAAATTCCAAATATGTTAAAATTCTAAGTTGCAAGCGTGCTAAATTAACACTTTGAAACCACAATATTTAACCTGTTGGCTAATCTGATGTCAAGTGAAAACATGTCAAACAATATGGAAATCATATACTGAACAGAAAGTCACAGCAATTCACCTAAAAATCTTTAGCTTGGGGGTGCCATGAGGAATTCTGAAGTTTGGTTTCATTACAAGCCCTATTGAGTCTCTCCTCATACAAGTAATTAATACAGATTAATCTGGAGAAGGTTTTTTTCATTTGGGAGTTTGCTGAAATTTTCTTTGCTTTATAAACATAACTTTGCAAATCCATGCAGTTTTAGACGAGCAAGCAGATTTGCATCTGAAAGGAAATTGGCTTCATTTGGTAACCTACCAAAAACATCTCAGAGAGGAGTGTGCCGTTCTGAGGGGTGATTTGTAGCATTGCTCAGAAAACTACTTCAAATATCCACCTCTCCCCCAGCTGTAATCTGACTCCCTGCCAAGTGTAATCTGACTTCATAACAATGGTTAAGATGCTTCTTTTTGGGGACACACAGACAGAAAAAGGCAAAGGGCAGCAGAGCTGGTGAAGGGTCTGGAGCCCCAGGAGCGGCTGAGGGAGCTGGGAAAGGGGCTCAGGCTGGAGCAAAGGAGGCTCAGGGGGGACCTTGTGGCTCTGCACAAGTCCCTGACAGGAGGGGGCAGCCGGGGGGGTCGGGCTCTGCTCCCAGGGAACAGGGACAGGAGGAGAGGAAATGGTTGCACAAGGGAGTTTCAGGTTGGATATTAGGAAAATTTCTTCACAGAAACTGTTGTCAAGCACTGCAAAAGCCTGCCCAGAGCAGTGGTGGGGTCACCAACCATGGAAGAGTTGAATAAACATGTGGATGTGGCACTTGGGGACATGGGTTAGTGGTGGCCTTGGCAGTGCTGGGTTAATGGTTGGACTCAGTGGTCTCAGAGGTCTTTCAATCTAAACAATTCCATGATTTTTGAACACCCAAACATGCATTGTGTAGTTGTCCAGTAGTGCTAAACCATCAGTGTAAGACCTTCTCACATCCAAAAGGAATTATAAAAAAATCACAAAACTTTCCTTTAGAGAGCCTGCTGTTTCTACATAATATGAAGAGCTTGAAGGAAGCAAGACAAAAACTCAGCTCATGGCTTTTGACAACAAACTTGTCTCCAAAGCACTAAGAGGTTGTTGTAAAACGCTATGGGAGGTGAGGAGCAAAATATTGTCATGGCTTAGAAAGTGATTTGCACTGATGAAGTTCAGAGAAATCTCAAAGAAGTCTACTAAGGAGATAAACTGACTACACAGCAGCAGTGACAGCCAATATTGACAAATGCAAGGCATGGGAAGAGCCATTAAAAGTCCACATAGAGCACAATGAATGCCCATCTGACTGCTCAAAAGGAAGGGTGCTTTTCCCCAAGAAAAACTATCACCAAATAGTTCAGCAGCAAAATGTTTAACAACTACAAGAGAGCTTTCATTAACCCAAACTTGGGTTTAGCATTTTGTAGTTTTAAAGGTGGAGATGACAAAGCAAGCAGTTCAAATAATCACAGAAAATTGTTCTCTATTCAGTTAGGCTACACAATCATGGTAATTAAATATTTAAACAAGCAGGAAGGGAAATATAAACATTTACCTTTCTGGTTAGAAACAGGTAGGAACCCAGTGCTCTGGAAATGTACCAAAGAACATCTCTGTACACCACATATTTCATAGGAAATCTGATTTTTACTTACACATTCTGGAATGAAAATGGCAGCAAATGAAAGGTCATCTACAAATGCAGATGTCACTGTCATCAACACAAACAGCTTGAGACACAGGGCATTGCTCTGAGCACACACATTCACAGAACTGGGCTTGTAGAAAAGAAATGGGAGTTAAAAAAGGAAAATCTCCATAAATTATTGGGCTTCAATGACAGAAAACCCAAATCCACAACTCGCCACCTTCCTGATCTTGTTCTTTCTTCTAGTATCTTACTAAATATTTTTCACCTTTTGTTTACAGGGTTCTATGAGACTGAATGCTTCACTATCAAAGTTAATGATTCCAACAGGAAATTGGTCTCTGGGGAAAATATTTTTGCATGTTTCAAATTTTAATCAGTTTTCATTAAGCATCCTTAAGCAGCAAGCTTAGTACACACAGAATTCACATATTTAAAAGGGAATGAATGAAGTTTCCAGTGTCATAACTTTTATTGAACTCGTATTAGCAGGGGATATTACAAGAAAGTATCTCTTCTGCTATAGCTGCTTGGCTTATCTGGGCTTCTGCTATTTCTGCAAGTTTTGGACTATTCCTTATTACATTATGGCATTAGAACAGTGAAAAGATAAATTGCTTTCTGAGTAAAACACAACACAGGACCTCTGGTTCTAAGTACTTCTAATTCGTTCCTAATCTAATGGTGCCATCAATGAATGGATCCTTCCCTAGACTGGAAACCTCTCCAAAAATTTGCAGCAGGGAGGGAGTTGCAAATCCTGGAGCCCTCTGGACTGACATGATTCATGAGCAGCAGGGCTGGAGAGGCAGCAGCCCTCACCCCCCTAGGAGGGGATGCAAAGGGAGAAAATACCCCCATCAGGAAACGTGACACCCAACTAATGGTTACAAATGTGTTTTCAAGAAGAAGGAGAGGGGGAAAGGGCTTTAGAAAAGCTTCTATTCTACTGTACAGGAGAGCTTTTGTCTTTTTAAAGCAGCTTTTTCTAAAATCATCTCTAAAAACACCTCTGTTCAAGACTATGTTCAGAAATGCTGGCTAAAATAGCAGAACTCATTTCTTATGCCAAAACCAACAGCAGCCAAATAAAACATGGCAAGGATTCAATCAATTTAACACCTTCTAGGGTTTCCACCAAGTTTTCCTAGAGAAGAGCATGGTTTTGTTGTCCTGACTTCCCTCAGTCTTTTTTAAATTTCACCATGCCTTCTTTGCCTGTGAATACTCAGTGTTGGGACCTTGGCTGGGCAGGCATGAGTCAGCAACACAAAAACAGGGGCTGGATCCTCAGGAAGAGCAAAATTGTGTCTGGGATGGTGAAGAGCCCTGTCTGTGCTGTCTTTCCTTTTAGAAACCATTATTTTTTCTCTTTTTTTTTAATATATATAGATTATCTGCACATTTAATAACATGCAAATAATACATTTGTCAGATATTAATTTGCTGTTGAAAAAAAAATTACCAGTCTTTCACGTTTGCTTCTTTACTGATAACACCTGTGGGTTATATTAATTCAAGAATAAATACTAGGTCAAGTTAGCTCCCAATATAGAAATTATGAAATATTCCTTCCCCAGGTATTTATACTGTCTCTATAGCGTTAGCTGGGAGGATTTCACCTGCTGGTTTGTGACTTTCTGAGACAAAAGAAGCAGAGAAGCAAGACTTGAGCAGGAATGCAGAGAGAGCATTGTCCTGGAGTCCGTGGAGATGGGGCAATTACAGAAGCTCAGGATCTGAAGTAGGAGCCAGCAGCATTAATTGCTGACTGAAACTGCTCTATCCATGGGGAATTGCTCCATCCTGAAGACACAGCTCATCCCTTTCCATGTTCGTGTCCTCGGTACAGAGACACACAAGGGGATGTGACTTGGATCCCTTGAGCACAACACGGAGTTCTCGAGGAAGAGATTTTGGGGCATTAGTTGGTGATACACCCAATAACCCACAGAGTAGGGGAGGAGAGAAGGTTTTCCTCCTTTCTTCCTAAGGATGAAACCTCTCCCTGAGGCAGAAGTCTCTGCTTGACCAGGAATGCTCCGCGCAGCCCCGTGCTGCAGGAGGAGCATTCGCAATGAGATGTAAAGTGACACCCTCCTTGATTTAATGCCGCCCAGAGCCATCGGGATTCTGAGCGGCACTTGGACACATTCCAAAGGCGATGACTGTGCATTGCAGCCCTTAGAAAGATGTCCCAAGAACACAGCTCTCTCCTGCCCACCAGTAAGTGAAATATATCCCAGAGGCTTCTTTTATTATACAGCAATCAGGTTCTCCAAATCCATTTGCTGCTTGCAGCACATCTCATTTCCCATGCTCTTCCCTTTCCACCGTGCTCACCATGTCTGTTCAGCCCTAGCAGCTGCATCTCAGTCAAAAATCAAACCTTCTGCAGACAAGCTGGGCTTCAGACATGAGAAGAAGACTCAAAAAGAGAGACAAAACCAGAGACAAAAGACAACCAAGCCTTTTGCTCCTGCCTTAAGTGAACACAACAAATCGTATACAAGCACAGCCACTCACACTTCCCTGTGCTCATTTCCACAAATAATATTTGGATTAAACTAATTTATATACATCTTATTCTTTTCTTTCTTTCAAGTTCCTAGTCTGGATTTGGGGAAAAAAAAATGTGGGGAAGAGGGGGCTTCCTGACATTTTCAACCATCAAGAACTGGCCATGGCATAGAACAACGGGAGTCTGAATTTCTTAGGCTGTAAATGCACCTCATAATTGAGTAAGTGGGGTTGTGTGCATATGTGTGCACAAGCATACATGAACTTTCCTCTTGTCTTAGTTTTAAACTGCTCAAGGAAATCTTCAAAATGGGCAACAGCCACAAGGCAATCAGACAGACTGTCTGCAGCACAACGATTTAATTTGGTCCTGTTGCCCCTTCTGAAAAATGATGTCGACAGAAGATAAGGAGACAGAGAGTTTCAAATTGTTCTATCAGGACCAGTTGCCTGTTAGGAAGCGTATTCAAGGCAATTCAAGATTTCTCTGTTTTTTTCCCAGGGCAATTGCCCATCAGGAGGACAGTTTGAGCTGAGTAAAGGCTCAGAGGGTTCACAGAGCAGGGAGAGGGGCTGTGGGTTTCTACATATCCTGTACAACAACCCCTCCTGTGCATATTTCCCTTCCCTTGTTTTGCCATTCCTTCTGCTTGCTGCGGAAGCTCATTTCTTCCTGAGAGTCTGTTTATTAATTGAAAATAACAAGAGCTCTTTCATTTTTATTTTCCAAGGCAGGCAATTCAAATAATCTCAGAAAATTGTTTCCCTATTCACTTAGGCTTTATAGTAACGCAAGGCCAAACCTGGTCATTTACTAATGAGCTGAGATGGACTTAGTAGGGGAAGACCCAGAGATTGATATGGCTCTGGCTCATCCTCTTCAACACCACACAGGTATGTGTTTTCCATTGGGAATGCCATCAGCCAGGGACAGGGGCACCTCAGTAGGGACCACGAGGTTAAGAACACCTCTCTCATTGCTAAATACAATCATTCTGCTCCAATGCATAACTCATGGGGGCCATGTTATTGTTTTGATGTTATTTATACATTTATTTTTTATATTGTTTATACATTCATGCTTGTTCATGGTAAAGAAAGTGGACCCGAGATAACCAGTGTGTAATTCTGTATATAGCAGTTTATTAGTGTACAAAATGATGGCATTTGGTAGTGCCTGAGCCTGGCACTTAATAGACAGGTGGTCCAAGGCATATTTTGTTGTTGTGAATGGCAAACTTGAGGAATGAGCTCCCAGAAACAAAGTCTCCTCAGTGCTCAGCAGTTTCCCACTCACAAGACAAGAGGAATTGTGGCTCCACACACAGGTTTGCTTTTAAGGACCTCGTGGCAATGGTTGGCTGAGCTCCTCGTCAGTGCAGCAACACCAAGACAGAGAACAGATATTCAGGGAAGACTCAACTACAAGACATCCCCTCCCTGATTTAGGGAAGCCGTGTGTCCATCTCCCTGCTCAGAGTTGCTCCAGAGCCATTTAACCCACCCACAGAGCAGTGTGTAGAAGTGACATCAGCCCTTGGTCACCACTCCTCACTCCTGGATTTAGGGCAGTGAGCACAACACTCTCTTCACCTCCTCATCCCTGAAGCCTTGAGCAATTCCCTCCTCTGCCAAAAGGCAGAGTGCTGGAGGTTGTTCTATGACTGAACAGAGAGCAATGCCAGAATGAGGGAAGTGCAAAGGTGGCTCTCACAGACTCACGGACAAGAACATGATTAGATCACCAATCTGCCTTTCTTCAGAAGGCAACATGGAATTTCACACAGTAAAACTCATCCTTGAGCCAAGTAATTTGTGTGATAAAGACTTGCAGCAAGAAACTGAAGCCAGATCCACCCAGGTTTGAAGATGACAAGAAGATGTGGATTCTCTGACTTATAGTGCTTCAAATGCTGTCTGAACATCCCTGAAAAACCAGCACTAACCAAACACAGTCTGAAAGAGGTGAGGCTCTCCACAGCCTGTCTTAGTCAGGACACCCTGTTTGACAAGAGAACCTCTTTCTGCACCTTCCTCTACAAATATCACCAGCACATCCCATGGCAAAGTCTCCCAAAAACCAGTGCAGTATCACTGTTCCAGCCATGACCATGGAGCAGCCCAGGGTCTGATCCTGCAGCTCAGAAGGCCAATGGGCTCTTCTGCCATTGGATTCAATCCGGGCAGAAATGACATTAAGATTTTTCCAGTTCAGATGTCAGCTATTAATTTGGATGACGGTTATTTGATTCCATGGAAAGTCAGTGGAATCAAGTTAAAAAGACAGAGATATATTCATATATCCTTAAACTGGGAGACACCGCAACTCACTGATAACCTAAATTAGATTGAGCTCGTGCTATCTCTAATTAGGATCTTTCACTATGAACAAGGAAAGAGGACAAAGTGGATTAGCAAAGGAAACAGCACATACATTGGCTCAAAACAATAACCAGAAATGTTGACTTCCATCTCAGGATGTCATGCACAAAAACAAAGTGTTTCAAAAAGTATTTCCCTATGAAAAAGCTGAAACTGTTCAGAATTAGAGAGACTCCCTAGAAATGTTGGTGACATTTATTAACTAATTAGCTAAATGACCTCTGCGTCATTTTTATACACACTTTTCTTTCATAAATATTTCATGAATTACATGTAATTATTAGTAACATCAACTTTACTGAATTAATTACTGCCAATTCCTATTAATAAAATGCATCTTGTAATAAATAATGTTAGTTTATTACAGAGTATTGGTCTCGGAGGTATTCACATCTGTCAGTTGCCTTCTACTTCAGGCTAAAAGAAAGGTAATCAAATAACTGTAATTATTGTACTAAATATATCACCGTTTGTTTAAAATGTCAATGGGAATGGATAAAGGCATTTGTAACAATCTGAACTATGTGCAGTGGTGTAAGTGCATGTGACAGAGCCACATAACCAGCAGGACACGGGCCCATGTCTGGGGCTGACAGACAGAAACATCAACAAATGGTTACTTCTCTGATTTACTCACAGGGGGTTTGCCTGCAGGCCATTGGCTTAGAGATACTAATAAAGTCACAGGGAATTTAATCTGGTGGCTCCTAATTAGCCCCTGTGAAAGCAGTGTTGGAGTTGGGCCAGTCCTGGCAGACAGGTTTCCACGCACTGACCGATGCTCCCATGACCGGCAGCGTCCGAGGCTGCTGGACACGTCCTGCAGCAGAGCAAAATCCAGCCAGCTGCACGTCCCTCCTCCTCACAGGCTGCCCAGCCCAGGCTGAAAGGCTCACCTGGGTCAGGGCTGGGCTTCCCCTCCCTGTCCTGGAGAGTGGACCCTTCTCCTGGGGGATGGACACTTCTCCTGGGGGATGGACCCTTCTCCAAACAGCTGCTCCCGGTCTCACATCTGGCAGGCACAAAGAGCAGCCACCCTGGCAGTCTGCTCAGCTCCACCCTGAGCCACACAGCACGAGCTGGGAGTTTGAGCCTCCTTATCACCATTTCCATGCAAGAACAGGGAATAATTCTCCAGCACTATCTGTCCAAAACTGTTTGGTGTACATATCTGAATGCCTGTATATTGGCAATCTAGACCAGTTTAACGTGGTGACACCTGCCAAGCTTTAAGCCCTGGAATAAACTCAAACTGACGTGATTTCGCAGGGTTTTATACCGAAGCTTCACAACATGACATTATCTCATTATGGTATAAAATGTACAATCTGAGCAACTGGAATAGACTGGGTTTCCTATTCTCCACTCCCACTCACTTTCACTTTTTTCCTTCATCAGTTAAATTCCTAGAGCTAAACAAATAGGAAGACTAAGAGATGAAAATGGAAAATCCAAACACTGGGGAAGAACAGTATTAGAAAAATAGCAAATCAGGTGCTGATAAGATCAGACTCCTGTATCAGTCTCACTTACCTTACCTCTCCTGCTCACCAGGTGCATCCCAGGGCCTAATTATACAAGCCTAATAATTTTTTCTTATTTGAGTATGGGAGTGAACCCATTGGGGAGCTGATCATTATCTCCTGCAACACACTTGATACCTCAGAACAGCCCCACACCCCAACAGTTGTGGCAGCATCTTAGAAAGAAGCTGGAATCCCTTTAGCAGGGTTCAGAGCTGAATGTGGGTCAGCACAGCTGAGACAGGCACTCTCTCCACTAGAAGCTTTTTGTTGTTCTTAAGAGAAAATTGCATATATTAGGCAAGCTTTGAAGTTCCCACCAGACTGCAGCAGCTGGAAGACGTGAGTAGAACATTATTGTTGATTTTAAAGATGAGGGACATGTTGACCTGCTCAAGGCTATCCAGCAGCTTTGGCTTTCAGAAATTTAGGGAAACTTAATGAGAGTGGGTTTCTGTAGCTTTCTTGATAATGGGACCACAGATCTCAACCAACTTCCAACTTTTGTTGTTTCAAAAGCTTTTAATGTCCTGCCTCCCTCTAATATTGAGGAGAAGATTTTACCCCAAGCTGACACCCACAAAGCAGCAGGTTCCCCTCCTTAGCAGGTCTGAGGATTTGATAAACTTTGAGTTGCAGCAGGCTGGAGGCAACCAGTCCTGGCCAGAGAGTTTTAAATCATGTTACATCAATGTACCAAACTTGTTCCTTTTAGCTGCCAACCTCACTAGGGCATTATCTTAATGCTCAAATTTCATTCATTCCCTGTTCTTTGATGTAGTCTTCCTCTAGATTTATACACTGAGTTGCAGACAGGAAAATGAGACTTTACCACTGCATGGTAAGGAATTTTTTCAGGAGCTCCTTAATTTCCTCACACATTGTAGGATAGCACACTGCAAAATTGAGAGGCACATTTCTGAAAGTTTGAGGGAAAGAACTAGGAAGAAAATGGAGAAAATCTAGCTTAACAACTCTTTCAATTTTGAAAATTGCAATTTGACAGCAATCCTGTGGGCTGGGAAATAAACGTTCATGCCTTTGCCTCTATAGTCATTTGATTGATGTCAAATTGCTTAAGATGAAATAAAGAGTGAGATGCAGTCATATTTTTCCAGCTTCTTTCTATAGAATTGGGGTCACAGTATTTGGGATCAAAAAGTTATTTATGACATTTATTTTCTACTGCTGATTGCACTTTAGCCTCTCAAAATCTTGGTTTTATCATGAAGATGTGCCTTTATATTTAGAACTTAGCAGCACTGTGGTTTCTTAGACAGGAAAAGTGCATTGCTGATAAAAGAGCCCACTGGTTCCAAGGCTTAATCCTTTGATCACTACAGGTCCAGATGCTGACCCTACCAAGCCCTTAAATTAACATTTTTTAAAGCATGTAAATAGTGTGATCAACTTCAAAGGGTGTAAATGCAATATATTCACATATAGGAATATACACCTTCATATTTGTAAAGCTTCTTCCATGGCCTTCTCTTCCTGCCAAGATGAGCAGGGTAAATCTTCCCAGCTGGCTGCAAAAATGTCTCCTCCAAAGAGAAGAAATGAAGTCACTCAAGACTTTGCTAACAAACATCACCTTCCTTTCTCTCATTGCCTCTCCAGCCACCCCTGCTGGACAACGATGCTTTCCCCCATACCACTGGAGTTTGACTTTAGTTCCTTTCCTCTTGCAAGGCGAGGGCGCAGAGCAGATGTGTCTTGCACAAACAGCTGGAAACAGCATCAAACGCTGGAAACGGGAGCCTGGTGCCTTCTTCGTTTAGACCAAACACCTGGATTTTAGAGAGCTGAAGGTAGGGGAGATAAGTCCATCCCTGGATCTCCCGTAAGAATTAGACATTTAAATGGCTTTTTAAATGCCAATTCAGCTCCTAATGCAGAGATCACCTTTATACAATTTGATTCCCAGATGGTATTCCATTCATATTTTTTTACAGTATTTTGAATTTTAAAATAAATAAATAAATAAATAAAAAGCAGACAAGAATCACCTCATGAGAATAACAGGAAGGAAATTACACTGACAAAATATAGGAAACTAAGAGTAATTAAAATCACCATTGATTTAATTTTTACTGAAGTTAAATGCTGCATTATTGTTGTTAACGTTATGTATCCTACAGCTTTTCATTCATTCCAATGCCCTAAATTCTATATGGTGCAAGAAAGAGCAGTCATCCAGAACTGAAAACAAAAAGACCCCCAGCATTTAATATTACAACATGCAGAAAAATAAATTTAATTAGTCACCAAGGAAGGGGGGTAAAGTGTTACTAAAACTTTATAAAGATAATTACCTGATAGAAAAAGCACCTAACTAGACCATTCTGTATTGGATATTATCCAGGCAAAAAAATTAAACCTGTGTTGCTGCTTCAATACCATCTAATACTAGGAATTGGCAGAAAAACATCTATTCTATGAATAATAGCTCAACAGTCCCAAAGGACATCAATACATGAATAAGGAAAAAAAAAAAATCTCAAGCCTTTCCAAAATGGTGCTAATGCTCCACTGAAACTTAATTTTATAATTTACTGGCAGTCAAGATGGCAGGAAATAAAATAATTTGCTATATATTCTGCACAACAAACCCCCTGCTTTTCCTGGGAAGGGTAATTATCCCTAAAAAAAAAAAAAAAAAAAAAAAGAAAAAATACGACATCTCATATTAAGCTAAAGTCTCATCAAGAAGAGAAAGAGTGCCTCATTACATGTAATTACCAGGGAATTAGAAACATCATTTAACTAAATGAGCGAATAATGCTCAGGATATTGAAGAAACTTGCCTGCACTTCTGCAGAGCACTCTAAGTCCCATTACAAAAATTGCACCTCTTTAATGGAATAATTTTAGGCCTTGTCTGCCTTGCTTTAAAAATAAAGAGCCTCAGAGAGGCAGAAAGAGGCTGAAACTACCATAAACAACTGTTGAAAAGAGCTGCAGAGTAGGACTAGTCTCTACTGGATACCATGATTTAAAATGACTCATAATCTAACATAATCATGAAAATTAAACCTAAGGACTTGGGTGGGAGGATGGGAGAGAGGGAGGGAAAAGAATTACCCTTTTTAATTGTACTTACTCTAGACTACAATGTATTTATAATTATACATTATAGATAACGGGTGAAAGATTTTAGGTTAAAGGTAAATCTTATAGAGAGGGATGAAAGGCGGCTGCATTAGAAGCTAAAAAAAAAAATAACCATACCTGCTGGCTGATACTTGCTGTCCTGCAATGCCATTTTTTTCTAATAGTAAAGAGTTACTGGGGGAATTAATAATGACCATGATAATGCATTACATGCAAATGACACAAACCACAGCCTCTCTTTTAGGAGTTTAAAATCTTTAAAAAAATATTTCTTTGTCTGTAAAGGTGATTCTGATGCTGCAGTTACAAATAAAATCTAGAAAACCTTATTTACCACCATTTCGATGCAGAGGTTGATCCTGTGCCAGGACAAACAAGGTTTTCCTCCTGAGTTTAGCCAGAGGAATTGTCTCCCAGCCTTACAGCAAGGCAGTAAATTCAAATTAAATTCAACTCCCTTGAGTTGCAAAGGTTTTGGTCAGGGTTGGAATCCTGGTTCCACACCTCTCCATGAGGAACTAAATAACTGAAGTGATGTTGGAACGAAGTCCCACCAAAATGCCTTCAAGTTGATGCACAGGAAAAGCATCACCTCTTTCTTTGTTTTGTTTTGTTTTTTTTTTTAATAAAACATCCTTGGAGAAATGAAAAATGCAGAGAAGTAAAACAAGAAACAAGGGGATACATATAATACATCATCTGAAACATGTGTGCTTCCTCTATTAACATTTCCATCCTTCATTTCCTTCTCTCCACACAAACAAAATCCCTCACTATAGAGATTCTAGGCAAACAAGGGGTTTTTTTCTTTACAACAACCAGTTCCACAGCAGAGCAAGCTGTTAGCAAAACAAACACTGAAATAAGAGGAAGAAAAGGGCACTAGAGCCCCAAAGTGTTGAATCTGGACATCTCCACTGGGTAAAGCAGGATTGCAGAAAAGATGCAATCAAAATTTTTGCTACTTTTGAGAACATAAACATTTCAGACTGTTCACACAGGCTTGGTTTGCAAAAAACCAAGAACTGCAAAAAAACCTGTTTGTTTGGGGTTTTTATTTTTTGTTTTAGTTTGGGATTTTGATGGTGATTTAGAAGACAGTCCAGAAAATGACTTGTAAAATGGTGATGGTTCCATTCAACCTCTTGACATGCCTGTGCCACTTAGAAGTTATATTTGAATTATTTCTGATTGCAGGAGTAGAAGATGAAACGTTAAATATTTCAACTCAAATTACCAGTGAGATGGGGAGGGAGAGTAAACAGAATTATGTGGAGACCAGTGAGATTTCCAGAGTGTGTTAAAAAATAAGACAACCCCTCACAAGAGGAGAGGAGAAATTGGTTAATAAGCAGCACTGAGGTCATTTGATGCTGAAACAAAAGCAGGATGGGACCACGTGCCTTTGGGGTAACACAGCTTGTGGGAAACTCCTGATGCTGGAAGAGGAACCAGCATTCCTGCAAACTGCAGCAGGGGAATCCTGGCACTGCCAAAGGCTCCATGAGCTCAGCTAATGTTGAAGGGAAACCCAGGGGTTTATCCTGCACTTGGGCATTCCAAACAATGGCCCAAAGAGGTTTAATTCTGCACAGGCTGAGGAGGATATTGTGTATCATGGATACGTCAGCTAAAGGATTGTTCTGACCAGGTAATTGAAGGAGGGTACTGGAGGGTCTTTAACCTTAATTGATTTTTTTATTCCAGTTCCCCACGGAAATGAGATTGGTGCAAAGAAATTGGCTGTGTCTGTCTGCCCGTCCCCTTCTCCTCTCATCCCCCTAATAACTTGGGAACTGAGAGACCAATTACAACCCAGCTTGACAGAGGAAGGAGGTCTCAAAGCTATCAAATTCCTGCATCCCTCATGAAAGCAGGCAGCCAAGCAGAGGAGACAGCCTTTAATAACATGCCCAGGAAATCTACCTGGGAAAAGTTATTGTGGTTTAAGACAAAACTTGCTTTCTCAAGAAAGAACAACCAAAAGGCCAGACCACGTAGAAAATTCTGCAACTCATTGAATTACTTGTTCCATATGCAGATAAATTCAGTTTTTCATGGACAATCTCAAGACCAAGACAAAAAAGACAACACAAGTGGAGATCAGGAAAGAAACATGACTTTATTTGCATTTGCCTCCATATTGATTTCTACCACCATCAAAAAAAAAAGTATCACTCCAAATATTTCCATCCCCACCCCATCCTTACAAATCTCCCCTCTAACCCCATTATCTGCCTAATTAAATTTTGGGTACATCAAACTGTTAGGCCCATCTTTTGGGAGGCTGCACGCTTTAATCACAATTACATGCTGCATATTTCATGATATATATCTTTTGCGTATAATTAGGAATAAAAAATGCAATCCCAAAAAGATGGTTAATAATTTAGATCCTGAGGATTTGATTAAAAGCATCTGAGCATTGCAGATGACAAGGAAAGAACAGTGACTCCGTTACAACCAAGGGAAAAAAATCAAGGATTTAAGCACTGTTTTTTTCACACCAAGGGCTATAATCCTAAAAACAAATAAAGAGGAACAGAGAAATATGTCAGCCCTGATATATTCCTGCCACTCAATCTATGGTATAAGGCTGAGGGGTTTGCACCTAATCCAGACATTTCTTTTGAAAAGTTTATTTGCAAATGTTAAATGTTAAAATGTTCCCTTCCAAAATCTCATTAGCAGAAATTAATATTCTCTGATGGAGACTGGGCACTTATCTCCCTGCTCAGGCAGCACCACCTTCCAGAGCCTGTGTGTTCGCAGGCCACACAAAGCCTTCACATGAAGAATCAAATAACCTCAACACTAAAAATATAGGTGCAAGAGAAATAGCCAAGGTCATGTTCTCAAAACAGTTTGCAAATTCAGGAGATACTTACACTGTTTTATTACAGTCTGTGCCACCAGGTGACATCTTTAAGTGATGCAGAGGGCAGTAGGGATTATCACCAGCAAGTGAGAAATTAAAAACAGGGACTATATATGTATTAAAGCAAACAGGCACTGGGAACAGGGAGGCCATTCCCATTCACAAATACAAAAAACACACCTGCAGCTTCTCCACAGCTCCGCAGCAAGGTCTGAGCACCCTGCAACCCACAGATGTGCACATGCAGCACTGCAGCTCCCCAGAAAGTGAAATCTCTGTGGGACAAAAAAACTGATTCATCAATAAGACACATCAGAAACTGATGGTGTACAGCTGAGGGTGTGCAACATGGTAAATAACATTTTTTTAAAATTTTTTTTGATGTCTCCACTCTCATCTGCTGCACAGGGTACAGCTGTGCCAATTTTTTTTTAGCTTTACAAAACAAGTTACAAATTCTCTACTTAATACTTCTTGATTGTCCTTGATTTGCAGGACCTAAATTCTAAGTTCTTCCTGCCTAGATAATACTATGTAGAAACACAATGGTACATTTTATTATTTTTAAAAGCACAACTTCTAATAATGCTTGCACTTTCTACTTTCTTCCTGTCACATCTCTCCCTCACATCTTTCCTCAGAGGAAAGGCAATCTTTGCATTCTACTGGAATCTCCCTTGCCACGTAGCACTACTAAGTATCAACACAACACTGTATACTGGATCAGTGGATAAGAAGAAATTGCATTTTAAAAAGATAGACTTAACTCTCTTTTACCAATTTGATCTCATTTACCTTTACACAGAAGGCCTGGCTGTTCAATTGACCAAAAAAATTACATCACAGGACTAAAAAAGATTAACTGAAATAACTCCCCACAGTAAGTCTAGAGCAGAGGCAAAAAATTAAACCAATTACATGCACTAGGAATCAAGACATCTGTTCAAGTCCTGCCTTTGCTCTGTGACAAGGAAATTCACTTCCTTATTCTGTGCCTTTGTTGACATCTGCAGAATGAGAATATTTCTTCTCTCTCCACCTTTGTCTGCCTTATCTATTTAGGGAACAAATTCTGCAGCCAGAATCACCTCTGACAATGCCCCCGTGCCAAGCTGGGAATGAGGCAATCGGTGCCTTTGTTGCATTGTTGTGGCTGCAGAGCAGGGGTGGCTTGCAGCAAACACAAGCAAGGAAAAGCAACCCTTGCTTAGTTTAATTATCAGGAAATCTTGGGCCTAAGTGAACAAATTATTGCTTTGTTTCTACTTGAGGCTACCTGGCTCTGTTTTTCCCAGAAGAGGATTCAGAGGGGTTCTGCAAGTGCAGAGCACATTAAAATGCACAGCTATGCTGCTCTGCTGAGTCGTTCAGTGCTGCTGATGGTGAAGCTGGGTGCAAGCTTAAAGTTATGGTAAGGCTGATGTAAATGAAGTATTTCTTTAGCAAATAAAAGCCAGCTACTCTTGATTAACCCTCATTCAGAAATCAACCCTAATTCAGAATTAACCCAAGTTGAGAAATGCCTACAAAATGAATGCGTACACTGATTTTAAGAAGTGTGATTGGAGAATCACAGAGTGGTTTGGATTGGAAGGGACATTAAAGGTCAGCCAGTTCCACCCCCTGCCATGGGCAGGGACACCTTCCACTATCCCAGGTTGCTCCAAGCCCCGTCCAACCTGGCCTTGGACACTTCCAGGGATCTGGGAGCAGCCTCAGCTGCTCTGGGCACCCTGTGCAAGGGCCTCAGCACCCTCACAGGGAAGAATTCCTTCCCAAAATCCCATCTAACCCTGCCCTCTGTCAGTTTAAAGCCATTCCCCTTGTCCTATCACTCCAGGCCCTTGTCCAAAGTCCCCCTCCATCCCTCCTGTCAGCCCCCTTTAGGTACTGGAAGGTGCCATAAGGGCTGCAGAGCTTTTTCCTAAGCACTGCTCCCACGACTCTGGAAGATCAGACCCCAGTGCCAGGGGAAGCTGGAGAGCAGAACAAGCACAAGTACAATCAATACTGCCTTATCTTCCCTGCCCAAAGATGGAACCAGTTAAAATCCCACCATTCCTGGCAGCCACTGGTCTAACCTGTGCCTGAGAAACTCCACAGATGGAGACACTGCAGCTTCCCCAGGCCATTTATTCCTGGACTTAACCATCCTTACACTTAGAAAGTTTCTCCTAATGTCTACACTAATCTCTGCTGCAATTTAAGCTCATTATGCCTCGTCCCAGTGGACATGGAGAACAGTTTATTCCCTTCCACTTTGCAGGTAATCACGGGAGACTCTGAAGACCTATTACCTCCCCCATGTTGCTATCACACGTTTTAGCACATTCATATGTGCTTTTCATGCTACAGGAAAATGTCTGATACAGTGAAAAACTGAACATACAGCCTTAAGAAAAGAGACATTTCACAGAAAGAGCCTTTAGGATATCAGTTATAAGAATATCTGGGCAAGTCTTGTCTTTGACTCTTCATTTCTAAATTCTGTGTGTCTAAGAACATTTGAAACAAAGAATCCTGACACTTTTCAGAGCAAATGTCACATTGCTGGAAGAGCAGAAGTCGTGTCAGTTGCATATTGACTAAAAGATGACTGCCTTGGTGGTTGTGATTATACCAAACAACATGAGAGCAGCTAATGGTGTGTAATCACCAGAGCAGATGTCTGCTAGTCCAAAGAAATGAGTTCTGCTCCACAACACTGATACCAATCCCTCATGGGAGATGTGTCATTTAGGCCAAATGTGCAAAAGAATCCAGTAGTAGAAACACCCAGCTTTTGGGCACCCATCGTAACAGATGCAGCAGTGGAATGACTGCTGAACTTGGGGACTGCATGACTCCAACTACAGAAAATCCATTTTCAAGGCAGTGGAAACTACTGGACACCTACAAAAGTATGAGGAAATTAAGATGGAGTTGGCAATACCTACACAGCTTTGTAAAGTCATCCTCAACAGCATTCCTTCAGTCTTTGTTGGGGGCTCAGAGCTCAGCTTTGACTGGTTTTACTTGGCAAAACACCCACCTGAAGAATACATTTTTTAATATTTATCATAATTACAGCAGCACCAGCACTAAACACCCCATTTGAGATGCAGCAGAGCTCCAGACCTGCAAGTAGTAACCACACACTGATTATCCTGAAGGACTGGCCAACAGAAAGAAGTACAGCTTGCTTTTGTGACGTTCAGGGCACAGATGCCACTTGGCTTCTAATACCACAGTGTTATGAGGCTCTTGTGAGAGACAACCCTGGATATTCACTGCTGCCAGCAGTCAGTGGTGATTGATGACTCCATTACAGTGATGGCTGTGGCTCCATGTTTTCTCCATGGCCCTCAACACCAGCCAAAAAGCAGTGACTTAAGGAGCTTTTTTAGCTCTCAATTCCTCTATCAAGAGTCAGTATACCCTTTGTTCAGCTGCTTGTTAAAGAAGTCAGAAAAGGCTTGTTTCATGATTCCTCCAGCTTCTGAACCTCTGCCTTGACCTGCATTTCTAGGAGAGTGCTAATAAAAGGGAGATTAATCTTGTAAAAGAAATAACTGTATTTCAACTGCACATTGTGGTATTTCTACCCAACAAATGGACACAGCTGTAGCCCTGACCACCTAAACATTCATTTTCTCCACTGTGCTTGGTTGTCTCACTGTTTTCTACAGTTTGTTTCCAGTGTTTACATAAAACACCAACTCACCACAAGGAATCCTCCTCTGGTTTTTATGCCAAAACAGAACCAGAAAGTCAAATCCATTCCCTCATACACATCCTGGGCTAACTTTGTCCACAGAAACATGCAGATCTCAGTGCTATAACAGGTTTTCCCCCAATACTTAGCACTGAAAAGTTGTACAGGTGGCATCATTTCCAAGTTATGTTTAGTTTGTCAACCAAAGTATTTGGAATTCCCCTAATTCTCAGTTTGTTTTCCCCTATATTCTCTAGCTCTCATTTCACTTTGTTCCCCACAGCCCTACACCTGTAACTCCCCACTCTATCCTCTCTCCATTTCATACATTCCTTTCTCCACATCATCACTAAACCACCTTCTCCTTAGTCCCAGCCCAATTCTGCCTTCACACTTTTTTTTTATTTAGACACATCCTCACTCCTTTTCTCCACAAGCTTTTTATTGCTTTGCTGGTCACTCTGACAGAAACCTCTAGCTCCCATGATTGGGCTCCCGTTGGCCTTCTTTAGCAAAGCAGTCCTTTAAAAATAATAAAACACCTGAACACCAAGGTGTGACAACTTCCTAAGCTGGCATTAAGAATTCCACCTCTGCCCAACATCAGCCATGTAACCCTCACTGCAAAAAAGCCAATTAAAACTGCAAGGAATAGGGGTGGGGCACAACTACCAGAACAGAGAGGCTGGATGACCCTGTGGTGAGGGCAATATTCATATTTAACTCAGGAAGACATCTTTATTTTTTCCTATCCAAACCAGTTTCTATTACCAAAGAATCCACATCTAGCTCATGACAAACTACAAAGTATTCCACATACAACTCATTTACCACTTCTACCTGGTAACAGCTCAAGTTTGTCAGATTTCTGCACACACAGAGCTGTTCCCTCTCCATCACCACCTTCTCTGGAATGATCTGGTACCATTCCCGTTGTCAGCAAGTTTGTTTCCCTACAGGTAATAAAGTGCTCCCACTGGCTACACAGGCACTGATAGAAGAGAAGTTGGAAGTAAAGCATGAACCCAACCTCCAATCCAAAATAGCCACACCTCAATCACCTTCCTCAAGCCTCAGCTTTTCTGTCCCTCCTTACTACTCACTATAAAATAAATATTTAAGTAGTAACACCTGATACAAGTGACCAGGAGAGCAGTCTGAGTCTGCTCTGCAAACAGTTGAGTGAGACAGTTTTTAGTGGTAATACTCAACAGAAAGCACTTCTTTTTATTTCCCAGTTCATCTCATTGGAAAAAGATAAAAGGTTCAGAAATTTTTCCATCAGGAAGATCTAGAACTCAAGAAATTCTGTAATTTAAGGGTTTGGTCTCAACATTTGTTTCACAATCAGCAAAGGCTGCTACACAAAGTATTTGTTTTCAAAAACCTATAGATATTTATTGAACAAATAAGAAAGCAGTAAAAGTTTTCATAATCAGATACTACAAAATGTTTAAGTTTTTTAAAAGGTTATCTACAGGACTGAACTAATTCAGCTACAGACAGCAGGTAAAGAAAACAGTTTCATTAACATCATAAGCAGGCAAGGAATGACAGATTTAGACAAACTACAATAAAGAAACAAACATTTCTTGATTAAAAAAAACGTGAGTACAAAGATTGTTCTTCTCACTTCAGCTGTTTTAGTGGAGCCTTCTTAGGAGCAGGTGAGCATCTCTTGTAGAGAAGGAGTATCACCAGTAGTCTAAGTAGACCTGCAAAAAATAAACTCTGTTTTAGGAAGAATATTTAGAGGAATCATAAGCAGGTAGAACATTCAACATCCTAGGAAAGCAGAAACTTGCAGAAAGCCAGCTTTCACTTGTAGCAAGATACAGGATATAATAGTTTAATGATGAAAAAAGTGATCTTAATATAATATGGCACCACCTTGATGCACTAAGAATGCATTGTGCAGAAACACTGTGACTCAAATTAATATGCAAAAAAATCACTATGAAACTACCATCAGTCTTCTGTCCTAAGTAACTTATTTTTAGAATAAACCAGAGATGACTCACACTACTGAACCACTAAAATATACCCATCATTCTTAGTGCCCTAAGGTTGGCACAAGCAACTTGTAAATGTCAGAAAAGCATATAAACCTTGTTAATGTTTTCAGAAATTCATTTAAAGATAGAAACAGGTCCAAAAAGATGCCTGTCTAAATGCATTGCAATTACGTTACAATTATTTTCCAAATACACAGATATGCTCTGTCTTTTCTCAGCTCATTACTGACTCAAACAATTTGCCCTTCTGGGATCAATTGTTTGCTAATAAATAATTGTTTACAGTCACAAAATGATATTAAGGAGTATTCTTATTAGTTTTCCTTCTACAGCCTAATAAGATTCAAAACTAGCTGATTCCCAAGAGTCTAACCTTAACCTTGCTGTGTTTAACAGCCCAGGAAATGATGAACCATCTGTTTCAGAAAATAATGGAGGGCCAAGAGGAAATATTGTTTAATTGTAGATTAACCTCCTTGTACAGCAGAATGAAGCATCTACAGAATTAGCAACTCTAACTAGCAATGAACAGGAAAAAACCCTGGAAGCAACTCTCACTATTAGAAAACCAACAGCAGCCAAGTATTCCCTTATCAACTTTGAAAAACACAACAAAACAAAACAACTCAAATGTAAGTACAGCCTGATTTTTAAAAAATTTTGAGTTACCGTATTTGGATTTTTTCCACTTGAAGAAATCAAGGAAAAAAATACTAAAATAGTTCTGGCTTTATTTTTCTAGGAGTATCAAAATTATTTTAAAATAAGTATCTCCAAGTGAGAGATGTGAAAGTTATACAATAATAAATATCTCATCTTCATAGGTATAAAACAGCTGTTACAAAGCCACAGACAAGTCACTTAAGGGAGTGGAGGGAAAGGTCTTGAGGTTTTAAACTCAAGACATTTGATCATTTATGAATGTGTTTCCATAGCCACTTTAAATAATGGAAACAACCTGATAAGGTGTAAGACAGATTGAGTAGTAGAAGAGAAAAAACCTAGCAGTGACAAAGCACTGGAATTTGAAAATAAGGCCAACTGCTCCTGTGCTAGCATCATTAAGAGCAGCACAAATCTGCACTGGGATGGCAATTTTTCTGTGTAACATTCATGCCAAAGCGAGTTGAAACAGGAATTTTTACCTCCATCAATCAGTTTGCCTCGTTTTGACAGCAACAATGACAGAAAAGTGTGTTATCAAAGGGCTGCAGCAAACTCCCAACATCCAGGAACTGAGAGAGCTTTTCCTTGATTTTATACAACCTTCCTAGAACAGCACCTAAATTCACTGCTCACTCTGACAGCTGGGTGCATACTCAGGGTGACAGATTGCATCCATTCCAAGTTTTAAATATCCAAACACGGTAACATTTACTCCAATAAATTATTCTTGAATTCTTCACTCAATTCCTGAAGCAATGAGCTTGCAATAACTCTACAGCTTCATATAATAGCACCTATTGAAAGAGGATAAGAGTTTGACATTCTTCTCCCACTGAACAACCAGGCACAATTTTATCCATCAGCCGTCTATCAACCTACGGATATTGAAAGCTTGGGCGAAGGAGATAACATCAAACCCAGCCCTACTGTCAAGCTGCACTATCTCCTGCCATCAATAATGCTATTCATGAATTTAGGAAAATTAATAAATCTTGGGGTGGATGCTCAGAGAGCCACAACTGCAGGTGAAGCAGACACTCACTTGGGCTTTGTTTCTGCATCTGTCACTTGGCGGATGTAGATGCCATCCTCGGGGTGCTCGATGTCATCCATTTCGTACATGTAGGAGGAAGCTATGGCCAGGGTGGTTCCATCATTGCTGAAGGCCAGGGAGGCAATGCTGGTGGGATACCGATGGAACTGGCACAGCCGCTTCTTGTTAAAGGGATCCCAGATATTCACAAAGCCATCGGAGCCGCCTGGAAATCAGTGTTTCAAAAAAAAAACCCGTTTGTAAGTCGTAATTGAGGAAAAAAATAAAATTGAGGAGATGCAGCACAGGAAAAAAAAGAAAACTACTCATAATTACTTTGTCAGGAAAAACACAGAGTTGATTCATTCAGTAAAGAGCACAATGAGCATTTCCCAAAATCCCTGTTAAAGCAGTTAACTGGAGAAAAGACTGCAGTACAATTTTATCTCATAGCCCTCTACATTCTAAGAAAGTAGTAAGGCAGAAAAAAACTTTCTAAGAGAGATTCTCATTGCACCATCGTTTTAAGCTGACAGTGAGATTGTGATTACATCTGCAGGTCCAAACACAAGCTTGTGTTTGGGGCAAAAAATATTAAGAATTAAGAACTCTCACTACATCAAATAATTTTAAAACCCTGTTCACGGCATTAAGTATGATTTAAATGCTTAAGAAGTCAGGACATATGAAGTAAAGGCTGATCTGTTTACATCAAAACTAAAGGAATTGATGTGTTACAAAGAATTGAGTATTTACCTGTAGCAAATGTGTTGTGGACATTATGGAAAGAAATGGCATTAACTGGATAAATCTGCTCAATATTATTCTCCTTCAAACGGTGACATTTGAATGCGTATTTCTTCTTCTGGATTTCTGGGCTTGGATCCAAATATTCCACAGCTACACGACCTTCAATAGAACTTAAAACATAACCCTAACAAGAGAGAAAAAAAAAATTGGAGCTACATGTTTTAGAAGTTTACAACTGGAGAAAAGACTGCAATACAATTTTAGTTCATTGCCTTCTAAATTCTAAGAAAGTGGTAAGGAATAAAAAAGCTTTCTAAGAGAGATTCCCATTGCATCGTAGTTTTAAGCTGACAATGAGACTTGTAATTGCCTCTGCAGGTCCAACACAAGCTTGTGCTTAGGGGAAAAAAGGTTAAAAGATAAGACCTCCTTGTATTCGCTCACCTACCCCCCCAGGGCCTAAATATCTGAAATATGAGAGATACTCACAGGACTATTTAGTTTCAGAATTACATTACATTAAAATTAGTTCAGAGCTTTAAAGTAACAACTAAACACTCAAGCTGAAGTAGTATTTTTAGTGAAACTTGATTACAAGTTGTGTTATCCAGTTAATTACAGTCCTGACTTGGGAGCAACCTGAGATGCTTTTATTATCACTTCTGAGTTAAGTCCATAATAGATCTTTTCAGAAATAGGATTGCAATGATATCTAGCTATAACAAGGCTCTTTAAAATCCATCATACAATACAATCTGGAAGATCAGCTTGTTTTACTATAACTAGAACTGAAAATGGACAAAGCATTCATGCCAGTTCAAGAACAAGTAACTAGGTCTTGCAATTCCTGTACTATCGCTCTGTATACGGGAAAATTCCCTTACAAATTAGTTTGGCAGAGAAAGCCAATCTTGTTGCTATCCTTGAAAAAGAAATACCACAGACACACCACATTAACTTGCACAGAACAGCTGCAGGAGCACCTGAATTGTACAATTCTCCCCGCATAATGGATCAGAGGTTTTGCAGCGCACACCACAGACTCAGAGGGAAAAAAAGAAAAATATATAAATGACATTCACATAGTTTTAAACCTGCCCCTGTTCACAGACTGTTCAAGAACCAGGGCTACAATGCATAAAAGCTGCTGAGAAACCACCAATTCTGGCTTTCTCTCTTCTACTGCGACTGGGGAGGGGAAGGATGCTTTTTAATTACATGTCAGCATTGTGACTCATTAAACAGGTTATTTCTAAAAAGGAGACAAATCTGGAGGAACAAAATGACAACATAATATGATGGTAAGTCACTGGCAAACATTGCTACGCTGCACTAAAAAGAATTAACATGCCACAGGAAGCCTCCCCCCTTCAAAACAAACCCCTACTGAAAAATAAAGTTGAAAATAAACCACCATTTTCCTGAAGAATATTCAGCAGAAATGTGATTGCTGCCATGGCTCCCATACCTGTTTGTTGGGGAACGCTCTGATGCAGCGGGTCTGGTATTTCAGGCTCGATTCTCTTCGCTGCTGAACATATCCCATGTTCCTCAAATCCCACACCAGCACTCTCCGACCTGCTGTCCCCACAATCAGTCTGTCCCCAGACACAGAGAGGGTGTAGACCTTCCAAAAAAATATTTACAGTATTTAAGACTGGTTAGCCTGAAAACCCCCTGCTCTTTGTACAGAATAAGCTGTCAGCAATGAGCACTAACACAACTGGTGACACCCCGCCATGGAATCCACAGCAACAGAATTCCCTTCAGCTTTAATTTAGAACCCAAATTTGGGATGAGCAGCAGGAGTGTGCAGCTGGTTAGTGAGAACACCCTGATGTAGCATTCAAAAGTTCAAAAATTATTCCAAGCATTAAATTTACCAAATTTAATGGCAAAAGAAAAACCTACACAAAGGAACAGGAGGGGAAGTGATGGATACTGGAATTAATCTTTGCTTGGTATGCACAGTTTGCATTCCCACTGCTAGTTCATGATCCTGCAGTTTAGTCCTACAAAACCACATCACACATATTCTTCTGTTTTTCTTCACCTGGTAACCAAGTATTTTTCTTCATAAACTGAATACTTTGAGTTGAGCTTCATGTTAATAAAACAAAATAAATTGCCAAGAAATCATTAAAAAAAACCACATTACTTTGTATACCTTAATAAAACTAAGTGAAATTGAAGAACGCAATATGCTTGACATATTATAAAAAAGATAATGGCTTGGAACTTCAACTCTACTCCAAAACTTGGCTCAGAGGTTCTAATTTTGACTTATCAAATTTCGCAGGAAAATATTTAGTGCATGACTTGTTGTTTCCAACTATTGCTTGGGATGCAGTTCATATGGTAATATGCTAATAAGAAAAAAAAAAAAGGAAAAAGGCTTAGTCATAAAAAACTGCTATGGAATGAATCCCAAGTTGTTGATACATAAGCAGATGGAATCCAGCTACCTACAGCTGTCACTGAGCTGCTAACAAGAGCAAACTATGAGAACGAGCTTTTTCCAAGTGACCTAATGCAGCCAAATACATAGGAAACAGATCTTGGGTATTCCTCAGATCGTGAATTTAAAGTGTAAGAGATCTGGTATCCTGCCAGAAGGAATCTATTTAATTTTGGCAAGTGCTTGTATGATTTCACTCATTTGGTTTCACTTTCTGCCTCTCTGACGAAGCCCAACAAAGCTGCCTGGTTCTGGTAAGACTGCACTGAAATATCACACACAACAACTTTTCATTTGCTGCAAATACGTTTTCAAGAAGTTAACTTCTTATAGAAAAACTAAGCAGACAGGTGTGTATGCATACATAGAGATAAAAAAACCTCCTTTAACCAATCCTCATCCATGGAGCATGCATTCTTCTCTAAAATGTGATTATTGAACTTTCCTCTAAAGATTGAGATCTTAAGATGGGGAAAGTCTTAAATGTTCACACAGGAGTTGCCCAAAAGTTCTGATGATCCCAATTATGCCTAAAAAGTGTAAGAAAACTTTGAGTCAATATAGTAGTTACACATTTTAACTACAGTTCTTCGTTATTGATGTAAATTTCGTTATTGATGTAAAAATTGGTCCAGAAATATTAATAAACACTATATAAAATGTGTTTGTATACATACAGGGAAACAAAGGCATAAAGAACATTAAATATCTTAAATCTTCTTCACAAACTGATGTCACACCTGTACAGTCAGTGTTCTTTCTCCACCACACAGCCATAAATCAAATGAAACCGTTGTCATGCAGTGGAGTAGGTGTACACATTCATCAAAGGCAGCATTAAAAAAATGACATAATGAACCTTGCTGAACCAATAAGCAGCTTGATTCACTGTGGCTGTCCATTATATGATATTCTGTCAGCAATTTATCACAGTTCTTTACATGCTACATACATCTATAAATCAAAACTAGAAATAATGCAATTACTTTATTCTGCACAAAGGTCTCGCCAGAAGTAGATCCAGCTCTGCTGGAACAAAAGTAAGAGCTATTTAGGGCCAAAGGGAAGGTAATGATGGCTCATAATTAGGACTTGACAATAGGATGTCACAGTGCTAAATGAAATTTTAAAAAGGTACAGGCAGAAAAATATTCATATGTAAAATTATCCAGCAAGCCAGCCTGTGTTTAGGAGTCTCTGAAAAAAAAACGGAATTCCTGTTAATTTTTTCAATGACACCACTGTAAGCAGCACGAGAAGTTAACACATCATTTGGCCACTAGAAAAAGCTGAAGACATCCCATTTTATCTTCCTTCTCTGAGTCTCCCATTAGCACAGATTTCAGTATTAGTAAAATATCCAAATTTACTAGACATTAATAAAAGACAGGTAAATCACAATACAAGCAATTCTGTTCAATTTTTTGAACACAAGTAAAAAAACAACTTATTAATTCAGGCAACATAAATGACCTCCTATAGAGATACATCTCTGTGCACATTTCAAAACAACCAGATCTTAGGACTGCCAAGGTCTGATACATCTAAAACCTTAACATTTATGGACATTTAACTGTGCATATTACAATTAAGCCAAGATGTTTGGTTTTCCTACAAATTTATTTTCAATTCTAAGAATTTGGTCCAGCACAAGCACCAAGAATTAAGGTACGTTGAGAAAAGCTCAAAGCCTTCACCTAGAAATGGCAATATATTCTCAATACCAATCTTTTAAAATGCTACACTTTCACCCAGTTTAAAAACCATTAAACATAACTTCACAAATTCATTCAAGGCAATGTCCTATGTGATTTTTCAGTCCCAGGATGCATTATTTACCACCTGGAATGCAGCATGCAGCACATACCTTTTCAGGCTGGGAGAAGGTTCCTGCATTACAGGGAGTTCTGGGATCCCAGAGTTTCACTGTCTGATCCCAGCTGCCAGTCACCATGACATTCACTTCTGGGCAATACTCCACACACCTGATAGGAGCATCATGGGCACCAACAAGGTTTTCTGTAAAAAACCACAATATACTGCAACTTTACTGACCCTACAAACAGTCAGAATGCAGGAAATAAAGAATAAAAAAAGAACACTACTGCAGTACAGGCATTTTCTGACATCCTAAAGGTGCATTTCTATGCCAGAAGTCCTTGTAATTGACAGTTCAGCATTCAGAAGCATCAATTTTGCAAAGATCAGGATTGTTAAATTTAAACTTATGTCCCTTGAGCTTAGCATTTAAGAATTTTAGGCAATCACTGAGAGATCTTTACAGGTATAAAGTATGTTCAGCATCAACTGGTATCACACTGACAAACACACTTAAGACAGAAAGCAACTTAAGCTCGTGTATATTAATAATATGATAAGAGAAAGCAATTAGTATTACCTCTTAATAAAAATATTAAACACTTGTAGAAAGTCAGCTATGGCAGAATTATTTGAGGTTTTTGGTATCATTACTGCACATACCCATTTGCCAAGCCCTGGCTATTGGCTGGTGCTGGTGACTGGCTGAAATTTGCTTTTCTCTTTAGCACTCTAGAAACAAACAAAAAAGTGAACCAAACCAGTTCCATATTTTGCACCAAAAAGGCACTGGAACTGCTACTTTCAAGCAGTGTTTTCTTAGAAAAAAATCTGTAGTACAAGGCCATGCTTGACAAAAGCAAAAGCTTTCTATATCGTCTGCCATGAAAGATCATTCTAAATACATCCAAAACACAAACCTCTGAAAAACAACATGCTCAGTTTTAGTACAGCTTGGCTAATTCCCCCTAACTGAGCCACTGCAGCCTATGGCAGAGCAGGATTATCATCAGAAAATCAATTCAAGGCATCCTACAAGCAGCTACCAAACTGTCTGGCAAGGTGCCAAATTCTTCCAGGTTTTTTTTTTTAGGCAGTCCTTATTAAGGCCACTGGTTATTTTGCCAGATACTTAAATATCCTCCATCTAAAGAACCTGAAGCATATTCTGCCCAAATACATAAATCTGAAGCTTAGGCCAGTTGCTGACAGCATTTAGAATTCAATCTGCTCACCTTGGTCCGTGTTTAAGTCGTGCATTTTCAGCTGCTGATCCAGCCCTCCACTCCAGGCATGGGTAGGATCCTATAAAGCATAAAATTTACCTTATTATGTTTCCATGGCTGCTCTGAATTCGATTTCTTAAAGTCATAACAAAGGACTTGCTTCCAAGAGTTTTGGGAAGATGGGAATTAAGACACAAATGTTAAGGTCTGACCCAGATTTAAACAGATGGAAGCTTTGCAAAATGTTTAAGTGCTTTGAGCGATATGAATTTCTTCAGTTTAAAAGTAAAACTAAAGTAAATTTTAAAAAGGCAATTAGAGGCTATACCAAATCATTTCCTTTTCTTCATATTTTAAATGACTGACAACCTAAGTTCCATCTAAGTGCAGTGTAATCCCAAAACTCATTTACAAGGGAGATATCATTTGAGAGCCTGAGTGTTGATCCACAGCACAGCATCACCCACGTGACAAAATATTCAGTGAAAAAAAGCATAGGTAGGCCCCCCTCTTTAATTTCAGGGACTGACAATTTCTCATACCTTGGGCACTCTACACTTGTAAAATAATAATTAAAAAACCCCCCACACACTTACATAAAAAGCACAGTCCAGGACGGCTCCTGAATGCTGATATTTGAGTCTCATGGTGTTGGCAGGAACATCATAGAGCCGAACAGTCGTGTCCCAGGATGAAACAAGCAGAAACTGAGATGTGTTTGGACTAAACTTTACTGATGAAATCCCATCATCTGGAGTTTGGTTGAGTTTGAACTCGTTTGATCCTGTCATCTGCAGACAATAAGGCACAGATGCAATTTTAGTGACTACAAGAACACAGGCCTAGAAAGGGAACAAGACTGAGCCCTCTGAAAGGCAGCCCAAAGCAGACCTGAAAACTTTACTGACTTTTACACAGAACAGGTTCAGAACACCCAAATTTCTCACAAACTCTAAAAATCAAGATGCCAATCCCTGTCCAAAACCTCAACAAATGCCCTTCTCTACAGAGAGCTTTTAAGTAACAAATGCAACATGAACAAACAGCACAAAATATTATGATTATTATTATAATCTCTAAGCTTAGATATTGTTACTTAAAAATGTATTTCCCTCACTCTTCTGAGTGTGTGGCTGTGTTTTTTGAACTAAATATTTATGAGTTATGTGAACATCAAGAACTTGCTCTAAAAAACACAAAGCAGAACAGAATTGGATTTGAAAACTCAAAAAAGTGCTGATTTGCTCCTGGACTGGTATGACCCTCATATACTTCCAAGAATTGCAACAGGATCATCTTTTATGTAGTTCTGGTCACTGTGCAACTTTCAGACCTTGAGACTTTCATAAGTGCTATGAAATATTTGCTACAAAAAGCTTTAAGAATTTTTTCCCCCTCTCCTCGAATCCAAAGGGCAGGTAAAGAAAGGAAAGTTATGTTTTGTGGGGTGCTGAAATGTGGAGTGACCATGGAATTGGGATGTGACCAGGAAAAAATATCAACAATTCAATGAAAGATCAATGACTCCAAAGACAAATACAGCTCTCCCATTCCAGGACTAGCTTGTTGAAAAATTCCAAGGACAGCAGAAGCTATGAACTACAAATTTCAGCCGGAAAACAGTTTAGACCATACAAACACTCTAAAAGAAGAAGCTGTTGGTTACACATCCAGCAACAAAACAACCACAGCCTCTTTTCAAGGCTTCTCAAGGCCTCAACAGCACATTTGCCTTCTGCTAAAGGGGCAGAGCAGTGAATCAGCGCAGATTTTTTGTACTTTTCACCCCTGAATTTGTATGTACAACTGCAGAGGTGAGATTGCACCTCTGAGGATAAATCAGGAGACAAGGAGCAGGTGAACCAATGGCAAGGTGCAAATTTAGGCACAATGATTCCAGTTCAGTGCTTGTCAGTAACTAAATAATCATCAAGGTGTGTAATAAAATGAGGAACACACATTCCTACACTGGAGAGATTTCCTGAGTGGGAGCTTTGCTCTGTAAGACATCCTTCAAGTAACACAAAAAACCACTCGCTGAGTCAACATAAAGTGCTATTTCTGCTATTTAAACATGAAGTGAGGGAGGGGAAAACACTTTTAATAACAGAAAAGCTTCTTTTTAGCTCTGCTTTGAGAATACTTGGAAAAAGAGAGGCTTGAGGTTTTGCCACGCATCTTTCCATGGGAACACTACTTGGAATTCAGCAGCACCTGCTGAGGACATCTCAGGTGGAGGTCCACGGACAAAAAATCTACAGGAATTCAGAGCAACTGGGAAAATTAGACTGGACAAGCTTATTGCCTTGTCTACCTAGGCCAGAAAACTCAAACAACAAAACACGAGGATGTGAGGTACAAGTTATTGTATTAATTGAGGCCTGATACAAATTATTAACCAGCCAAAGAGCAACTCCAGGCAGCAAAGCTACTTACACCAGAAACCTGGAAGGATGTCCCAAAGGTATTTTTAATCCAGGACAAAGTGCATAGCATTAGAATTTAAGTATATCCTGCCTCTTACACATGGTAAAAAAAATAAAGCAGACCAAGAGCTCCACAATGTCACAAAAACAGCTGCTCCACAACCAGGATTGCCAAACCACAGTGTCGTGCCCACCTCAAACAAGAAAGTCCTGGTAAAATGTTGAGGCACCACAAGAAAAAACTTCTAAACATTACAGAGAAAGCACACGCTGCTGAAATGGCGATTCTGACTTAACTACGAGGTTTAGTTTTGAAAAAAAAAGAAAAAACAAAAACATTTTTTGTGAACAAGCAAGAAATCTGTGCTTTTACAGCTCCTCTTGGCAGAGGTGTCACTCAGCTGGACGGAGTTGCTGGAACAAAGAACGCTCCGGTGAGAGCCTCGGGACTGCCAGCCCGCGCTTTTACACAGAAAACACGAAACTCGAAGTACCGTTTTCATGCTGAACGAGCTCCTCCCGCTGCTCCACGGACCGCCAAGGAAAAGCTTTCGGACTTAGGCAGCCCCGAGGCTTCGGTCGCTCCCCGAGCCGGGTCCCGGTGAAGAGAGGCGTGAGAGGGATGCGTGAGACGCTGCGGGAGGGAAGAGAGTGAAGGAAGGGCCTGCGAACCTGGGGGGGGACGGGACCGCACCGGGCAACGAACACGCGGCCAGGTTGGACAAGTTAGGATGCCCCCAGGGTCCCAATCCCGATCCCCAAATCCCCAGTCCCGGACCCTCAACCCTGGATCCCCAGTCCCGGATCCTGGTCCCGGCGCCGGCCTCACCTCAGCCTCCGCCACCGCCCGCGCGCGCGCACTGCCGCCCCCACCCGCGATTGGCCGGTTCGAACGCGCGTGGCACTGCGTCCCCGGCGTGCGCCGCGCGCCCGCCGCCGCGGGGTGTGCCGGGAGTTGTAGTTCGCCTCTCCCGGGGCAGTGGCGGCTTGTGGGGTCGGACTTTTCTCCCCGTCCTGTCCCGGCTGATAACGAAGGGTCCCGGCAGATGCCCCCGAGGGAACCGCACGGGCTGGTGCCGCAGGGAAAGAGAGGCTGCTGCTGTGTCTTAGCAGTGTTAACGGGATAGCCCGAAATACGAGTTATTTCCCCTAGAAAACGGAGTCCGAAAGGCGGAGCGACGGAGCGGGGCTGAGTCCCCCCACCCCGGCTGCCGGTACCCCGGGACAAGGGGTCTGTGGCTCAAACACCGGCTGTGGACCGCAGGGAGAGCGTTCTCCTTCCCCGCACTGAAAAACGCCTTATTTATCCCTTCGGATATTTCATTTCTCTGTTTTTCGGGGATTTATTTTTCTCCGTCCTCGTTGCTGTTGCACCCCCCGCGCTCGGTACGGGCTGTACCTCGGAGCCGGTGGCCGCAGTTTAATTGCCACTTGTCGCGGGATTTACTTGTTTTGAGTGACCGATCGAGGCCGTGTCCCGTGGGGAGCCGTCGAGGATGCCCAGTGCGAACCCGGGGCGCAGAGAGCAGGGACCAGTCCCCGGTAGCACCGAGCCCATCACCGCGGCTTCTACCAAAACACTCCGAAAACCAGGAAAAAGGTCCCCGTTTACGAAACTTTTCGGGAAATACCCCTCATCTCCCAGCCGAGAGCAGGGCAGCGAGCCCCCGCACAGGCACAGGCAAACGGTCAGGCCCGGCTGGGATTCCCTGCAGGAAACGAGATAAGGAGCAAAAATGCCAGAAAATAAACCCTCGGCGTTACAAGTCGTTTCGCTCTCCCGTGCATCGATCCCGGGGCCCGCGGGCCCTTCCCGGCCCGGCTGCGGGGCACCTCCGGTGCCGGGATCCCCTTCGGGGACACGCGACCGAGGTGGCAAATTCACAAAAGAGGCTTAAAACGGTTTAATTTTTTTTTTCTTTCTTACTTTCTTTAAAAATATTTACAGATCTGAAATAACGCTTTTTTTAATTAATTTTTTTTTCTTTTCTTTTCAAGTGGCAGGATAGTAGGAGGGGAGAGCGGGGGTGCCCCGGGCGCCCCGGGCTCTCCGTTTGCCCGTCCCTCCCATCAGTTTCGGTGCTGTGTCCCCGCCGCGGGGGCGGCCCGAGACCCCGCACGGAGCCGCCGCGGCAGCCCCGGCCCCGCTCCCGGTGCGGGTCCCGACGGAGCGGGCGCGGAGCGGGAGGCGCGGGGCTCAGTAGTCGATCTTGTTGTAGAGGTTGTAGAGCGGTAAGGCCGAGAGATTGCTGCCGGGGTAGTAGAGAGGGGCGGGGAAGGCGATGGACCGGGGCACCGGCACTCGGAGGAGGGAATTGTCCCTGAACACCAGCGGCATCCCCACCAGAGTCTGCGCCGAGGCGTGGGCCATGTTGGCTGCCTCCAGCTCGGCCGAGAGCTGCCGTTTCCACTTGTTCCTGCGGTTCTGGAACCAGGTCTTCACCTGGGTCTCGGTGAGCTGCAGGCTGGAGGCCAGGCAGGCCCGCTCCGAGCTGCTCAGGTAGCGCTTCATGTCGAAGGTGGACTCCAGCTGATAGACCTGGCTGCGGCTGAACACCGTGCGCGTCTTCTTCTTGGCGGCGCCGGCCTGCCGGTCCCCGCCGTCGCGCTGCCTGTCCCCACAGGAAGGCGAGGAGGATCCCAGCGTCTTCTCCTTCTCGTCCTTACAGTCCTGCTGGGGGGGGAAGAGGAAGGGCCCCCGCTCCCCGCTGCCCGCCGCCGCCGCTCCGCTCCCCTTGGCGCTGCCTGCAACAGAGCGACAGCGCGGGGGTCGCACGGTGGCCGGCACCGGGACCCCCGACGGCCGAGCCCCCCGCCCCGGAGGGAAAAAGCACCGAGGCGAGACCCCGGGCAGGAACCCGCCGCCTCTGCTCTCGGCGGAACACACAACCGACGCCGGGGGAAGGCATCCACTCCTGGGTATCCCTGTCCCTCCGTCACATGGATGGATGGATGGATGGATGGATGGAAGGGCAGGTAGGTGTGCGTGCCACAGTGAAAGCAGCTGAGTACCAGGCTTCCTATCCGACACGAGCCGGCAAATTTTACTTTACAGCATCGCATTTCACAGACCGTTTATTCAGAAATAATGCTAAAAAAAAAAAAAAATAAACATCGTTCTTCCCTCTGCCCGAGCGCTGTAAATAATCAGAATCTAACAAAACGAGCGTTATCCATCGCACTGCATCCCTCGGGGAAATCAACGCCGAGTGGGGTGGAAAAAAAAAAAAATAAAGCCACCCCATTTTTCCTGGAGTTCCTTCCTCCCCGCTTCACCCACGGACGGCGCAAATACTCTGTGCCCCGAAAGCAGAGAAGGTGCGACGTGCCCCCGCCTCCCTCTTCCCGGCAGGGGCCGGACCGGGGCCGAGCCCTCCGGGGCCCTTCCCGGCGGGGCCCGTCCGCCCCGTCCCATCCCTCCGGGTACTCACCGAGACAGGTGAAGCTGAGGGGCTGGTGCTTGTGGCACGCCTCGGCGGGGCCCTGAGCGTCGGGGCAGAAGCAGCCGCGGTGCTTCCAGCTCTCCTCCGGCTCCTCGTCCTCCGAGGACAGGGAGAGGGTCCGGGCGCGGGCGGGCCAGGCGGGTGCCCTGTCGCCGGCCTCCCGGGGGGGATCGGCGCTGCCGCTGCCCAGGATGGACTGGATGGTGAAACTGGAGATGGGAGCAGCCGCCGGACAGCACTTACTCGGGTCTTCTTTGTTGCTCATCCTGGGTTCATAAGAAAGCAGAGGAGGGAAGCTCTCGCTTTAGAGGGGCTCGGAGTGCGCGGGAGGGGGGTGCCCCGGCAGCCTGCGGGGAGCCGTCGGGGGGGGTGTTTCGGGGGGCGCTTGGGGCGTGCGGCGGCCGGCTCTCCCCGCGCCGGCCCAGGCGGAATGCATGCTCCTTCCCCCGCGTCCCTATTGATCTGCGGGCGGCGGGCGGCGGGGCTTCATTTGCATGGAGGTGGCCTCCGCCGCGCCAATCACGGCGGCGGCGGACACGGAAAGTTTGGAAACCCGCGGGGTCCGGGAATGGGGAGGCGCGGGAGGGGGTGCACCGGGGCTGGAGGGGGGAACCCCCGCCGGGTGCTCGCCGCCGTCCCCGGAGGCTAGGCTGACCCCGCGGCCCCGGGGGAGGGCTGCTGGCCGCCCGCCATCCCTCCTGCCCTCCACCTCGAGTGGGCAACAGCGACGTGGGCTGAATGGCATATGCCGGCCGGGGGCGGGGGTGTCGGGATAAACACCTCGTGCATATCCGGGGATCTTTACCCTTCTCTTCATTAGAGGAGGGAAAAAACCTGTCACGGTGTGTTGCCTGCTCGGCAGCACTGGGAAACCTTCCAGAATCCGGGATTTGAGCTGCGCGCTGCGGTAACGAATGTCCCACGAAATGCCTCCTGCTTTTTCATCCCAGGCTCTGGAAGCCGTGGGGAGCAGTGAGGGAGGGGAAGTGCCGCTGCATTTCCAAATAAACTTTGTCAGGAGTCAGGGGCTCTTCCCCTCGGGGGTGGGTACAAATCACAGCCACCGCAGCTCTTTCCCCGCCGCTCCTGCCCTCGGAAGGGGAAACCTGCAGGTGGCAGCTGTTGTGTCGCACCTGTCCCAAAGGGAACGTGGGCCCGTGGGCAGGGGCCTCACCGGGGTTCCTCACCTTCCCTGGAGAGGACGGAGCCGCGTTTGGGAGCCCGAGAGACTCCCCAGGCCCGCAGTTTTGGGGCCTGGAGCCCCCTTTCCCCGGAGGTGCCAGGCAGAGACCGAGCCCCGACGGCTGCCTGGAGCCGGGAGCTGGGGCCTCCCTGCGGCGTGGGATCGGTGCCTGCTTCCCGCCCCGGGAAACTGCAGAAAGGAGCCCCGGTAACGGGGCCCGTGTGGAAGGCACCGGCCCGGTCCCCGAGCTCTGCCCCACGACCCCAGTCCCACGCTTTCCTTGCCCCCGGGCAGACCCTGCCACCCTCTCCGCCTCCATTTCCCCTGTGCCGCCACTCCAAAGGGATAAACCCCTCCCTGGGCGGCCCTCCTTCCCCTGCGGACACTCGTGTCTGTGGGTGGGGGCTGTCCCCGAGCCCGCAGCCGTCCCCGTCCGGGCTGCTGCAGCCCCCGGTACGGCCGGGGAGGCTTCCGCGGAGGGGAGCGAGTGGGATGCGCTGCTGCAGCTCGGAAATCCTGGTGGGTTTGGTCGCATCCGTGTCCAGGTGCAATATCCTTGGCCTTGGCAGGGGCCGTGGCATCGGGCTTTTAACCCCGGCTTGCCCGAGCGGGGTGGGGAGGGGGTCTCCGCAGGCTCCAGCTGTTGATTCCTCCCCCCACGGTGCGGTCATTCCCTCTCTCCAGAAATATAACCCCCCTCCAAAAAAAAAAAAAAAAAAAAGAAAAGAAAAAGAAAAATCAAATCGGGGAAAGCAAAGAATGAGATGGAAATATACAAATCAATAGAGACAAATGTCAAGACGTTTTAAAATGACATTTTCATTAACTCCGAGTCACCATATTATGTCTGGTATATTGAATAAAGTACTTATAATATAATTAGGTATAGCGAGATGACGACTGTTACCCAGACCAGCGGCATAATCTTTAACTACTTAACTACTTGATAGACTCATTAATGGACTAATTGATTAGGAAAAGTGTTCCAGCTCCTCCTCTCCCTCTGAGGGGCAGGTGCTGTCCTGTTTTACCACATTAACCTTTTCAGTGCTTTTCAACAGGGTCGCGACACATTACAAATGGTCAGCTTTAATCATGATGTCAGCTCATTAACCCGGAAAGACCCCGCACTGAAATACAATTTAAGAAATCGTCCTTCATCCCGCTCTGCCGCCCCGGCTGGCCCCGCACCCAGACCCCACAGCCCTCGCGGGGCGGGGAGCGGGGCAAAGGGGCTCCGAGCAAAAGCCGTCCAGGGGACCTGCCCGACCTGGGAGAACCCCTGGGG